>NC_132923.1:93091136-93699636 GCF_047675955.1 Chlorocebus sabaeus
GATCTCCTGACCTCGTGATCCGCCTGTCTCGGCCTCCCAAAAGTGCTGGGATTACAGGCTTGAGCCACCGTGCCCGGCCTAATAATTTAAATATAAATAACAAAACTGTAAAACAGAAGAAAACAAAGGATGGCACCATCGTAATCTACTATGCGTGTATGTAAATCCCAAAATTGCTATGAAGGGCAATTTGCCAATAACTCTCAAAATGTTCAAGAAGGCAGAAGAAAACACAAACATAGTAAGAAATGAAACAGAAGATATAGAAAGACCTAAATGGAACCTACAGAGATTAAAAACACAGTATTTGACATAATAATATACCAGGTGGAATTAACAAATGATTAAATGCTATAAAAGAAAAAGCTATAAATGTGAAGACATACCAATATAAATTATTCAAAACGAAGTAGAGAGAGGAAAAAGATTGAAAAACAAAAACCCAGAGCATCAGTGACCTGTGGGACAAATAAAATGGCATCCATGTAATTTGAATCCTGGGAAAGGAGATGAGGCAGAAAAAATATTTGAGAAAATATGTAAACAAGGTCCAAATGTGATTACAAAGAAGAAACAAAACAAACAAGAAAACTATGAACCTATAGATCTGAGGAGTTAAATAAACTCCAAGCCAAGTAAATATAAAGAAAACCACAGCTGGGCATGGTGGCTCACACCCCAGCACTTTGGGAGGCCGAGGTGGGTAGATCACCTGAGGTCAGGAGTTTAAGACCAGCCTGGCCAACGTAGTGAAACCTCATCTCTACTAAAAATACAAAATTAGCCAGGTGTGGTGATGCATGCCTGTAATCCCAGCTACTCGGAGGCTGAGGTAGGAGAATTGCTTGAACCCGAGAGGTGGAAGTTGCACTGAGCCAGGACTGTGCCACTGCACTCCAACCTGGGCAACAAGAGCGAAACTCCATCCCTATACCAAAAAAAAAAAAAAAAAAAAAAAGGAAAACCACAACAAAGTACATCATAATAAAATTGCTGGAAACCAGTGGTAAAGAGAAAAATCTCAACAGGCAGCCAGAAGAAAATGGAAATACTACATACAAAGGAATATAGGTAAGAATGACAGAAGATGTTTTGTCAGGAATGAAGCAAGTAAATAGAGTTACATATTTAAAGTAGTGGGGGAGGGGTGGTAGAAGTGAGAACGGGGGAGTGTCAACCTAGAAGCGTATACTTAGCCAAAAAATTTTTTAAAGTCTTTCAAAATTGAAGGTAAAATAAAGACTTGTTCAGACAAACCAATGCTGAAAGACTTCCCAGTCATCGGACCTGCCCACAAGAAATGTTAAATGAAGTTCTTCAGGCAGAAGAAAAGGGATACCATATGGAAATATGTATTTACACAAAGGAAGAAAGACCAACGGTAAAGAAAACTTTGTGAGTAAATATAAAAGAATTTTACCTCTCATTAAAAAAACTTTTAAAATGTTTGAACCGTAGTAAAATGTACTAACATAAAATGTACCATCCTAACCATTTTTAAGTGTACAATTCAGTAGTATTAGTTGTTTTCACACTGCTGTGTAGCCAATATCCAGAGCGGTTTTTCATCTTGCAAAACAGAAACTCTATATCTATTATACAGTAACTCTCTATTCCTGCCTCCTCCCAGCACACGGAAACCACATTCTACTTTCTGTCTCTATGAATTTGATTTCTCTAGGCACCTCATATGAATGGAATCACAAGATATTTGTTTTTGTTTAACTGGCTCATTTCATTTAGCATAATGTCCTCGAGGTTCGTTCATGTTGTAATATGTGTCAGAATTTCCTTCCTTTTTCAGGCTGAATAACATTCCACTGCTTATGCATACCACATTTTGTTTACCCTTTCATCTGTCAATAAACACTTGAGTTGCTTCTACTTTTTGGCAATAATGAATGATCCTGCTACAAACACCCTTTGGAGCCCTGTTTTCAATTATTTTTGGTATATACCCAGAAGGGGAATTGCTGGATCATACAGTAATCCTATTTTCAGTATTTTTAGGAACTGCATCCTGTTTTCCACAGTTGTACATTTTACATTCCCACAAGGAGTGCACAAGGATTCTAATTTCTCTACATGCTTGTCAACACTTGCTATGTTCTGGTTTTGGGATAACAGCCATAGTATCCTAATGGACGTGAGGTGGTATCTCTAGAAAATTATTCTAGAAAAAGAAAACACTGTGTAGCCACTTAGCCATAATCATTTAGACCATGGTGTAGGGCAAAGTTATTAGAAAGATTCTAGCGTTTTACTCTCCATGGGCTTTCCCTAGTGATTAGTAACATTGAGCACATTTTTATGTGCTTTTTGGCCATTTGTATATCTTCTTTAGAGAAGTGTCTATTCAAGTTCTCTACCCATTTTTAAATCAGTTTTTTGTTTTTGTTGAGTATTATAAGTTCTCTATATTTTCTGGACACTGACCTCTTATCAGATACATGATTTGCAAATATTTTCTCCCATTCTGTAGGTTGCCTTCCACTCTCATTTTTAAATTATTTTAAATAATTGATTATTTCAAACAAGAATAAATAAGCTGGGCATGGTGGCTCATGGCTGTAATCCCAGCACTTTGGGAGGCTGAGGCAGGCAGATTGCTTGAGAATGGGAATTTGAGACCAACCTAGACAACATGGCAAAGCCTTGTCTCTACAAAAAATACAAAAATTAGCTGGGTATGGTGACACGTGTTTGTGGTCCCAGCCACTTGAGAGGCTGAGGTGGGAGGACTGCCTGACACAAATAGGTTAAAAAGATAGGCTGCTCCCCAACCACCCCTGGGACAGCTCAAGGGCAAATACAAATATGCTCCTTCCCACAAACAAAAGTAATTGCAAAAACCACAATTACTTTTGCACCAACCGAATAAAAGGATGGAAAACATACACCGCAATATAGCTTATTTTATAGAGGCCAGAGTGGTTATATTAATATCAAACAAGGAAGATTTTGCAACAATAATTATTTGACTATCAATAAGAAAAAGGGACATTTCAAAATAATGAAGGAATCTGTTAGAAATGGGATACAACAATCCTAAGTGTATACACACCAAATGACAGAGCTTCAAAACAAATTAAATAAAAACTGATAAATGAAGACTTCATTACCCCTCTGTCAGTAATTGTTAGAAAAAGTGTACAGAAAATCAGTAAGGATATAAGAAACTAGACACATACCATAAAACAACCTAAGCTAATTGCCATTTATAGAATATCCAAAAACAGAAGTATTTTCTTTTCAAACACACAAAGAATATTCACCAAAATCAACCATATTTTGTCCCATAACTGAGATTTTAATCAATTTAAAAGTATTAAAATCATATAACGTATATTTGGATCACAGCAAAGATAAATCAGAAATCTGTAACACAAAGATATCTGGAATACCCACAAATATTAGGAAATTAAGCAAAAATACTTCAAAAGAACTAATGGGCCGAAGTAGAAATCACAAGTAAAGTTAGATAATATTTTTAACTCAACAAAGATAAAAATACAACATATCAAAATTTGTAAGATGCAGTCAATGCAATATATAGAGTGAAATTTATAGCATTACAATGTTTATATTAGAAATAAATAAAATCAATGATCTAACTTCTAGCCTAAGAAAAAAAACAAACAATAAATTAAAGTCCAACAAAGAGAAAAGTGAAAAAATAAAAAAAACGAAGATAGGCACAGAAATCAATGATATAGTGGAAAAAATATCAACAGACAAGAACCAATGGAACTAAAAGCTAGTTATTTGAGAGGACCAATCAAAAATGATAGACCTCAAACCAGATGAATTAAGAAAAAGAGAGAAAAAATGCAAATTACCAATATCAGGCATGAAAGAGAGGACTCTGTCTCTATCCTAGACATTAAAATAATAATAAGGGAATATTACACACAATTTTATTCTAATAAATTCAACAACTTAGAAAAAAGGCAAAACTTCCTTGAAAGACATGCTACCAAAGAAGAAACAGAAAAACCTGAATAACTCTAGAATTAAAGAAATTTAATTCCTAATAATAATGATAATAAAATCCTTCCCTGGCTAGGCGTGGTGGCTCACGCCTGTAATTCCAGCACTTTGGGGAGCTGAGGCTAGTGGATCACTGGAGGCCAAGAGTTCAAGACCAACCCAGCAAACATGGCAAAACTCCGTCTCTACTAAAAATACAAAAATTTGCTGGGTGTGATGGTGCACACCTGTAATCCCAACTACTCGGGAGGCTGAGGCACAAGAATTGCTTGAACCCAGGAGGCGAAGGTTGCAGTAAGCAGAGATCACGCCACTGTACTCCAGCCTGAGCAACAGAAACTCTGTCTCGAAAAGAAACCAAAAACAACAAAAGCCTTCCTACAAAGACTGTGCAGGCTATGAAATAATAAAAAATATAAATATTGGTCTCTGCTCCTGGTCCCTACATAAAGCTCCTAAAATCCTTACAGATAGGGGCACTAAGAGAATCATTTGTTCTAATATCTAGTCTTTGACCCTAGTTTCTGACTCAGAGCTCTTAAGACCTTTGTAATTTCCTGACTGATAAGAGCACATCTGACAGAGAGCTGCTAAATTCCTTCAAATTTCCTGGGTGATGGGAACATCTTTTGTTCTCATGAGGTGACTTCTGGATAGCCTTATGTTGGGTGCTGGTTGGCAGGGGAACCAACCACGCAATTAGAGGGCTGGAACTTTCAGTCTCACCCTCTGACCTCTGGGGATGGGAAAGGGCTGAAGGTTGATGTGATCACCAGCGGTCAATGATGTAATGAATCATGCCTATGTAATCCTCCACAGAGTTTATAGAAACCTCCATAAAAACCCAAAAGGACAAGGTTCAGAGAGCTTTCAGACTGCTGAACACATGGAGGTCCCCTGAGGGTGGTGAACCCCTTACCACATGCCATGCCCTATGCATCTCTTCCATCTGGCTGTTCATCTGTATCCTTTGTGATATCTTTTATAACAAACGGATAAACACAAGTTTCCCTGAATTCTGTGAGCTGCTCTAGCAAACAGATCAAACCCAAGAGGGGGTGGTCTTGGAATTCACAATTTATAGCTGGTTGGTGAGATGTATAGGTAACAACCTACTACTTGTGATTAGCATCTGAAGTGAGGTATAGGCCTGTTGAGCCGTCAACCTGTGGGATCTGACGCCATCTCCAGGTGGATAATGTCAGAACTGAATTGAATTATAGGACACACAGTAGGGTCTGCAAGAACTCCTTCATGTGTGAGAAAAACTGTGACACATCTGGTGTCAGAAGTGTGTTCAGTGGTGCATGAGAATAGAGATAAAAAACTTTTTTTTCTTCAGACAGGCCTAGATTTTGCTGGTGAATTCTACCAAACATTTCATGAAAAATATTACCAACTGCACACAAAATTTGTAGGAAGATGAAGAAATATTTTTCTGCTTATTCTGAAGCCAGCATTACTATATTACCAAAACTAAAGACATCACAAGAAAACTACAGACCAGTATCTTTCATAACCAGACATAAAAATCCTTGAAAAATTTTAGCAAATTGAATACAGCAATGTGTAAAAAGGACAATATACCAAGACGAAATGAAGTTTATCCTACAAATGAAAGATTGGTTCAACATTCAAAGTCAATTAATGAGAAATAAATCAATGTAATTCATCATATTAATAGACTAAAAAAGAAAAGCCATATGATCTTCCCAAAATATGCAGAAAAAGCATTTGACAAAATTCAACATCTATTCATGATAAACACTCTCAGGAAACTAGGAACAGAAGAGAACTTCCTCTACCTGAAAAAGGGTATCTATGAAAAACCTACAGCTAACACCATAATGGTAAAAGACTAGATGTTTTCCTCCTAAGACCGGGAACAGGCAAGGCTGTTCACTCTCACCTCACCTATTTAATACTGTACTGAAGAATCTAGCCAGCACAATAAAGCAGGAAAAAGGAAATGAGACATACAGATTTAAAAGGAAGAAATAAAACTGTCTTTAGTAACAGACAAGACTGTCCATGTATGACTGATACTGGCACAAAGTCATAAATCAACAGAATAGACTAGGGAGTCCAGAAGGAGACCTATACATATACGTTCAACTAATTTTCGACAAACATGCCAAGGTAATTCAAAGGAGAAAGCAGAGTCTTTAACAAATGGTTCTGGAACAACTGAACATCCACGTGCAAAAAGTGAACATAAACTCTTTTTTTCTTTTTGAGAGGGAGTCTTGCTTTGTCCGGAGTGCAGTGGCGCAATCTCAGCTCATTGCAACCTCCAGCTCATTAAACCTCTGGATTAATGCGAATCTTCTGCCTCAGCCTCCCGAGTAGATGGGACTACAGGCACACACCACCACACCCAGCTAATTTTTTGTATTTTTAGTAGAGATGGGGTTTCACTGTGTCAGCCCGGATGGTCTTGATCTCCTGACTTCATGATCTGCCCGCCTCAGCCTCCCAAAGTGCTGGGATTACAGGTGTGAGCCACTGCGCCCAGCCAATGAACCTCAACTCTTATCTTTTTTATTTTTGGAGACGGAGTCTCGCTCTGTCGCCCAGGCTGGAGTGCAGTGACGCGATCTCAGCTTCACTGCAAGCTCCACCTCCCGGGTTTACGTCATTTTCCTGCCTCAGCCTCCTGAGTAGCTGGGACTACAGGCGCCCGCCACCACGCCCAGCTAATTTTTTGTATTTTTAGTAGAGACGGGTTTTCACCGTGTTAGCCAGGATGGTCTCGATCTCCTGACCTCGTGATCTGCCTGCCTCGGCCTGCCAAAGTGCTGGGATTACAGGCATGAGCCACCGTGCCCGGCAACTCTAATCTTTTATATACACAAAAATTAACTCAAAATTCTGAAATAAAACAAGAGAAAGCTTCTTGACCTTAGACTGGAGAAAGATATCTCAGATACAATACTGAAAGCACAATCCATAAAAGAAAATGTAGAAAATTAGACTTTACCAAGATTAGAAATTTCTGCTCTGTGAAAGACATTGTAAAGAGAATGGTAAGAGACAGTAAGGTATCTGCAAATCACGTATCTGACAAACGGCTTCTGTCCAGAAGTTTAAAAAACTCTTATAGTTCAATAAGGTAAACAACCAATTAAAAAATGGCAACAAGCCGGGCGCAGTGGCTCATGCCTGTAATCCCAGCACCTTGGGAGGCTGAGGCAGGCGGATCACGAGGTCAGGAGAAAGGAGACCATCCTGGATAACACGGTGAAACTCCGTCCCCACTAAAAATACAAAAAATCAGCCGGGTGTGGTGGCGGGTGTCTGTAGTCCCAGCTACTTGGGAGGCTGAGGCAAGAGAATGGTGTGAACCCGGGAGGTGGAGCTTGCAGTGAACTGCAATCATGCCACTGCACTCCAGTCTGGGCGACAGAGTGAGACTTCATCTCAAAAAAAAAAAAAGGCAACAGACTGGGACAGTTCTCTAAAGATAAAAGAATGGAAAATAAACACATGAAAAGATATTTATCATTGTCAGTCATTAGTAAATTGCAAATTAAAACCATAATTTTAGATATTGAGATATCACTACAGACCTACTAGAATGGCTAAAATCAAAAAGACTAATGGCAAGGATGTAGAGCAACTGGAACTGTCATTCACTGCTAGTGGGAAAGCAAACAGTACAATCACATTGGAAAACAGTTACCATGGGACCTAGCCATTCCATTCCTAGGTATTTACTCAAGAAAAATGAATACATACATTTACATAAAAACCTGTACTAATGTTTATAGTAGCTTTATTTACAGTTACCAAGAGCTGGAATTAACCCATATATATGTCTTCTGACCTCTGAGTAGGTAATCAGACTGTGTTATATCCATTCGATGGAATACTAATCAGCATAAAAAGAACAAACAACTGATGCACATAGCACATGTATGAATCACAAATGTGTTACACTGAGTTAAAGATGCAAACTCAAAAGGCTTCATGCTATATAATCGATTCCATTGATATGACATTCTGGAAACACTACAGTAGTTGCCAGGGGCTGGGGGTAAGGGGAAAGGTTAACTACAAAGGAGCAAAAAGGAATATATATATATATATATATATATTTTTTTTTTTTTTGAGACAGAGTCTCGCTCTGTCACCCAGGCTGGAGTGCAGTGGCCGGATCTCAGCTCACAGCAAGCTCCGCCTCCCGGGTTTACGCCATTCTCCTGCCTCAGCCTCCCGAGTAGCTGGGACTACAGGCGCCCGCCACCACGCCCGGCTAGTTTTTCGTATTTTTTAGTAGAGACGGGGTTTCACTGTGTTAGCCAGGATGGTCTCGATCTCCTGACCTCGTGATCCACCCGTCTCGGCCTTCCAAAGTGCTGGGATTACAGGCTTGAGCCACCGCGCCCGGCCAGGAATATTTTAAGATTGCTGGAAATGTACTATTGATTGTAATGGTGGCTACACAAAGTATGTATTCATAAAAATTTACAGAACTACACTAAAAGGGAAATTTTGTTTGTAAATTAAACTTCAATAAACTTTAATTTGAAACAAAATTTATTTTATTTTATTTATTTATTTTTTAGACGGAGTCTTACTCTGTTGCCCAGCCTAGAGTGCAGTGATGTGATCTCAGCTCACTGCAACCTCTGCCTCCTGGTTCAAGCGATTCTCCTGCCTCAGACTCCCAAGTAACTGTGATTACAGGTGTGTGTCACCATACCCAGCTAATTTTTGCATTTTTAGTAGAGACAGGGTTTTGCCATGTTGACCAGGCTGGTCTCAAACTCCTGACCTCAAGTGACCCGCCTATTTCGGCCTCCCAAAATGCTGGGGTTACAGGCGTGAGCCACTGCACCAGGCCAATAATTTTAATTAACCTTCAATTAACCAACAATTTTAACCTTTAATTAACCAATAATTTTAATTTAACCTTAATTTGAATAAAATTATGATACAGTCATACAATTGTATATTATGCATTCATTTAAAAAATGAAGTGGATCCATATATGTGGGTAATATAATAATCTCTAACCTATATTCTTAGGAGTAAAAAGGAAGGTACATGATATAGTTTGGATAATTGTCCTCACTCAAATCTCATGTAGAAATGTAATCCCCAGTGTTGGAGGTGGGGCCTGGTGAGATTGGATCACGGAGGTTGATTTCTCAAGAATGGTTTAGCACTGTTCCCGTGTGATAGTGAGTGAATTCTCATAATATCTAGTTGTTTAAAAGTGTGTGGCACCTCCCCTCTCTCACCTGCTCTTACTTTTGCCACATGACATGCCTGCTCTCCGTTTGCCTTCTGCCATGACTGTAAGCTTTCTGACGCCTCCCTAGAAGGTAAGCAGATGCCAGCACCACACTTCCTGTAAAGCCTGCAGAACTGTGAGCCAATTAAACCTCTTTCTTTATAATTTAGCCAGTCTCAGGTATTTCGTTGTAGCAATGCAAGAATGGCCGAATACATAAAATTGGTACCAGGAGTAAGGTAGTGTTAGAAAGATACCTGCAAATGTGGAAATGACTTCGGAACCGGGTAATGGATAGAGGTTGGAAGAGTTTGGAGGGCTCACAAGAAGACAGGAAGATGAGGGCAAGTTTGGAACTTCTTAGAGACTGGTTAAATGGTTGTAACCAAAATATTGATAGGGATATGGACAATGAAATCTAGGCCAACAAGGTCTCAGATTGAAATGAGGAACTCACTGGGAAACGCAGCAAAGGTCATAACATGTTATGCCTTAGCAAAGAGCTTGGTTGCACTGTGCCCTTTCCCAAGGGATCTGTGGAAGTTTGAACTTGAGAGTGATGATTGCGTATCTGGCAGAAGAAATTTCTAAGCAGCAAAGCATTCAAGATATGACTGGCTGCTCCTAAGAGCTTACACTCAGATACGGGTGCAAGTAAATGACTTAAAGTTGGAATTTATATTGAAAAGCGAAGCAGAACATAAAAATTGGGAAAATTTGCAGCCAAGTCACATGGCAAAGAAAGAAAAAGCTTTTTCAGAAGAGGAATTCAAGCAGGCTGTGGAGTAACCACTTGCTAGAGACATCTGCATAATAAAAAAGAACCAAGTGCTAATATCTAAGACAACAGGGAAAAAGCCTCAAAGGCATTTTAGAGATTTTTGAGGTGGCCCCTTCCATCATAGTTCCTGAGGCCCAGGAGACAAAAATGGTTTCATGGGTCGGGCCCAGGGCCTGGCCCCTATGCAACCTCAGGACACTGCTCCCCACATCCTGGCTGCTCCAGCTCTAGCCATGTCTCAAAAAGGGCAAGGTACAGCTCAGGCTGCCACTTTGGAGAATGCAAGCTGCAAGCTTTGACAGCTTCCATGTGGTGTTAAGAGTGCACAGACTGCAAGAATGGAGGATTCTTGGATGCTTCCACCTAGATTTCAGAGGATGTATGGAAAAGCCTGGCTGCCCAAGCAAAAGCCTGCTGCAGGAGTAGAGCCCTCACAGAGAACCTCTACTAGGGCAGTGTGGAGGGGAAATGTGAGACTGGAGCCCTCACACAGGGTCCCCACTGGGAAACTGCCTTGTGGAGCTGTGAGAAGGGGGCCACATCCTCTAGTTCCCAGAATGGTAAATCCACCAGCAGTTTACACCCTGCACCTGAAAAAGCCTCAGGCACTCAATGCCAGCCCATGAGAGCAGCCGCAGGGACTGCACCCTGCAAAGCCACAGGGGCAGAGCTGCCCAAGATCTTGGGAGCCCACTTCTTGCACCAGTGTGCCCTGAATGTGGGACATGGAGTCAAAGGAGATCATTTTGGAGCTTTAAGATTTAATGACTACCTTGATGGGTTTCAAACTTGCATGAGGTGTATAGCCCCTTTCTTATGGCTGATTACCCCTTTTTGGAATGGGAATGTTTACCCAATGCCTATACCCCCATTATATCTCAGAAGTAAGCAACTTGTTTTGATTTTGCAGTCTCATAGGTGAAAGGAACTCATTTCCAGATAAGAATTTAGATATGGGACTCAGGACTTTAAGAGTTAATGCTAGAATAAGTTAAGATTTTGCAGGGACTATTGAGAAGGGATGACTGTATGTTAACATGCGAGAAGGACATAAGATTTGTAGGGGCCAGGGACAGAATTATACAGTCTAAATATTTGTCCCTACCCAAATCTTACATTGCAAGGTAATCCCCAGCCAGGCTCAGTGGCCCAAACCTGTAATCCCAGCACTTTGGGAGGCCAAAGTGGGTGGATCGCTTGAGTCCAGGAGTTTGAGACCAGCCTGGGCAACAGGGCAAAACCCCACCTCTACCAGAAATATAAAAATTAGCTAGGTGTGGTTGCATGTGCCTGGAGTCCCAACTACTCGGGAGGCTGAGGTGGGCTAATTGCTTGAGCCCGGAGGTCAAGGCTGCAGCGAGCCAAGATTGCACCAGTGCACTCCAGCCTGGGCAACACAGCAAGACCCTGTCTCAAAAAAAAAAAAAAAAAAAGGAAGGAAAAAAATGTAATCTCCAATGGGACCTGGTGGTAGGTGACTGGATCATGGGGGTGGTTTCTCATTAATGACTTAGAACCATCCTCCTGGTTCTGTTCTTGTGATAGTGAGTGAATTCTTGTGAGATATGGTTGTTTAAAAGTGTGTAGCACTTCTTCTCTTTCACTCACTTGCTCCTGCTTTTGCCATATGACGTGCCTGCTCCCCCTTTGCTTTCTGGCATGATTTTAAGTTTCCTGGGGCCCTCCTAGAAGTGAAGCAGATGCCAGCACCATACTTCCTGTAAAGCCTAATGAACCATAAGCCAATTAAACCTCTTTTCTTTACAATTTACCGAGTCTCAGATATTTTTTCATAGACATGCAAGAATGGCCTAATATACAGCACAGAATACTAAATACAGTATGTTCCCATTTATGGTAATATTGGCTGTCTCTGGAAGGGGCCTGGAGTGGCAGTATATACCCTCTTGTATTGTTTGAGGGTTTTTTTTTGTTTTATTTTGTTTTCCACATGCCTGTATTACTTTCAATTAGAAAAAGTAAAAGAAACCTATATACTGGTCAAGGAAAACTCACAGGTGTCTGGGCCAAGGGACTGAGTCATATAGGCTTGCAAAAACTTGTGTTAAGAATACAGAACACAAAGCCAGACACAGGGGCACTCAATAAATAGCTGGAGGAAGCAAAATATTTGGAATCAATTCAGAAGGCAGACCCTGGACAAAGAGATCTCTATCTGAGCACTGGATACTCAGTCAGCATAGCCCTTGCTTTACACAAGGAGCTAAGCTGAGACTGCTCACGTTAGAAAAGAAAGGGAGCATAAAAACCAAATATCCTGGAGTTACTTTGGGGCCAGCTGTTTCTCAGCATTCCTTTGCAAGCACATTGTGTGTCTTAACCTCAGCCTTCTAAGGGATGGGAGGCAAGTCCTTTCCCCAATGAGCAGAGCCCACCCCTAGCACTCCTCTGGTGGTCCAAGTGCCCAGACAATCCTAGGCAGTCTTTCCTCCAGCCCCTCCAAATCAGAAGGAACAAAATGACTCTGACAGTTTCACTGCACTCCAAAGACCATCTCAGCACTTCAGCTCCTTTTCCATATCAAGGCTTCAGAAAAGAAAACCAAAAAGGAGGATGGATCGGTAAGCAAGATTCTTTAGCAGCATTTGGTAAAAGGAACTCCCTAGGTTATGCACAGATTCTGTCAGGTGCCGAAGAAGCCAGCAGCTCCAGAATGCAAAATGGACAGAGAAGGAAAGTGCTAAAACTGAAGACAGCCTCAGAAATTTCTCTTTGTTCCCTGCTTTATTTGGATATGCCTCCCTGAAGCCAGCTAGTTGGTCCCAGCTTCCAAAAAAGTTCGTTTGGCCACTGATACTAGGTCTAGGAGCTTCTGTGCTTGGCAGCCTTCTCTGGCTGCCTCGGATACCTGGCTTGCATGGGGCAACCATGTAGGTTATCCTTCCGCAGAAATAGGCTGTGCCACAAGGTGCAAGCTCCAGAGACAGGATGGGAATAAGGCAAAGCAAGGGCATGGAGTAGGACTGGAGTAGGAACTAACTTAAAGGCAGAGTCCTTTCTAGGAACCCATGGTTTCCAGAGCATAGGAGAACATGACTGGCTGTGAGAGGCAGAGTTTCTGGCTCTTGGACCCCAGACCAGGCTGTCTAGGCAGTAGAGGAAACAGAAGCACTTACCGGGGGAAGATGGCCGTCATCAAGGCTGAGGCATAGCCAGGCTTGCAAGCTCCCTCTGAAAAGTTTGCGTACTTGGTGGCTAATTCAGCAGGCCTATGGGAAGAGAAGGAAAGTTACAGCTTGCCAGGTACTGAGCACTGAGTGGGTTATTAATTCGTAAGGAGCTGTAGGTGTTTGACTCTTGAGTGAAGCTTCATTCCTATAATCAGCACTTCAGGCATTTTTCCACATTAAGGCTTTAAGGGTAAAAACAAAATAAATCCCCAAACCCTAAAGGAATAGATAAGTAAGTCAGGCCCCTGGATAGTATCTGTAAAAGGAACTTACCTGGATTCTCACAGATTTCTTTTTAAGAGACAGGGTTTCATTGTGTTGCCCAGGCAGGTCTTGAACTCCTGAGTTCAAGCGATCCTCTCACCTCGGCCTCCCAAAGTGTTGGGATTACAGGCATGGAGCCACCATGCCCAGCTCATACTCACAGATTCTTTGCAGGAAGCCTGATACCAAGGAAATGAGGAGCTCTATCAAGGCTCCAATACCCGGGGGAGTGGTGCTTGGAGTTCACAGGATAGAGATACTCAGGGTCTGATGGTCAGAGCCCCTGGCCTTTCCACCTTCCTTGTATGTTCCTACATGGCCAGCCTCATCTGCTTTTATTCTCTCCATTCATGCTATGATCCACCCAGTAGGAACCATTCCCCAACAGTGGGAACTGTCCCGAACAGTGGCCGAATACAGACATGATAAATGTATGTAATTGGGGTTATTGATGTAACCATTAGACTTTTAGTTGAGGATGCCTTCCTGGTCTCTCTGCCTGTAATGTTATTCCTTGTCCTTCTTCATCTGGCTAATAACTACTGGTCCTTCATGATTAAGCTGAAATATCAGCTTCACTGGGAGTGATTCTCTGACCCTCGGATTGGGCTAAGTGCCTCCTCTGTGCTTGTACAGTCACTCCCCCTGCCCCTCACATCATATACTTACCCCCAGCACTTGCTATTCTGTATTGTAATTTTTGGTAGTATGTCTCCCTTGACACACTGTAAAATCCTAAGGTCAGAGTCTGATTTAACCCTGCCTACCCTCTCCAGTGCCTTGCATAAATGGGCACAGAGAAGACCCCTATAACTTTCTTAAGGAACAAAATGACCCTGACAGTCTCACTGCAGACAACGCAATCTCAGGAACCTGCAAGGCCGAGACTGCTGCGTACTTTTCAGAGGACTTGTGTTCTAATCCTGGCTTGTTGCTGTGTGACCACAATCATGCCACCTCACATCTTTGGGTTTCAATGTCCTTATGCATTCAATTTGGGTCTGGAGTCACTGCCCTGCCACCAAAATCTCTGCACCATTCAGTCTAGAGAAGATCACAACCAAAGAACAGGATATAGTCAGTGAATGGGTTCTGTGGGCTGGAGGCCCTGCATGCTGGGGCACCTGAGTAAGCCCTGGCTGACTGCCAGTCCACTTCCTCCACCCCCACCCTTAGGCCTGCTGCCAACACTCTGGTGCCCAGCTGCTCTACTGTGATGGGGCCCTGTGGGAAGCCTACCCTCCAGGATGCCTTCTGCAGGGTCTGGGCGGGTGGGTGTGGAGTGGTGGTACAAGAAATGATGATGCCACTGCCTACTGTCATGTCTGATTCACCATAGACCCCTCGGGCCTAGCCCAGAGCCTTACACAGAGTAACTGCTCATTGAACATATACAAACTCATCTGATCAACGCACAATTTCTTTTAGAAATCTACATTTTCAAGCATCCCCCACCAAGGAAATTCAAAGCCTGAAATGCAACCTGAAGGCTGAGTGACAAGCCAAGGAGCTGGGACTTTATTTGGTAGGCAAAAGAAAGCCAGAATTTTAACAAGAGCAAAACAATCTTTTCTTACGTAAACAACTGTATTTTTGAAATGAAATATAAACCTCGGTGCAATTATGGAACTGATTACAAGCTTTTTGACTAGGCACAGTGACGAAAACGTTCTAGATGTTTTCAATTAGCTCTCTCAACAACTCTGTGAGTTGGTGCTATGAATTAATTTGCACACAAGGCCTAGAAAGATGAAGAGACTAATCCAAGATCATATAAGTGGTAGACACTGGATTAGAACCCAAGGTCTCTAACACCAGTGCAGGAACTCTTAACAGGGCACTGCCACCAACACGGTCACAGAGGAAGGCACAAGACAGCACAGGAGGGGTCAACACAGTTGGAGACGGGGTGGAGAAGACAGTCCAGAAGGTCTCACAGAGCTCTGGTCCGCGGCAGTAAGGCATTTTGAGTCTCTTCATGTCCTGTCTCCCAATCTCCCACCATCTGCTTGCCTGCCTCGTGCTGTGAGTTCCTGTGGTCTTTCTGAATTCTAGAAGGTTCCATAAACAGCAGAAAGATGGACAGCAGGGGCCCTTCTTAACACAGTGCAGTGCAGAAATAAACGCACAACGGACAAACTTTTGGCCACCTTTTTTCTCTCTCGTTTACCCCCTCAACTTTTGACAAGGTGCTTAAAGAAGAAGGGCTGTGGGACAGTCCAGGGGGCACAGGATCACGTCATCTACAATGGAGAGGGAGCTGGAGCCCAGCAGGCAAGGCGGGAGATACTGCTGCCTCCACGGCAGTGCAAGGCAATTCAACATCAAGGATGATGGGCTCCAAATGAACCCCTCATTTAGAAAGCGACAGTAACTCCTAAAACATACAACTCTGGGTACAGTGGGTCATGTCAAGTTATTACCAAATTAAAATGCCTTAGAAATGGCCTCCTGACTATCCCAGTGAGAGAAGAATAGGGGGAGTGTTGGGGATTCTGAGTCATCCAGCAGGCTGGGACCTCTAGGGCAGTTAGCGGTCAAAACCACCAAGATTAACTGTCGCCAACTCCCTGGGGCCAGAATAGTTAGTCTCTCTAAGGCACTCACACTCCAAATGCCAGCAGGCCCCCACAGATGTCTGATCAAATCACTCAGCCCTTGTTCTTCTCCTCTGCAGCTGGCCTTTCATTTTGGGAGATTTAGCATTAAACCCAGTAAGAGCACCCATTGTCCTGCAAATGTGACTACCAAGCCCCTGGGGTGAAGAGAGTCACCACTGCACTCACAAGAGGAAATCCAGATGGACAGGCTGGAGTCCCAAAGAAGGAACCAGACGCTTCCACTCTCCTGCTTCACTCAGGAGGAGCGAGTTTAAGGAATCAGGCCAAGCAATGGGTCATAAATGGGAAAAGCATCAGATCTGGAATCAGAAACTTTCACAGAGGACACTGACAAGCAAGTGATGGAAAATCTGATTTTCAGCTTCCCCATGTGCAGTGGAAACCACGTAATTCCAACAATCGCATGAGGATGTGGTGAGGGAGCACATTTGGAGGGGATGCCTATCCTCTGGGGTGCCACACACACGCTGTGTGAGACGCGTGGCTGCCATGAGCGCCTGGCTTGGGTTCAGATCCAATCACAGGGAGAGTCACCACATGATATCCAGTGGGAGGGTGCCCTGGCTGATGTGTGTCTGAAGGATCAGCATTTGGGAGGTGAGGAGTAGCACTGCAGGAGGCTGAAGGAGCGGGAGAGTGTGATGCTGCGGTGAACGAAGTATCACAGGAAGGACGCAGAGACCAACTGCATCACACACTGTGCAGGTCCAGTAAGGTGTGGCCACAGGACTAACTGCTGGATTTGGCAACAGGGAGGTCACCACCGACCTCAACAATAACCATTCCACTGGAATGTGGAGGTGAAACTTGTTTCACTGGGTTTAAGAAAAAACAGGAGGAGAGAAACTGAAGTCATGAAACACAGACTATTTTTAGGAGTTCTGTTACAAAGGAACAAAGAAATGGGGCAATAGCTGGAGCGGGGAAGCAGGGTAAATTGTTTTTTGAGGTTAGGAAATATTTTCCTAAGTTTAGAAGCTGGTTAGAATAAAAGAAAGACTCACGATGCAGTAGAGATAGGACAGTTGTAGGGAGAATGTTTCTTTTTGTTGTCTGTTTGTTTTCTGAGATGGAGTCTCACTCTGTCGCCCAGGCTGGAGTGCGGTGGCGCAATCTCGGCTCACTGCAACCTCCACCTCCCAGGTTCAAGGGATTCTCCTGGCTCAGCCTCCTGAGTAGCTAGGGTTACAGGTGCCCGCCACCACGCCCGGCTAATTTTTGTATTTTTTGTAGACAAGGTTTCACCATGTTGGCCAGGTTGGGGGAGAATGTCTTTGAGAAGGCGGAGGGGGAAAGGATCTAGCACAAAAATGGAAGGGCTGGCCTTAGCTCTACTCCCTTAGCCTGCCTTGGCCAGAGATGCCTATTCTCTAAGCACCACTTCCCTTGCGAACTTTCCATGATGCTTCCCTTCCCAGGTAGAATAAACTCATCCCCCTGTGGACCTGAGCTACCTGGGGCAGACCTTCATCTTCGCTTGCTCACTTATTCCCCTACTCTCCTACTGCCTTCCCCTTTCTGCCTCTCATTTCTCCTGCAACAAATATTTAGAGACAATGAAGACACTCTGCCTGGATTTTTATTCTGGCTCTCTTAATAGCTGTGTGATTTGGGGCATGTCTTTTAAATTGTTTTGTGCCCTTAATTTCCACAACTTTAAAACTGGGATTACACTAGTACTTATTTTATAAAATTTTTTGTAACAGTTACGCTGAGAAAGAAGGGCTGGCACTGAGTATGGTGCCTGGCCCCTTGATGGTGTTCAGTACATGCTAACTAACTGGCCTGGGATTAAGGATACAATGATGACTAGGACATAGTTAAGGCCTAGCATTACACTTCATTACACTGAAGAGTAATTGTCTATTTAAATATCTTTCATAGAATATGATCATTTAGCATAGCATGTATGGCACAGAGTATACAAGTACCCAATAAAATGCTGGACTGAAATCAGTTGGTTACCTTGCCTTGGAAGGTTAATCAACAGGAAGTGTAAGGGGGAAGTAGGGTGATGGCCAGAGAAACTGGGAAAGGGTCACTGATGGTTATTCCTGAGGACTCTACAGATCAGTGATGGACATCATGTAACCAACAGTCTAGTTTCTAGAATCACTGCAGAGAGGACTGGACTCAGATCAGCCCCTACCATGCCCGCTCCCTCAATTCATGTGCTAATTTAGTTTAAAGCACTTGTTATGAGAAAAGAAGACCATGTATGCAGTACTTAGCACCCTGCCTAACAACCCAGCAGCTTAATCAAAGCCAGTGTGACCATGCTAGGGGGACATGCATAAGCGTGCAGATGAGCCTCTCCACACAGAGCTCGCTCCATCCACAGAGGAGGGAATTCTTCAATTCCATCTTCTACCTTCCTCATGAGGATGCCTTTCTCCAAGTACTTGAGAGTTGTTTCTGGGATAATGATATGATGAGGGAAATGGCAGAAGCAGCTTTGCCTAGCTTGAGTAATCCTATTCTGTCATTAAATATTTTCACTTTAATTTTTTTTTTTTTTTTGAAATAGCCTTTACTGCCATAGATCCTCTCAAGCCCCAAGATGGAAATGCTTCTCCTTAAGGACAACTTCTATCTCCTCTGATTGCTGCCTGTCTGACCCGTTACTCCAGGTCTGCTGGGTCTTCTTGCATTGTCACCAGTTTCTTCATCTACCCACATATGGGCTGTGCCAATCCATTCTACCCTAGACATCACTGACTCTTTGCTCTTTGTGACCTCCAATGTAGACTCGGGTTTCTCTACAGCTTTTGCCCCATGTACAGCCATCTATGATAAATGCTGAAGCACTGTCAAATGTCTTCTATCACTTTAAGAAAAAAGGGACTGCTTGATCTGAGTCATCTGAAACTTGTGGTATTTCTCAGCTCCGGAGGCCCTGCCTTTCTGCTCTTGCTGCTAGGCACTGCAATACCTTTTCATCAAACCAGGCCACATTTCTATTTGATCAGTGATTCTCAAGCTGACATTACTCCAGGTTACATTTGTCTTCAGGGCCTTGTAATTTACTTCATCTTAGCTGGAGGGATGCTCCCCACTAAGTTCTCCAAGTGCTTCAACAGACAGTTCTCACGGAAGCACTCCACCAGAGATCTGCCGTGACTCTCCAATTCAATTTTGCTTCCACACTTCATTTCCTTAAAAATAAAAACACATCCTCTTTCTGGGCGGTAGTGAAAAACACAAGGGAAGTAACATTCACTGCGCACAAACCAGGTACCAGACAGGGGATCTAATGATCTAATTTAGCTTTACAATAATCCTCTAAAAAGTAGTACCTCCCTTAGATCCAGGCATGTGGGGCTGAAGGAGTCCAGGAGAAGCCATGGTTGGAAGATGCACTGTTCTGTTTACACTATAAAATGTCAAATGATACATTTAACATGACCAGAAAACATTACCATTCACATTTTCCCTGCACTCTTTGACACTGGTATGTGTGGTCATCACCAACAAAGCAGTCCCACCTTTGAGAGTCACTGGAAGACAGTACTCCCGGGCCTTAGGAAGGATAGTGCAGCCTCATGAAATGATGTATCCAGCATGAGCTGAACTATACTGGAGAACTGAAGGGAGAAGATCACCGTTTCCACAAAACAGTTTCCAAAAAGCCATGGCACTGAGTACTAATAATACAGATACTTGTTTTTTGTGGCAGGAGATATGAAACTTTCCAGCAACGATATATTTGACAATAGAAAACACAAAGAGATGGTTCCTGAACCTGAGTAGAAAAAGGTGGTGGTGTCTGGGTACCCAAAAGAATTTTCATATGCACTGATTGGATAACAAATACATAAGCATCTCTTCTCTACCCATTGTTCTAAATCCTTAGTAAGTCATTATACCATACATGGACCTATCAACTGGTTTATGCAGGCAGAGGCCTTGCAAAACATATTTGGCCAGGGCCCTGTCCACCTTTGGAGCAGTCCTACTCTAAGGTAAGTATTATTTTCATTTTTGACAAGAGAAAACTGACTCCTCTATCCTGTTCTTACCAAAGCCCCAACTTTCTTTGATGTAAAGCGTAATCAGTTTAAGGTAAGAAAATTGGAGTTTAAGTCACTTACTAGGTATGCAACCTCAGGTAAGACACAACTGGTTTCCCTAACTCTTAAAATAGCTATAGTAATGTACATTTTATAGGGCTGATGGAAAAAAAAATTAGCTGGGTGTGGTGGTAGGCACCTGTAGTCCTAGCTACTTGGGAGGCTGAGGCAGGAGAATGATGTGAACCTGGGAGGCGGAGCTTGCAGTGAGCTGAGGTTGCGCCACTGCACTCTAGCCTGGGCGACAGAGCGAGACTCCATCTCAAAAAAAAAAAAAAAAAATTACCTTTGGGTATAAGTACAACCACTGTTATATAAAACATATGGAGGAGACAGACAATTAAAGTGGTCTTGGGAATTAGGGCAGGTATCTTGAGGAGGTACTGTCAAGAAAAGAGAGAAAGTAGAAGGGCATTCTCAGCCAAGGATACAACATGTGCAAGGGTCCAAAGCAGAAAGAGAGCCTGGCACACATCAGAAACTGCAAATACATTAGTATTGACAGAACAAAGCCTGTGAGACCACAGCATGGTCTTGCTGCTAGGACGAGGAGTCTCGACTTGCTGATGGAGGCAATGGGGAGCCACTGAAGGATTTTTATGCAGATGAATGACATGCACTAGTCCAAGAGAGAAATGAGGAGACCTGGTTGAAGGGGTAACAATGGATACAGGCAGGAAGAATATTCGTAAGTTATATTTGGGAAGCAAAATAATAGAGTGGAGGAATGTAACCAACATTAATTAACCAATGTTAATCCTTAAACAGTCCTATACGATAGGAATTATTCTTCCCATTTTATGAACAAAGAAATAAAAAAATTCAACTAGGAAGTGGTAGAAGGAAGATTTGAATATAGAACGTTCTGATTTCAAAGCCCTTGGATGTTGGTTATAGCTGTTTTATAAAATATACTTTTTATATTTCCTGATTTAAAAGCCCTTAGTGGTGTTTTTTGTTTTTTTTTAAACAGACATTTCTTTTTAGTGCTGAATAGTAGTCCATTGTCTAGATGTGCCACAGTTTGAGGACATCTTGATGCTTCCAGTTATTGGCAATTATGAATAAAGCTGCTATAAATATTCATGTATAGTTTTTGTGTAGATGTAAGTTTTCAGTTCCACTGGGTAAACACTTAGGAGGGTGACTGCTAGAACATATGGTCATATTATGCTTCACTTCGTAAGCTGCTGTCAAACTGTGCTCCAAAGTGGCCAAACCATTATGCATTTCCACCAGCAGTGAATGAGAGTTCCTACTGCTCCACATCCTTGTCAGCATTTGAGACTGTCAGGTTTTTGTTTTGTTTTGTTTTGAGTCATTCTAATAGGTGTGATAGTATTTCACTGTTGTTTTAATTTGCATTTCCTTAATGACATATAACGCAAGCATCTTTTCATATGCTTATTTTCCATCTGCGTATCTTTTTTGACCATCTGGAAAGGGTGTCTTTTTGGTTCTTTTGCCCATTTTTTTAATTGGGTTGGTTGTTTTCTTAATGTTGAGTTTTAAGAGTTCTTTGTATATTCTGAATACAAGTCCTTAATCAGGTATGCATTTGCAATTTTTTCCCCAGTTTGTGGCTTGTTTTTTCATTCACTTAACGGTGAACTTCACAGAGTACAAGTTTTAGAGTTTAATAAAATCAACTTATTGATTTTTCTTTCCTGAATTGTGCTTTTGGTTTTGTATCTAAAAACTCATTACCAAACCCAAAGTCACATAAATTTTCTATGTTATCTTCCAGAAGTTTATTATAGTTTCAGGTTTTACATTTAGTCTATTTAGGTTCCATTTTGAGTTAATTTTTGTGAAAGGTACAAGGTGAATGATTAATTTGTACATACAGATATCTAATTATTCCAGTATCATTTGTTTAAAAATTTATCCTTTTTTCCATTGAATTGCCTTTGCCCCTTTGTCTGGGATCAACAGACTATATTTGTGTGGGTAAATTTATGCAATCTCTATCCTATTCTATTGATCTATTTGTCCATTCTTTTGCCAATACCATGCTATCTTGATTGTATCTTGATAGCTTTATTGTAGGTCTGGAGTCAGGTACTGTCAATCCTCCAACTTTCTTCTTCATCGTCAGTAGATTCTGGGTCTTCTGCCTTTCCACATAAACTTTAACATAAGTTTGTTGATATTCATAAAATTACTTGCTGCAATTTTGATTCTGATTACATCGAATGTATAGATCAAGTAGAGAACTGACATCTTAATAATATTGAGGTTGGGCACAGTGGCTCACACCTGTAATCCTAGCACTTTGGGAGGCCAAAGCAGGAGGACTGCTTGATCCCAGGAGTTTGACACCAGCCCCAACAACATAGCAAGACCCTCACTCTACAAAATAAAATAAATAAATAAATAAATAAATAAATTAGCTGGGTGTAGTAGCGCATGCCTGTAGTCCCAGCTACTTGAGAGGTGAGGTAGGAGGACCACTTGAGCCTGGGAGGTCAAGGCAGCAGTGAGCCGTGGTTGCACCGCTACACTCCAGTCTGGGCAACCCTGTTTCCAAAAAACCCCAAAACCCAATACTGAGTCCTTCTATCAAAATGTGGAATATCCATTTATCTAGATTTATGTGATGTCTTTCATTAGAGTTTTGTAGTTTTCTTCATTCATATATGAATCTGTGCACAAACACATTCACACATATTTCATCAGATTTATCCCTAAGTATTTCCTTTTTTTGGCACTAATGTAAACAACACCATGTTTTAAATTTTAAATTCCAACTGCTTCTTGCTGGTATATAGAAAAGCAAATGCCTTTTGTATGTTAACCTCACAGCCTGAAAACTTGCCTTAATTGCTTATTAGTTCCAGAATGTTTTTGCCAATCTTTGGGATTTTCTACATAGACAATCATGTCATCTGTGAATAGTGTCAGTTTTATTTCTTCCTTCCCAATCTGTATGCCTTTTACTTCCTTTTCTTGTCTTACTGTGTTAGTGAAGACTTTAGTATAATGTTGAACAGGAGTGGTGGGGGGGGACATCCTTGGTTTTTTTTCAATCTTAGGGGAAAAGAATCCAGTTTCTCATCATTAAGCAAGATGTTAGCTATAGGTTTTTTGATCAAATTGAGGAAGTTCCCCTCTACTCATAGTCTGCTGATAACTTTTAAAAAAATCATGAATAGGTATTGGATTGTATCAAATGGTTTTTTTACATCTATGGATATATGATTTTTCTTCTTTAGCCTGTTGATGTCACAGAATATGCATTAATTAATTTTTGAAAGCTGAACCAGCCTTGCATACCTGGAATAAATCCCACTTGGCTGCAACATGTAATTCTTTTTATACATTGCTGAATTCAATTTGCTAATAATTTTGTTGAGGATTTCTGGAGCATGTTCATCAGAGATATTGGTCTGTAGTTTTCCTTTCTCACAATATCTTTATTTGGGTAATAGGGTAATGTCTAGGGTAATGTTGGATGCATAGAATGAGTTAGAAAGTGTTCTTACTGCTTTGATTTTCTGGAAGACATTGTAGAGAACTGGTACCATTTGGTATCATTTTTTCCCTTAAATTTTGATAGAATCCACCAGTAAAACCATCTGAGACTGTTGTTTCTGTTTTGGAAAGTTATTAATTAGCGATTTAATTTCTTTAGTAGGTATAGATTTATTCAGATTGTCTATTTCTCCCTGTGTCAGTTTTGGTGGTTTCTGTCTTTTAAGGAATCAGTCCATTTCATCTAAGTTACCAGATTTGTGAGTACAGAGTTGTTCACAATGTTCTTTTATTATCCTTTTTCTTTTGTTTTGAGACGGGGTCTCACTCTGTCGCCCAGGCTGGAGCGCAGTGGTGTGATCACAGCTCACTGCAGCCTTGACCTCTCAGGCTCAAGTGATACTCCCATCTCAACCTACTAAGTAGCTGGGATTACAGGCACAACCGGCTGATTTTGTTTTTTTGAAGAGACGAGGTCTCCCTACGTTGCCCAAGCTGGTCTTAAGTTCCTGGGCTCAAGCGATCCTCCTGCCTCAGCCTTCCAAAGTGCTGGGACTATAGGATGAACCACCTCACCCAGCCCATTATCTTTTTAATATCTACGGATTAGTAGTGATGATCCTATGTTTACTTCTCATATTAGTAATTTATATCTTCTCTTTCTCTCTTTTTGGCTAGAGGTTTATCAATTTTATAGATATTTACAAAGAACTAGCTTTTGTTTTGTTGATTTTCTCTGTCGATTTCTACTCTGTACTTCTACTATAGCCTCCTAAGTACCCTCTCTCTTTCCATTCTTGCCCCTCTCTAATCAAATTACCTTCTTGCGGCCAAAGACATCTTCCTAAGGGTCAAAACTGATTATGTCACTACTCATCTGCTTAAAACTCTTCAAGGCATCTTTTGCCCTTGAGATGAAGCCCAAATTTCTCCTTGTTATCTCTAAAGCCCCACATAATTTGGTCTCTGCCCATTCCTCCAGGCTTCTCAAGTTCCACCCTCAGGTCTCCTGGAGTTTGGCAGCATAGAAAAGACAAATATTACATCTTTACACATATATTTATTTCAATTATAGATAAGGACAAGATAAATTAGTCAATATAATGTATAGGAAGTTCTTCAATTGGCTGAGATTTTAAAAGACCATTAAGAAAAACTAGAGAAAAAATTGGTAACCAAAAACTAATATAAAATGGATTTCTGAAAATAGTGTCTAGAGATCTATAGCCCATACTGAAAGTTTGAAAAAATTACAGAAACATCCAAACATTTTTTTTCATTGTAAGGGTGTAATAAAAACAATATTTTGAATCAAAAGAAAAGAAAGTAGCTGCAACTGCACTACCCTAACATAACTATGATGATATTCTGCAGTAGTTGTTATATTATATTCAGATATGATTATAGTGACAAGCCTGAGGTCACTTCATGGTTCTTGACGCTGGCACATTAGAATCGTCTGAGAGAATGTTCAAACATAAAGGTACCTGAGCCCCAATTCCTGATCAACTAAATAAGAATCTCTGGGTAGCGAGGTCTTAGTTATGAATCATCACACATAGACATACTCCTTCGTACAGACAGATTTATTCTTGGTATCAATTACCTAGGGAAGTGGAGACTTCCTCAGACAGGAAACAGAATCTTTTATTAAAGCAGTGGTTCTCAATTTGGCTGCATATTAGACTCACTTGGGCAGCTTTAAAAATCCTAATGCAAAGGCTGTGTCCTCGCTCAATGACTTCAAAATCTCTAGAGGATGGGATGCAGGCATCAGTAATTTTTTAGGCTCTCTAGGTGATTCCAATATGCAGTCAAGGTCAAAAACCACTGTGCAGAGAGAGTCCTTGGTAAGCTGCAAAGTGGGAATTTGGCTCTTTCGGTCTTGATCACATAGCTCAAGATGTCTAGGAGAAAGTCTTTGAACAGTGGGCTGTGAAAAAGGCTAGATGTCATGAAGCAAGGAAGCTAGCCAAATCCTGCAATGCCGTGCTCTCCTGTTGTGAAGTAAGTATGGCCCTGGCTTGTGCTAGCTATAGAAGAGACAGAATCATTTTGGAAACCAGACTACTCCTTTGGATTTCTTGTCCTCTCAAGGTGAATTTCTCTGTTGTCCTCTTTTAATCTTTAGTGAAATATTTTTAGCTTTGCTTAGAGGAGCCAAAAGAAAGTGTCCCCCCACCATACACACCCCCCTTTCCTCTTTTTTTTTTTTAAGGCATTAAAGAGAAGCTGGCCCTCTGAAGTCAGCATGATGGTGGCAGAAGTTCTTCAAGTGACAGTCTCTCCAGGAGATGGGGAAAGTCAGGGTTAGATAAAGGAAGGGGCCACCTGACAGTCCTCACCACTGCACCCCCCTCCCTAAAAATCTTCTAATAACAATACTTGAAAGATCTGGATTTTGTTATTAAAGGTGGCTCTATTCTCTCTTACTCATACCCTCTTCCTTCTGTCCTTGATTGACTGAACAAATATTTATTGATATTTACTATGCACATAAACACTATACTAGGCATTGTGAATATATCTGTGAGCAGAACATTCCTACTTCTTGCCCTTACAAAGCCTCTGGTATATAGTTAAAACGTAGGATCAAACTGACTGTGAATTTGGAAAAACAGAAAGCTATGTTGAATAGTGAGAAAAGTAAAAAAGTTTGGAGGCAGGCAGAGAAGGGTTCAAATACTGGCTTGATCACATTTAGTTCGGTGAACACAAGTAAATTACTTATTCCTTCTATAGTCATTTTCACATTTGTTAAAATGCATTTAAATACCATCTACTTCATAGAGTTGTCCACCATTTATCCACGCAACAAATATTTATTAATTGATCAACAAGTAATACAGTAGACACTGGTTTTGCTGCTAGAAAATGTAGGGAACAAAATAGAGAAACTATTTTTTTCTATTTCTATTTTTCATCTACTCTAGTAGATGGAGACAGACAATAAACAAGTAAAAACATATGCAGCATCTGAGAGTGATAGACACCCTGGAGAAAATGACATAGTAAAGGGGAACAGGGAATGCCAATAGGGGATGGGGCTATGATTTTAAATGGGATGGGTAAGGGAGATTTTATTAAGAAGGTAACATTTGAACTACGTTCTAAAAAGGTAAGGGAGTGCACAATCTCTGCAGGTATCTGGGGAAGAGTGTTCCAGACAAGGGAATGATCAAATGCCAAGAGTCTTGAGGCGGGAACAGGCCTGGAGTATCCAAATCACAGCAAGGAGCCCAGGATAAAACAATAAATCAGGAGACCAACAAGAAACCAAGGTGTAGACCATGTAGGGCCTTGGTGAGCACTGTAAAGGTTCTGGCTGTCATTCTAAAAGAAATGGGGAGCCACTGAGGAGTTCTGATCACAGGAGTAATAAGACCTATCTTGTATTTTAATAGGATCACTTTGGCTTCAGTATGGAAACAGACCACAGAGAAGCAAGCATAAAATCTGGAAGACTAGTTAGGAGTGCAAAAGTTCAGTGGGAGGTGGTGGTTTGGACAGAGTGATGATATAGAGGTAGTGAGAAGTGGTTGGATCTGAGGGTATTTAAGGTAAAGCTAATAGGGTTTACTGATTATCAGATTTGAGTGTCAAAGAAATGATGCTACAGCATTTGATGTGAGCAATAGAAGGATGTAGTTAGCTGCCATTTCCTGGGGTAGAAAAGACTGGAGTTTGGTTCTGGACATGTTAAGTGTGAGATGCCTAATACACATCCGAATGAAGGAGGCAATTGGGTAAATGAGTCTGGAGTGTGGGGAAAGAGAACTGGGCTTGATATAAATGTAGGCGTCATCAGCATATAGATTACATTTAAAGCCATGATACTGGATAAGATTAAGCAAATGTTGAGGGAAAAGGTAACATAGAAAGTACCTAGTGCACCACTGGGCATATAGTAGGTGCTCAATAAATGCTTTCCCCTTGAAGCCCTAGAGAACTTGACAGGCTGTTTTAGAAGTGCTAAACTCACCTCAGGCTATATTTAGACTGCTCCATGTTTATCCACTATTACAAATGACCTGGTTTTCACAAGGCTCTGGGGATTAAGAGTTGTTTGCTTTCATTTTCATATTTTTGTGTCTTCACATGGAATTCCTTATGAAATTAGACTGAGCATTAAAGTCCCCACGCTCTTGCCCACATGACAACTGTAAAACACCACACTGTGGCAGCAGACAGAGCTTTCCCAGAGCACAGAGCACTTGCCCACACCCAGCAGAAACAGGTGAAACTTCCATTTAATTAAATCTGCTCCCAGAAGGCCCACATCAGCTCAGGAAACTCACACCTGGACACCAGGATCTGGCTCCTTCAAGAAATCCAGATGGCTCATCTCTGTCCTGGACTAACGGGCACATTCCTGGCTCATTGTGTTATATTCCTTATAATGGAGACTGAGATTTCCTTAGGGTTCTTTCTGGAATGCTCTGCCTATCTTCCTTTGACTCTTTGCTCAAATGCCACCTTCTCAATGAGTTTTACTTTGACTGTCCCATTGAAATCTGCAATCTCTTCAACAGCATTCCCTTGTCTTGCTCTATTTTCTTTCACAGCACTTATCACCTTCCAAAATCCTAAAAACTTTATTTATAACATTTTTGTTTATTGATTGTCTTGTTCACTGGTATATCCCCAGAGCATAGAATATTGCCTGATACATATTAATTGCTCAACAAATCTGTTGATTGAATGAGAGAGTATCCACTTTGTTGTTGAGGCAAGAGCCTTTACCCCTGAGCCTTTTCCCAGGGCCCTCAACTTTGAGCCAGACAACAGTAGACTCCTTTCAGAGAGCAGATGTACCCCCTCAGAGGTATCATTAAATCAGGTTGTGGCTGCCTGCATATAGCAGCCTGAGTGCCCAACCCCTGGGGAAGACGGGGTCAATTCTCAGGCAACCACAAGGCTAGTAATGTCACCAGCTCACCAGTCTCACATTCTAGTTATTCCTGTTTCTCTCCAAACCATATTCTCCTCAGTTTTCTTTCCCTCAAGTCACTGCTCTCTGCTTCTTCTTGGTCCAATTTCCTACTTCTCCCCCGGCACAGCCGACACTCTGACTTTCAATTATGTGGCATAAAACTGTGTTCCTTTATATCCTCAAACTCTTCAGTGAATGTTCCTTCCATTTTTGCTTTCATAGAAACCTGGGTCTCTTGGGAAAACACCATTTTTACAGCCCTCTGCAAAGGAGGCTGCTCTTTCATCTATACTCCATGGACCCTGGGATCCATGGTTATCCTCTTTGGAGTCCATTAATGCTTCCAAACCACCAATATGTCATGCTTATTATAAAAAAAGAAACAACCAAAAACTTGTCTGTTGCTCATGCTATCCAGCAATACTACCCTTTACCTTCCCTTCCTGTTCTCAATTGCTTCCTCCCCATTCACTAAGACTTCAGCTTACAGGATAGCCTTTCCAATCAAGCTTATAAGGCTACACCTGTGGCTTAGAAGTTTCCGTTTATTCCACTTAGAAAACACATAGCCAGTGCTCAAGAAATATCTGCTAAATGAAAGAGTGAAGAAATGAAATCTGGGGTATGGAGCAGGAGGCAAGCTGAAGTCCAGGTCTCATTTTTCGGCTATATCCCTGCCAGTTTACCAGACACTGATAAGGGCTAACTCTCATCCTTGGTATTACTATTGTCAATGCTTTAACTGAGACTTAGTAGTTAAATAACTCACTCCAGATTAGAGCTAGTAAGATGTGGAACTGGGCCTCAAAACTCCATGTCTGACTCCACAGCTCACATTTTTAACCACCAAAAAGTTCTGCCTTCTTGAACAACAGTTCCTGTAGTAAAAAGACAAGGTTTTGCACATCAGTATTCTGAATAATGTTCACAGCACTAACAAGTGATTTTGTCATGTAGATACAAGCAGAAGGGAATTCTCAAAGAAAATATAAGCCACTCTATTCCAGGAAGACATAATTAAACAAATACAGTGAAGACAAAAAAAAAAATCTAAAATGTCTATTTCCAGGCTTTTGGAATATCACTACATATAAGGTATTTTAAGAGTATTTCTCCCATTCTGTAGGCTGTCTGTGTACTCTCTTGATAGTTTCTTTTGCTGTGCAGAAACTCTTTAATTTGATTAAGTCTCACTTGTCAATTTTTGTTCTTGTTGCAGTTGCTTTCGGGGACTTAGCCATAAATTCTTTGCCAAAGCCAACGATGAGAAGGGTATGTTCTAGGTTTTTTGCTAGGATTTTTATAGTGTGAGGTCTTATATTTAAATCTTTAATCCATCTTAATTTTTATATATGGTGAAATGTAGGGATTCAGTTTCATTCTTCTGCATATAGTTAGCCAGTTATCCCAACACCATTTATTGAAAAGGGAGTCCATTCCCTATTGCTTATTTTTGTAGACTTCGTTGAAGATCAGATGGTTGTAGCTGTGTGGCTTTATTTCTGGGTTCTCTATTCTGTTCCATTGGTCTATGTGTCTGTTTCTGCAGCAATATCAAGTTTAGTTCCTATATCCTTATAGTAGAGTTTGAAGTCTAGCAATGTGATACCTCCAGCTCTGTTCTTTTTGCTTAGGATTGCTTTGGCTATTCTGGCTTTTTGGTTACATATACATTTTAGAATGGTTTTCTCTACTTCTATGAAAAATGATGTTGATAGATGCAGCTGTAAGTCATTATCCTAAACAAATTAACACAGAAAAGAAAATGAAATATCACATGTTCTCACTTACAAATGGGAGCTAAATACTGAATACACACGGACATAAAAATAAGAACAGACACTGGGGACTACTAGAGGGGGGAGTGGGCTGAAAAACTACCTGTTGAATACTATGCTCACTACCTGAGTAATGGGACCATCCATACTCCAAACCTCAGCATCACACAATTAACCCATGTAACCAAGCCTGCACATTTACCCCCGAATCCATTTTTTTAAAAGGAGTTTTTCTATGCAATAGGGTTCCAAGAATAGAAAACATCTGGAGTGAGGAGACAATTCTCAAGATAGAGATGTGCTGCATTCTCAATTAAGGGTGAGCCAACCACACTTGTGGGCCAAAGCCAACCTTTCACCTGTTTTTTATATGGCCTGTAAGTTAAGAATGTCTTTTACATTTTTAATAGATGGGGAAAAAAATCAAAAAGCATATTTTTGATACATAAAAGTTATATAAAATTGCCAGGCATGGTGGCTCACGCCTGTAATCCCAACACTTTGGGAGGCCAAGGCGGGCGGATCACCTGAGGCCAGGAGCTCAAGACAAGCTGACCAACATGGAAAAACCCCATCTCTACTAAATATACAAAATTAGCCAGGCGTGATGGCGCATGCCTGTAATCCCAGCTACTCGGGAGGCTGAGGCAGTAGAATCACTTGAACCGGGAAAGTGGAGGTTGCAGTGAGCCGAGATTGCGCCACCGCACTCCAGCCTGGGCAACAAGAATGAAACTCTATCTCAAAAATATACATATATAATTAAAACTTCAGGGTCCATAAATAAAGTTTTATTGAAATATAGCCATACTCATTAATCTATGTACTATCTATGGATGCTTTCAAGTTAAAACAGCAAAGCTGAGTAATTGTGACAGAAAAAATAAGGCCCCAAATTTTAAAATATTTCCCATTTGGCCCTTTGCCAAAAGAGTTTGCCAATCCCTTTTATAAATAATTTCTTCTGTCTTACCTTCCAGTTCACTAACTCTGTCTTCAGTTGTATCTAATCAGCTGCTAACCCCTTTTACTGAGTTTTTAATTTTGGTCATTGTATTTTTTAACTCTAGAAGTTCATTGTTTTTTCAAATCTGGTATTTTGCTTTTCATAGTTCCCTATTCTATGCATATAGTTCAGTACTGTCTCTTATTTCTTTAAATATAGTATATTTAATTGCTTTATAAATAATGTGTGGTAATTCCAATTTCAGAAATCTTTGTGGATACTCCTCTGTTGCCAGTTGTTTTACATGTTTCTCATAAAACCATGAGAACAAGCTTCAATAGAAGCTTGTTTCCTTGTGTGTTTAGTTATTTTTTACCGTAAGCTGTTCATTTCCTTGAAAAGTTATTTATGAGGAACGCATATGTCTTCCTCTATGGAAAGTCTGCATTTATTTCTGCCAGGTGCTAGGAGGCACTGCCAGTCTGGAATGCCTTAAACTGAATTCATGGCTTGAGGTTCCCTAGATCACCTGAGTGATGAGAACTCTGGCAAAAAATACCAAGTGTTTTTGCTCCAGTGCCATGACCTACTCAGTGCTTTGGTAATTGTTCTCGCAGCCTGCTTTGGGGGTGCAGGTTTATTAATAGTTCTAGTTTACCCTTATGCTGGGTCCTTTGGGGTTCTAGTTAACATGAAAGTAATTAAAAGATGAAAAATATGGAAGATAAGTTAATATAATGAGAAGGTCTAAAATTTAACCAGAATTTCAGAAGAGGAGTAGAGAGAGAGTGAGGCATAGGGAATATTTAAAGAGAGAATGGCTGAAATTTTCCCAAAACATATGAAATTCTTATACCCAAGAATCTAAATGAGGCCAGATACTGTGGCTTACACCTGTAATCCTAACACTTCAGGAAGTTAAGGCAGGAGGATCACTTGAGCCCAGGAGTACAAGACCAGCCTGGGCAACATAGCAAGAGCCTGTCAGTACCAAAAAAAGGAAGACGACGACGACGAAGATGAAGAAGAAGAAGGAGAAGAAGGAGAAGAAGGACAAGGAGAAGGAGAAGAAGGAGAATGAGGAAGAGGAGGAGGAGGAGGAGAAGGGGGGAGGAGAAGAGGGGGAGAAGAAGAGTAGGGAGAAGAGAAGGGAGGAGAAGAGGGGGAAGGAGAAGAGGGGGAAGGAGAAGAGGGGGGAGGAGAAGAGGGAGGAGGAGAAGAGGGAGGAGGAGAAGAGGGGGGAGGAGAAGAGGGGGAAGGAGAAGAGGGGGGAGGAGAAGAGGAGGAAGAAGAGGAAGAAGAGGAGGAGGAAGAAGAGGAAGAAGCAGCAGCAGCTAAAAGAATCCCAATCAAGATAAATAAAAAGAAAGCCTTACATTGGCATACTTATTCATACTTTATAGAACACTTTCTTTTATTCTGCATAAAGCCATAGGAAGTGAGTGCTATTATCTACATTTTTCATAAAGGAAAACTGGGGTTCAGAAAGCTAAAATATAATAATTATCTAAGGTCATGTAATACTATGCAGCAGAGACAGAATTCAAATCCAGTTCCGACTAAAGTTCAGATCCTTTCCTACACTTCAGAAATAGAACATAACACAACTAGAGAGGGACTTGGTAAGGGGTGATCTCATCTTTGCTGAGTAACTGCCCCCACCAAAAACAGAATCCTTAACTTGGAAACTTCTCTCTGGAAGTAGGTGGAAACCTTTCTCAGGTATCTGTGAGACAGGAGAGACAGCACTGGACTTCTGAAGACAGCACTGGACTAGAAAAAGCTTTGCAGCTAGAGGCAGGAAAGTAGCTTGTACCTTAGATTGTGAGTTAAATCAAATGAGGCCAAGCCAATTTACTGTGCTAACGACCAAGTTAACTCACATAGTTCAAAGAACTGGCCTGATACGCAACAGAAAGCTACACAACAGCCTACTCTGCAGGACCCAACTGTCAGGAGAGCAGGGTAGGAATGTCCTCCTCATCCTCCTCCTTTCACTGCTGAAGACAGTTTAAATATTGTAGTATGTCCTAGAGAATATGCCTTTTGTTCATCAGTGTGATTCAACTTGGGAATTACTCTTATCTCTTCCGTTCTGGTGGCATTTCACTTGCTTATGGCTTATACTTGATTTGTTTTTTTCCAGAGTACTAAATTAAGAATTTTCTAAGAGTGAAGCCTATGGCTTTCTACCACAATCAAATACCCCATTCCCTAGATGTTAACATGCAGCTGACATCTCTCCACTAGCCTGGTATACAGAACACACACATTTTCCTTCATAGTTGCCTCCATAATGTGTAAAAGTTGGGAGATTTACAATGCCTGAACTCACAGTATGAGGCATCAGAGCCAAGAAGCCAAATGCCAGACTATTCAGTAGGAAAACCAATCAGCCTCTGATTTGATGTCTTGTATGTAGGTGTGGCCATCATCATCAGACACAACTGCGGAAAAGGCCCTTATGCAACATGGAAAAGGAAAGAGAAACAATTCTGATCCTTCATGATGTCTGCCTGGTAAAGGGCAGGGGACAGAGGTGCACAAAGATGACTAACAATAGAAAGGAATCACAGTAGGTAGAGTAAGGTGGTTCTGCAAGGATTTATTGAGCATCAGCTATGTAAGCAGGCTTGCAGGGGCATGAACACACGGAGTGGAGAGAGCTGTAACTCAAGGCATGCTTGTCAAATACGAAAGTACACAGTCATCCTACCATCATCCATCCATCCACCCATCCTTTCATCCATCCATCCATCCATCCATCCATCCATCCATCCATCCATCCAAGTGTTCAGTGTTTAATGGGTACCTGACAAACATATGCCAATACTGTCTAGGTGCTAGAGAGACCAAGAAGACCAGTAGGGAAGGATCCTGGAAGGATTAGATACTCAGTATTTGACAGTCCTCTATGAATTAATCATTTCAATTAAATTCTTACAAAAACCCTGTGGAATAAGTTTATTGTCATCATCTTATAGATGAAACTGAGGCTCAGAGTGGTTAAGTAGCTTGCCCCAAATCACAAAGAGAATAAACATCAATCTGGGATTTGAACCAAGTTATCTACTAGGCCTAGCTCTGAGCCTGTGCCCTTAAAAAATTAGTAATTATTATGCAATTACAGTATAGTGCGATAATTGTAACAGAGGTAGAAAATTCAAAGGAAGCACAGAGGAAGAGACAATTTTGTGTGGGGAGGAAGTAGTTTTTTTTAGTTTTCCAAGTGAGCTAGCAAGGAAAGAGAATTTCAGGCACAGGTAACAAGCACACGCAAAGGTAGAAGGAAAAGGAGGGTTCACCTGTGGCAAGAGTGGCAGGAGTTGAAGCTGGAGAGTAAGATAGGGAGTGATCACAGAAAGCTGTGCATGTCAGGTGCCAGAGCATCTCTGAGAGGCCCCTACCTCCTGCTGTGACTCAACTGTCTTCTACCCTTAGGAGAAGCCTTTCCAGGAGCCTCCTAGTCCTTCCAACTCCTGGCAGTGGCCTCCTCCTATAATAAGTTGCCTGTGCCAGCCAAATCAAAGGCCTTATGTTTGCACCCATCATCCCACCCTCTGTGGCCACTGCAGACCGTAACATGCCCCAAGATTCTGCTGACAGCCTGAGGACAGAGGCCCCAGGGAGTCCCCTAGTCACCAGAAGAGTGATGAGAGCTGACCCTTCAAAGTGAGACCCAGCTCTCACAGACCTCTCTGCCACAGAGCCAATGTATCTTCTCATTCTACTCACAGTTTAGAGTCCAGATTCAGGAGGAAGCCCAACCGATCATACTCTGAAAAAGAAAAGCAGAAAATGTCATTTAAGTCAAGTCACTGATGATACTAGGATATTGCATCCCCCAGACCTAGACCATGGGGACAGACAACCCTTGGAAAAGAACACAATTCAACTGCTTCAAAGAATACAACTAAATACATAAACCACAAAACACCAGCTGAACACCTGTTCTGTGAAGGACCAAGTTCAATGCCAGGTATTTCCTATGCATTCTAGGGCAGCCAGTCCTATGTTGGTATACAACTGCCTTCCTTCCTGTATAAATGTGGCAATTGGAACTGAAATTTAGTAAACCATGAAACTGGAACCTGGAAAAGTAAGAGGCTCAGATGCAGTATCTGCTTCCTCTGAGCTCTAAACACAGCATTTGCTGAATCAGTCACCTTAGCCATGGGGTGAGGATGTGGCAGTCAACAGGTCCCCAAATCCATGCCAATTCTCTTCATGGTCATCATAAAGAACCAATACATCAGATTACATAAAGAATAGCAAGTTTATAATAAAATTTAAAGACAAATCGATGTTTCTAACAAGGGATTAATCAGTATTTTAATTTATTTAAGTTCTTTACATCTTGCCTTATTATAAAATGAGGTTGAAGCAGTTCTATAAAATTGTATGGAGTACAAGATTTTAAAAAGGATAAATCTGGGGGCCAAAGTGGACATAAACTTAGGAAAATGCAGGTGGGGTAAGGAAAATAGTAAAAGTGAATATCCTAGGGCCGTGTGTGCTTGCTGGAGGAAGATTACAGATCTGTCCTCAAGATTTTCCATAGCTAAAACTAAGTGCAAAGCACTGATTTCATGGTTCAGCAGTATCTAGAAAATAAACCAGGAGAATCACAGCTATTCTTGATACTAAGACTTGAGGAAAATTTCCTGTGTCCTCAAAAACATTTGTATAAGGAAAATGATAGGAAGTGTCATGGGATTATTTCTTATGGCTCTGCTCCATAGTTGCAGTGTGTGTGTGTGTGTGTGTGTGTGTGTGTGTGTGTGTGTGTGTGTGTCTAGCCAAAATAAGGTGGCCTATGAATGCAGTTCTTAGCTGGCCTGGCTCAGTCTGAGGGTAAAACAGAATACCAAAATACTGGATGGAAAAGGCCAGGCAGCAAAGCTTTCGAGGAACTCAGGCTTTAATAAGCAGTGAACAGCAAAAAGAGGGAAGTCACACACGCTGACAAGTACCTCCCAGGAGTCGTTCTGCAAGGCCAATTAAGGCCAGACTCATTGCTTTCAAAATCATCTGAGCTGCGGAGAGAGAATAAATCCTCTTCTTAAAATTGAAGCTACCAACTAGGACACACAACTCAACACAAGGCTTACCTCCCAAGAGAATGGCCTTGAGCAAGTGAAAGCCTTTCCTCAAAATAATTCTGGTTTTGCTCTAACGCAGGCAAATGGATGAAAGACTTGCCTTAACATATCAAGAACTTACAAACATTGGTAAGAAAAACAAAAAAAGACTTAAATGTAAAATAAAACTAAAAATACAATTTGCAGAGAGTTAGCGTCAAAGTTAAGTGCTCTCTCAATAATCCTATCTTATCATTCCATAAAAAGGAAGCCTTATCAAATTGCCAAATACCTGTTACTTTTTCCCTGTGTGGTGACAACCCTGGGGGGAAGTCTCGTGCTATTGCTCCTGAGACCTGAGCTAAGACTCCCTTAGACAATGAATCCATACTTAGGCGGATTCCTTCAAGAGAGGCCAGAGAATGTTTCCCTCATTGTTGCAAATTCAAATGTCAGGGGCCAAGCCAGAGCATAACACAAATGAGGGAAGTGGGAGAATGTAATACTCTTATACAGCAGCTCACACTACTTATTTTAGTTGTATTAAAAAACAAATCCTGTTGGAATGTCTTTTTTTTTTTCAATTCACTGTTTTTTCTACCATATATTTTCTGTATAGTAAAAATAATTATATCTGTGGTTTATTATTTGCCAATGGCATCTTAGTTTTGTTTTGTTTTACACACACACGCACACACACACTGCATATTACATTTCTAAGAACTCTATTTCTAAAGCAAGTTTGTCCCTTCATGTCTCTCCTGGTCTATCTACTGTTTTCTCTCTTTCATTAAGAGATATGAGGACAGGACACAGTGGCTCACACCTGTAATCCCAGCACTTTGGGAGACCAAGCTGGGAGGGTTGTTTTGAGTTCAGGAGTTTGAGATAAGCCTGGGTAGCATAGTGAGCCCTCATCTATTCAAACAAATTTTTAAAAATTAGCTGAGCATGCTGGTGCACACCTGTAGTACCAGCTACTCCAGAGGCTGAGGTAGGAGGATGGCATGAGCCTGGGAGATCGAGGCTGCAGTGAGCTGTGATCACGCCACTGCACCCTAGCCTGGGCAACACGGTGAAGGATCACTGTACCCCCCACAGCCCTCAGAAAAGAGACAGGAGTACCAGAATAATTTAAGGAAAGGTAATTGTGAGCCCACTGATGATAAATGGCAGCTCACCCGTGGCTCTAGCGTCAAAGCCCAGAGGGAACTGAGTCCATCTGGAGAATGTGTGCCCTGCTGAAGGGTGGCTCCCACTAGTTCCTGCTAACTATGCCAGGCAGCAACTCAGGCCTCGCATTACCACATCTTCTGATTTTTTTCAAGGCAGGAATCTGGATTTTTAAGGTAAATTTCTAAGTTCATAAACATTGGCAAATGGATTCAAGAAAAATGTAAAGAATATGTGGGCTGACAACTCATGAGGGCTGTGGCTGCCCACAGTAGATGCTCAATAAATATCTGTTGACTATTATCAGGATTATTTGGTCACAACAGTCACAAGTCCAAATCAAATTAGGGTAACAGGATGCTCGAAATAAAATTTTAGCCAGGCCTATAAGGTGATACATTTCAGACACCACAGCGAAGTGCTAGACTAAGATGCAGATTTTCAAAGGAAATCTCTTAATACATATCACGTAATTCTAAAGGCCTTCCCTACATCAAATATAAATAGCAATCAGTTGCTAGAGATGAAGGGAGAGAGGATTTGAAAAATCTCTTTGTGGGGAGCTGTGTTATGAACAGGGCAGGCGGGGTACTTGTCTCTCACTCCAGCCTCTGAAGGACGCCTAACATGGCCTTAAGGTTTAGAGAACACAGTGGGTTGCCTGGGGCCCACCTCCTACCCAACAAGCCTAGAGGACACAAAGGGCAATGGATGGGCTGCTGCAGGAGAGCACTGCATGGGGACTGGCCTGCACTCCCAGAATCTGTGGCAAAAACTAATGCATGAAGGAGTTGGTGTGGGCTCATTTCAGGTCCTTTCCAGAAGATCTGCCTGGAGGGTTGACCGGCCCTCGGCCAACAGAAGCAGCGGGTAGATGCTGGGATTCCCAGGAGCTACAGAAGTGAGGAGCAAGGCGGAGACATGGGCATTACCCACACCGGGGTAACCACGAGAAGAGGCCCCTAAGACAGAAAGGGGTCATCAGAACACTCACAAAAGCACCCCATCCGTCAGCTTTAACTACTTGTCAGGTCCAGAGAGTGCAAACACTCTAGGTCTTTACTGCTCATTCTCTCTCGCTCCCACAGCAATCCTGGATATGTCAGAGGCATATGGGAGAGGAGGGAAGAGGAAAGACAAGCAGGGCATGCCCTTTCCCCACCAGGCACCTGCCAGCACTAAGTCCTATTGCAGGAAAGGGAGCAACTGCAGCTTTTATGAATTGAAAGCTATGACTGTTACACAAGATGGGACCCTCTAAGTTTGGAAATGGCAACTCACTGCGACTATGGAATTCTTATTACTTCAGATGTATTAAAGACATGAAAACATTTTAAGGGAACAGTGGGAGACAAAATGAAGGTGTCTGTGATGATCCCTCGACATTTCTTGCATGCTCAACATACTGGTTGCACTAACTCAGGTGAACAGGGTGATTTAGTGGTTCATATAACCAAAACGTAGGAAGGGCCAGAGTGTGGAGGGTCTCGGGGTGACCAAGAGTGACTGGAATAGAGGGAGGCCATCGGGGAGGCCATTGGGCCTCCCTCTATTGTCTGTACTCTCCCCTGGTGAGCTTTCTTCGTGAGTGAGGCAATGTGGCCACCAGCAACCTGTAGGCAAACATCTTCCGCTTTGCCACTGGCAAGGGATTGCATTAGGCCCTCTGCTCCCAAGGGCGAAACTCCTGGGGAAAGGTTAGGGCTGGTGGAGCGTGCACCAGCACTTCGTTCTGTTCTAGTCACAGAGACTGAGGAGACGGGGTTTGTGGAAAATGATGACTCCCATGTGATACACATGGTTACAAGGAGCATTACCAAAAGAAATGTGTTGTACTGAACAAATAAAGTCCCCTTGCAAACAATAGGAATCATCTTTGAAAAACTAAAGAACTAGCTAAATCTTGGAGTTTAGATTCAGCTGTAAATCTCAGAGTCAGTTACAATGAGCCATGGACCCCATTTCTCTCATCCTCGGTCCTCTGACAAACCCTTCTCATAATGCCCTCTGACTCACGATTCCAACCACCTGGCCCACCCCTCTCTACCTCCTGCCACAACTGAAGCCTGGCAGACCCTACAAGGCTTTTCTGGAGGCTCTCCAGGGGACGCTGCTTTTCCTCTCCTCTGCCAAGCACCTGTGGGAATGAGAGGGGAGTGCTTATGACATACTTTGCAGCAATTTTCATCATCTTTCCTGTGTTTGGCATCCTTGGGGCTCTTGGATCTGTGGGTTTTAATCACATTTGAAAAAAATTTGGTTCTTATTTCTTCAAATATTTTTCTGCCCTCCTCTTTCTTTTAGGGGCTCCAATAACACGTGTGTTAGGGCTGCTTGAAGTCCCATAGCTCACCAGTGGTCTGTTCATTTTTTTCCCCCTGTAATGTTTCACTCTATGTGTCTTTTCTTTTTCTAAGACAGGGTCTCACTCTGTGGCCCAGGTTGGAGTACAGTGGTGCAATCCTGACTCACTGCAACCTCCGCCTCCGGGGTTCAATCGATTCTCCTGCCTCAGTTTCCTGAGTAGCTGGGATTACAGGCACATGCCACCACGCCTGGCTAAGTTTTGTATTTTTAGTAGAGACGTAGTTTCACCATTGGCCAGGCTGGTCTCGAACTCCTGACCTCAAGTGATCCACCCACCTCAGCCTCCCAAAGTATGGGATTACAGGTGTAAGCCACTACACCCAGCCCTTTTCTTTTTTTAAGAGACAAGGGTCTCAACCTGTAGACCAGCCTGGAGTGTGGTGGCACAATCATAGCTCACTGAAGCCTCCAACTCCTGGGCTCAAGCAATTTTCCTGCCTCAGCCTCCTGAGTAGCTAGGACTACAGACAAGCACCACCACACTTAGCTAATTTTTAAACTTTTGTAGAGACAGGGGTCTCACTATGTTGCCCAGGCTGAACTGCTGGCCTCAAGCTATCCTCCTTCCTTGGCCTCCCAAAGTGCTGGGATTACAGGTTTGAGCCACTGTACCCAGCCCTCACTCTGTTTCATTTTAGATAGTTTCTACTGCTGTATCTTCTAGTTCACTATTTTTTTTTATTCTTTAGTGTCTAATTTGCTGATTATTCATCCGGTAAATTTTTCATCTCAGACACTGTATATTTCATCTCTGGGAGTTCTTTTTTGAATCTTCCATGCCTTTCCTTAATATTCTCATGCTTTCCTCTGCCTTCATGAATATAAGAATAGGACATAATGCCCCTAATTCTCTCATTTGTGTCATCTCTAAGCCTGCTTCTACTGATTGTTTTTTCCCTCATTATTGGTTGTATATTCATGCTTTTCTGAATTGCCTTGTAATTTCTGATTGGCTGCCAGCTATGTGAATTTTACCTTGTTGGGGATAGGATACCTGTGCATTCCTTAAGTATTTCTGAGATACAATTAAGTCACTTAGTCTAAGGCTAATTGTGCACTGTTACTAATTTTGCCCCACAGATAAGGCAATATCTTTCTGAGTACACTATGTGATACCCCATGCATTATACAGTTTTCCCACAATTCCCAGCCCTGTGTGACCTCTAGGGATTATTCTGGCTGCCCCTTTCCAGTGGTTCTTTCCCCAGATTCTAGTAGTTTTCCCACCCACATGTACTCATCAGCTGAGAAGTCCCAGGGGGATCTGCAACAAATCCCCTGAGCTCTCTCTCTGTGCCGTTCTCTCCTCTCTGATGATCTGTGAATTCTAGTTGCCCTGGCCTCCTCAAATGCTCAACTGTTACCTCACCTTCAGACTCTTGGGTTCTCCTTCCCTGCAATGTGGACTGCAAGCTCTCCAGGAAGTTGGCTTGGGCAATTACAGGACTAATCTCATCTGCTTCCCTTATTTCAGAGATCAGTGCCCTGGGCTACCAATTGTTCAATGTCTGAAAATATTTCCATATATTTTTTTCTGGTTTTTTTTTCAGTCGTTTCTCCTTTCCTCATTTTTTCTTTATTCAGCCTAGACTTCACCTTGCTCAACACTCAGTTTAGCCTGCCCAATTATCTTTCCATTGTGCCCAAACCAAATCTCTTGCTCCTGTTCGGCCTTCTCTCCTGAGCTCCACTATTTTTTTTTTTTTTTTTTTTTTTTGAGATGGAGTCTCACATTGTTGCCTGGGTTGGAGTGCAGTGGCGTGATCTCAGCTCAATGCAACCAACGCCTCCCGGGTTCAAGTGATTCTCCTGCTTCAGCCTCCCGAGTAGCTGGGATTACAGGTACCCGACACCATGCCTGGCTAATTTTTTGTATTTTTAGTAGAGACAGGGTTTCACTATGTTGGCCAGGCCAGTCTTGAACTCCTGACCTCATAATCCACCTGCCTTGGCCTCCCAAAATGCTGGCATTACAGGTGTAAGCGGCTGTGCCTGGCTGAGCATCACATGTGTATATCCAGCTGCCTCCTGGACAGCTCCAGTTCAGTGTCCTACGGGCACTTAAAACCTAAACCATACCCCCCAAGTTCATCTTCACCCTCACACACACCCAGAACCTCTTTCTGGATTTCCCACCTTAACGAACAACACCACTATTCACCCAGCTGCCCAAGCATGAAACCTGGGAGAATTCCTTCATTCCTGCTTCTCTCTTCCTTCTTCTAATTCATTACTATGTCCTTTTAATTCCATGTTCTAAATGGATCTCAAATCTACTTAATTTTCTCCATTTCTACTCCCCTCAGCCTAGACACCTTTACTTCTCACCTGGATTGCTGTACCAGCCTCCTGTTATAGCCCGGTCTCCCTGTGCCTGTCTAATAGATGTTCTATGCTGTAATCAGAGCTATCTTTCTGTAAGATAAATATGGCCATATCACAATCCTGCTTAAAACCTTTGATTGGACTCTACTGATCTCAGAACAAATCCCAATCTCTTCATCTACAAGGTCCCTCAAGACCTAGCCTGTAGCTACCATTCCTACTTTTTTTTTTTTTTTTTGATACTGTCTTGTTCTGTAGGCCAGGCTGGAACGCAGTGGCATGATCTTGACTCACTGTAACCTCTGCCTCCCAGGCTCAAGCAATTCTACCTCAGCCTCCCGAGTAGCTGGGATTTTAGGGGTGTGCCACCACACCCAGCTAATTTTTGTATTTTAGTAGAGACGGGGTTTCACCATGTTGGCCAGGCTGGTCCTGAATTCGTGACCTCAGGTAGTCCACCCACCTCAGCCTCCCAAAGTGTTGGAATTACAGGCGTGAGCCACCGTGCCCAGCCTCCTACTTCATTTCTTGATTCCCAGCATCACCCCTGCCATATGTGATGCTCCTGCCAGGCTGATCTGTTTTATCTTTCTCCAACGTAACTTTATAATCTCCAGGCCTTTGAACATGCCTTTCTCTTTATTTAAAATATTTTCCCTAATGGGTGCAGTGGCTGACGCCTGTAATCCCAACACTTTGGGAGGCCAAGGCAGGCAGACCGCTTGAGCCCAGGAGTGTGAGACCAGCCTGGGCTACGTGGTAAAACCTGGTCTCTACTAAAAATATAAAATATTACTCGAGCATGGTGGTGTGCACCTGTGGTCCCAGCTACTGGGGAGGCTGAGGTGGGAGGATCACCTGAGCTCGGAAATTTGAGGCTACAGTGAGCCATGACTGCACTGCTGCACTCCGGCCTGGGCAACGGAAGTGAGACCCCGTTTCAAAACAAAAAAATTAAATTATATAATTTCTCAATCCCTTTTCACATTGGTTATTTCCTACACATTATTCCTAAATGACCCACAGTTACCTCTAGCTCAAAATGGTGCAAATCAGACTTATCTCTGCCTGTTCCCCAGTCTTCCAGCCTTGATCCTTCTTGTTTTTAAATGATGGCATTATCATGTAGTCCTCCAAGAAGGAAATTTTTGGTGAAACCCTAATGTCTCTCATTTCTACATACAGACCCTGTTCTGTTCCCCTCCCTATCCCATCAGTGCTTTTGCTTGAGTCTTCACTGTTGCTTGGTTCATGTGGTAACCTTTTGATCTGTCTTCTCAACCTCATCTGCCACTCCCTTCTAGGTAACCTTTATGCTTGAGAGTTAGCTACTGCAGGTGACATTTCTCCTACAATGCCTTCACTCACCTTGCTCATCCTTCAAGATAAAGCCATCACCAAAGTTCAATTTCACAGATGTTTTTATAGTACAAGGAACTTTACATCTTTCCCTAAATTTCCAGCCCTGTCTTATACTATCGTCTCCCTTGCTCTGTGCTCTGGTGATTTTGGCCTCTTTCAGTTCCTAGAATAAGCCACCTCTTTATTCGGTTAATTCCTGCTCATTCTTTAGACCCTAGTTCGAAGGCCCTCTTTTAGAAAAGCGTTCCTTGCCGGGTACAGTGGCTCAGGCCTGTAATCCCAGCACTTTGGGAAGCCGAGGCAGGTGGATCACAAGATCAGGAGTTCAAGACCAGCCTGACCAACATGGTGAAACCCTGTCTCTACTAAAAATACAAAAATTAGCCAGGCATGGTGGTGCGTTCCTGTAATCCCAGCTACTCAGAAGGCTGAGGCAGGGGAACTGCTTGAACCTGGGAGGTGGAGGTTGCAGTGAGCCGAGATTGTACCACTGCACTCCAGCCTGGGCGACAGAGAGAGACTCCATCAAAAAAGAAAAAAAAAAGAAGAGCATTCCTTGTCCTCCCTGCGTAGACCTCACCCTTCACATGCTCCTGTGCCACAGTGTACTTTCTCCAGTTTGTAATTATACATTTACCGACAGGTGCCTCTCCTCTGCTAGTCTAGATGTTCACTAAGGCTCTTCTTTTCCTCACAGTTGCATCACCTAACACTGTGCTTGGCATGGGGGAGGAATGTTGAATGAACGACATCTTCTCTGATCTAACTTGTTAGCCTAAACCTTATCTGTGCTCTCCAGCCCTTCCAGAACTTACTCATGAACCTGCAGTGCACATCTGTTGTTTCTGTCCTTTTAGAAACAAGCCCCTTGGGTTTCCTTCAGGGAACTGTTCTTCTCCCATTGCAGGCAAGCGGTGAGACTGTCGATGGGATTTATGTCCAAAGTGTAGGCACCTGACAAAAGCTAGGTTAGTGGGACAATTTCTTCCTTAAACTCAACAACACCAGGGAGAAAAATAACGTGCTGAAGAGAGGGACCACTTGTTCCTGCAACCTAGATTCCTGGGGCTGCCCTTCATGTTCTTCCTGAGAGCTGGATGTTTAGATTCTGTGTGTACCCATGTCCTTCTGGTAAATTCCTTTTTAAAAACAGTTATCCCCAGTCAGTTTTTGTTGCTTTCAATTAAACTATCCTAGCTTATATGGATTTGGGTCCTCCTAAGGGGTAGGGCTCACCTCTGCACCTAACATCACGTCTGGCACAGAGCTGGTGTTCCATAAATGTACTGAACGGATGGAGGAGTGGATACAGTGACCAAATAAGCAAGGCAGCCTAATAAGTAGCCCTGAGACCTGGAGTATTTGTCTTCCTCTAACCCTTGCAGTGAGGGGGCAGTGTTGGTGGTAGCAGTGATGGCAGCAGCAGGGGCTTCTTCCTCTCCCTGTCCTTCTCCCTCGCCCGACATCTTTAACTGCAGTGATTCCCTTGCTCTGGCCCTTCCTGGCTCCCAGCCTATCTGATTACATCACTATCACCTGCCCACAGCGAGCCTCCTCTGGCTCTTCTTAGGCCCAACTGTCTGCCACACTATTTAATGCCCTTCACACCTTCTATTTTCTGGGTTTTGCTTTGGGGTTCTCTTTTAAGAACTCCCAGTTTGCCAAGGTAGTTCCTTCCCATCATGTATAAAGGCCTGAAATTTAACCCTCTCCACAAAGACTTCCTGAGTCACCTGAGTCACTGGCGTCTGCCTGCTCCATCCCAACCAAGGTTCTTACCTGACAAGAACTTTACTCTCAGCCCCAGCCTCACAGTCATGTTACTGATTATTAAATCTGTGTGTGGCCCCTCACAGAGTTCCCTGACTAGCAGGAAAATTTAAGCATCATCTTTAGGAAGTGTAAATGAGAAAAGAAAGCAATCAGGAAGGCATAGGCATTATGCTCCAGGAATATAGGAGCAGAGCTTCTCTACTGCGGCGTAGGGCAAAGTTACAGATCCCAGCGCATCTCCTTTATACAAATGTGTGCTTGGAGTTGCGTGTGAATTTGCCTTATACGGAGGAACCGCTATTTTGAGTGTACCAACACTTCAGGGACAATTCACCTCTGGGATAGTGGCATGAAAGTCTGGGTCTCACCAGCAGCTCAGTGATCCCAGATCTGTACTAAGAACAGAACACTCTAGGAATCCTGGGTCAGTCAGGCACAATATGCACTGATATTCCAGCTCTCCTAGCACCTGAAAATACTCTCCTCCCCAGGTATCAAAGCAGAAAGCCAGCAGAAATGTTTAGTCTGATGGCTTAGGCTTCCTGCCTTGGTCAGGCTGGAAAGCCCAGGATTACAAAAATCACTGACCAAGGAGCACGTGTGTCTCTGCCCAGCTCCAGGTGGGGAGTGGGCTGATGCAAATCCCTGCCCTTCCCCTCCTGCACGTGTACCAAGTCAGAGCTGTGAATACACAAAGTGCTTTTTCAGATGTCTTTGAAATTAACCACTAACTCTTACATTGCTGCCTTAAAGGAATAAGTCAGTCTAGATGTCAGCAAAAGATTCATATAACTTGTTGGATGAACACTGGAACACTGATGTAAACTCTTAGAAGGTTCAGAAACTGGACATAAACAAAAGGATGCCATGTATTAAAGTATGAATACATGTAAATAATGAAACCTTGTGGCCGGGCACGGTGGCTCACGCCTGTAATCCCAGCACTTTAGGAGGCCAAGGCGGGCGGATCACAAGGTCAGGAGATCGAGACCATGGTGAAACCCTGTCTCTACTAAAAATAGAAAAAATTAGCCGGGAGCAGTGGCGGGCGCCTGTAGTCCCAGCTACTCGGGAGGCTGAGGCAGGAGAATGGCGTGAACCCGGGAGGCGGAGCTTGCAGTGAGCCGAGATTGCGCCACTGCACTCCAGCCTGGGCGACAGAGTGAGACTCCATCTCAAAAAAAAAAAAAAAAAAAAAAAAAAAAAGAAACCTTGTTACTTATAAAGCAAAATTAACAGAATTAGAAGAAAAATACACAGTTGGTATAACATTATAAACCACTGAAAAATCAGGCTCACAAAGTGTGAGAATTCAGAAGACGTAAACAGAACAATTACTAAATTTAAACTAACAGACATACAGAGAACCTTACAACCAACAAATGGAGAGTGTACATTTTTTTTTTCTTTGAGACGGGATCTTGCTATGCTGCCCAGGCTGGATTCAAACTGCTGGGCCCAAGTGATCCTCCCACCTCAGCCCTATAGGTGCATACCACTGTGCCTGGCCTCTTTACAAGCCATGTAGGGAGCATTTACAAAAACCGACTAGGCCAAGCATAGTGGCTCATACCTGTAATCCCAGCATTTTGGGAGGCCTAGACAGGCAGATCACAAGGTCAGGAGTTCAAGACCAGCCTGGCCAATACAGTGAAACTCCATCTCTACTAAAAATACAAAAATTAGCCAGGTGTGGTGGCATGCACCTGTAGTCCCAGCTACTTGGGAGGCTGAGGCAGGAGAATCGTTTGAACCCGGGAGATGGAGGCTGCAGTGAGCCGAGATCATGCCACTGCACTCCAGCCTGGGTAACAGAGCGAGACTCTGTCTTAAAAACAGAAACAAAACAAAACAAAAACCGACCAATTGTGAGGCCGTAACACAGGGTCAGCCTCCAACCCTTGTTTAATTTAAAATTTAAGTACTGAGAAGATATCACATGGAATAACATTTTATCACTGGCAACAAAATACTGTCAGTTATTTCCCCTGAAGTGATAATGCTCACTTTCATTACTGAGAAAATGTCTGCCAAATTCCAGAGTCTGAAAAGCCACAGTCTGTCAATTGTACTTTCAAGTAAAAATTATGTTCCATGAAAAATGTTGCATGAAAAACTCATGGAGCAGAGTGTTGCCCAAGAGGCTGCTGGTCAGTGGCAGGCAGGCCAGGTGGGGACTCCCAGGGGAGCACAGCTCCAGGTGAAGGGCAACACACCCGTCCTCACATATCGGGTAATATCTCTGCTTATGTGCATTGAGTGTAGCCTCTTATGATCTCCAACCAACTCAGGGTGACTGCTCTAAGAATTCATACACATTTTGCAATAGAGTTTCATGCTATTTTGAAATATCTGATACAAAAAAGTGAGATTAGATTTGAAACCCATTTGTTCTAACTGAAGAAATTTCAACCTTACAATTTTGATTAAAGAAGAGCTGTTGGATTTTTAAAATATAATTTCAGCTGCTGTAAACATCTGAATAAGTATACATAGGATTTTATATTTTTGTCAGTTATTTGTGTGAATGAAATTTCTTTTTGATGATAACTGAGTATTTTTTTTAAGAGAGTAGCATTAAAAAGCCTTGACAGGAGTTATGTGAAGCCTTCCCAGGCAAAACTCCTGAATAAAAATTTATGAACACTGAAACAAGCTCAAGTTTTTAATTAAAAACTTGAAAAGATTTTTATGGTATAGCAATTCAACATTTAATACATTTCTCAATACTTCGTGTTTCATTTGGCTCATCATAGTTCTTTTTTGTTTGTGTTTGTTTGTGACAGGGTCTCACTCGGTCGCTCAGGCTGGAGTGCAGCGGTGCAATCTCGGATCACCCCAGTCTTGACCTCCTGGGCTCAGGTGACCCTCCCATCTCAGCCTCCTGAGTAGTTGGGATGAAAGGCGCAATGCTGCTGGGACTACAGGTGCAATGCCACCACACCTGGCTAATTTTTGCATTTTTTTGTAGAGACAGGGTTTCACCATGTTGCCCAGGCTAGTCTCAAATTCCTGGACTCAACTGATCCTCCTGCTTTGGCCTCCCAAAGTGCTGGGATTACAGGTGTGAGCCACCACACCTGGCCTGTTCATCACAGTTCTGTAATATGTTTTTAAAAATCACAAATGTTTTCACAATGCCCTATGTAGTCAACTCCAAGTCCTCTCCTGTTTGTCCTAGTACAGCACATGAGTATTACTTCCCACCTACATTCTGATGTGCAATTGGGAGCACCAGGCTGTGCAGTCACATCCTGTTCCAGGACAAAAGAGAGAGTTTCTTGAAGGTTCCTGAAGCCAGATGTCCTACTGTAGCCTCACCTTCAGGCTATTGAGCCCCAGAACAGAATTTCAAGGAATACGGTTGTATATGATGAGCCTAACATGCTACTGGCATTTCCGTTTTGAGTGACCCACTTCCTTTTTTGATTGTAATGAACCACCACAAATTCCAATCAGCAGTCACTGTACCTGGCACGAAGCAGATGCTTATTAAATGACTGCTACTGATGACAACCACAAATATTCCCCATGAACACCAATTTAAGGAGCATTATTGAGGTATATCAAGTTTGGTATTTTATGGGATAAAAACATGAACTTGGTTCTATCAGAAAATTGCAATGTTTCAAATTATAATTCACAAAGTCATATAGGCAGGATAGTCCACGAGGCAAGAAAACTCCATCTACCCAGAGAAGCAGCTCTGCTGCCAGATCTTCTTTAAAGTAGTTTTTGGCTCCAATCTCTGGGCTATGATGAATTGCTAAGTACAAACGGAATGGCAGTAAATGGAATGAGGACCTATCCTAGCCAAAACAGCTCTATCATTTCTTAAGAAATGTCACTGTACAATCTCTAAAAAAAAAAAAAAGTCATGGGGTATATTAAGCATATGTAATATATGCCATGGCTTGGGTGGAGGAGGAAGTTGGCAATAGTTCCAAATGGGCTGTCAGGCTTGCAGAATGAAGGGACTGAGAGGAACTACTATTTATTGAGCATCTTCCTTTGTATTCATGCTGTTCTCAGTACTGTCACCTACACAGCCCCATGAGGCAGGTACTATATTTTACAGATGAGGAAACAGAGGTTTAGAGAGGGGAAATATGTTCAAGATTCCCCAATCATGAAGTAGGCTAGCAGGGATGCCGCTGAACCAACCCAGGGCTGATTCTTTTCTTTACGTTATGCTACAATGACTCTCAGAAGAAACCATAAAAGCAGACCCTCACATTAGCAGCACAGTTTTCGTGAGAGCAATGATGTACTATTACCTCCCATCTCCTGCCCGGGGGTGATGTCGGAAGGCCCTGGCCGCATATGCCACACATGAATCATGGGAGTCAAAAGAGGCCTGAGAAGGGCTGGCCAAAGTGCAAATAGCTCCCACATCATCTTGAGTCAGGGAAATAAACCACAGCATGGGATCAATTAATCAAAGATAAACTAAAAGGAAAAGCATTTTTCTAAAATAAACACAGAAAAACCTACTGACCTAGACTAAATTAACTGATTCAGTAAAATAACTCAGAAGTTTACAAACTAAGATCCAATCTCAAATTGGTGTATGTTGGTGTGGGGGAGGTGAGAGGCCTAGCAGGAAGCTTCTGGTAATAGAGTCCCCTGTGACTATCAGGCCTCCATCTGAGCACAGCACAGCTCTTCTCCAATGTGGCATACTGGGGGCCAAGGGAGCATGACACATCCTTGGCCCCAAGTAAGAGAATCACAGGCTACAGAAGGAGCCCTGGAAGCCTCACCCAGTAGATAGAAGCCCCCTCCCATGGCAGCCAAAGATGTCACTGCACCCATCTATCTCCCTCCCGTCTTGGGAAAACAGCAGATATCTAGGGCTGAGTACTGCAGTGAATTCAGTCCTGTTCACAGCATCAGCTGTGTCCAGGTCATACCAGGGCATCTTGCACTAAGCTGCAGGAGGATTAGGAGGGACAGCATGTCAAAACAGCTGCTGGTACAGGAAATGGGAAAAAATAGTCTGCAGTTTGTGTCTTAAACTTCATGGAGCTTACCACCTTGTAGGGTAGATAAGGCATAAATACTCACTGAAATGGTCTGAATGTTGGGTGTCCCCCGAAAATTATAAAGAATGAAGTAATAACCATTTACCTAGGGTTAACTGCTACAAATATTTTGGTGACTATTTTCCCAGAAATCTCTCTTTCCATAAATGCTGTCTATGTATGAATGTACATAAATAATTTTACTTACACTTGGCCTTAATATACATGCTGTTTGTTTCTGTTTTGTTCACTCAACAGTATCCTCAACATCTTCCATGTCAATAAAAGTAAAACTGCATCATCATTTTAAACGACTGCACAGTTACTCCAGTGCATGGATATGCCATTGACCTCAAGCACTCCTTAATTAGTGAATATTATTGTTCCTAATTTTCTATTCTTTCCAACGCTTATTTATTTAACACCTATTTAGCACCTATTACGTGCCAGGCGCATTCTAAATACCAGTGATACAGTGATGAACAAAACAGACCAAGTCCTTGGCCAAAATGAAGCCTACATTCCAGTGGGGGAGATTGACAGCGTGTCAGTAAATAAGCGAATAGTTTGAAAGAATTAGGTGTGCTAAGAAAAACTGAAGACATACCTTTTTAGAGAAGGACTGGTTAGAGGAGTGGACTACTTTAGATGAAGTGGTCTGGGAAGACCTTCTGGCAGAGGTGACAGTGGGACAGAGGACTGAAGACAGCAATGCAAAGCAGGAGGTAAGAACAGCCTAGGTAGTGGCAACAGCAAGCACAAAGACCCAAGGCGGGAAAGGACCTGACATCCTCAAGGAGCCGCAGGCATGCCAATGTAGCATGAGGGCAGTGGGCTGAGGGCAAATGAACTACAGGGAAATTTGAGAGGTAAGTAGGACCCAGGAAGGAGGGACAAGTTTGGATTTTATTCTAAGTGTACTGTAAGGTCACTGGAGAGGCTTCAGTGGTAACAAGACAGGATCCGATTTATGTTTCTGGAAGATTGCTCTGGCTACAATGTACAGAAGGCAATAAGTGGCACAGACAGGCCAGTCAGGAGATGTTTCTAGTCTAGGGAAAAGAAGATGGTACCTTGGGCAGTGGTGCTAGAAAGAAGCAGCTAGAGAAGAACACATGGTGAAGACAGGAAAGTGGGAGAGGGTAAAGGAAGAGGAACAATTAGGGTGATTCTAGGTTTGCAGCCTGAACTTTCAGTTGGGTAGATGGGGAAGAAAAAGTGGGAGAGGAACTAGTTTCAGTATACAGGTCCTATATATGTTTCATCACATTTATATATAAGCATTTATACGTAAGTATTTGGTTTCGGGAAGCTGCTATAAATGTGTTTTAAATTTTGGTTTTCAACTGTTCATTGCCAGTACATAAAAACATGATGAACTTCTGCGTTTTGACCTCATAACCTGTCATCTTGCTAAACTCAGTTATTAGTTCTAGGAGTGTTTTTGTAGCTTCCTTGGGATTCTTATGTATGCAATCATGTCATCTATGAAAAGGGTTAATTTTGTTTCTTCCTGTCCATTCTGTATGCTTTTTATTGCTTTATTACATTGACTAGAACTTCCAGAAGTGTTTCCTGATGTTAGGGGGAGAGCAGTCTTTTACCATAAAGTATGATGTTTGCTGTAGGTTTTTGTAGATGGCCGACATCAGGTTGAAGAAGTTCCTTTCTCTGTTTGCTGCGTGTTTTTATCATAAATAGTTGTTGAATTTTGTCAAATATGTTTTCTTCATCAATTAATAAGACAATGCAGTTTTTTTTCTTTAGACAGTTAATACAGTGGATTATATTGAATTTTTTTATTGTTGAATCAGCCTTCCACTCCCAGGATAAACCACACTTGGTCACCAAATTTGGGATGCTTTAGCCACTGTTTCTTCAAATATTTCTTCTGGAACTCCAAAGACACGAATGGTAAACCTTCTGGTACTGTCCCACAAGTCACTAGGCTCTGTTTAACTTTTAAAATATTTTCTCTGTTGTTCCAATTGGATAGTTTTATTGCTTTATTTGGTTCTTCTTTGTATTTTCTTCCTCTTCTTTTTCTTTGCTAAGACATTCATTTTTAAAAATCTCTTCTATTTTTAAATTTTTTTAGAGATAGGGGCTCACTGTCACCTAGGCTGGAGTGCAGAGTACACCTAGGCTGGTGTGATCATAGCTAACTGCATCCTTGAACTCCTGGGCTCAAGTGATCCTCCTGCTTCAGCCTCCCAAGTAGCCGAGACTACAGGTGTGTGCCACCATGCCTGGCTAATATTTTCCTTTAATTTTGTAGAGAAGAGGTCTCCGCAATATTGCCCAGGCTGGTCTCAAATTCCTAGCCTCAAGCAATCCTGCTGCCTCAGCCTCCCAAAGTGTTGGGATTACAGGCATGGGCCACTGCACCTAACCTTTATTTTTTTTGCCAAGATTTTCTAGTTTTCTATTCATTTCAACAGAATTTGCCTTTACTTTGGGGAGCATTTTTATCACAGCTGTTTAAAAAGTCTTGGTTAGATTATTCAAACATCTGTGTCACCTCAGCACTGGCATTGGTTGATTAACTTTTCCCATGCAAGTTCAAATTTTCCTGGTTCTTCATTTTGGTTCATATCTGGGATATTCTGAATATTGTTATGAGACTCTACATCTTGTTTAAATCCAGTGGAGAATGTTCATATTTTTGTTTTAGCAGACAATCTACCAGGTTGGGTTCAGGCAGCAAATTCCAACTACCCTTCTGTGGGTTGTGGTTTCAACATCAGTTCCATTTTCAAAACCTAGTCAGAAGAGTCCTCTGTGTGTGCATCCAGTCTGGGACTTGGGCAGTGGTCTGTCCCTTAGTTCAGTCCTGAAAGTCTTTGGTATGTTGTTTAGAATCAGATGCACACATGCACAGCTTGGGTTATCCTGAAGTCCATAAATGACTTAAAGGGGTTGCTTTCCTGAGCTCCCTTTCCCTTTGTTTTCTCTTTTGTGCCTCCTGGTTCCTTGGGCCTACCCTTCCTGGGCCTCTGGCCAGAAAGCTGGGGCTTTAGTTACCACACTCTGCCAAGAATTTTCGGAACTGCACTCAGATCTGGGGCCAAGTAGCAGGAAGGCAAAGACAGAAAATAAGCAACCAAAATTGCACCCCATCCTCTTGGGACTACAGCTCCTCTGATCAGAGAGGAAGGTTCCCCTCCCTCAGTTTTAGGTGCCTGAAGGGCCTACTGCTGCCACTGTCCCTACCACCATCACTGTGGGATTGCCTGGGGGCTGGGGCATGAGGGAACAACTCTTGGGATTTCCCCCTCTGTCTGAGCCTTGGAAGCCCTTTTCCCACCCCAGAGCTTTAACTAGAGGTCTTCTCCTGAAGCTGTTTGTGCCTTAGTGTCCATTGCTGAGGTTTGGGGTACCTTGAGTCTAAGACATGGGACACTGAAGGGAAAATAGGAAATTAACTGCCACTTTAGTAATACATTGAATTCTGGTATTCTTCCCCTATCTGTCTGCTACTATTTATGTCTCAGAGTCCTCAAACTGCTGTTAAATGAATTCTGAATGGGCCTTTAGCTGCACTGAGAGATAGGGTGAGTGTGCTCACTCCATCTTAACTGGAACTGGAATCTTTTTTCTTACTTTTAAGTACCTACACTAACAGAAAGAAAGTCAAATAGGGATTAATTGCAAAGTTATCCTGCTAAAGTTCTAAAACGTTCTTGGCAATGTGGTATGCCCAACACTTTGTAAATTCTCTCCAAATAAAATAGTAAAGACCTATTTTATTTGAATAGTAAAGACCTCTGCCCAGCTCTTCCCTGGTACTATTCCCTTTTAGGCTTGATGCAAAGCATGAGATAGCAAAACGATTGGCCTCTTGCAAGTATTCCATGAGAGCATGCATAAGGCAGAACTAGGTGTGGAAGCTGGTAGGTGTTGTCGGGAAAAGTGAAGGCTAAGTAAACTGAAAACCAGTCATAATTTGAGGCTGACTCTGAATCAACTTGCTCTATCCTCCACTAAGAGGGAGTCAGCGGAAAAATGTCTGAATTCTCATTCTTTGCCAGCCTTCACTGAGAACCACGTACAAACCTCAAGCTTCATTGCCATGGTCCATAGTTATTTGAAGATTAAGCCCAAGATCTTTTCATAACTCCAGGGGAGATGGAGGCTGAGGACCAAAATCCCCTTGAACATTGTTAGCTGTACATTGAGGTTTTATGTACTTTTCTATACATTTGCTATATTTCACATTTTTGATACAATGCCCAACTAGTGAGTTACTGTAAAATGGACACCTATATAACCCCCTTCAGGTCACTAAAAAGAATATATCAACACACTAGAAGCCCCCTTGTGCCCATCCCTCAACATACCCCCTTGAACACCACCATCTAGCTATTATAGAATTCAATTCCTTGCTTTTAATACTGAATTATGTATCTAAGCAAATATGGTTTAATTTCATTTGTTTTTGAACTTTATATAAAAGGATAAACACAGTATGTACTGTTTTATCTGACTTCTTTTGCCCAACAATACATCTTTAAGATTTATCCATGTTGTTGCATCTGGCTATGGTTTGCTCATTTTTACTGTTCCCTATGAATATAATTTGCATATTCATTCTACTGTTGTTAGGTATTTGGATTGTTTTTGGTTTTTGACAATTATGAACAATGTTCTTATAAACATTTTTATACACATATCTTGCATATATATGTCCTGTTATGTATAAGCATCCATTTCTGCAGATAATATACCTAGAGGAGGAACTGCTAAGTCACCAGGTATGTGTATATCCAAATTTACCTAGATACTGCCATAGTTTATTCCACAGTGGTTGTACCAAATTATGCTAAAACAAGTAAAAATCAGAGTTTTCACTGCACCACATCCTTCTCAACATTGGAATTGTCAAGTTTTTCAAGTTTTGCCATTTGGTAGATGTGTATTGATTTCTCATTGGGATTCTAATTTGCATTTCACTGAGCACTAACCCAATCAAACACCTTTTCAGAGGTTTATTGGCCATTTGGATTTCCTCTTTTGTGAAATGCCTATTCAAGTCTTGCTCATTTCTGTAATGGGTTGCTGCTCCTTTATTCCTATTGATTTCTGTCATTCTTTGTTCTGGAAACAAGCCTTTTGTTTATTTGTGCTGTAAAGATCTTTTTTCACTCTGGATTTCCTTTCACTCTCTCTCTCTCTTCTTCTTCTTTTTTTTTTTCAGAGACAGGGCCTCACTCTGTCACCTAGGCTGCAGTGCAGTGGTGCAATCATAGCTCATTGCAGCCTCTAACTCCTGGGCTCAGGTGATCCTCCTGCTCAGCATCCTGAGTACCTCAGACTACAGGCACACACCACCATGCCCTCACTATTTAAAAAAAAATTTGTAGAGTTGGGGTCTCACTGTGTTACCCAAGCTGGTCACAAATTCCTGGCCTCAAACTGTCCTCCTGCCTCAGCCTCCCAAAGTGCTGAGATTACAGGTGTGAGCCACTATGCCCATCCAGCCTGCCTTTTCACTCTCTTAATAGGGTCTTTTGATGAATAGAAGTTCTTAACCTTTATGTAATAAAATGACCAATCTTTTACTACACAAATAGACACAAATTTTGGATCAATTTAAGAACTCTTTCTGTCTGTCCATTCTACCTTAAAGTGACTTCTCCTGCCTCAGCATTTTGGTGGGAAACATACAAGGTATGAGATAGAAAGATGCTAAGGGAGAGAGTACGGGCTCTAGAGTTAGACAGAGATGAATGGCCCAGAACAGGTTACTTCATGTCTTTGAGCATTAGCTTCTTTATCTATAATAAAGATATCAAAGCTATTGTAAGGAGATCTAGTATTTGATAGCACAGCAGAGTGATTACAGTCAACAAAAATTTATTGTATATTTTGAAATAATTAAAAGTATAATTGAAATGTCTGTAACATGAATAGCTGTAAATGCTTCAGGTAATGGATACCCCGTTTACCCTGATGTGATTATTACTCATATGCTTTTATAAATATATACACCCACTATATACCCAAAAACATTAAAAATTAAAAAAATTAAAAATTAAAAGTGATTGTGAGAGATAGCTGAGAGGTGCATAAAGCACTCAGCACAGTGTTGGCACACAGTAAAATAAGCAGACCCTCAGTAAATAGTAGTGGCTGTGATCATATTCTCTGAATGTCTTTCCTTTTGTCCACTCTCCATCAACTGCCTGTACCTCATGGCTGTTTTGTGAATCATCAATCTATCATATCAAAGGATGGCAAAATGAATTAACTGCCCTCAACAGGCCAGCAGTCTCCCTGGCATTCATGGGCGGTACCCATGGTACGAGGCCCACGTGACTTTACCTAAAAACACAGAGACACTCTTCCCTCAAAGTCATGTCATTCTGAGGCTCCCATAGGGACCCAATGGCAGCAAGCTGAAGAATCCAAGTAGTCTCTTCCCACTTCCTGTCAACGGGTACAGTGGTGTGGAACAGGTAAACTGCCCCAGATATGGGAGAGCCAGGCTCCATTGGGTCTGGGTGAATTTGGGGCAGGTGTGCTGATCTGTGTGTCCTGCACTGTAAACAGGGAAGAGAAAGAGTGTGTCCACCTACATGCATTTTGGCATGAGTGCACAGTACAGTGTGGTACTCCTCTCCTGGAAGAGGTCTGTATTTGAGTATAAGGGGTATGCGTGTAAACATGCAATGCAGTGTATGTCCTCCGGAAACTGGGATGCTCCCACCAGCCCAGCATTCTAGTGGAGAGGCCTGATGGTTATCTGCTCCAGCATTCCCACAGCTTGGGGTCTTTCAGTGCCCTCTGCTCCACCTTCTGAGACAGGATATATGCACAGAAAACAGACATCCTTTTATATGACTCTTGACAACTCTGAATGAAGAGGGAGCATCTACTGCAACTCCTCTGTGTACACTCTTTTCTTCTGAGGCAGAGTTTCGCTCTTGTTGCCCAGGCTGGAGTGCAATGGCACGATCTCGGCTCACCGCAACCTCCGCCTCCCAGGTTCAAGCGATTCTTCTGCCTCAGCCTCCCTAGTAGCTGGGATTACAGGTATGTGCCACCACACCTGGTTAATTTTGTATTTTCATTAGAGACAGGGTTTCTCCATGTTGGTCAGCGTGGTCTCGAACTCCCGACCTCAGGTGATCTGCCCACCTCGGCCTCCCAAAGTGCTGGGATTACAGGCATGAGCCACCGCCCCCAGCCAGTTCCTCTCTGTACACTTTTAAAGTAACGGAAAAGTTCTCTGGATGTGTCCCTCTTCTGCTTCCCTGACCATAAAGTCTCTAGAAAGGCTTCTTGAGACTTCCCCCAATTCTGGGGTATTCCGTTGCCCTCCCCAGCAAACCCATAATTGATTAGGCTTCACAAAAAATATGGCTAATATTGAAGGCCAAAAAGATGATAGAGGGGGAAGAGTTGGTACCTGAGCCTAGTGCTTGTCCAGCGGAGTCAAAGGAAAGAACCACTGAATCTGCAACACAAGAGGACAAGTTCATTTCTTTCTTCTTTTTATAGTAAAAAAGCAAGCTCCCACTGGCTCTGCCCAAACCCTCCCTCAAAGGAGTCAACTGGAAGGGAACTCAGTTGCACAGCCCAGCTTCCCAGGCCCATGCCCACCCATCCACTGGGCCAGGAGACCCTGCCCAGCCCAGTACCCTTTGCCTCCTGCCAGAAGGAGAGACGTCTCAGGGCAGGGAGCAGGCCCCAAATTCTTTAGAGGCATGTCTTGCCAGATTAGGGGACAAATTTACTTCTTTTTCCTTCTTCTAGTGAAAATGGAATTAAAACCAAGCAAAATAAAACTTCCCTCCTGAATCTAGTTAAAGGCACTAACATTTCCCCTTTGATCTCTCCATTTCTTCTACTTATATACTCAATTGTTTATTGTTTCTTCCCCAAAAAAGGCTTAAAGTGGCCTATTGAAATTTACAGTACACACTAGAATTTCAAAATGAAGACAACAAAGGAAGGAGAAAGACTATATAGTGGGGGAAATGTTAGTGCACAAAATGCATGCCATGAGTACCTACGCAAACACCGTAGGCAGAATCAGGGCCTGAGCCTCCAAACAGTCAAAGAAAAAAGGAAATGAACAGTTACAAGACTCAGTACCCACAGGGCATTCATTCAGTCATTCATTCATTCAAATGTCCAATAAATATGCATTGGGCATCTACTATGTGCAAGATACTATACTATGACAGAGATACAGCAGCAAACAGAAAAAGCATGGTCTCCATCCTTATGGATCTTTCTGCTATCAGTCTGGGAGAAAAAAATGTTACCAAAGAACAAACTATTTAACTAGAACTGATAAAAGAAAAAAAGGAAGTATTATGAAAGTTTATGTTAGGAACTAGACTGAGTACAGAAGGGGAGTGGGTACTGGATAGGGAAGACATCTCTGAAGAAGTGACGCTTGACCTCATAGCTGAAGGATAAGTGAGGGTCAAACCCAACAAGCATGGAATGGGACATTCAAGGCAGAGGGAAGGCCATGTGTGAAGAACTGAGGCAAAATGGAGTCTGGTGCTCCAGAGCAACTGAAAGACCAAAACACAGAGAACTTTCTCTTGTGGGCCTTAGAAAAAGAGATGCCGGCCAGCTGCAGTGGCTCAAGCCTGTAATCCCAGCACTTTGGGAGGCTGAGGCGGGCGGATCATGAGGTCAAGAGATCAAGACCATCCTGGTCAACATGGTGAAACCAGTCTCTACTAAAAATACAAAAAAAAAAAAAAAAAAAAAAAAATTAGCTGGGCGTGGTGGCACATGCCTGTAGTCCCAGCTACTCGGGAGGCTGAGGCAGGAGAAGCACTTGAACCTGGGAGGCGGAGGTTACAGTGAGCTGAGATCATGCCACTGGACTCCAGCCTGGTGACAGAGCAAGACTCCATGTCAAATAAAAAAAAGAAGAAAAAACCAGACACTGTATGATGCTGAAGATTATATATTCTACATTTCTATACTAAGTAACTGTAAATCTTGTATGGCTGTTTCTTACAACATAAGCTAATGCCAAATGATGGTATAAATTAAACATAGAGCTCAATAAAAACAATTACAAGGGGCACCAAGATGATGTAAGGCCCAAGATAACCCAGGAGACCCCAGCCTCAAAAGGGATCAGATTCCAAAGACTTACTCCAAAGGAGTGTCAGCTGGATGCAAATGGCACCAGAGTCTACAGCCACACCCCGCCCAAGCATTATGGGCATTTTCTCTCATTGCACATGAACATTCAACACAATAGTTATCATAACTGTACATAACATCTGTTCCCACTGCTAGGTTGTAAGTTCCATAAAGGCAGACACCACATCTGCTTTATTCACTGCTACATTACCAGCATAACACCTGGCACTCAATATTTGCTGAATAACAATGTATAGAAAAATGAATGAATCACAAATTTTCAGACACTCCTTCATCAATATTTTTTTCTCACACCCATGTGTTTGCTAAGAACTGGGTGGCAGAGAGCTGGAGGATGTGGTTTCTAAGGCAGATACTCTGTACTGCCAGTTAAAGATAGATCCATATGCTTTGAAATCTGCCAAGAAAAAGGTAGGGTTGTCACTTTTTTACAAAATGTGGAATCACAATCAGGACACTTGGCTGAAAAGACAGGTGAACATCCTATCTCATACAGTCAATGTCTAACTCATAAATTCTACTTCTTTTTTTTTTTTAAATAGAGACAGAGTCTTGCCCTGTCCCCTGGGCTGGAGTGCAGTGGTGCAATCGTGGCTCATTGCAGTCTCTAACTCCTGGGCTCAAGTGATCCATTCATATCAGCCTCCCAAACAGCTAGGATTACAGGTGCATGTGACACCCTGCCTGGCTAACTTTTCAATTTTTTTTTAGAGATGAGGGTCTTGCCATATTGCCCTAGCTGGTTTCAAACTCCTGGCCTCAAGTGATCCTCCTGCTTTGACCTCCCAAAATGTTGGGATTACAGGCACAAGTCATCATGCCTGGCCAATTCTACTTCTTTATCAGCATTTCTCACATTTATCTCCTCTCATTGAGAAGACTGACTCCTCCAAACCCCTGCTTTTGAAAACAGTTTTCTTGAGGTATAATTCACACACCACGAAATTTACTCATATATGTGTGCAATTCAATAATTTTTAGAAAATTTACAGAGCTCCATAACCATCATCACAATCCAACTTAGAACACTCTCATCACTCCAGAAAGATCCCTCATGTCCATTCAGTCATTCTCTGCCCCTACCTCCAGCCCCAGGACCCAACAAGTTACTCTGTCTATAGATTTGCTTTTCTGGACATCTGCCTATCATCTTTTGCTGGGACTGCTCTTATTGCCCCCAAAACACACTTCTGCCTCCAGCATAGCCCATTTCCATCCATCCTTTCTACTGATTTCTCCAAAAAGTATAACAGATTGTGTCTCTGCTCTTCAATAAAACCCTTCAGAGGCTTCCTGTGGCCTGTAAGACAAAGTTCAAGCTCTGACATTCTATGTCTTTACCATTTGCCTCATTTACCACCTCGAGTTCCAGATACGCAAAATTACTTATATTTCCCAAGAGATGTGTGCCTTCATGTCTTCAGACATTGGACATATTGTCTTCTCTGCAGGTTTGCATTAAAAAAACAAAAACAAAAACTCCCACTTTTCCACTAAGACCAACTCAATTGACCCCTTTTTCCTGAAGATGTCTCTGATCAATTCTGCTCACTTACTTCTTTAGGCCATCACTGCACTTCTATTATGGCATTCATTATACTGCATTATAATCCTTGTTTGCTTTTCTTCTTCTTTCATTAAACTGAAAGTTCCCTGAAGACAAAGATTGTCTATTCATTTTGAGGCTTTGATGCCTAACTAATGACTGACACATACAAAGTGGTCAACATGTTTATTCAACTAAGAAATAAGCTAGTAAGTATTCTTGCTTTCTTTCAAAGGTGATGTTATCTGAGTGATATTTTACAAGTTGGGGGTAAAATCCATTCTGGGTATTGACTCCTATCAGTTCTAATCAGTCCTGAAGTGTGCTTGTCCTGTGAAGGTTCAGGGGTCCAAACCTGGCCTCACCCTAGGAAAATGAGTGCTCACACACAGAGTATCCGCACAGGAGGAATAAGAAAAGCATCCTAAGGGTTTCTAGGTGAGAGATCACATTCCCCTGAAGAAGACTGGGAATGGAATTCTGAGGAGCTGACTGCCCAGATGAGCAACAGTAAAAACAAGCATCTCAAATTTTTACTGCAGTTGACAAGTATTTTTCCAATTGCAATTTATCTTCTTTGTACTCACACGCAGTCTGGATATAAAGTCTCTTTTAAACTTTTCAAATTACATGTACAGAAAAAAAAGGCTAAAAGTTAACTAAACGACTAAAACTAAGATAAAAGAGACTAAATCTTAACGTGGTTGTCTCTGGGTGGCAGAATTATAGTAATGCTTATTCTCTGCATTTTTGTAAACTTTATATAGCAAACATGTATTACTTGTATCATTTGAGGGGACAAAAAGTTCAAAAAAGAACTTCTGAATTCAGCTCTAGGATTTTAACCTCCAACTCACTGGTACCAATGCCAAAGGATGGAAGGTTCTTGAATGCCTTCATTATGCACTGTACATGCTGAAATGCTGTTGAGTTTTTCTCTTTAATTACTGAGGTCATCCTTAGAGTTCATGGCACTTAAATATTCCCCAACAACATCAGTCTAAATGGACTGGGCTTTCCTCGTCCTTCTTTACTTCTCCTTCCTTCTCACAACTATTATCAAGTGGCTATTACGCGCCAGGCCCATGGAGCCAAATTAGAGATAGCCTTTGCCTTCAAGCCAAGGAAGACAGACCACTTCATAAACACTTAAGATAAAAATAAAGTGATAAGGGGGAGCATCAAACAGGTGACAGTCTACTGGAAAGAGTCAAAGTCTTTGCAAATATTATTTCCAATGGTAGTAGAATGCTCCTACAATCATACATTTTTAAACTTCAGAAGAGGCAAGTGAGAGAGTAGATATTTTCAGAGGAAGTTAGTGACATATTCATGTTTTGTGTAAGTTTTTAAATGAAATCTGCTGTGAGCATTAAAGGTTTGATGAATTTTGTTTTGATGAATTTTGCTTTGACTTCAGAAACAGTTTGGCCATTCATTATTTGTGATTTATTCTAAAGGATGTAAGATTATTTTAGTTATAAACCACTTTGACAGCCAACGGGAAAACTTAGTATTCAACAAACTGAGAAGTTTGCTTTGCAAGAAACAGAGCAAGACTATCCTGACTTCTCCCTCTCAGGCTAGCAAATATGTCATTTTTACTTCAGTCATCCCAGGCTCCAGCTGTTCCTGGCTCCCAGGCCAGAGGCAGCCATGTGGCATGCCATACAAGTGACCAAACAGAATTCCAGACCGAAATACAGCACAGCCTTGCTGCACATGACTTTGTTCAATGAGGAAACCTAGAATTTACTGGCAAACTTTTATTATAGTCAGATGTTTCCTGTGTCTGGTTTCTGAAGTGGAATAAAAGGAATCTAAAGGGAGTATGAAGAAGAATGGGGCTCAGTCTTTCTGGCTGTTGGACAAATTTCCAGAGCACAAATTATGCAGCGAATGAGCTACCTTTTGGGGTATACTTATCTTCAGCCAACTACCATGTGTAAGTCTGAGAGATGTAAAAATGAACTAAAAGAAAATTGTTCCCCCAAGTAGCTTGCAACCTAACAGGTAAAATAAAAATACATATAAAGCTAAACACAAGATACAGCCATGGGATAAACAGTAACAAGGGAGATTTCACTGTTTATCAATTTAACAGATGTTTACTGAGAAACTACTACACACTAGGCTTAAAAATACAGTGGTGAGTAAAACAAAAATGTTCTTATTCTCAAGGAATTTTTGTTTTAGTCAGGGAGATACAAAACAACCAAACAAATGAAATGAACAAAATAACTGAACAGTGATAAGTGGTACGAAGAATATTAAAGCATGTAACAGAGACCAAGGGTAGAGGTACAGGCAGTGTTAGTTAGACAGGGTGTTTCAGGAAGGCTTCTCTGAGGAGGTGGCACCCAGGTTGAGACCTGGAGACAGAAGCCAGCTAAGAAAAGATCAAGAGAAAGAGTTCCAGGCAGAAGGAAAAGCAAGCACAGCAGTCCTGCTACATCTAAAGAAGAGGTCAGAAGGTCAGTGTTGCTGGAGCACAGAGCACAGAAAACAGAAGGTGGGAAAACGAGGCCAGAGAGGAAGACAGGAGCCACATCTGCAGGAGGGTGTACAGGCCGCAGAAAGATGTCTGTGTTTTATTTCATTAGCAATGAGAAGCCCTGCTTAAAACCCCAGGAGTAACAGGGTTGGATTTATATTTTTAAATATAAACTTTGGCGACTATGTGGGAACTAAATTGATTATTCTGGCAACAGAGTAAAAGGTAGATTAGGGGAGAGAGACTGAAGACAGGGAGATCAGTAAGGAAGAGACTCATGCAACTCTCTGGGTGAGAAGTGATGGTGGCCTGAACCGGGTCGATGGCAATGGGAATAGAGAAAAAAGGAGAAAAGCCAAAAAAAAAAAAAAAAAAAAAAAAATGCTTAAAAGGGAAAACTTCAGGATGTAGTGACTGATGGGACATGAGTGAGACAGGAAGGGAAGAGGATGATCTCCAGCTTGGGCTTGGGCAAACGGATGCTGACTGTTGCTTGACGGAAAGTAGGCTACATCCAAACCACGTGACCCTTCCTCCCCTCTGGCCACTGACAACTGGTCCATGGGCTCAAGGGAAGGTAATCCATAGACGCATCATCCACCTATGAGGCAGACAGGGTCTCTCTTTTGGGGATTTAAATTGGGAAGTACAGAGAGTTGGGGGATTTGGTAGGAGACACAAGCAGACAAAGAAGTGCAGAGGCTTGGATGCTGTAGGCTGCATTAGATGCTGGGCCCTAGGGCCCACATTAGTGGCAGAGCATCAGAGCCAAGAGTCACAACCCTGCTGTTGAGGGCAGCAAGATAACTTTAGATTCAGAATGTTCTCCCTGTTCCAGTCTCTGTGACAACCAGCTATCCCATGGATCATCTTTCCACAAGGCCTTGGGGTTTGATTTTTCTGCAGTTCCCAGAAGGCCTTGCCTATAGTTGATACACTTCAAGTCTCTTGCTATATTGGAGCTGTCTGCAGTCTGAGTGGGCTCACCTCACCTTCCAGGCCTCGTGCTTCAACACCCTGGGGCCTCTGCCTTCTGGATAGCTGCGTGAGGTGAATCTGCCACCAGGCTGAATCTGAGCCAAACATGTCTCATCCACAGAGTCTGAAGCTCAGAAGCAGAGGCTCCACTTGGACCATGGCTCTCAACTTTGTTCTCCAACCTAGCTTTATGAAAGAGCACTTAACTTTGGAGGTTCAGCAGTCTGTTAACAGAACTGGTACCTCAATGTTCATGTTGCCACCTGTTTCTTGTTTTTTAGTCTCTCTACTGTTTAGACCCTGGAGGGATCTAACCCCTAGTCTTAGCCCCTCAATTTCTTCCCTCCCAACCCCAATCCCAAATAAAACCTGAGTAAATGAGATTCCTGCAGACACACAGAGAAAAGAAAAGTCTGAGGAGAAAAAAATATCATTAATTTAGGAGGATGTGATAATATGGACAAGAAAACAGTGAAATAAGCAGAGACAGGAGCAGCAGGACAGAGAAAGCCAAAGGAGGTGAGAATTGATCACAAGGAGTATCCCAATGTGGAAAAGAGGCGGAAGAAGCTGATGGCTGAAAATATAGCACAGAATTATTCACTGGGGGCGGGGGCATCTATAACTTCAGTGGGAATAATTTCTGTACCACAATCCGATGCAAAGACTCAGTTGTGACTGGAAGCTGTTGATGCAGTAGGCTTATGTCAAGAAATTTCTCCTTAGATTTCATTAATTTAACTTACCAAATATATAAAGAGTTCTTGCTAAGCTCAAGAGAATGTTATGAAAAGATCAGACATGGTCTCTGACATCAAAGAGCTTTTGAACCATCAGAGAGATAATAGAGAGATTCAAATAACGGTATCACAAGTCTCTAGAGAAGTTGCTATGGGAGTTTATTTTTACTTACTTATTTATTATTTTGAGATGGAGTCTCGCTCTGTTGCCCAGGTTGAAGTACAGTGGTGCAATCTTGGCTCACTGCAACCTCTGCCTCCCAGGTTCAAGGGATTCTCCTGCCTCAGCCTCCCGAGTATTTGGGACTACAGGCATGTGCCACCACGCCTGGCTAATTTTTGTATTTTTAGTAGAGATAGGGTTTCACCATGTTGGCCAGGTTGGTCTCGAACTCCTGACCTCAAATGATCCACCTGCCTCAGCCTCCCAAAGTGCTGGGATTACAGACATGAGCCACTGTGCCCAGCCTGTAGGAGTTTAGATCCAAGGAGAATTTTTGGCTGGGAGAAACTGGGAAGATATGGAAGAGACAGTACTTAAGCTGCTATGAGATGACCTTATAGGACAGGCGGTACTAGTAGTGTGGGAACAGCTATGGAAAGGCACTGAAGCATGGAAAGTGAGGGGTGTGTGGTTTCAGGAAGGTAAAATCATATCTAACTGATTTAGTAGGGTTTCTTTCAGGAGGTAAAAATGCATGTGACTGAAAGGGAACCAGTCAATACAATCTATTTAGACTTTCATAAAAAGGCTTTGACACATCAAAGACTATTTTTAAAAAGTGAGTCACCATGAAATTGAGGAAGAAACTGCTATGTCATGCCAATAGACAAAAGGCACCTGGCTGCAGATCAGGGGCAGGACACCCCCTAGGGCAACAGTGCTCACAGGGAGATCAGGAAGTCTGGGAGTAGCTGGAATTCTACCAGCTGCTGCCCTCTAAGGGGAGGGAGGGGAGGGAGGGGTGAAAAGGTGACAGTTCTTACAAACCCCTGTGTGTACGACTCAAGCAGGTGGAATGAAAATGGAACTAGGCATGTGCTGCTGAAACTGAGAGTAAGATGGTATGGATAAGCTTTGGAGCTCAGGGGCATAGGAAAAGTTTTAGTACAGCTGCTCTAGAAACAGGAAAGGAAGCTGATAAAGGAAATGGAAAAGGCAATATTGCCAAGTACTGAATAGGGCACAGTCTGAAACTGGGAGAGGAGTGTGGTTCGCCTTTCTATCGAGTCTCAAATGAAAGACAGCCCAATCAGAGACAGATGGGCAGACCTGGTCAGAGCTTGGTATCAGTGGGACATTTTCAGGAGGACAAGGGGGTAAAGGCATGGAGGCTGCTACTGAAAGAAGCCAGCCTGGGTGAATAGGAATGGAAGGGAAGTCAGCCAGGGCTGAGCACTGGAAGAACAGGGAGAGCAGAAAGCCAGCAACTCAGAAGAGGTCGAGGGCAGGGACCTGCAAGTGGCATGGACCTGTGCAGCACAGCAGACAAGGTATGTGTTTGAACCAGGCCACCATGGTGCTAATCCGGGCTCCGCTGTTTTTTCCACTACGTAACTTTGGGCAAACTACTTAATCTTGCTGAGCCTTAATTTCCTCGTCTGTAAAAAAAAGTAATACAAAGATCAAAATCTCTTATCTGAGCCCTCTCAAACTAGATAGTATTAGAATCCCAAAGTGTTCAGATTTTAGGAAAGCAGTATATTGCACAAACCATATATTATTTAACATCCCCCTATGAGGTTTGGGGCAGCATCTGTAATTAAATGTTAATATTTCTTCTGTGAAATGAATTTTTATGCTAGAAGGAACTATAAATACATTCATACCATTTCAGGTCAGATTTTACTGCCAAATGAATTCTGACACTTACCTTTTTTAAAAAAAAGTTTAAAGATGTTTCAAGTTCATATTTGCCATACTGGTGGACCATTAATAGAACCCACCTCATAAGGCCATGTCATGAGGATTAGATGACCAAATTAACATTAAGCAGTGAACACAGTGCCTGGCATGTAGTTACGTCCTCAATACATGCTGCTGTTAGTGTTTTTCTCATTAGCATCATCACTGTTGATGACAGTGTGGCTGAAGTAAAAGGGGGACTGATAAGTGGGGAGGAATATAGAGAGGGAGAAACACAGTGAAAATAAGGCAGAAAAGCAGACCAGATGGGGTTTTGAATACCAAGTTAGGAGTTTGGATTTTATTGAGTAGAATAGACAGAGCAGAGAAAAAGACTATAAATTTTTCAGAAAATCAATGATATCAACAGATTTTTGCTTCAGAAAAACCATTCTAGTGGCAGTGTGAAAGACAGAGCGTAAGGAGGCTAAGACCTAGCAGGAGAGCTTTGTGGTAAGCCAGGTGACAGATGATGAGGGTCTCACATGAGGCTGTGGGGGGTGGGATGAAATTCAAAGGGAGAACAGACAGGATTGGGAAACTGATCGGGTGTGGGATGGTGAAGACTAAGAGAAAATACTACCACAGAATACAAGGGAGTAGAAACATTCCAGAAATAGATGGGCAGTAATAATGTTAAATGTAGCAAAAGAAAGGAGAAGGTAAGGTGTGGAAAGCATTCTCTGGGTTTGGCAATTAGGATGCTACTGGCAATCTCAGGAAGAGCAGGCTCAGTTGACTCCGTGAGAATGGAAGCCACACGTTATCAAATGTCATAGAGCAGCCAGTAAAATACAGACTGAAAAAATAGGGGTTGAATTCACTAACAAGGAGGTTTTCAATGACCTCTGACATTCATTGCAGTTTGACTTAATGAAGTATTATGGGTAACCTGCAAACCGCAGTGGTTTGGTATAGGGATGGGAGAGTGAGGAATAGATTGTCCAGTAGAGATTGATTTTCTCTATGAAATGGGAGGTGATCACTGGCTATGGGCATTGGGAGGGAAGGAACTAGTCTTCCAGTTTGAAATAGGAGATGTCAATTGGGGTTGAACAACTTTCTCTGTAAGTGGACAGTAAATACGTTAGGCGTTGTGGGCCATAGCCTGTCACATATCCTTCTGTGTTTTTGTTTTGTTTTGCTCAGCAACCCTTTAAAAATGTAAAAATTTTTTGTTTGTTTTGTTTTCTTTTTTGAGACAGCCTTGCTCTGCCACCCAGGCTGGAGTGCAGCGTCATGATCTCAGCTCACTGCAACCTCTGCCTCCTGGGTTCAAGTGATTCTCATGCCTCAGCCTCCCTAGTAGCTGGGATTGTAGGTGTGTGCCACCATGCCTGGCTAATTTTTTGTGTTTTTAGTAGAGTGGGAGTTTCACCATGTTGCCCAGGCTGGTTTCAAATTCCTGGACTCAAATGATCTGCCTGCCTCCCAAAGTCTTCTAAAATGTTGGGATTACAGGCATGAGCCACTGCACCTGGCCTAAAAATATAAAAATCATTTTTAAGTCAGACCACACAAAAACAAGCTGTTGGCTAGATCTGGCATAGGAACCAGAGTTTGCTGAACTGATTTAGATTACTCCCCTTTCAAATCTCCCCAAGTGACAGAAGCGACTGCATGTTCATTGTAAAGAAGAAGCACCCAGGACAAAGACAGAAGAGACACAAAACTGGAAACCAAGTAGACAAGTGGAAGTCAGCAAACTCAGGAAAGCTGAATCCTGTGCTGGTAGTGGGAAAAGTTGAACTGAACGTGAAATATATCACAGAGCTCCCCAAAGACTCAATCACTGGCAGCATCAGGTACCACTAGAAGAGGGAATGAAGATGGTACTGAAAACAAGATTCCCGGTTTCTAAATATGAGCAGGCAGCCAAGATCGTGAGGCATTAGAGGAAAGTATTTTATATAAAGACAGGAGACCGAAACAAACGAAACCTAAATGCAACATGGAAAAACTGAAGAGACTCAAGAAGTAAAAACTCAGAAAAAAAATCATTAAACTCCTCAGAGAGAAGACATTTTATTCATGAAACAGGTAGAGGATATCATAAAAAATATATTTAGTGAACAAAAAGAAAAAAGCAACCCTGGAAAATGAAACACATAATAGCAGAAATAAAAAGGGCTGGAAAAGGAATTGGAAAAGTTAAGGAAATTTCTCACAATATAGAACAAAAAGATAGAGATGGAAAAGGATTAAGAAAATATTTTTAAAAGATTAAAGGACAAGTCCGGAAAACATGACTTCTGAATATGAGAGTCCTAGAATGAAAGAATAAGGGGAAAAAATGAAAAGACGAAAATGCTGAAAAGAATAACTCAATAAAGTTGTCCCCGAACTAAAGGTTTTGAGTGTTTTGTGCTTAAAAGGGTCCTCTGAGTATCCAGCACAGTATGAAAACAGCTCTCCATCAAGGTACATTATCATGAACTTTCAAATTTCTAGAGAGAACAACAACAAACAGATTTTATATAAATAATTAAAAATCAGAATAGCATTAAGACTCCTCAAGCAGAACACCAAAAGCCTAGAATACAATGGGGACAGTATCCTCAAAATACTGAGGGAAAGTGATTTCCAACCTAGAATTCCATACGCAGTCAGACTATCAATTAAGTGTGAAATCAGAATAAAGACATTTTCAGGTATGTTCTCAAAAAATTACTTCTCATGTATCCTTTCTCAGGAAATTAGTACAAGATGTGTTCCATTAAATGAAGAAATAAAAAAGTATGTGGCCCAGGAAATGAGATATACCACAAGAGGATGGTGACAGGGACTTCAAGACCACAGATGTTCGGCTACACAGAGAGCAAACCACCCAAGGAGAGCATGTCAGAGGCTCTCAAAGAGAGTTCTTCAAGAAAATGAAGCTGACAGACAATCTAACTTGTCTGAATATATGGAGAAAGATTTATACAACCGGGGAAGAGTTTAGGGTTGAATCAGTGACAAATACATAGAAAACTAAGGAAAGCAAAAAGCAAGACTTTTACTGACTTCAGGAAAAACAAAACATGCAGTGAAAAACCAGTAATCACGGTATCTATGAATAATGTTTCTATGGTCATGGTATATAGATTGAACATTGCTCTAACTATATTAGGAGAATTGGAGGACAGATTGCATGGCCATGGTAGAGGAGTGATGAGTGTGACAGAGTATTAAATATTCATCTTCTATTGAAGAAAGTCGGTAGGTAATACTCAAATCAGAAAAATCAAGAACTGGCAACATACACTTGTTATTAGAGATTCAGTCGTTAAAAACCAAACAAATTAGCTAAAAGTTAAAAATGAATGCCTCTCAGAGGTAGGAAGTCAACTAGTGGTGATAATGAGGAAGTGCTTTTTTTGTTGTTGGGAACAAGCCCTGTAAACTATGCATATGTATAATTTCAATATGAACAAACACTAAAGTAACTTGCACAAGATTACTCAGCCTACAGGGATAGGACTGGGGCTTCAAATCTAGTTGATCTGGTTCCTTAATTATTACAGCATATCATATACCTACCAATAGGGCCAATGAAGAGTCTGTTAGAAATCTAGTTGGGCGCAGTGGCTCACACCTGTAATCCCAGCACTTTGGGAGGCGAAGGTGGGTGGATCACCTGAGGTCAGGAGTTCAAGACTAGCCTGGCCAACATGGCGAAACCCCATCTCTACCAAAAATACAAAACTTAGCCAGGCCTGGTGGCAGTCCCCTGTAATCCCAGCCACTCGGGAGGTTGGGGCAGGAGAATCACTTGAACTGGGAGGTGGAGGTTGCAGTAAGCTGAGATCATGCCATTGCACTCCAGCCTGGTTGCCAAGAGCGAAACTCCATCTCAAAAAAAAAAAAAAAAGAAAAGAAATCTAGATGCCTCACATTTGATCATATCCTACTGAATATCTTACTAAATACTCATATTATTCTGTAATTGTTTTATTTGTCTAAATGTAATTGAAAAGAATTAATCTAGAATAAAAGATAAGTTTTAAAAAACCCCAAAAGTGTGCACCTTGTTTGGACCCAGATCCAAAGTGCTATGAAAAGGCTTATTTTTCCCATCAGCTTTTATTTTAAGTTCTGGGGTACATCTGCAGGATGTGCACGTTTGTTAAATAGGTAAATATGTGCCACGGTGACTTGCTGCACAGACCAACGCATCACCTAGGTATTAAGCCCAGCATCCATTAGCTATTCTTCCCGATGCTCTCCTTCCCCCCACCTGCCCCCAGCAGGCCCCAGTATGTGTTGTTCCTCACCATGTGTCCGTATGTTTCCATGGTTCAGCTCCCACTTATAAATAAGAACATGTGGTTTTTGGTTTTCTGTTCCTGCATTAGCTTTCTGAGGATAATGGCTTCCAGCTCCAACCATGTCCCTGCAAAGGACATGATCTCATTCCTTTTTATGGCTGCATAGTATTCCAAGGCATATATGTACCACATTTTCTTTATCCAGTCTATCATTGATGGGCATGTGGGTTGATTCTACATCTTTGCTATTGTGAACAGTGTTGCAATGAACATATGAATGCATATATCTCTATAATAGAATGATTTACATTTTTGGGGTATATACCTAGTAATGGGATTGCTGGGTCAAACGGTATTTCTGCTTCCAGATCTTTAAGGAATTGCCACACTGTCTTCCACAATGGTTGAACTAATTTCTCCCATTCTGTAGGTTATCTGTTCACTCTGATGATAGTTTATTTTGCTATGCAAAAGCTCTTTAATTAGATTCCATCTGTCAATTTTTACTTTTGTTGCAATTGCTTTTGGCATTTTCATCATGAAATCTTTGCCTGTGCCTATGTTCTGAATGGTATTGCCCAGATTTTCTTCTTGCATTTTTATAGTTTTGGGTTTTGCATTTAAGTCTTTAATCCATCTTGAGTTAATTTTTGTATAATGTATAAGGAAGGGGTCCAGTTTCAATTTTCTGCACATGACTAGGCAGTTCTCCCAGCACCATTCCCCAGTGCTTGTTTTGTCAGGTTTGTCGAAGATCAGATGGTTGTAGGTGTGTGGTCTTATTTCTGAGTTCTTTATTGTGTTCCATTGGTCTATGTATCTGTTTTTGTACCAGTACCATGCTGTTTTGGTTACTGTAGCCTTGAAGTATAGTTTGAAGTTGGGTAGTATGATGCCTACAGCTTTATTCTTTTTGTTTAGGATTATCTTGGCTATATGAGTTCAAAAAGGCATTTTTAATAATTGGAATTATCTGAACATGGAATGTGTATTGGAAGACATTAAGGAATTATTGTTAATGTGAGGTAGTAATACATTGGCTTTTTAAAAAAAGATCTTATGACTTAGACATGCATAATTAAGTATTCATGGGTAAAATGATATGATGTCTGGGATTTGCTTTAAAAATCCAAATAATAAATATGAATCTCTCTGACAGCAGGACCTGTATAATATGCATGTGCCAGAAATGCTTAGACATGGTGAGACTCTGAAGTCATTAGCCATATGACATTCCTCCTTTCACCTGGGAAAAGGTGAACTTGATACACTGTCCTTAAAAGAGCATGGTCCCATACCATTCTCAAGAGATTACTTAGTTAAGCCAGAGAAGGGGCAAAAATGAAAGGTGCTCAACAAAGTCTTTATACTTTCTCATAAGAAATTCTGTATGCCTAGCAATTTATAACATTTCCATTAAAAAAGAGAGGACACAGCTTTCAGTGCCCCAACTGAGAAATATGAAGTTGTAATGGGTTATCATCACTGTTGATGATAACCCTTAATAAGTATTAATAAGTATTATTCTTAATAAGTATTATTATTCTTATTCTTATTCTTAATAAGTATTATTCTTAATAAGTATTAAGAATGGAGGGCACAGGGAGAAAGGAAACCCTCACATACTGCTGGTGGGAATGTAAAATGATATAGAAGCTTTGGAAAGCAGTCTGGCAGTTCCTCAATAAGTTAAGAATAGAGTTACCACGTGACTCAGCAATTCCACCGCCAGATATACACCCAAGAGAAATGAAAACAGTATGTCTACACAAAAAACTTGTACACAAATGTTCAGTATTACTGATAATAAGAGTTTAACGTGAAAGTAACCTAAATATCCATCAACTGATGAATGGATAAATAAAATGTAGTGTTATCCTATAAAGGAATATTATTTGGTCATAATAAGAAATGAGATAAATATTATAATATGGACAAACCTTGAAACATTATCCTAAGTGCAAAAACCTATATAGCCAGTCACAAAAGACAACATATTATATGATTCTATTTATATGGAATGTCCAGGTTATGCAAATCTATGGTGACAGAAAGTAGGTCAGTGGTTGCCCTAGGGCTATGGGTGACTGAGGGAAAATGAGGCCTGATATTAAATGGCTGCAGGATTTCTTTTTGGGGTAATAAAAATGTTTAAAATGAATTGTGGTGATGTTTGTAATTGTGGTGATGTTAGCACGACTCTGTGGATATACTAAAAACCACTGAATTTTGAACTTTAAGTAGGTAAATTGCATGGTGTGTAAACCATATTTCAAGAAAACTATTACCTACAAGAAAGGAAGAAAAAGGAATAGAAGGCAGGTCACCTCACCTCCAGGGAAACACTGACCAGACTGTGGTCAATGGAGGCGGACCATGGACAAATCTCCTTCACCTGCCTCTTGCAAGATAGGGGGATCTTTACTGCTTAGGTTAAGGAAGGAAGATCAGTGAAAGTCATAATTATTTACTACTTAATATTATATTGAGGAGAAAATAAAAGAGATTTTTAAAAAAAGTTCTGGTTTGTGTCCTTGGTATTCTGAATCTTTTATTTGGTAACTATGCTGAACAAGGGTATGTACGAGAAGGGAACTTCTCTAATCTTTGAATTAGAATTCTTGCATAACTACACTTTTGTGTCCCCCAAGCAGAAGCTGTCAACTGGAGGCTCACAGATGTATTAGGTTTAGCCCACAAAGTGTTTGCAAATGTCTGAATTTGTTAACATTTATAAGTCAGGAGATTTCACATAAAAATTCAGATTCCTGGCTGAGCGCGGTGGCTCACACTTGTAATCCCAGCACTTTGGGAGGCTGAGGCAGGTGTTCACCTGAGGTCAGGAGTTCAAGACTAGCCTGGCCAACACGGCAAAACCCCATCTCTATTAAAAATACAAACATTAACCAGGCGTTGTGGTGGGCACCTATAATCTCAGCTATTCTGCAGGCTGAGGCAGGAGAATCGCTTGAATCTGGGAGGCAGAGGTTGCGGTGAGCTGAGATCATACCATTCCACTCCAGCCTGGGTGACAAGAGAGAGACTCAGTCTCAAAAAAAAAAAAAAAAAAAAAAAAAAAAAAATCAGATTTCCAGCTTCTCTTGAAAAATAGGGAGGTTCTGGCAATCAGGAAGAGCTTCTTTTATTCAGCAAGGGTAACAAATTGTCTTCATAAATTGATATCCAAGGTACTCATGGATTAAGTTAGCTGGTTCTCACTCTTACACTAGGAAAGAGAATGTGCCAGAATCAGGGAGTCAGGGACTGGGAAGTAACTAGCGGCTGAGGACGGAGTTGTGGGGTAAGCATCATCAGAACTAGACTCTAAGACAGCATCTCAGACTGGCATCTTTCTGGTATTCTCACGCTCCCTGCTTTTACTTACCACAGATGGAACTGAAGGTTTACCTGTGTTTAATGTTGGTTTCCCTGTCTAGATTGAAAACTTGAGGTGACACGTAATGTCTTTTCCATAATCCTTTTCACTTGGCACAGTACCTGACACACAGCAGACAATATGTATTTGCTGAGTGAGAAATTAATGAATGAATGAACAATGCTATAAAACAGGATCTGGAAACAGGTCATCTTTAAGAAACAAAAACCCTGCCACTCACTTTTCCAAATGAAAGGATGACCAAATTCTACATAGAACTACAACAGACTTTTACAAGTCTGTATTTTAGGACATCTACAGCCCTGGAGATGCTTGGCTCCACCTTCCACAGAGGTGAGTCATCTATTTCTTCATATGGGGCTTGCCCACACTTGGCCTTGACTCCTCTCATCCTTTTGCTGGGCCCCTTTCCTAAAAACTCCAGTCCACGATCAGCAATGCAAAGGTCCTGAAGATCCCAGAGTAGAGCTCCCTCAGTGATCCATCCAACACCTTAACAGGCAGCAAAATGGCAGCCTTCCAGAAACAAATCATTGCAAAACTTTCCACAAAGCAATAAGACAGAAAATAATTCATTTTTAAATTAAAATATAAGATATATAGTTCCATGTGCTCAGTGAAACAAGAGTAACAATAGCAAAAGATAAAACCAAGTTAGAACTGGAATCCAAAACTACTACTAACAGGGATTTATTATATATAAGAATAACAAGGAGTCAATATTGTCATTATAGTCTATATTAAAATGTACCCAACTGTCCCCACAAGTGTCTTGTGTGTCTTTTTCTTGTATATCTGTGTTGGAATAAATTTTACTCATTGCATTTGGCTATTCTGTCTCTTTTGCCTCTTATAATTAGAAACAGCCCACCCTCTCCATTTTTGTTTTCTCACATGACTGCCTTCTTTTGAAGAGTTCAGGACAGCTGGCTTGTAGCGTGTCCTGTATATTGAATCCACCTGATTTTTTTAATGATCAAATTCAGTTTAAACACCTTGGTACAGACACTATGTAGGTGATATGTATTTCTTACTGCATCACATCAGAAGGCACATGACAGACTGTCGCACGACTGGTGATGTTAAATTGGATCATTTGGTTAAGGTGTTGAACCACAGAACAGTTTTGCCCTTGTGATTAGTAAGTTAATTATTAAATAATTAATGTAAGAATTAAGTCCATTGTCTTAGTGTGATAATGGTACCATGGCTATGAAGGAGAAAAACTTTGTTTTTTCAGGAGGGGCAAACTGAAATACTTAAGGAAGTATCAAAAACTCTATACCTTACTTTCAAATTGTACAGAAAAATGTCTATTATCTATCTATCTACCTGTCTATCATCTATCTATCTATCCATCTACAAAGATAGGACAATGTGGCAAATGTTAAAATGAAAACTGGGGAATCTAGTTAACAGGATCTTGATGCTCATCAGCTAAAAGGAAACAAACAAATAAATAAAAAGGATTAACAATGGGTCAGAGCTAGAAGCCCTGGGACCACAGCATGTAGTAAGTTCAGTAAGACAACACTAAGATGCCAAGGAAGGCTTGAGTTAGTATCCTTTCAGTCTTTAGAAAACAATAACAAAAAATCACAGATAGGATGTCAATCAGGAGCCAAAATCACGCCCGCTGGAGTGAGGTGGGATGTGGCTCCCAAGATCCAGCTATCTCAGAAGGCATTAATTAACTAGAGTTACAACACTCAATACCCCTCATATCTTCCTTTCTCACTTCCACTTTCTCACTTATCAGAGCATTCAAAATTAACTAGGAAATTCATTAATATAGTGATTTTTCAAAAAAAATTTGAGAATTGGCCTGGTGCGGCAGCTCACGCCTGTAATCCCAGCACTTTGGGAGGCCGAGGCGGGCGGATCACAAAGTCAAGAGATCAAAACCATCCTGGCCAACATAGTGAAACCCCATCTCTACTAAAAATACAAAAAAATCAGCTGGGCATGGTGGCGCGCACCTGTAATCTCAGCTACTCGGGAGGCTGAGACAGGAGAATTGCTTGAAACTGGGAGGCGGAGGTTGCAGTGAGCTGAGATCAGCCATTGCACTCCAGCCTGGTGACAGAGTGAGACTCTTTCGTAAAGTACAGTACAGTGAAGTAAAGTAAAGTAAACAAAATAAAGTCAGCATCTGCCAAGGAAAAGTATTTCCTCATTTTATTAAACAACTCTACTGAATAAAAATTTTAAAACTTTCTCTAAAAAAAATCACTGCAAGGGATACCGGGCCATGGGATCGCTTGAGGCAGGAGTTTGAGGCTGCAGTGAGCTATGATCACACCACTGCACTCCAACCTGGATGACAGAGTAAGAACCTGTCTCAAAAACAAAAACAAACCAAAAAATCACTGCAATAGGAAAGGGCACCAAAAGGAAAGCTACCAAGAGTGTAGCTGGAGAGAGTAAGACGTAAGCAATGAGCTCATGAAGGAAGGCTGAGTCTGTCACAAGTGCTCTAGATTCCAGGAAATCTGCCCATCATGACAAAAAGCAAATATACATATAGGATTAAAAAAAGGACCACTGGTCGGAAGCAGTGGCTCATGCCTATAATCCCAGCACTTTGGGAGGCTGAGGCGGGTGGATCACCTGAGGTCAGGAGTTCCAGACCAGCCTGACCAACATGGAGAAACCCCATCTCTACTAAAAACCAAAATTAGCTGGGCGTGGTGGCACATGCCTGCAATCCCAGCTACTCGGGAGGCTGAGGCAGGAGAATCGCTTGAACCCAGGAGGCGGAGGTTGCGGTGAGTAGAGATCGCGCCATTGCACTCCAGCCTGGGCAACAAGAGTGAGACTCCATCTCAAAAAAAAAAAGAAAAAGAAAAAAGAGAAAAAAAGGACCACCTCTGCTGGATGTGCTCAGTTTCACGTCAGCTGATTTCTCATATTCCCCCTTATTTTTTCTTTTAACGTCCATGCTCCTGAAAGAGAGAAAAAAGATGACCCAACATCCAGGAGCACACACCTTTGAAACAGGCCATCTTCTGTAAAAAAACAAAGGGAGGTGTTCATCTGTCTAAGAAAGTTATTTTCCTCAAATTAACACTACAAGCATCACAACTACAACCACCATGAACTGGAGAGTACAGATACTACACACACACACACACACACACACACACACACACACACACCCCTTTATTAAAACATTACAATCTGAGTTCTGGACTAAATTTTAGGTCATGGGTCAAAAGTGGTTTCCAAAAGAAGTCACCCAACAGTCTCACTTATTTAAATATAATAATTTCCAAGAATCACTTTTATAGTACCTGGAAAATAAGTCTCTAATTCATGTTTTCTAAGCCAGCCATTCTATTTATAACAAATATATTCAGATACTCAATTTGAATATAAAATACATTCAGTTTTCATTATGTCAATAAGCATGTTTATTGCCCAAAGGGAAAGAGCCATGATAAAGTAGAGGATGAAAATGTCCAAGAGAAGGGGATAATTGATGAAGGACAAAAGAATTCCACTAGAAATGGCAACTACAGATGGAAGAGTGAAGATCTGATTAAGGAAGGTAAGGCGTGCAAAGCACTTAAACTCAATAGATGATAGCTATCTTTGTTACTTTGGAAGATAAAGCTGTAAAGACAGTCAGAGATTGGAATATGAAGGGCCTTATATGCCATGAGAGGACATTCTAGATTATCTGACAGAGATCAGGGCTCAGAGTTTTCTTCTGGCTCAGAGATAAACTTCACCAGACATAATATCCTGGGTACTTGGCAAAGTACTTGGCATGCAGCAGGAATTCAGAAATGTTTGCTAAATTGAATAATTTCTTCTCTCTTCCAAGCAATAAGAAGCAAGGCAAGATTTTATTAGAAGCTTTGTTTCTAGAGTTAACAGTCAATCAACAACTATTCAAGTCTCGTGTGCATTTGTAGTACTCTCAGCTACTTGGGGAGGCTGAGGCTGGAGGAATGCTTGAGCCCAGGAGTTCAAGACTAATCTGGGCAACATAGTGAGACTCCATTTCAAAAAAAAGAAAAAAAATAACAATTGTCCAAGCAATTTTTATGCCTAGTCTTACCTCCAGGACAGCTTGTTTCTTTTTCTCCTTTAACTGTAGTCTTTGAAATGTCCTTTTTATCATCCCGTTTTTGTCAACAGTCCCACCTCGGCAAGTCATGATGAGATTGAACCTTCCCTCCCTCCTATGTTAGTGCTTTTAAAATCTGTTCTGTTTCTGTTCGTTAATTTACGCACACAGCTAAAAACCTGAGGTCTGTCCACTGGTCTTCTCCCTTCTATTCCTTCCCCTACTCTTTCCCCTCTCCTCCCCTCCCCTCTCCTCTCCTCTCCTCACTTCTCTCTATCTCGTCTCTCTCTCTCTCTCTCTCTCTCTCTCTCTCTCTCTCTCTCTCGTAGTTAGTCTTACAAAGACTTTTACTAGAAAATGTTCTGCTTGATTCCCTGAACCATGCTTCCCAGGACGCCAACATATTTCCATTTCAAAAATCTTTTGATTATGTGCTTTCAAGTTACAGTTTAAATTATTTACTCCATGGTTCAAGTTATAGTTTGAATTATTTACTCCATGGTTCAAGTTATAGTTTAAATTATTTACTCCCTGGGATGAAAGATTAAAGTTTCAGTCCTGGCCAGGCATGGTGGCTCACGCCTGTAATCCCAGCACTTTGGGAGGCCGAGACGGGCGGATCACAAGGTCAGGAGATCGAGACTATCCTGGCTAACACAGTGAAACCCCGTCTCTACTAAAAATACAAAAAATTTGCCAGGTGTGGTGGCCGGCGCCTGTAGTCCCAGCTACTTGGGAGGCTGAGGCAGGAGAATGGCATGAACCTGGGAGGCGGAGCTTGCAGTGAGCTGAGATGGTGCCACTGCACTCCAGCCTGGGTGACAGAGCGAGACTCCGTCTCAAAAAAAATAAAAAGTTTCAGTCCCATATTGACAATTGAGCTAATCAGTGTAATTTTGTACTTGCTTCTTTATCTATAAAATTAGAAAAAGACCATTTGCCAGACTTTATTCTACTTCAAAGACCTGCTATATGAATAAAAATGAGAAAGAAAAAATAAAAACAGAACTACTATATAAAATACACCTTTTTATACCTAAATACAAGCTTGAACTAGTATTTTACAATGGGAATGATTTTATGCAGATATATAGTATATTACCTTTTTCTCATGTAGTTTCTCTAACGATTAATTACATGAGTTCTCAAGAGAACAAAGGGAATATGTGAATGAAATAAGCTAAAACACTTGAATCATCTAGTCCAGCACCTTCACGGGGTAGGAACTGAATAAATGTTAGGCCCCTTTCCTTTGCTTCTCTTTTCTACCTTCCCTATCACCAGATAATATATTTAGTCAATATCTGTGGAAAAAAAGAAACAAACACAGGAATCCAAGGCATGACAAGTCTTCCCAAATGTCTCCCAAGTCCATGCCCTCCCCTCCCCATCCTATTACTTCTTCGGTTTAGATTTTCATCATGGGTTTTTCTTGCCTCAGTGCACCAGGCTAGGCATTCAGCTCAATATGAGAAAAAAAGTGGTTTGGGAATGTTCTTGTCTTGTTCCCGATCTTGGAGGGAAAACTTTCAAAATTTCACCCTTAAAATATTTGTTTGAGTTTTACGAACAGATACCCTTTTTCAGATGAAAGCTCTCTGCTAGTCCTAGTCTGCTAAGCATTTCTAGCATCAACACATGCTGAATTTTATTAAATGCTTTTCCTGTATCTACTGAAATGTTTTTCTTTTTAATCTATTAAACCCTGTTTAAACTATGAATGTGATTAATTACATTGATGGATTTGTCTAACGTTAAATCAACCATGTGTATTAGGATAAGCCCAACTACTAGATGGTGATATATTATCTTTTTTATATATTGTGGAATTTGCCAAATTTCTGTTCAGGATTTTTACATTTTTATTTTTAGGTAGCTTGGCCTTTAATCTTCCTTTCTTGAGTTTGTCTTTCTTCAGTTTTGGTATCAAGGTTATGCTAGTCTCAAAAAAATGAGTAAGGAGTGTCCCTCTTTTTCAGTTCTCTGGAACTGTTTGTAGCTGGAATTAATTATTCTTTTCAATCTGCTGAAGAAATCTCCAGTGAATCCCTCTGGGTTTGAAGTTCTCTGGGGAGAAAGATTTTGGATTATTGATTCCACTGGTTTAAAAAGTTTATAGGATTCTAAGGTTTTCCATGACGTCTTGAGTCAGTTTTAGTCGGATATTATTCTAGAAATTGATCTATTTTCACAAAATTCTCAGGACTTTTGGCATAAAATTGTTCACAATAGCCTCTTTTTATCTTTTTCTAGTCTATAGCTCCTATAGTGTGATCTCTTTTCCTATTTTGTTCACTGGCACTTGTGCTTCAATTTCTCTCTTCCCAGACCTCCTCCATAATCAGTCTTGCCAGAAGTCTGTCAGTTTTAATTTTGAAAACTTTATTTTTTATTTTTAGAGATGGGGTCTTGCCTGTTGCCCAGACTGGAATGCAGTAGGTGCGATCATAGCTGACTGCAGCCTTGAACACCTGGGCTCAAGTGAGTCTCCTGTTTCAGCCACCTGGAGTAGCTAGGACTGCAGGCATGTACCACCACACCCAGCTGATTTTTTTAAATTTTTGGTAAAGACAGGCTCTTGCTGTGTTGTCCAGGCTGATCTCAAACTCCTGGCCTCAAGTGATCCTCAAATACTGGCCTTTCAAAGTGCTGGGATTAAAGGCGTGAGCCACTGCGTCCAGCATGTCAATTTTATTAATCTTTTTTTTAAAAAAACTTGCTCCTCAGAAAAGTATATTAATCTTTCGAAAGAACAAATTTTCGACTTTGTTGATCCTTTGTATTTTTTTTTTTCATCAAACTATTATTTTCTGTTTTCCTTCTTTGGGTTTAATGTGCTGTACCTTTTCTAACTTCTTGAAATTGATGTTTAGATTACTAATTTTTTTCAACCTTGGGTTATTTTTCTAACATGCATTAAAGTCTACAAACTTCTCTCTATGCTTATAGGTTATAGTAGTATCATGTAAGTTTTGACAAGTTTTGGTATTTTCTTTTTTTTAATTATACTTTAAGTTCTGGGATACATGTGCAGAACGCGCAGGTTTGTTACATAGGTATACACATGCCATGGTGGTTTGCTGCACCCATCAACCCATAATCTACATTAGGTATTTCTCCTAATGCTATCCTTCCCCTAGCTCCCCACCCAAGTTTTGATATTTTCAGTATCATTCAATTCAAAATATGTTCTACTTCCCATGATTTTTTCTTTGACCCAATGATTATTTATAAATTCATTTCTTAATATTCTAGTTATCTTTTTGTTATTCCTTTCTAGCTTAATTTCACTGTGGTCAGAGGATTGATTCTGCATGGGATCAATCCTCTGAAACTTGTTGAGACTTGCTTTATGTATGGTCTGTGGCTTCCCCTTCATTTACCTGATGAAGTCTAAACTGTTCACTGTTCACTCTGACATATAAAGAAGGCCCTTTGTGACCTGACTCATTACCTACCTGCCCAGGGAGTACCATCCCCCAGAGACTCTATATGCCAGCCACATCCATCTTCCCCTGGTTTTCACTCATGCCATGCCTTGTACTCTTGTGTCTCTATCCATAATATTTCCTCTGCCTTTGTGCTCCTCCTAGCTCTCCCTACTCAACTCAGATGTTACCTCCACCACAAGGCCTTTCCAAGCATCTGTCCATCCCTGAAACTCCTCAAGTGGTGAAGTGCTGTGGCTGTTGGTATCCCTATCTCTTTTCTTTCTCTCTCAACCTAGCCTCCACACAGCTGCCAAAGTGAGCCTTCTAAAATGCAAATCCGACCACATTTCTCTCTGGCTTAAAATCCTTTTCATCGGCTGCTTCCGCCTAACTCAGAATCCAGACTCTGCATTCCATACAAGACTCTTCCAGCCCTTTTCCAGGCCCCTCCACTTTATTCATGCTACTATCACTGCCTAGAATCCACTTCTCATCTTATTCATTCATCTTTCAAGTCCAGGCTTGAGAGTCACTTCCTCTTATTTTGCTGAGGGAATAAAGGAACACAACCTCCCATTTTAAATTCTAGGTGCTCAACAGAAATTTCAGAAGAAACCTCTGTGTTCTGTTAATTTTCCTTCACACAAGAGTCCAGAACACTACTTTTCCACCAGGTCATTCCATTAAGGGTAGAAGTCTTTAATGGCCCTGCTGCATTGAATCTAAACTCCACACCTCACCTTAGGGCCTTCTATCATCCGACTCTGCCCTGCTCTGCAATCCTTGGTCTCACTTCTCCCCGCCCCCCACCATTCATCACAAGTCGCTCTCAGCTCTCACTGAAGCTTGCAAAATATTTCTAGTATTCTGTCTGCTAGAGCACTTCCCCAGGTCCCCAAATGTCCTACCCCACCCACCAAGTCCCTGCTTCAGTGCCCATCTCTTCCTCAAAGCTTTGCTTGACATCACTTCTTATTTATTTACCTTTTTTTTTTTTACATCACCACTTTTTTGTTGTCTCTGAAACACTTCATCTCATTGTCTCGTCCTTGATTACTTCCTGTGAGTCTCACCTTTCAGTCTTTAAAATTCCCAGGCCCAGGTGCCTCTCTCTTCCTAAATGCCCCACACTGCCTGGCATAAAGCTGAGTAAGTAACAAGCTGTCAGTCAGCAGTAATCCTCACAGACTGACAGAAGAAGTCATTGATATCTCTCCCTTGGCCTCTCTTCCTCCGACTTAAGGGCTACTTGGGTGGTATTCATGTGAATCCGGGCAAGGAGCTGTCAGGGCTATCTGAATGACTATTTCCTTGTAATTTCCTCCACTGGATTTTTTATTCCAGCTCTCAGAGGATAAACAGGAACGTGGAGAACGGTGCTGGTCTCAGTGAAGAGACCTGTCTCTTCAAGCTTCTTTCTTCAAGCACAGAGAAGCTCATGTTCTTCCCTGCAGCACACATCTATCTCCATGTTACCACGTGAAAGACATCATCTTGGTATGGCTGAGGGAAAAAGGAGCTTGTTTTTACAGCTGCACGGCAGGGTCAGAGGCTTCTCAATCTTCTATACCACTAAAAAAAAAAAAAAAAAAAAAAAAAAAAGCACACACACACACACACACACACAAAACTGTTTTACCTTTTTCTTGCCTTTCGAGAGCAAGGAATTCTTTAATTCTCAGCTCTGTATTCCTCCCTTCTATTCCTTCTTTCTGATAAAGTTTAGCTTTCCTCAGCCTTTTAAAATATCCCCAGATAAGTAAAACTATGATATTATGATGGTGGCAATTTAGGTATTTCAAGTGTGAGGAACCTAAAACATACAGTTTTAGAAGTGTCTTTGATTCACTAATAGTGATGAAATGGAGCCACCACACAGCTATGAGCAACGTCACAGTGTAGCTGTGAGGACTACGTGGCCTGCCTATTCTCCTGGGCACAGGACTGCTCCTCTTAGTTAGGTGGGACCACGCTACTGAGTACTGATCTGTGGAACGTGCGCTGCAGGGAAGCACATGAGCTTCTCTGTGCTTAAAGAGAGAAGCTTGAAGAGAGAGGTCTCTTCACTGACACCTGCACAGTTCTCCATGTTCCGGTCTGTTTCTCCTCTGGGAGCTCCAGGCCCTAGGGCTCCTTCTGTGGCCCTAAATGAATTAGGTAGAACAGAATCCCTCCCCACCAATTTAGAACTGCACTCGATTGTGACAGGAGAGAAATAACCTTTATTGTGTTAAACCACTGAAATTTGGAGGAGCTGGTTACACTGGAGTTCACCCTAACACTAAAATGATAAATGATAAATGAAATTATTTTAATTTTTATTCTTAAAGTTAAAAATAACAATTATTTTTAAGTATTGCTTCGAAGCAATTCTGTCTAAAGCTATCTTCTATTACTCTACTAGCCCTTTCAGGGGAACCCTTTGGGCACTATGGTGGAAGCTGTAGAGGCCACTCAATAAATGAAGGGCTTATTCTCCAGCTGCTGGGATCCTGAAGGGCAGAAAGGCCTCAGCTGTCAGCCCTCTTCAGGGAATGCATCCGCTGAAGAGCGCTGCCTGGCCCAGGGCCATGCCCCTTCCTGGGGCAGCCCTCCTCCAATGACGGGTCAGGAGGAGCTGTAAAGGCACAGCTCTCTCACTCCATGGCTTAGAAAATATGGATTATCTGAGCCCTAGTCCCCATGGGGTGAGCTAAGGCCTTTTACTGAGACTGAATCGCGGCCCGATTTTTCCCTCTATACAATCTCCACATCTTTCCTTTCTCTTCCCTTCTTCCTCGTTTCCTTTCTTTTCCTTCCAGGAGTATTGATTCCATAACCACTTCCTAATAAGCCTTTCACACCCTCATCTTTATCTCAGAGTTTGCTGCCCCTGGATCTCAGCCTGAGACAGGTACTATATCCTGATGCAGCATCGTGTTGCCCGACTCTTCCTCACTATATGGCCCAAATACTATATTTTCCAACACAAAATACACAAAATCACAGTAGGATGGAACCTTTAAAATTGAGACTCTGCAAAAATTCAGAATGTACTATACTATTAAAATACTCTTTTTAAGAAAGTAAGAAATACCACAGACATTTTGAGGGCCTCTCTGAGAAAAGGAGCTCTGAAATTGTCTTAAAGAAAATATTACCTCCTTGCTTGTAACCAAACAAATTATTACATACATAAAACAGCCATATAACAAAAGTTATTAAGGATCTATTAATATTATTCATCTGTGCTGGTACCTTGTACTATTGTAATTATAGCAGTTACTTTTTGAGTGTTCACAACACAGTGCTAAGAGATCTACACACACCGTCTCATTGAATAAATGAGAGTTAAGAAGTGACCCAAAGTCACAGAGGCAGGACTCAGCGTTAGGTGGTGTGGATTCCAAAGCCTCAACTTTTATGCTCCATTATGTTGTAATGCCTCTATTGTCTTGCATATTCAAGCTCTGAGAGAGGTTAAGCACTGTAAGGAGTATAGTTCACTAATTTGCAGGGAAGCCAGGAACATAAGGCAGATATAGAGGATTCGAAAATACACACTCTCTCCTCTCACCCCTCCATTGCCTCCTCTGATGGTTTAGACACTGGCCTGGCCTTCGGGTGCCCACGGTCCAGTAAGTGAGTTTAAGAACTACTCCACGCAGGATTTTGCCAGAAGTGATTCCAGCGCTAATCTGTCCTGTGGCAATCAAAAGGTTTTTCTGCCCTCTTGTGGCTCAGGGTGACTGCTACATTGAAAAGCTGAAACACCATATAAAGGCACTTGGCAGCCAGGCACAAAACAGCAGAAGGCAATGCTGATTGGCTTGAAATGGAGCCGATTTAATAACCTAAAAATTTGATCTGCCACTCCTCCATGCCAACTGTTGCTCATAATAAGAAAGTTAGAAAGAATAAAAGAATACTAGAGCTCAGAGAAAAACAAACCCAAGAACCCAGTATCTTGTAATTGTAAGGAATGTGAAAACCAGCTACATCCATTTACAACAATGATGAAAGTTTAAAACATTATAAGCCCCAAACAAAACTCCCCATCCTTCTTTTTTACCCCTAACAGTATATTTTAGAATCTTTTCATATCAGTGTATACAGAGCCTCCTCATCTTCAGGTGCACAGCACTCACGGGATGGGGGAACCATGGTTTAATTAACTTGTTCCCTACTGGTAAACACTCTAATTGCTTCCAAATTTTTGCTACTAAAAACAATGCTGCAAATAAACAAACAGAAAGTGCTGCAGTGGGTAACCCTGTGCATAGATCATTTTGCAAGTCTGCAAGAATCCCAATAGGAGAATTCCTAGAAGTGGAAATGCTGCATCCAAGGGCACATATATGCCTTTGCACAACTTCTTGAAACTTTTTCTTCCATTGGCTTTCCCTCCTGTCTGGCTGCTCCTTCTCAGGCTTCTTCCCATTGTGTCCTTCACCTGCTTACCCCTTGGTTGTCATTTCCCCAGGACTTGGTTTTTGGTCCCCTTTCATCCTATCTCCTCTCCCCAGCAGTCTCACCCACTCTTGTCTTCCAGCTATCAGTTTTCTTCCCAGAAAGAAACCAAAGTTGTTATTTCTGGGTTTTACACTTCCAATTATTTTATGCATATGTATGCAAACCTATATATAATATATATGCTTATGTATGTATAAATATGAACATACACACAGACAACTTCCCCGTCCCCTTGTTATAAATGGTAGCATTTATATCCTCAATGGACGCAGTTTTAAGGTGATGCTGCCAAGTAACAACCTTCACAGGAGATAAAACTGTGGCCCCCAACGCTTTTCAACCTATAGTTGAATTCTTTGTCAGCCAACTGGAGTGAACTCAAAGGGGAAAATTAAAAGTATTGTCTCCCACTCTGGACTACTCGCCAAGTAGCCATGCATTAATTTAAGGGTTAGAGGGAAGGATAAAGCACAAAGGTCAGTAAGTAAAACGTCAGAAACTAAGTAAGATCCTTGGCAGATACGGTTACATACCTGTGTAAAGGTTTTGTTTGTTTGACTTTTTTGTTTTTCGGGTTTTTAAAAAATGAGACAGGGTCTTGCCCTGTTGCTAAGGCTAGAGTACAGTGGCTCACCGGAGCCTCAATCTCCTGGGCTCAAGCAATCCTCCCACCTTAGCCTCCCTAGTGGCTGGGACTATAGGCACATGCCACCACATCTGGCTGATTTTTCATTTTTATTTTCGGTAGAGACGAGGTCTCACTATGTTCCCCAGTCTGATCTCAAACTTTTGGGCTCCCTGCCTTGGCCTCCCAAAGTGCTGGGATTGCAGGTGTGAGCCACCAAGCTCAGCCTGGCTTTTTTTTTTTTTTTTTTTTTTTTTATGATTTTTTTTTTAATGAAAGTTTTTAACCATAGTAGAGAGAATAGTATAATGAACCCCATCCTACAGATTCAACAATTCAAACGTTTTGCTTCTGGCTTCCTTTCTTCCTTTGTTTTTTCCTTCCTTCCCTTGCCCCCTTTTCTTTCTTCTTCTCTCTTTTTTGGCTGCATTATTATAAAACAGGTCCCTGACAGCATGTCGTTTCATCCCTAAATACACCCTTCTGGACATTATAAAAAACAAAGACATTTCCTTACATGACCACAATGTCATTAACACAAGGTAAATTTCTTAATTTCATCAAATGCTCAAGCTACATTCATATTTCCACAATTATCTAAAAAAAAAAAAAAAATCTTTTTACAGTTAGCTCTTTAAATTTTGAAGGAAATGTATAGCCAAATAAACTCCAAGCCTAGCCTGCAATGGCTTGTGACTATTAAATCTTACAAGAATTCCCAAGCTCCCAAAACCCCCATCAACAGGAAATGAACTGCTGAAGCTGTCCAGCTCCCAGGAGGGACATTCTTCCACTGCTCAGCCTGGTGTGGCCTTGGCAGAAAACGGTTAAGGAAGAATTACCCTATTTCCCTTAGATATCATCCTCCTATTCCCTCCAACCACTAATCTACTTTCTGCCTCTATAGATTTGCCTATTTTGGACATATCAGTGAAACCATTAAATATGTGGCCTTTGTGGCCTGCTTCTTTCTCTCAGCATGTTTTCAAGGCTCATCCATATTGTAGCATTATTAGTACCTCATTCCTCTTTATTGCTGAACAGTCAGTTGTTTGGATATACCACATTTTATTTTTATTTTTTTATTTATTTTATTGAGATGGAGTCTCGCTCTGTCACCCAGGCCACAGTGCAGTGACACAATCTCGGCTCACTGCAAGCTCCGCCTCCTGGGTTCATGCCATTCTCCTGCCTCAGGCTCCCAAGTAGCTGGGACTACAGGCGCCCACACCACGCCCAGCTAATTTTTTGTAGTTTGTTTAGTAGAGACGGGGTTTCACCGTGTTAGCCAGGATGGTCTCGATCTCCTGACCTTGTGATCCACCCACCTCGGCCTCCCAAAGTACTGGGATTACAGGCATAAGCTACCCCGTCCCGCCCCACATTTTATTTATCCATTCTTCAGCTGGTGTGGAATAGAGTTGTTTCTACTTTTTGGCTATAAGAAATAATAGTGCTATCAACAATTTTTTTTTTTTTTTTTTGAGACGGAGTCTTGCTGTGTCACCCAGGCTGGAATGCAGTGGCGTGATCTCAGGTCACTGCAACCTCCACCTCCCAAGTTCAAGTGATTCTACTGCCTCAGCCTCCCAAGTAGCTGGGATTACAGGTGCCCACCACCACACCTGGCAAATTTTTGTATATTTAATAGAGACAGGGTTTCGCCATGTTGGCTAGGCTGGTTTCGAACTCCTGACTTCAGGTGATCTACCTGCCTCAGCCTCCCAAAGTGCTGGGATTACAGGCATGAGCCATTGTGCCCAGCTCAACATTTGTGTATAAGTTTTCATGTGGACATATGTTTTCACCTCTCTTGAGTTCCTATCCATCTAGGAAGGTACTGATTGTTCTTCTATAGCAAGAAGTAACCACAAGAACTGTTTTAAACCCATCCAAATTGACCATTGGCTGTTTCACACCAGTATACAAGGTTTTGAAAGCCAGCCAGTTAACAGCAGCTTCACTTCAATGACTGTGCTTCTGAAAGTTATCTAAAAATCAACAACAGTCTAACTCAGTCTAATTATGAATCCACAGACAAAGATTAGCCAATACCTAAACACTCTTCTTACAGCCACCAATCCCTGATCTCCACTGAAGACTCTAAAAAACAGTGGTTCTAAAACATTTGGCTTCAGGACTCTTTACACTCTTAATAGTTAGTTAGTTAGTTATTGACAGAGTCTTGCACTGTCACCCAGGCTAGAGTGTAGTGGCATGGTCTCAGCTCAGTGGAACCTCTGCCTCCTGGGTTCAAGCGATTCTTGTGCCTCAGCCTCCCAAATAGCTGGGACTACAGGTATATACTACCATGCCCAGCTAATTTTTGTATTTTTAGTAGAGATGGGGTTTCACCATGTTGGCCAGGCTAGGACACTCTTAAAACTTACTGAGGACACCAAAGAGTGTTAGTGTGTGGGGGTTAAGAATTATGTTAGTATTTATTACATTAGAAATTAAAACTAAGACACTTAAAAATATGTACTAGCTCATTTAAAATTCACAATAATAAACTCACTAAATATTGTAACTAGATAATTTCATGAAAAAATACGTCTAAAACAAAAAAAATAGTAGGAAAAGGGTGGCATTGCTTTAGAATTTTGAAAATCTCTTTAATTTCCAGCTTCATAAGAGAAAACTGGGTTCTCATTTGTTTCTGCATTCAATCTGTTGTAAAATAGTTTTGAATGAAATATACAAAAAAAACCAGACCTCTTACAAAAATAGCTAGAAAAGGAATGGAGGGGTATTATAATAATCTTTTCAAATGATTGTGGATATTCCTCCTTGACATTATACCAAAACTCAAAACTGGTAGTTTCTTAAAGGTTGGTTGCAACATGGAATCTGAAGCTGTCTTAGTGACCTTTTTTATACTCTGTTACATTAAAATCCATTGGCCTATCTCATACTTTGAATGGATCTTTTATCCAAGCATGATTCTGTAACATACTAACAGTAGTCACTGCGCATTATGGGTTCATCGAGTTATACACACCTTCCAATGATTTCACATTCATTATATCAAAAAATCTCATTTGTTAATATCTCTACTGATCTTATCAGAAAAGTGTTTAAATATTGAAATGTCAGGCTTATGGCAGCAGATGTAAGGTTTTCAGAATTCTAGTCTTCTCGTGAAAGCCAGAGTTTTCTCACTGCAAAAAAATACTGCCAATGGTTTCTCTTGAAGTGACAGGCTTACTTCATTCATCTTTGAGAGAAGGTCTGTCAAAACCCAGTCTAAATAATCATATTTTGTCTATCATTTCTTTCAAGTAAAAACAGTACCCCCAAAAGAGCAGCTAGTTCAGCTTGTAGTTCAAACAATCCACACCATGAGGGCTTTTCCCTGGGGCAACAATAAAGCTTCAGTGTGCAGTGGTAGTGTTTTACGCATATTTCCCATTTCATCACCACATTTTTTTTTGAGATGGGGTCTCACTATGTTGCTCAGGCTGGCCTCAAGTGATCCTTCTGTCTCAACCTCCTGAGTAGACATTTGTTTTTGAGTGAAACAACGCATATCCAAAAATTGAGCATTTCATGAAATTAAATGTTTCGTCAATAACATTTTTAAGTAAAATTGGCTTCATTTTATTTCCCACCATGTGTGGTAGTGAGAAATATGACAACTATAATAGCAGTTTAGTGCTACTGATTTGACTTGTACTAAGGGGCAAGCAGCTTTACCTGCCATCACTTTGTAGCATCAGTGCAGATGCCAACACAGTGCAACAGGCAACCAAAATAGACTTGACCAAACTTTAAGAACCACTCTACAAAAGATAGTAGTTCTCTGCTTTGCTTAGAGAGACTAAGTCTTATAAGCACAGTTCTTCTAGTTTAAACTACCAATATGCTCAGGTTTTTGTTTTAGATATTAAGTGTTGGCCTCTTCCCTCAACATTAGTTTTTTGTTCATTTGTTTGTTTGTTTGTTTGAGATGGAGTCTCGCTCTGTCACCCAGGATGGAGTGCAGTGGCCTAATCTCGGCTCACTGCAACCTCTGCCTCCTGGGTTCAAGCAATTCTCCCGCCTCAGCCTCCCGAATAGCTGGGATTACAGGCACCCGCCACCACGCCCAGCTAATTTTTGTATTTTTAGTAAAGATGGGGTTTCACCATGCTGACCAGGATGGTCTCCATCTCCTGACCTCGTGATCCACCCGACTCAGCCTCCCAAAGTGCTGGGATTACAGGCGTGAGCCACCAGGCCCGGCCTAGTTTTTCTTTTATTGAGTTTCATGCCTTCTTTTTTTCATCACTATATATCTCCTTCTGTGTGTGTGTGTTTTGTTGTTTGTTTTTTTAAGAGATGGTCTCGCTCTGTTGCCCAGGCTGCAGTGCAGTGGTATGATCATAACTCACTGCAATCTTGAATTTCTAGGCTCAATTGATTCTCTCACCTCAGCCTCCTCCTGAGTAGTCAGGACTATAAGCACACGCCACCATGCCTGCCTAATTTTTAAATTATTTATCATTATTATTTAGTAGAGACAGAGTCTTGCTATGTTGCCCAGGCTGGTCTTGAACTCCTAGCCTCAAATGATCCTCCTGCCTGAGCCTCCCAAAGTGCTGGAATTACAGGTGTGAGCTATCATGCCTGACCTTTTCTAATCAGTTGTTAAGTTATGCACTTTACATACTCCTTCTATTCTTGTTGTGGCTGACCTAGAAATCTTTAGCAAACATAATTAACTGAAAAAAGTCTAAGTTTATCAACATACTTAACTGACTGAACAAAGGATACAAGAAAAATACTTTAATTCTTAACGCTGTCTCTCAATTTAAATTTTATTATTAAGATGAAGTGTAGAGGCCAATGCCTGTAATCCCAACACTTTGTGAGGCAAGGAAGGAGAATCACTTGAGGTCAGGAGTTCAAGACTAGCCTGGGCAATATAGCAAGATCCTGTCTCTATAAAAAACTTTAAAAACATTAGCCAGGTGTAGTGGCACACTCCTGTAGTCCTAGCTACCTGGCAGACTGAGGTGGGAGATTGCCTCAGCCCAGGACTTTGACGTTGCAGTGAGCTATAATTGCACCACTGCACTCTAGCCTAGGTGGCAGAGCAAGACCCTATCTCAAAACAATTTTTTAAAAATTACTAATTGGTAGTATAGTTCCATTCTTCTGTTTTTATAATGCCAAATATTGACTGGATGATACTGCCTTTCTTTTGGGGGGGGGTGGTATACAGCCAGTGGAGTATAGTATAGGAGTAGTATCTTATTGTGGTTTTAATTTGCATTTCATACTAATTTGAGGCTGAGAATCTTTTCAGGTGCTTACTTGCCATCTGTATGTCTACTTTGGTGAAGTGTCTATTCATATCTTTGTCTATTTTTAACTGGCTCTTTGTCTACTGAATAGTAAATACTATTTGTCTACTGAATTCAGTAAATACTGAATTTGTCTACTGAATAGTAAAGTACAAGACCTTTGTCTTGTATTGACTTTGTTTTGACTTTATATTGACTTAGTAAAGTACAATAGTAAAGTACAAGACCTTTGTTGTATATGTTTCACAACATTTTCTCCCAATCTGTGGCTTGCCTTTAAATATTTGTACAGTGCTGTTTAAAGAGCAAAAGTTTTTACTTTTGATGAAGTTCAATGTTTTTTTTAATGCTTTTCTGCCCTATTTCTAAGAAATCTTTACCAAACTCAACATCATTAACATTTCTCTCCTATATTTTGTTCTATGTGTTTTTTAGTCTTAGCTCTTCCCTTTAGGTGTATGATCTATTTCAAGTTAATTTTGTACATGGTGAGAGATAAGAATCAGTGTTCTTTTGTTTGTTTTTGTGCAACCACTTATTGAAAAGACTATACTTTCTCCTTTGAATCGCCTGGGCATTTTTGTGAAAAATCAATTGGCCATATATGTGTGGGTCTATTTCTGGACTCTGTTTTCTGTCTCATTGATCTGTACATCTATCTTTATACCAGTACCACTCTATCTTGATTGCTGCTGGCTTTATGATAAGTTTTGAAAGCAGGTAATGGAAACCCTCCAACTTTGCTCTTTTTCAGAATGGTTAGACTATTCTTGAATCTCTGTATTTCTATATAAGTTTCAAAATCAGTTTTAAATTTCTACCAAAGCAAAAATTTTTTAAGACAAAAAAACCCAAGCCTTCTGCGATTCTGATTAAGAGAATGTGTTGAATTTTAAAACACATTGGGGGCCAGGTGCAGTAGTTCATGCCTGTAATCCCAGCACTTCTGAAAGGCTGAGGCAGGCAGATCACTTGAGGTCAGGAGTTTGAGACAAGCCTAGCCAACACGGTGAAACCCCATCTCTATTAAAAATACAAAAGTTAGCTAGGCGTGGTGGTGGGTGCCTGTAGTCCCAGGTTCTCGCGGGGGCTGAGGCAGGAGAATCACTTGAACCAGGAGGTAGAGGTTGCAGTGAACCAAGATCACACCACTGCACTTCAGCCTGGGTGACAGAGCGAGACCCTGTCTCAAAAAATAAAATAAAACACACTGGGGAGATTCAGTAACATTAATAGGTCTTCTGACCCATGAACATGGTATGTCGATTTCAGTATTCTTACATTTCTCACAGTAATCTTTTTGGGTTTTAGTGAACATCTTGGCCATTCTGTTCCCTAGAGGGCCTTCCTCCTTGTGCTTAGATGGGTCATCCTCCTAATATCATGGAATGTATAGGTATACAGAAACAATTATCCAACCATGTCAAGTGAGTTGCAATGAACCCTATGGAAATAATATAAATCAAGTCTTCACTTTTATTCTCCCTTTTCACTACGTCTCTCCTCCTGCAAAGGCAATCATTCTATTTTGATTAATGAGTGTGTGTGCGTGTGTGTATACAATACATATATAGTTTATGTTCTCTTAATACATTTATGTTTTATATCATGTACTTTTTCTTATCAACTTTATAAAGTAATAATTTATATATAATAAACTGCATCAATTTAAAGTACAGGAGTTGAAGTTTTGAAAGTTGTACACATACATAAAATCACAATCAAGGTAAAGGACATTTCCACTGATTCCAAAAAAATTTTTTGGGTCCTTTTGCAATCCATCCCTCCCTTCACTCTTAACCCTACATAAACATTGATCTAAGTTACTAACTTAGTTTCCATTTCACACACATGGTGCCATACAATACATACTTTTTTAAATGTCTGATTTCTTTTGTTCAGCATGAGTTTGATATTTATCTATTATGTCATATGTATCAAGTTCGTTCCTTTTATTTTTCCTTTCCTTTTCTTCTTACTTTTTTTTTTTTTTTTTTTTTTTTTTTTTTTTTTTTTTTGAGACGGAGTCTCGCTCTGTCGCCCAGGCTGGAGTGTAGTGGCCGGATCTCAGCTCACTGCAAGCTCCGCCTCCCGGGTTTACGCCATTCTCCTGCCTCAGCCTCCCGAGTAGCTGGGACTACAGGCACCCACCACCTCGCCCGGCTATTTTTTTGTATTTTTTAGTAGAGACGGGGTTTCACTGTGTTAGCCAGGATGGTTTCGATCTCCTGACCTCGTGATCCACCTGTCTCGGCCTCCCAAAGTGCTGGGATTACAGGCTTGAGCCACCGCGCCCGGCCCTTTTTTTTTTTTTGAGACTGGTTCTCACTCTGTCCACCAGGCTAGAGTACAATAGTGCGATTATAACCCACTAAAGCCTCAAAATCCTGGGCTCAAGTGATCCTCCCATATCAGCCTCCTGAGTAGCTAGGAGAACAGGCATGTACCACCATGCCTGGCTAATTTTTGTAGTTTTTGTAGAGGCGGGGGTCTCACTATGTTGCCCAGGCTGGTCTCGAACTCCTAGAACTGATCCTCCCAACTTGGCCCCCCAAAGCACTAGGAGTCAATGAGCCTGGCCAATATTTTTAATTTTGGTAAAGTTTATCAATTTTTAATTTTATGGTTCAAGCTTCTTGCATCCTAAAAAACCGTTGTCTGTATCTTTCTAATTTATGTAAGTAAAACTGTGTTTCTATTTCCTTTTTGACTCCAACTATGTTTTCTAAATCTCATTCATGTTGTTTTTGTATATTTAGTCTGTTATTTCTAACAACTGCGTATCATTTGATGATAGAAATACCCTACTTTTTGCCTATTGAACCCCCACCCCAGGATGGAAATATATTCATCCTCCAACTCACTGGGTTCACAAGTAATGTGTGTTTCTGGAAAGTTCTGTGGAATATAAATAAAAGATTTGCTGAGCCAAAGCATATGTATATACTTAAGTTATTAATTATTGCTAGAGTGCTCTCCAGAATGGCTGTACCAATGTACTTTTCTACCAGTAAAGGATGTAAGTTACAATAGTCTCACATTCTAGCCAACAGGTGACATTATCTAGCTTTCTAATTTCTTACCAGTCTAAGAGAATAAAATATCTTTTTTTAATCTGAATATTTTCATAGCCCATGAGTTTGACTATCTCTTCATATGCTTAGCATTATGGGTTTCTTATTCTGTAAACTGCCTGTTCTAATTCTTTGCCCATTTTCTACTGGGATTGTTCTTTTTCTTCTTGATTTGCAGGAATTCCCTGTATATTCTTTGTGAATTTTAAATATTGAAAATGTTTTCTCCCAGTAAATTATCTGTGTATTAACCATGTCTAGGATGTCCTTAATAGCACAAAATTCTTAACTTAGATTTAAACAAGTTTATCAACTTTTTGCCTACAATTTTTGCTTTTAAGATTTTGTTTAGTCCTTCCCTTAGACACCTAAATCACAAAGATAATCTTTTATTATGATTTTTTTTTTGAGACAGGGTTTTGCTCTATCACCTAAGCTGGAGTACAGCCTCAACCTCACAGACTCAAGCAATTCTTCCACCTCAGCCTCCCAAGTAGCTGGTACTACAGGAACACACCACTACATTCAGCTAATTTTGTAATTTTGTGTAGAGATGGGATCTCACTATGTTGCCCAGGCTGGTCTCAAAGTCCAAGTCATCCTCCTGCCTCATCTTCCCAAAGTGCTGCTGCACCCAGCCACATCGATAATCTTTTGTTTTCTTCTGTTACTTTCTAATTTTACCAGTCTCATTTAAATCTTTGGTCTGCCTGAATTCTACACTTGTACCTGGAGTTAGGGATGGACTCAGTTGCGTTCAGCTTCATCCAGCGAGCCCGTATGCCCTTTCTCCTTCGACTTGTGTGCCACCTTTAAATGCTATTAAATTCCTATTATACATGATGCCAGCATGGTGGCTCATGCCTGTAATCCCAGCACTTTGGGAGGCTGAGGTGGGTGGACTGCTTGAGGTCAGGGGTTAAGAGACAGCCTGGCTAACATGGTGAAACCTCGTCTCTACTAAAATACAAAAATTAGCCAGACAGGGTGCTTGGCGCCTGTAATCCCAGCTACTCGGGAGGCTGAGGCAAGAGAATTGCTTGAACCCAGGAGGCAGAGGATGCAGTGAGCTGGGATTATGCCACTGCACCACTCCAGCCTGGGTGACAAGAAGATTCCGTCTCAAAAAGCAAACAAACACAACTCCTATTATATGTGAGTTTTGCCTCTGAGTTATTTTTTAAATTGGTTACTTTTTCTGTCTTAGCATGACACTACTATTTTTAACTGTATGGCTCTAAGGATATCTTAATATCTGAGAGAGCAAGACTCTCTCCTTTTCACAGTGAGAAATAAAGCTAGCCCATAATTTTGGTGTATACATGTCCAAATTTATCTAATGAACTGAGGTTCTGTGAAGGTGGCTGGACTGGAGAGAGAGGAGGAAATAGTAAGTTACCTGAGAGTAGACCAAGGCAGGAGCAGGGTCTGGGCGGGAGGGGGTACAGCCCTTCCAGGTACAGCAGGAGGATGTGCCTGAGCATCCTTCAACCCAGCTGCAGCCCTCCTAACCCAGGGCACTTATGAATCCTGAGAAGGCTATGATATAAAGAACTGGGATCCCAGAGGCCCAGCTAGGGGAATCCCTTCAGAAAGAGCAGCTCATTAGAAGCTGGAGGAACTTTCATCAGGTCAGAGAGGGAGAAAGCCACTGACAAAGGTCAGCAGTCTAGAACAGATTACAGTAACATGAAGTTTAGAACATGGTATCAGCAAGGATGGAAAAAGTAGTAGAGAACAGCAGGCAGGGAACTGAGACCTATCTGCATTCCTCCCACCATCACATACCCTCTCAGAACAAGTGGTGATTCTCAAAGTATGGTCCGCGGTCTACTGATGGGTTCTTACAATTGGCCTATAAACTGACCCAAAAATGCAAGTCCTTTCTTTGTGACACATGGAATCCACAAACTTTCACTTTTATTTACAATTAGGCCTTACTTAGTTATTAGAAACCCATAAAATAAATTACTGAGTTACAAAAAGGTGCTACAGGTAAAACCAAAAATAGCACTTTACTGGAGTGTACTCTGAGCCCTATACCAGCATTTCATTAAACAGTCTGCACACCAGGCAATATTCAACTGTACTGCACAGCAGCTCTCACTCATGCCCACGCATGTACAGGGTCCCTACAGTCCTCTGGAATATACTCTGTTATCAGTGTGCCATCAGTGCTGCCTTGAATTGGACATGATGTGCCATTGTGTTACTGCTTTTAAATTATAAATTTGAGTTAACTTAGCCATTAGTTCAGTTTCTGTAAATGGTTTAGTTATTACCTTTACAATGAGTACTGATGCATATTTACATCAGTAAGATTTCTGACTTAATCTTCCAATTACAAGGTCTCAAGGCATATATGAGTTACTGTTCAAATATGAATAATCTTTTAAAGATTTATACATAATCCTCTAAAATTTGTTTGTAGAGAGATAGTCCACCCCATCAACCAGTTCTTTCTCTACTGAAAAGTGAAATTAGACGAAAAGCAGAACAAGAGGTTGCTTGCCTTAAAGTTTGCTATAGTCAAATAAACTTGTTGGCTGGATGTGGCAGCTCATGCCAGCACTTTGGGAGTCTGAGGTGGGAGGATCACGTGAGCCCGGGAGTTCAAGATGAGCCTGGGCAAACATGGTGAGACCCCATTCCTAAAAAAATACAAAAATTAGCCAGGCATGGTGGTGTGCACCTGTAGTCCCAACCACATGGGAGGATGAGATGGGAGGCTTACTTGAGCCCAGGAGGCAGAGGTTGCAGTGAGCCATGATTGTGCCATTGCACTCCAGCCTGGGACACAGAGCGAGACTGTGTCTGAAACAAACAAACAAAAAGTTGTAAGGGAATAAGTGAGGAAGAAGAGCCAAGGAAAAAACATTTAGTCTATGAAACAGGTGGGTGAATCAGGGGCTTCAGACATCAAGTATTGTTATTCAGATCACAAACTTTGAAGATAAGAAATCCTTAGTTAAAGCTCTGTCTCTGCTAGTGACCAACCCACTTAAAATTGTTTTCCCACTTGCAAAAAGGAAAAAAGTAGTCCCCACTTTATCAGTGTGATCTCAAAAAAGGCATTAACTTGTTGAGCCTCATTAGCCTTACCTGTAAAATGTGGAAATACTATCAAACATACCTAGTAGATTAAATAACATGACGCATGCAAAGCGCTTTAGAAAAATGTGAGCTCCAAGCACATAGTTAAATGTTCAAAAAATTTAGGCCAGGCGCAGTGGTTCACACCTATAATCCCAGCACTTAAGGAGGCCAAGGCAGGTGAATTGCCTGAGGTCAGGAGTTGAGACCAGCCTGACCAACATGGTGAAACCCTGTCTCTACTAAAAAGACAAAATTATTCAGGCGTGGTAGCAGGTGCCTGTTATCCCAGCTACTCAGGAAGCTGAGACAGGAGAATCGCTTGAACCTGGAGGTGGAGGCTGCAGTGAGCTGAGATTGCATCACTGCACTCCAGCCTGGGTGATGAGAAACTCTGCCTCAAACAACAACAACAACAACAAAATGTAACCGATCATAACCTCATAAGGTTGCTAGATTATAACAACCATGAGAGTAGGATAGGCCTATATTCATCTTTCTTTCCCAAAGACCTTACACAGAATATGCCAGGAATACTCTAACTGCCAATAAATGTTTACTGCCATTGATTTTGAGCTTCCTACAAATAAAGTGTGGGATTGACCTATGTGTATACGTATGCATTTGAGTGTGTCTCTGTGTGTATGTAAGTGAAAAAGATCATTCTATATACTTTCCATCTTCATGTAGGAGTACATGAAGATCTACCTTAGCCAATTCAATGGCTGCAGAGTATCCGCCAAATGGACATGCCATTATTTATTTAATCAATCTTTTATTGTTTCCATTTTTTTCTTATAAACAACGCAATGTGCACACCTGTACATATATCTGTGCATGCTTGTTCTGTATTTCTTTAGGAAGTAAAACTGATGCATCAAAAGGTATGTATATTTATACTTTTGAATACACACTATTACATTGCCTTCCAGGAACCCACTTATATTATATAAGAATAACGGCTTACTTACGCATGTTCAGGGCATTATCATTCTAAACTCTATGCCAACAGGAAAGGTACCATCGATATGGAAGAATAAAATAACAATTATGTACCATCACTCTTTCATACTTTGCATTTCTTTAAAAAACAGAATGTTTTTGTAAATGAACACTAACCACTTATAAATTTCCTTCTGTGAAATTAAGACATTCATGCATTTTATCAACTTTTCTATTTAAGTATTGGTTTTTCCAAACAATTTATATAAGCTCTTTATATATATTAAGAATATCATCTCTCTGTCATATATACCAAAATTATTTTTCCAAGCTTGTTATTCATCTTAACTTTGCTTAGAATTTCTAGAGAATTTTTTAAAACAGAAGTTTTAATAAAAGATAGCTTTTTTTTTTTCTTGAGACAAAGTCTCACTCACTCTGTCAGCCAGGCTGGAGTGCAGAGGCGTGAACACAGCTCAGGCATGAACAAGGCTCACTGAGCCTTCTAAGTAGCTGGGACTACAGGCGCATACCACCACGCCGGGCTAACTTTTTTTTTTTTTTCTTCTTGTGGTAGAGACAGGGTCTTGCAATGTTGCCTAGGCTGGCCTCGAACTCCTGCGCTCAAGAGATGCTCCTACCTTGGCCTCTGAAAGTACTGGGATTACAGGCATGAGCCACTGTGCTAGGCCAAAAGATAACATTTTTCGTTCTTTTATGGTTTGGTATCAAGCTAATAAAATCCCTTTCTCAATCCCAATATCATATTCTTTATTGTTTTCTAGTATTTTAATTTAGTTATTTACAATTAAAGCTCTAATCCAGCTGAAATTTATTTTTGTCTAAGGTGTACATTTGTTTCACTTACCTATTGATGGAAATTTAGATTGTTTCCAGTACCTCGCTATTGTCAATAAAGCTGCCACCAACATTTGTTTACAACTTTTTTTGTAGGCAAAGGTTTTCATTTATCTTGGGAAGTATGAGGTGCTGAGTCATGTACTGAATATATGCTTAATTTTTTAAAAATGGCCAAACTGTTTTCCACAGTGGTTGCACCATTTTACATTCCATTTGACAACACAAGAGAGTTGCTAAGTTGAAGAATGCCAATCTTTAAATTTCAGCAATTCTAATGGGTGTGAAGTGGCATTTCACTGAAGTTTTAATTAGCTTTCCCTGACGTCTAATGATGATGAATCTTTTGAGATGTCTCTTAACCCACTCTGTGTGCTATAACAAAATATCTGAGACTGGGTAACTTATTTAAAAAAAAAAAAAAAATTTGGCCGAGCACGGTGGCTCAGGCCTGTAATCCCAGCACTTTGGGAGGCCGAGGCGGGCGGATCACGAGGTCGGGAGATTGAGGCCATCCTGGCTAACACAGTGAAACCCCGTCTCTACTAAAAAAAAATACAAAAAACTAGCCGGACGAGGTGGCGGGCGCCTGCAGTCCCAGCTACTCGGGAGGCTGAGGCAGGAGAATGGCGTGAACCCGGGAGGCGGAGCTTGCAGTGAGCCGAGATCGCACCACTGCACTCCAGCCTGGGCGACAGAGCAAGACTCCGTCTCAAAAAAAAAAAAAAAAAGAAAAAAGAAAAGAAATTTATTTTCTCACAGTTCTGGAGGTTCTGAAGTCAAAGATCAAAACATTAGCAGGCTTGGTGTCTGGAAAAGCCCCAGTATTCTCGTCCAAGAGGGCACCTTAAAACGCTGCATCCACAGGAGGGAAAAACAGTGTGTCCTCATATGGCAGAGGGCAGAAGGGGCAAAAAGGGACCAAACTCTCTCTGTCAAGCCCTTGTTATAATGGCATTCATTCATTTATGAGGACAGAGCACTCGTGACCCAATCACTTCCCGAAGGGCCCCATCTCCCAGCACTGTTGCACTGGGGATTGAGTTTCCAACACATGAATTTTTGGAAGGGACAAGAACATTCAAATCATAGCAAGGTGCTTATTGGTCATGTGTATTTTTTTGTATGAAACATCTGTTCAAGTCCTTTGTCAGTTTCTTTTTGCTGTTGTTCATTTTTCTGTTTGTTTAAGATGGGGTGTCACTGTGTTGTCCAGGCTGGTCTTGAACTCCTTGGTCTCCCAAAAGTACTTTGTCAACTCCCTAACCAGGTTGTTTGCGCCTTCTTATTCAGTTGTAAGAGTTCCTTATATCTTCTGGATCCAAGTCCTTTGCCCAATGTATCTTGCCAATATTTTTCCCAGTGTGTAGGTTGCTTTGTATTTTCTTGATGGAACAATTTGAAGAGCAGAAAGAATCTCAATGATACAACTGATAAGTATTTCTTTTATGGTTAATGCTTTCTGTGCTACCACAACAGCATGAAGATTTTCTCCTTTTCTATAAATTTTATGCTTAGGTCTATGATCCACTTAAAATTGATTTTTTTGTATATGGTGTGAGATAGGAATTGTGGTTCCTTATTTTTCTATATAGATATCTAGTTATTTCAACATAGTATGTTGAAAAGACTCCCTATACCACTGAATTATGTTATTACTTTTATCAAAATTCAATTGACTACATATGCATGGTCTATTTCTGGACTCTATTCTGTCTACTGATCTTTCACTAATACTGTATTGTCCTGATTACCATAGTTAAGACTTGAAGTGAGGTAGTGTAAGCTCTCTAACTACTACTTTCCGAAGTCTAGATTCTTTGTGTTTTCATACAAATTTTAGAATCAGCTATTGATTTCTTTTTTTTTTTAAGCCTGCTGAAATTTTAATTAGGATTACATTGAATCTATAGATTAGTCTTGAAAAACTGAGGATCTTCACTTGAGGCCAGGAGTTCAAGACCAGCCTGGGCAATAACTCAAAACCTCATCTCTACAAAAATAAAACATAAAAATTAAAAACAGGTCTGGCAAGGTGGCCCACACCTGTAATCTCAACACTTTGGGAGGCCAAGGTGGGAGGACTGTTTGACAACAGGAGTTCAAGATCAGCCTAGGCAACAATATAAAAAGCTGTTTTTATTTAAAAATTTTTTTAAAAATTAGCTAGGCATGCCTGTAGTCCCAGATACTTAGGAGGCTGAGGCAGGAAGATCACTTAAGCTGGGGAGTTTGAGGCTGCAGTAAGCTGTGATCCCGCCACTGTACTCCAGCCTAGATGACAGAGCCAGACTCTGTCTCAAAAAATAAAATTAAGTTAAATTAAATTAAAAATGGGGGCTGTTTTAACAATATTAAGTCTTCCAATACACAGGAATCCATAAATCTCTCCTTATTTAGATGTCTTTATTTAATCTCTTATTTAGATCTTTAATTCCTCTCAGCAATATTTTTACAGTTTTCAGTGTAGAGGTCCTGCATATGTTTAGATTTATTTCTAAGTATCTTACTTTTTTTTGATGCTATTGCAAATAATGTTGTTTAATCTTATTTTCTATTTGTGCACTTCCAGTATATAGAAACACAATTGAGTTTTATATATTGTGTGATATTGTTATATAATAAGAAACATATATTTGGTTTCTGCTCCTGATTCCTGAGACAGGGCTCCTAAATCCCTTGGGATTTCCTGGGTGGTAGGAGCATTTTTTTTGTTCTAATGAGGTGACTCTTAGTGGGTTCCTGACAGCCTCTCACAATGAGGGCTGGTTACCAGGGGAACCAACAATGTGTTTGGAGGGCTGAAAGTTGAGTTTATCACCAATGACCAATGATTTAGTCAACCATGCATACATAATGAATCCTCCATAAAAAGCTGGCTGAGCATGGTGGCTCCCACCTGTAATCCCAACACTTTGGGAGGCCGAGGCAGGCGGATCAGCTGAGGTCAGGAGTTCAAGACCAGCCTGGCCAACATGGTGAAACCCCGTCTCTACTAAAAATACAAAACTTAGCCAGACATGGTGGTGGGCGCCTGTAATCCCAGTTACTTGTGAGGCTGAGGCTTGAACCTGGAAGGCGGAGGTTGCAGTGAGCCAAGATGGTGCCACTGCAGGTTGGAGATAATACTCCAACCTGGGCAACAAAGTGAGACTCTGTCTCAAAAAAAGAAAAAAAAAAAAAAAAAAAAATCCCTGAGCTATGGGGTCTGCAGTTTCCAGACTGCTGAACACGTGGAGGTGCTGGAGAGTGGCATGCCTGGAGACAGCATTGAAGCCCTGGGCCCGTTTCCCTATCCTTCACCCTAGGTATCTCTGCCTCTGGCTGGTTTGTTTGTTTGAGATGGAGTCTCACTCTGTCACCCGGACTGGAGTGCAGTGGCACGATCTCAGCTCACTGCAATCTCTGCTTCCTGGGTTCAAGCGATTCTCTTGCCTCAGCCTCCCGAGTAGCTGGGATTATAGGCACTCGCCACCACGCCTGGCAGGCTAATTTTTGTATTTTTAGTAGAGACAGGGTTTCACCATGCTGGCCAGGCTGGTCTCAAACTTCTGACCTGGTGATCCGCCCTCCTTGGCCTCCCAAAGTGCTGGGATTACAGGCATGAGCCACTGCACCCGGCCTCATTATTTTTATTTTTTAAGTTTTTATTGTGGTAAGATATATGCAACATAAAACTTACCATTTTAGGTTGGGCACAGTGGCTCATGCCTGTAATCCTCGCACTTTGGGAGGCTGAGGCAGGTGGATCACTTGAGGTTAGGAGTGTGACACCAGCCTGGCCAATATGGTGAAACCCCATTTCTACTAAACATCCGAAAAAAATTAGTCAGGCATGGTAGCACACGCCTGTAGTCCCAGCTACTTGGAAGGCTGAGGCAAGAGAATCGCTTAAACCCAGGAGGCAGAGGTTGCAGTGAGCCGAGATCGCGACACTGCACTCCAACCTGGGCAACAGAGTGAGACTTGTCTCAAAAAAGAAAAAACAAAAAAAATTAGTCCAGGCACGGTGGTTCACGCCTGTAATCCCAGCACTATGGGAGGCTGAGGCGGGCGGATCACAAGGTCAGGAGATCGAGACCATCCTGGCTAACACGGTGAAACTCCGTCTCTACTAAAAATACAAAAAATTACCCAGGTGTGGTGGTGGGCGCCTGTAGTCCCAGCTACTCAGGAGGCTGAGGCAGGAGAATGGCATGAATCCGGGAGGCGGAGCTTGCAGTGAGCCGAGATCACACCACTGCACTCTGGCCTGGGGGACAGAGCGAGACTCCGTCTCAAAAAAAAAAGAAAAAACAACAACAACAAAATTTACCATTTTAACTTTACATATCTGTGGCATCAAGCACATTCACACTGTTGTACATCCATTACCACTATGCAGCTCTAGAACTCTTTTCATCTTACAAAACTGAAACTCTGAACCCATTGAACTGTCCGCTCCCCTCTGTTCCAGCCTCTGGCAACCACGTTTTACCTTCTGTCTCTATGAATTGACTACTCTAGGAACCTCATATAAGTGGAATCTTACAGTATTTGTCCTTTTGTTACTGGCTTATTCATTTAACATGATGCCTTCAAGGTCCATCCATGCTGCAGCATGTGTCAAAATTTCCGTCCTTCTTTGGGACTGACTAAATATTTTTTAGTGTTCCATTTTATTTCTTCTGATAGCTTCTCAAATATAATCATGCATCACTTAATGACAGGGATAGATTCTAAGAACTGCGCTGTTAGGCAATTTCCTTGTTGTGCAAATATCATAGAGTGTATTTACACAAACTTAGATAAAATAGCCCACTGCACACATAGGTTACATGGTATAGCCTATTGCTCTAGGTTATAAACCTATACAGCATGTGACTGTACTGAAATACTGTAGGCAACTGTAATACAATGATATATGTGTATCAAAACATATTTAGGTCAGGCTCAGTGGCTGATGCCTATAATGCCATCACTTTGGGAGGCCAAGGTAGGTAGATCATTTGAGGTCAGGAGTTCAAGACCAGCCTGGCCAACATGGCGAAACCCCCGTCTCTACTAAAAATAGAAAAATTAGCTGGGTGTGGTGGCACGCGCCTGTAGTCCCAGCTACTCAGGAGGCTGAGGCACAAGAAATGCTTGAATCCGGAAGGTGGGAGGCTGCAGTGAGCCAAGATTGTGCCACTGCACTCTGGCCTGGGCTACAGAGCAAGATTCTGTCTCAATCAATCAATCAATAAAACATCTCAACACAGAAAAGCTACAGTAAAAATATGATATAATCTTATGGAACCACTTTTGTATATGTGGTCTGTCATTGACCAAAACACTGTTATGCAGTGTATGACTGTCTCTTTTTGTTGTGTTATTTAAGTAGTTGTTCGAGAACTAACAATACTCATCCTTAACTTATCAGAGTCTATTTAGAGTCAATATAATACCTCTTCAAATCTGACATTTCATACTTATTACTTTACCCTTTTCTCTTCTCTTCTCACTTTATACATTCTTATTTCCCACTTACTTCCTTTTTCACAAACATAATAACCTTGTACGGTAAAATTACATTTACGCATCCCCCATCCCTTATGCAAGTGTTGACATATCTTTTACCTCCACATATGTCCAAAATCTCACTTTACTAGGTTATTATTTTTGCTTTAAACAATTAGTTGTCTTTTAAGCAAGTTATGAGAAGAAGGAAAGAGAGTCATATTTGCCCACCATTTACCATTTCCAGTGGTCATCTTTCCTCCATTTCCCAGTTGGCCAGGCTGATTTCAAACTCCTGACCTTAAGTCAGGCCTCCCAAAGTGTTGAGATTACACGCATGAGCCACGGCACCTGCGTCCAGCCTATTTTTCTTTCTTTCTTTTTTTTTTCCAAAACACCTTTCACTCTGTCACCCAGACTGGAATGCAGTGGCACGATCTTGGCTCACTGCAACCTCCGTTTCCCAAGTTCAAGAGATTCTCACGCCTCAGCCTCCCATGTAGCTGGAATTACAGGTGTGTGCCACCACACCCAGCTAATTTTTGTATTATTAGTAGAGATGGGGTTTCACGGTCTCAAACTCCTGACCTCGAGTGATTCCGCCCGCCTCAGCCTCCCAAAGTGCTGGGATTACAGGCGTAAACCACCACGCCAGGCCTTTTCTTTATTTTTTAAATGAGAAGTTTATTTAAAGAAGACGATGCCACCAGGTATGGTGGCTCACACATTAATCCCAGCACTTTGGGAGTCTGAGGCGGGCAGGATCACCTGAGGTCAGGAGTTCGAGACCAGACTGGCCAACGTGGTGACACTCTGCCTCTACAAAAATACAAAAATTAGCTAGGCATGATGGCAGGTGCCTGTAATCCCAGCTACTCGGGAGGCTGAGGCAGGAGAATCACTTGAACCCAGGAGGCGGAGGTTGTAGTGAGCTAAGATCATGCCACTGTACTCCAGCATGGGCGAGAGAACAAGACTCTGTCTTAAAAAAAAAAAAAAGAAGAAGATGCTTGATTTGAAGGAAAAACTAGGATTCATTTTTAAGAGTAATTATCGGGGCCGGGCGCGGTGGCTCAAGCCTGTAATCCCAGCACTTTGGGAGGCCAAGATGGGTGGATCACAAGGTCAGGAGATCGAGACCATCCTGGCTAACATGGTGAAACCCCATCTCTACTAAAAAAATACAAAAAACTAGCCGGGCGAGGTGGCGGGCGCCTGTAGTCCCAGCTACTAGGGAGGCTAAGGCAGGAGAATGGCATGAATCCGGGAGGTGGAGCTTGCAGTGAGCTGAGATCCAGCCACTGCACTCCAGCTTGGGTGACAGAGCGAGACTCCGTCTCAAAAAAAAAAAAAAAAAAAAAAAAAAGAGTAATTATCCCTCCTTAAAGACAGACTGCTCTCTACATGAAACACCTACATACAACAAATTGTAAAACTGTCCTTGGTTTTATGATGATAAATAAAAAACATTAAAATTCTTCAATCAAACAAGGTATGCAAGGATTTTTCATGTTGGCTTTTTTGTTCAAATAGTGAGAAGAAAATAACTTACTGGAATACAAAGATAAGCATGCCACTAATGGAGAAAGAGTATTTTCAGAGAACTAGTGTCTTTCCCCATCCCATATCCATTTGATGGTAATCAAAACATACCATTGGCCATTTTGTTTTTTTTTAAAGTACAATATGCATGTGCACATACACCACTTACTCTACATGCAATATAGGAATGAGGAGGGAAACGAAAGAATAGAGAAAACTATACTGCAGTAGTCAGGATGTGGCAGAACCGAATTGCAGTTTTCTAACTGAGAATGTACTGTTGCTCTGTAAGAATGGAGTTCTGGAATAACGTAGCAGGTTCCTTTGTAGTAGACACCTGACTGCTGCTGGAACATGGCAATGGTACTTTCTTTTTTTTTTTTTTTTTTTTTTTTTTTTTGAGACGGAATCTCACCCTGTTGCCCAGGCTGGAGTGCAATGGCGTGATCTCAGCTCACTGTAACCTCTGCCTCCCAGATTGAAGCGATTCTCCTGCCTCAGCCTCCTGAGTAGCTGGGATTATAGGGTGCGTGCCTCCACGCTCAGCGAATTTTTGTATTTTTAGTAGAGATGGGGTTTCACCATGTTGGCCAGTCTGGTCTCGAACTCCTGACCTCGTGATCCACCTGCCTCGGCCTCCCAAAGTGCTGGGATTATAGCTGTGAGCCACCGCGCCTGGCGGCAATGGTACTTTCATCCTCTACTTCCAGGTGTGCAGGTGTGCCTGTTTCATGGATTGGCCGCCTGTCAAATGGAAATCTGATCTGCCTCACTGACAGACCCTCTCATTCACAATACGCTTTCATTAGTTGACTAAATGGTGTATGCCTCTTAATGTTAAACTGTACCACAGAACCATCCTGCCCCACCACCTTCAAATTCATATGATTGTTGCTCTTAGTGTTGACACCTCCCTTGGCATTTCATGGGCCACAGGGAACACCAGAGGTATCCTCAGTTGCTGCTTCACTAAAGAGGCACCAGGCCCACACCAAATGAGCTCATGAGCAGCATCAGCAGCAGCCTCTCCTTATTTTTAGATTTCAGAAGTCTAACTATGATGTACCTAGGTTTTTCTCCCCCAATATTTATCTTTCTTGGGGTTAACTACACTTTTGGATCTGTAAGTCAATGTTTTTCATCAAACTTAGGAAGTTTTCAGCCATTATTTAATGTTTTTTCCTTCAGATAAGTAGGTATGGGAAATTAATTTTCAAAAAATAAAACGGTAATTTTTTTCCCACCCAATTGTCTTTTTTTTTCTTGAGACGGAGTCTTGCTCTGTCACCAGGCTGGAGTGCAGTGGCGTGATCTCGGCTCACTGCAAGCTCCACCTCCCGGGTTCAAGCGATTCTCCTGCCTCAGCCTTACAAGCAGCTGGGACTATAGGTGCGTGCTACCAGGCCCAGCTAAGTTTTGTATTTTTAGTAGAGACGGGGTTTCACCATGTTGGCCAGGATGGTCTTGATCTCCTGACCTCGTGATTCACTTGCCTCAGCCTCTCAAAAGTGTTGGGATTACAGGCGTGAGCCACCACGCCCGGCCCAATTAGACTATCTGATATTGTCTCACAGGTCCCTGAGGCTCTGTTCATTTTTCTTCAATATTTTTCTTTCTGTGGTTCAGACTGGATAATTTCCACTGTATTCTCTTCAAGCTCACTGGCTTCTTCCATTATATACTATCTGCTGTTAAGTGAAACTTCCATTTCAGTTACTATACTTTTCAGGTCTAGAATTTGCATTTGGTTCTTTTTTATAGATTCCATTTCTCTGCTGAGACCACTCATTCATTGTTCACTACTGTATTTTCCTTTAATTCTTTAAATATATTCATAATAGTTACTTTGTCTGCTAAGTGCAACACTGAGGCCACCTTATCCATAGATTTTTCTTCTTGAATATGGATATTCTCCTGTTTCTTTTTTTGAACATTAGCCACTGTGGATATTACACATAAAAACTACGAATACCGTTATCTTCCCACAAAGAGTGTCAATTTGTATTTTAGCAGATAGTTCAACGACTACCTGATCGCCCTGAACTTGTGTGGTTTTGATTTTAGGCATCGTGAGTATGGATCTGAGGAAAGCCCATGGCATTTTTGACCTCTCTTAACTTGACAGGACCCAAACTTCGAAATCTGTCTTGCTGGGGGTTGGCTTTAGGCCTTGTTAGGGCGGGTTCACAGTAGATCTTACTCTTGGGTAAGATCTTTATTCAGAAGACATGGCCTTTCTGGGGTCTCAGCTGGATGCCAGGGGTGTTAACAAAGTGTCAATGAGATCTTTCTACTGGTAGGGCTGGACCATCAATGTTCCCGGCATTGCTTTCCCCCCAACAGGACTTGACCTCTAGTATCTCTTTTGTATTCATTTTGTACCAGCTGCTCTCTATATGGTAAGCTTCAGGTGGTTTCAGTCCATGTATAAACAATAGGCCAGTCCTTAGCTTCAGCCTCACAGGAATGCCCCCATGGACTTCTGAAACCCTCTTGCTGAACAATTCCCTACTCTATGAGGGTCCACCCCACAGATTCCAACTGCTTCAGCTGCCCAAACTCTGACCTCCGCCTCTTCAGCTCAGGGGAAATCATCACAGCCTGTTTAGACTCCACTCACAGAACAGGGTTGGGAAATTGTCCTCAGACAGAAAACTGAGCAAATATGGTGCTCACCTCGAGTTTTCCTTCTCTTAGGAACTGAAATTTTATGCTGCCTATTGTCTACAGGCTGACACAATTGCTTCATTTCTTTTGTCCAGTTTTGTAGCTTCCTATAGAGAGAAGGCTAGCTGTGATACCACTTACTTCCTTACCACTAGAAGCAGAGTACCTCCCAGAAACGTGACCAGAAATGCCAGCCTCCTCTACGTTTTTAAGACAGAAAACTAAGAGTTAATACAATGTTCTATGTCTATTAAACTCATTTCAACCTGTCCTCCTAGTATCAGATCCAACTTCCGCTTTTGTGCCAGAGAGTATTCTCCAGAGCAATCAGATCAACAACGTGTACTTTATAATTTGAATGCATATATTATAATTTGTCTGGTTATAATCTTTTATAAATATGGGGAAGAACACAAAGAGATTTGTAATAATTGATAAACACAGTAGCATAAATGTAATTTTAAAAAAATTTTTGAGACAGGGTCTTACTCTGTCACACAGACTGGAATACAGTGGCATGACCACAGCTCACTGCAGCCTTGACCTCCTGGGCTCAAACAATCCTCCCACCTCAGCCTCTCGAGTCGCTGGGACCACAGACATGTACCACCACACTAAGCTAATTTTTTTATTTTTCTGTGGAGACAAGGTCTCCCTATGTTGCCTAGGCTGGTCTTGAACTCCTGGGCTCAATCAATCCTTCCACTTCAGCCTCCAAAAGTGCTGAGATTATAGGCATGAGCCACCTCACTCAGTCATGAAGTTTTAAAGGCCTCACAGCCCAGGAAACTAATCCTATGAAAGATCTACTTTATTAATCAGAAATTAATTTCCTTCCTCTTTCTTTCCTTCCTTCCTTCTTTCCTCCCTCCCTCCCTTTGTCTTTCTCTCTCTCTCTCCCTCCCTCCCTCTTCCTTCCTCTCTCTCTCTCTCTCTCTCTCTCTGTTTCTTTCTTGAGACAGGGTCTCATGCTGTTGCCCAGGTTGGAGTACAGTGGCACAATCATAGCTCACTGCAACCTCAAAATCCTGGGCCTAAGTGATCCTCCTACCTCAGCCTCCCAAGTAGCTATCCCACACACTGTGTATGTGTGCACCACCATGCTTGGATAATATCTTTTACTTTTTTTTTTATAGAGACAAGGCCTCACGATGTTACCCAGGCTGGCCTCAAACTCCTGGCCTCAAGCAATCCCCTGGCCTCAAGAAATCCTCCCTCCTCAGTCTCTCAAAAGTGCTGGAATTCCAGATGTGAACCACCACACCCAGCAGAAATACGTAAAATTTTAAATTAATAAAAATATGCAAGGCTTCCATGAAATGGACCATTGTGAAATGAGGGCTATTGTAAAGAGGCAACTACCCGACTCCTACACAAGGCATCAGAGCAAAGAAAAATAAGTCTTTTTTGTTTTGTTTTGAGACTGAGTCTTGCTCTGTGGCCCAGGTGGAGTGCAGTGGTGCGATCTCAGCTCATTGCAACCTCTGCCTCCCGAGTTCAAGCAGTTCCCCTGCCTCAGGCTCCCAAGTAGCTGGGACTACAGGTGCGCGCCACCACACCTGGCTAATTTTTTGTATTTTTAGTAGAGACGGGGTTTCACCATGTTAGCCAAGATGGTCTCAATCTCCCAACCTCGTGATCTGCCCACCTCGGCCTCCCAAAGTGCTGGGATTACAGGTGTGTGCCACTGTGTCTGGCTGAGAAATAAGTCTTTTATCTTCATTTTGGAGACAAAGAAACAAGCACACCCAACTCTTTCTAACTCCAGATACTGGTGATTTGTTCATTAATTAAAATATATATTAAAAATATATGTATACATACATATTTTATCATACTACATGTATAATAATTCTACAGTAATTTTTAAAACAGGTTGATAACTATTCTCATACTTGAAGCTTTTCACATTAAGCATTTGACCCAAGTCTTGGCAACCTGACCAAGCCCTAGGTCACATGTGTCTCTAAACTACCCAAGGCAAAGCAGTTTGTAGTCCTCTACGACACACCTTGGAATTAATGAAAACATAAATTTTCTGTCTGGAAGGAATTCTATGCTCCAACACAGCATTTCACACAGATTGCTCTTTTAGAGCTCAATATATAATAATAATTGTTTTGTTTTGTTCTCATATTATAGGCTGAGTACGAAGGCCTATGTTCATCTTATATCCAGTTTACCCAGAACAGTACATGGACCATAATAAGAACATACTGCTTATTGAATGAATAATTTAATAATAAAAGACTCTAGCCTCAGGCCAAGCGCAGTGGCTCCTGCCTGTAATCCCAGCACTTTGGGAGGCTGAGGTAAGAAGACCACTTGAGCTCAGGAGTTTGAGACCAGCCTGGGCAACATGGAGAAACCCCATCTCTACAAAAAAATTTTGAAAAATTAGTTGGGCGTGGTGGTGCACACCTGTAGTCCCAGCTACTTGGGAGGCTAAGGTGGAAGGGTGGCATAAGCCCAAGAGGTTGAAGCTGCAGTGAGCCGAGATCACACCACAAAACTCTAGCCTGGGTGACAGAGTGAGACCCTGTGTCAAAAACAAAAACCAAAAACCAACTCTAGCCTCTTCCCCCAACCAAGAAGAAATTCCAATAGGTTATCTGAGTAACTCATTAATATTCTAAAAATTAAGGAAAAGTAATGCTAAAGACATCTATTTTTCTAACTTGGGATTGTCCTCAACCTCCTCAGATGAAAGGCATACAAACTCTTGATTACACAGCCTCTCTGAAGCCGCAGTTCTTATATCTGTAAAATGAGGAAAATAATAACCAATAAAAACTACAAGGATCAAATGAGATTCTGAATATAAAGACCCTGCTATGTTATGGATACACAGTAGATACTCAATAAATTACTATTTCATCTTATCATCATAATATTAAAACACAGCCTAAATTTCACAACATAACAGTCTTCGGGATTGTGACGCTCCTTCAGCTTGACTCTAAGTAAAGGACTCCTCTCTGGCCGGGCACAGTGGCTCATGCCTGGAATCCAACCACTTTGGGAAGCCAAGGCGGGCAGACCACTTGAGCCCAGGAGTTTGAGACCAGCCTAGGCAACATGACTAAGCCCCATCTCTACAAAAGATACAAAAATTAGCCAGGAATGGTGGTGTGAGTCTGTGGTCCCAGCTACTTCGGGCGGTTGAGGTAGGAGGATCACTTGAGCCTGGCAGGTTGAGATTACAGTGAACTATGACTGCATCACTGCACTCTGGCCTGGGCAACAGAGTGAGACCTCATCTCCAAAAAAAAAAAAAAAAAAATGGAGGACCTGTCTGACTTAGTAAGCCATGCAGGGTGGGTCCTATTACTCTGTTCTCTGATATTACAGCACAGAAAACAGTATGCTATGGTCTAAACAACCTATTCAAAGTCAAACATCTAAAAGGCTTAGGAGTCAGAATAGAAAAGCTATAAATACTGGTTAGTCAGCTAACAACTAATGGAAAGGACAGCAGATAACTAGCAATAAACTTCTGAATCCTACAGCCCAAGTGAGTAGCACCTTGTCACCTTCAAACCTAATAAGCCTCCCTGTCTTCTTTTGATAACTTTCTATCTTTCCCTCCTTTTCTTTTCACACTCCCTTCCTGATACTCTCTACTATTACTTCTCTGAGCCCCTTTCCCTCTCTCTTTTTACCAAGTAGAATATTAAGTCTTGCCTTCAGTATTTATTATATTTTTCAATAAAATAATAAACATAGGTTTTAAAGACAGGAAATCAGAATTGAATTCCAGTTCCAACAATATAACCTTGGTAAATTAAAGTGTTTCAGTATGCTCAACTGGAAAATGGGGTAATAATGGCATCTTCACAAAACTGTAGTAAGAATTACATTACATGAAATTATATTTGTAAATTGTCTAGCCTAATGCCTGACACACAATGAGTCTTCCATAAAGTAAATTCCGTGCCCTACTCATCTAAGAAAATCTTATCTGATCCTTGGTTATGTCTTCTACAGGTCAGTAGCTCTTAGCCGAAAAGGAGACCATTGTTCTTCACACACATTTCCATCTATATTATTGATACAGATGGATCCACCACTACCAATACAGACAATGAATGCCTCTAAATACAGAATTCTGCATTTCACTGATACAAACACTCCTTATCCTGGGTAGTCTCCTTGGTTTTAAAAATAAGTCAGTGCAGAGAAATTTAAGTAAACTTTTGAAACACAAGTAATTAGTGATAATTATAAGCTAAGCATTTAAAAGGTACTTAAACATCCTATATAAAACAATAAATGAAGGATATAACACTATATTTTTAAAACTGGCTTGAAACTGCCTCAGTAGTTTGAGCCATGGGAGAAATAAATGAGCTACTTCACTGTAACAGTTCCCATGTTAGGGTCTTAGAACAACAGCAGGCCAATTGCCTGTTGCGTCTTCCAACTCACTGCAGCTCACTTTCACCTCGTACCTAGAGATTGACTCTCTTCTCAAGTGAGTTCTATACTGGTATCTGGTAGATGTCAGTAAAAATAAAACTAATTTTAAGAGAAGATATATCACTGTAGGTCAAAACAGGCCACTCTGTTCTGATTTTATATTATCTCCCACACGAAGCTCAGATAACAGTCAGACAAAATAACCAAAAAGAAAACCACTATGGTCACTGTGTGATATTTCAAGCTACAGCCAAGAAAACAATGTTCAAAGGCTGGTGCCGATCAACGTAAGCCCTTCAACTGCAAGCCTAGAACCAAAACACAGGCCACGTCAGGTAAACAGAAACCAAATCAGTGGGATTCAGGCTATGTGGAAAGCACTATATAACACATGAGACAAAGTGCACAAAGAGAAGAAAAAAATTAAGAGTTACTGGGTAAGGAAAATAAGCCATTATTGTAGCCAGGTGCAAGTTCAATAGCAGCAAGGGCTACAAAGATTTAGTAGACAAAGTTTCTTTAGGGAAAACAAAACAGAGACAACATTATGTTGAAAATTCAACATAAAGATGAATGTTTTAAGGGCATATGGAAACCAACTCCAATACTAATCCCTAAGGCAATAAATGGGAAAATAAGAGTGGCAATATGCTACAGCAATTAGAAAGAACAAAAGCATTCAAGAACTAGAAGTATGAGTATAGTTTGGGTTTTTACTGAAGAAGAGCACATTCTCACCAAGTTTGTAAAAGGAACAGAGATGTGTCATGGCATGCAGTTTTTAAAAAACATCAAAGTTCTCAGCCTATACCAGCTAAAATGGCAGCAATGTCTAAGTCAAAGTCCCAGAAGTGTTCAGTTTACTCTCATTGCCCACCTCTGAAGAATAAGAGAGCACTGCAGCCACACGAAAAACCAGTAACTGACCTGAAACAGGCTTCTCCTGGGATGAGCTAGAGTGACTATACTTACTGGAGTCCTCCTCCCACTGGAGTAAGTGTAGCTTCCACGCAGAATAATACAAAAATCCCAGTACCAGAAAGAGGCAGAGGGCTAGCAGCAGATTGCGCACAAATACCAAGAGTCCCATCTTCACATGATTTACGATTTCTTAAATGACCTAGAAAAGAAAAAGTTTCGTTCTTAAAAGACAAAGCACTCATCTTATTGATATATTCTCTCTTAAAATAAAGTATCTATAGAGAGAATTTCCAAATGAAGAACAACTTAAGAGTTATCACTTTCATATCATGGCATCTTCCAACCTGCTCATCCCCATCTCAAGAAACAGATTCATTATCAGCCAGCGCCTAAGCTAGAAAGCAGCAGTCATCCTTGCTTCCCCACCCCAACCACTGACATCCGGTCCCTGACTAGTTCTGGCAATTCTTGCCTCCCAGATATTTTTCAAATCATATCCCCTTCCCATAATCACTACCCTAGACTGTGCTATCACAGCATTCCCACAGACACGTTTCCCTGCCTCCAAATTTACGTTCTCCAAATCCATTTCCACATGGCACAAGAAGTCTTTGAATAACACAAAATCTGACAATATCCCTGCTTAAACCCCTTTGCATTCGTTCTCTACTGCTGCTGTGGCAAAGCGTCATAAACTTAGCAGTTTAGAACAACACAAAATCATCTCAGAGTTCTGAAGGCCAAAATCTGGGTATGGTGAGGCCCAGCTGGGTCCTTGCTTAGAGTCTCACAAGGCCAAAACCAAGGTGTTGGTAGGGCTGTGTTCCTTTCTGGAGGCCCTGGAGAAGAATCCACTTCCATGCTCACTCAGGCTGTTGGCTGAATTCAGTTCGTGCAGCTGTAGGGCCAAGCTCCCGTTTCCTGGCTGGTTATCCGCCAGGGGTCAGCCTTCACGCCTTCAGAGCCCTTCAGGCTCTCTCACTCTTTGAATCTCTCTAAATTCCCCCTCCACCAGATCTTGCTTCTCTTCCAGCTGGAGAAACTTCTTTGCTTTTTGGGGCCCATGTGATTATAGTGGGCCCACCTTAATAATCCAGGATAATCTCACTATTTGAAGGCCCATAACCTTAATTATATCTGTGAAGTCCCTTGTGCCACGTCAAGTAACAAATTCATAGGTTCCAGGGATTAGGGTGTGGATATCTTTAAAGGGTCATTCTGCCTAACACAGCTTACAGCTTTCATTCAATTCTCAACTCCTCTGAATAAAGTAATTGCTCCTTAAAGCCTAGCGGCTTCTGACGGAGCCTCAACTTACTCTCCAATCCATCTCTTGCTTCTCTCAACCTTATTTGTGCCCTATGCTCTAGTCATTGTACTTTCTATTCATTGAACATTGCCTTGTTGTTTCTATCCTCAAGGTCTGTCTGGAATTCACCCACCCTGCTACTGTACCTGCTATACGCCCTTTGATGTAAAAGAATGTATAGCAGGTACACCTTAAATGTAAAATGTAACACTGGCCAAGGAGACTGCCCTGGGTCAGGCCCCCAACCAAGCCCAATCAGATATCCCAGCGACAAAATGACATAAGAGAAAAAAATGACGTATAAATATTAATAATGGTGTCACAAAACATTATAATTTACAGATAATTGTCCACCTAGGAAAGCCAAGAGAATATACTAAAAAATCATTAGAATAGGAAGTTCAATAAAGTAGGTGATTATGATTATAAGATTAATTTACAAAAATCAACACATTCTTAAAAACCATACCAGCAATAACCAATTAGAAAATGTAAGGTGGGCTGGGTGCAGTGGCTCACGCCTATAATCCCAGAACTTTGGTAGGCTGAGGCAGGAGAACTGCTTGAGCCCTGGAGTTTGAGGCCAGCCTAGGCAACATGATGAGACCCTATCTCTACAAAAAGAAAAATTAAAAAATTAGCCAGGCCTAGTAGTGTGCACCTGTGGTCCCAGCTACTCAGGAGGCTGAGGCAGAAGGATCCCTTAAGTTCAGGAGGCTGAGGCTGCAGTGAGTTGTGAGCGTGCCACAGCACCCCAGCCTGGGTGACAGAGCAAGACCCTGTCTCAAAAAAAAAAAAAAGAAAGAGAAGAAAAGAAAACGTAAAGTGAAAAAATTCCATTCATGATGGCAACAAAATCTATAAAATAACTAAAAATAAACTTAGTAAGAAATAGGCAAGACTTTCACCAAAGAACATAAAATATCTGAGTAAATAAAGAGACAAAAGAGGTTCTTTTTTTCCCCGCCCTGCAACAGAGTTTCCCTCTGTCGTCCAGGCTGGAGTGCAATGGCGCCATCTCGGCTCACTGCAAACTCCGCTTCCCCAGGTTCAAGCGATTCTCCGCCTCAGCCTCCTGAGTAGCTGAGATTACAGACACGCGCTACCACACCCAGCTGATATTTTGTATTTTTAGTAGAGATGCGGTTTCACCATGTTGGCCAGGATGGTGTCAAACTCCTGACCTCGTGATCCACCTACCTCGGCCTCCCAAAGTGCTAGGATTACAGGCGTGAGCCACCATGCCCGGCAAAAGAGTTTCTTAAGTGAGAAGATTCAATTGGAAATATATCAGTTTTCCTGAAATGTGAATTTTCTATAAATTCAGTTTCATTCCAGTCAAAATCCATGAATTTTCTGAACTTGGATCTAAAGATAATCTGAAGAGTTCATGCCCAAGAAGGGCCAAGAAATTTATTAAAATGAAAAATAATGGGATGAGAATCTGCCTCGCCAGATATCGAACCAACTCAAAGCTATAATTACTAAGGTAGATAGGTACTGGCAGAGGAAAAAACAAGTTAGGTCAATGGAAGAGAACAGAGTCTAGAAATACATTATCTCAAACAGAAAGAGAGATACATAAACACACATATACGAATGAGTTTATTTTATACATATAAATGTACTCAATTTACTCTATGCTAAGCATGTACATATAAAAATGGAAGAAAGGGGCCGGGCGTGGTGGCTCACGTCTGTAATCCCAGCACTTTGGGAGGCCGAGGCGGGCGGATCACGAGGTCAGGCGATTGAGACCATCCTGACCATCCTGGTTAACACGGTGAAACCCCGTCTCTACCAAAAATACAAAAAATTAGCTGGGCGTGGTGGCGGGCACCTGTAATCCCAGCTACTCGGAAGGCTGAGGCAGGAGAATGGCTTGAACCCAGGAGTAAGAGCTTGCAGTGAGCAGAGATCGCACCACTGCACTCCAGCCTGGGTAACAGAGCGAGACTCCATCTCCAAAAAAAAAAAAAAAAAAAATGGAAGACAGGCCTGACAGGCTACACAGGTGTTAGCATGCTTACCTGTAGGGAACAGAATGGGATGATGAGAAGCAGGTGAGACTTGGAGGACTTTTACTTTTCCCTTTGTACACTTCTGAATTAAATTTATTTGTCATAAGGCCTAGCATGGCAGCTGAAACCTATAATCCCAACACTCTAAGAGGCCAAAGCAGGAGGACTGCGTGAGCCTAGGAGTTCGAGACCAGCCTAGGCAAGATGATGAGATGAGACCCCCCCCCCAATCTCTACAAAAAATTTTAAGATTAGCTGGACATGGTGGCATGGACCTGTAGTCCCAGCTACTTGGGAGGCTGAGGCGGGAAGATTGCTTGAGCCCAGGAGTTCAAGGCTGCACTGAGCTATGATCATGCTACTGCACATCAGCCTGGGCAACAAAGAGAGATACTGTCTCTTAAAAAAAAAAAAAAAAAAGTATTTTTTATAAAGTCAGAAGTACTGCCTCCATTAATTTTTTACTATTAAAAAAACACATTGTAGAAATGTAAATTGGCAGACTCCTTTGGGAACAATTTAGAAGTATCTATTGAAATTTATAATATTCATATACCTTAACCTAGTCTTTCTAGTCCTATGACTTTTTTCTCAAACAATACTCCAACAAATACTAAAAAGGACATGTACATGAATGTTCATTAGCAACTCTGAGTATAACAGCAAGATACTAGAAACAGTTTAAATGCCCAGTAATAGGGACCCAATAATTAAATTATGGTAAGTCTCCCTGGTCACATCAGTTGAGGTCTTAGCAGGAAAGAGATGGCATATGCAAAGGAGTAAACTGAAGGAAATTTAATGGCAGGACTTTTTATAGCTGTGTGAGCAGCATTTAAAGGAATCAACAAGGGATGGTGAAGCATCCAGGGACTAGCAACAGCAGGAAGCTATTTCTACCCTTCAACCCAAAAGGGCAAAAGAAGAGAAGGGTGTCACTGGAGCCCAGCAAGAGCTGGATGGAGAAGAGAAGCCACCCTAAAGAGCAGTGATCACAGACAACGAGCACAGCTGCTACTAGAACCATGGCAAGGGACAATGGGGATAAAACATAGTCTGACTCCTCCCAACATTGGCCCTCAGGTCTCCTGGCAGTGCCTTTTATCAGCTGATCCCAGCTGGAAGCCAGAAGGCAAGGAAGTCCAGATGACGCAGGTTAACAGAGACCAGCTGCCAGTACACAAAAGAAACGAAGGTGAATAAAGGATCTGCGAGGGCAGGAGAATAACAGTGTAGAATATAATGTACCAGCTGGAAAGAATGAGCCATATCTGCATGTACTAACAGGGAAGTGTGTCTAACCATACTGCTAAGTGAAAAAAATCTAGCTGTCAAATAGTATGTATACATATGGCCCCATACTGGCAACAACAAACGAAGATGACAATAATATTTAAAAATTAAGATTAAGGGCCAGGCACCATGACTCATACCTGTAATCCCAGCAATTTGGGAGGCTGAGGCTGGTGGATCACTCGAGCCCAGGAATTCGAAACCAACCTGGGCAACACAGTAGGACCCTGTCTCTACAAAAAAAAAAAAATTTTAATTAGTCAGGGCCGGGCGCGGTGGCTCAAGCCTGTAATCCCAGCACTTTGGGAGTCCAAGGCAGGTGGATCACGAGGTCAGAAGATCAAGACCATCCTGGCTAACACGGTGAAACCCTGTCTCTACTAAAAATACAAAAAATTAGCTGGGCATGGTGGCAGGTGCCTGTAGTCCCAGCTACTTGGGATGCTGAGGCAGGAAAATCGCTCGAACCCAGGAGGTGGAGGTTGCAGTGAGCCGAAATTGTGCCATTGCACTCCAAGCCTGGGCAACAGAGCGAGACTCCGTCTCAATAATAAAAATAAATAAATAAATAAATTAGTCAGGCATGGTACCATTGCACTCCAAGCCTGGGCAACAGAGCGAGACTCCGTCTCAATAATAAAAATAAATAAATAAATAAATTAGTCAGGCATGGTAGTATGTGCCTGTAGCCTCAACTAATTGGGAGGCTAAGGTAGGAGGATTTCTTGAGCCCAGGAGGTTGAGGCTGAAGTAAGTCAAGGTTGCACCACTGTACTCCAGCCTGGGTGACGGAGTGAGATACTATCTCAAAGAAAAAAAAATTAAGACTAAGTATCAAGTACATACATAAAAGAATATGCACCAAACTACTCACAATAATTATCTCTGAAAAGTGGGTTCAGATGGAATACTTTGACAGTGTATTTATTTATCCATATATTTACTTTTAATGTTTGTACTTGTAAAAGTAAATACATAAAGTTTTAAGTGAAATAGAAATCAGAGACCTGATGGCTAGGCATGGTGGTTCATGCCTGTAATCCTAGCACTTTGAGAGGCCAGGAATTTGAGACCAGCCTGTGTAACATAGTAAGATCCTGTCTCCAGAAAAAATTTTAAAAAATCAGCCAGGCATGGTGGCGTGGGCCTGTAGTCCTAGCTCTTTGGGAGGCTGAGGTAGGAGGATCGCTTGAGCCCATAAAGTTTGAGGTTACAGTGAGCCATTATCACACCACTGCACCCCAGCCTGGGCAACAGAGCAAGACTCTGTCTGAAAAAAAAAGAAAAGAAAAAGAAATCAGAAACTTGTATTTCTAACTACACAAAGAACTATATATCTTGTCCAAACTTCCCACTGAAAACAACTAAAAATTTAAGTTGTAAGTAGTCTACGCACAAAAGGCAAGTGGTTCTTAGAAAGAATTTTATTTTCTTTTAGAAACGGGCAGAAGTGGCTGGCACCACCCCTCTCCTTCTTTCTGTGCTGAATGCAAGAGATGTGATGCTGAATTGCCACAGCCACACACTGACCACAGCCCAAGGCTCTGGCAGACACACAACAGTCAGTGAGTCAACAGATGTACCCATTCTTTCAACAAATATGACAGTGAGAAGGCTGAAGGAATCATCTGTTTTATTTCAGTCTTTTCCATTAGGGAAAACAATCTTCAAATGACAAGAGTAGAACAAATCTCAAGGAAGAAACTGATTTCCAAAAGTAGACAACATACACAAGAGCAAAAAAGAGCTTAAAAGAAGCCAAAGCCTCCAAGACAAGGAGAACAATATCCCAAGATCCTGTGAGAGATGTAATTTCAAACTCACCACTAGGACAAAAGTCTGACACATTCTAGAAGTGAGGCTGTGGGGTAAAAACAGGCTCTTTCATACATTACTGGTCATGGAAGGGATTTGAAAATATCTAACAAAATTACACATGCTTTTTAACCCTTTAACCCAATAGTCTCACTTCTAAGAAACTATCCCAAAGATACACTGACAAAAATACAAAAAGTCGTATGTGAATGGCCACTTACTGTAGCACTATTTGTAACATAACAGAATAAGACTCAATGTACTCCAAATGTCCTTCCACAGGGGTTGCATCAACTACAGTACATACATAAAATAGGTACCATGCATCCATAAAAGAAACGAGGTCCCTCTATCCCTTCCTTTCTAAATAATTTAATCTAAAAACCTTAGATTTAGGGAGTCACACATGCCTGGGGTGAAAGGGGAGAGAGGGGCATTAGTCCATGCGAGGGGTCTAGGGTGTGGCCACAGGTGATTTGGGATTGACCAGATAAGTAAATGTACTGAAGCTAATGGGAACAAGATTTCCCAATGATGGAGAAGAAAGTTACAAATATGGAAAGGGAAAACTGGAATTAATCTTTTGACTTGTATTGAAATTGGAGGTATTCAGTGGAAAAAATGGTTTTTAATATATAACCAGGCATCGTGGCTCCCATCTGTAATCCCAGTACTTTGGGAGGCCAAGGCATAAGGATCACTTGAGCCCGAGAGTTTGAGACCAGCCTGGGCAATATAGTCTCTACAAAAAATTGTCTACAGCTGGGCATGGTGGTGGTGGACACTTGTAATCCCAGCTACTTGGGAGGCTGAGGCAGGAGAATCGCTTGAACTGGGGAGGTAGAGGTTGCAGTGAGCCAAGATCATGGCACTGCACTCCAGCCTGGATGACAGAGTGCGACTCTACCTCAAAAAAAAAAAAAAAAGAAAAAAATTGTCTCTACAAAAAATTTAAAAATTAGCTGGGCATGATGGCATGTGCCTGTAGTCCTAGTTACTCAGGAGTCTGAGGTGGGAAGAGCACTTGAGCCTAGAAAGTGAAGGCTGCAGTGAGCTGAGATCATGCAACTGCACTCCAGCCTGGGCAATAAAGAGAGACCCTGTCTCAAAAATAATAATAATACAGAAATATATATATGTGTGTATGTATATATACATGTACATATGTGTATATGTGTGTATGAATATATACAAAGATATAAAAATAAATATAGTGTGGATAGTGTGTGTACATTTGTGTGTATACACACATATAATTTTTTTTTGAAACAGAGTTTCTGTCGTTCAGACCAGAGTGCAGTGGCGTGACCATACCTCACTGCAGCCTCGACCTCCTGGGCTCAAGTGACCCTCCCATCTCAGCTTCCCAAGTAGGTAGGACCATAGGCACATGTCACCACACCCAGCTACTAAAATGTTTTTAACTTTTTGTAGAGACAGGGTCTTGCTATGTGGCCCAGGCTGGTCTCAAACTCCTAGACTCAAATGATTCTCCTGCCTTGGCCTCCCAAAGTGCTAGGATTACAGGCGTGAGCCACTGTGCCCACCACCCCTACATATATTCTTTAGCTCTGCCCACAGAAAGAGCCTGGCAGTGGTCATATCCCAACAGCATGAAGCACATCTAGTACCTAGATTTTGGTGGTGTTTTGTTTCTGTTTTTGTTTTTGTTTTTGTTTGCCAAGACGGAGTTTTGCTCTTGTTGCCCAGGCTGGAGTGCAATGGTGTGATTTCAGCTCACCACAACCTCCGTAGATCTTGGTTTTGAAACACTATTCTCCACTAACAAGAAGCAGGGTGCAGCCATAAAAAAGAATGAATTCAGGTCTTTGCAGCAACATAGATGCTGCTGGAGGCCATTATCCTAAGCAAATTAACACAGGAACAGAAAATCAAATACCACATGTTCTTACTTGTAAGTGGCAGCTAAACACTGGGTACTTACGGACACACAGATGGCAATAACAGATACTGAAGATGAGGGGTAAAGGTGCAAGGGTTGAAAAATGAACTATTGATTACTATGCTCAGTACATGAGTGACAGACAGGATCAATCATACTCCAAACCTCAGCATCACGCAATACCCATGTAACAAACCTGAACACGTACTCACTGAATTGAAAATAAAAGTTGAAATTATTTTTTTAAAAAAAGGTTTAGGACACAGATAGAAAAATGCACTTAATATTCAAGAGAAGTCATAGGTCTTTGGGGAGAGAAAAAAAAAAAAAAAACATTTGAGACACCTAAAACCCAGAATAATGTGAAGTTTGGGGAAGGGATGAGGCTAAAGACAGCATAAACGATTTTTCAAAGTTATATCCGAAGCAAGAAGAAAAGATGAGGAGTAAGTTTAGTTTCATCTCTGATACAGCATTTCTTGTTAAAACTGATGACTGTCTCTGCAGGCACCCGCCTTCTGAATGCTGGTCCCACTCAGCCATCCACTTCCACTTTTACCAAGTTAATTTCTACTGATTCTTCAGATCAGTTAATTACTGGTATGCTGCCCCTCCCCAGTCAAGGATCTTTTATTACGCTATCATAGAATCACATTTCTTTCCTTAGTGCACTTCTCTCACTTGAGAAATGCCCCCATTAATGTTATTACTTGATTAATATCGACCTCCCTTTTCTCCTTCCAGGGCTGAAATTGTATCTGGTTTTGCTCATCATCTTATAGCATATAGCAGGAGTTCAATAAACAATTGTTAAAAAAAAAAAAAAAAAGGAAGCAGGTCTTCTTGGAAGAATGGCTGACTCCAAGGCTGGGGCAGAGAAGGCGTGAGGTAAGTCTGGGCCACCTGTGCCTGAAAGTGGGAAAACAGAGTGAGGATAGGTCAAAAGAAAAAAGGAATCAGCCTAGGAGCTCCTACTGGTAAGATTTGGAGCAATTCAGCATCAAGATAAAGACTAATAATAACAGATTATAATCCATTAAATAAGAATCTAATAAACGAAGAGGGGAGAAAGCTCTCAGAGTGAAATGACAGCTGATGAAAGTAGAAGGAATAATGTAATTAGAAAATCACCATTTAGGAACCATTATAGTAATAACTCATATAAAAAACATAAATGGATGCTAAAAGTAATGCCTACAAGTTTTACAAGAAATGGGACACAGGGCCAGACACAGTGGCTCAGGCTTGTAATCCCGGCACTTTGGGAGGCTGAGGTGGGTGGATCACTTGAGGTCAGGAGTTTGAGACCAGCCTGGCCAACATGGGGAAACCCTGTCTCTACTAAAAATACAAAAATTAGCCAGGCATGGTGGCATGTACCTGTAATCTCAGCTACTTGGCTGTCTGAGGCAGGAGAACTGCTTGAACTCAGGAGGCAGAGGATGCAGTGAGCCAAGATCTTGCCACTGCACTCCAGCCTAGACAAGAGAACAAGACTCTGTCTCAAGAAAAGAAAAAGAAATGGGATATAGGCCAGGCACAGTAGCCCATGCCTGTAATACTAGCACTTTGGGAGGCCAAGGTAGGAGGATCACATGAGGCCAAGAGTTGCCCAGCCTGGGCAACACAGGACAATTCCATCTCTACAAAAAATGTTAAGATTAGCTGGGCGTAGTGGCATGTGCCTGTAGTCCCAGCTATTTGGGAGGCTGAGGAGGGAGGATTGCTTGAGCCCAAGAGTTAGAGGCTGCAATTAGCTAAGATCATGCCACTGCACTCCAGCCTGAGTGACACAGCAAGACCCTGTCTCTTATAAATAAATAAATAAGAAATAAGATATAAAATAGTTCTAAACTATTTCCTCACTATTTACTATTAAGAGAAGGGAACAGAGTAACTTTGCAATTGAGAAATCTGATATCACAATAAGCTAGCTGAAGAGGATGTATGGGAGTTCTTTGTAATATTTCTACAACTCTTTTGTAAATGAGAAATTATTTCAAAATGAAAAGTTAAAAAGGGAAAATAATTTTAAACTAAATGTTCAAATAAACATCTAAATGAGTGTTTATGCAGCCACTTAAAATGGTTGTATAAACTAAAAAAAAAAATTTAATGATATAGAGAAATGCTTTTGGTATAGTACTGAATGAGAAAAATAAAATATGAAGCCGGGTGCGATGGCTCACGCCTGTAATCCCAGCACTTTGGGAAGCCAAGGCAGGCACATCACTTGACCCTAGGAGTTCCAGACCAGCCTGGGCAACATGGCAAAACCCTGTCTCTACAAAAAATACAAAAATTAGCTAGGTATGGTGGTGCGTGCCTGTAGTCCCAGCAACTCAGGAGGCTGGGGTGGGAGGATCACTTAAGATTGGGAAGTGGAGGCTGCAGTGAACTGAAACCATGCCACTACACTCCAGCCTGGTTGACAGAGTGAGACCCTGTCTCAAAAAAATTAATTAATTAATTAAATTAAAAAGAGTATCAGGCACTCAACCATGAGAGAAAAAGATAAATAAAAAATAAAAATGCTAGAAGTAGATTAAGACAGAGAATTCTGGCTGTGGGACTGCACTTGGCCTCCCTGCATGGTCAGAAAAAAGCATGCAGGCCAGGCTCAGTGGCTCATGCCTGTAATCCCAGCACTTTGAGAGGCCGAGGTGGGTGGATCACCTGAGGTCAGGAGTTCAAGACCAGTCTGACCAACATGGTAAATCCCTGTCTCCACTAAAAATACAAAATTAGCTGGGCATGGTGGCGCATGCGTATAATCCCAGCTACTTGGGAGGCTGAGGCAGAAGAATAGCTTGAACCTGGCAGGTGGAGGTTGTAGTGAACCAAGACTGCGCCACTGCACTGCAGCCTGAGCAACAAGAGTGAAACTCCATCTCAAAAAAAAAAAAAAAAAGGCATGCAGGTAAAGAGTTGCAGATGCTCCCTCTAGAAGGCAGATGGAACACAGCGATCTGGACTCATCCTCTCCACACACGCGCATCTTATCCCAGAGAGGGAAGTGGCTCTCTTCCATCCAAAGCTAATAGGACAAACACTATGAGCTAGGGATTACACAAGGCAGTGAGGACATTGAAACACAGAAACGCAGGCCCCACCTTACAGGACTTCTATCTTCTCATTCATTCTTCAACTCTGTGATCTAATCTGGCTTCTAATCCCACCTGTCACTGTGGGTCAGTTTACCACTGACCTCTTAAGTGCCAAATCCACTGGACACTTTACAGTCCTCCAGCAATTTGACCTTTATACAGCCCCTGAAACTGTGAGAGGTGGTAAGAGTCTTTCTCTGCCTTCTTTGCCACTCAACTTTCAGGACTGTGTTCAAGTGTTAGCTCCTTCGGGAAGCTTCCCTTAATCACAGCCCTACACTATGACTGTGCTCCGTAACATCCCATGCTCACCTCTATCATAGCATTTAGAAAACATCTTGCCTCTTTTTCTGTCTCTGCAGATAATGAGCATACAATCTGAAACAAGAACCTATAACTTAGGTCTGTTAAATCACTAGCATTTATCAGCATAGTGCCTCAAATATAGTAACACGCAGGAAGAGTTTGTTTAAAAATAAAATAGCCTGTAATCCCAGCACTTTGGGAGGCTGAGGAAGGCAGATGGCGTGAGCTCAGGAGTTTGAGACCAGCCTGGGCAACAGGGCGAAACCCCATCTCTACAAAAAAAAAGAAAAAGAAAAAGAAAAAGAAAATAACCAGGTGTAGTGGTGAGGGCGTGTAGTCTCAGCTACTCATGGGGCTGAAGCAGAAGGATCACTTGAGCCTGGGAGGCAGACATTGCAGTGAGCTGAGATTGCGCCACTGCAATCCAGACTGGGAAACAGAGTGAGACCCTATCTCAAAAAATAAATAAATAAAATATATTTCCAATAATATTCCCCAACTCTAGACACAATATAATTTGTACATATTCCAAAAAGTAATACATTCTAAAGGTATAATTTGAATGCATATATATATATATGCATACATATATATATGCATGCATATATATACATACACACACAACAATTTTAAATATAGAGAGCAGCTCAGGGTGCTATCTTAGGCTTTCTTACTTTCTCATTCTGCAGATATCCCCAAAGCAATGCCACTCTCTTCTGTGACCTCATTTACCAGCATTATGCTGACTCTTAGTCCATTTGCTTTTCCATAAAGAAATACCTGAGGCTGGGCACAGTGGCTCATGCCTGTAATTCCAGCACTTTGGGAGGCTGAGGCAGGCAGATCAACTGAGGTCAGGAGTTCAAGACCAGCCTGGCCAACATGGCGAAACCCCATCTACTAAAAATACAAAAATTAGCCAGGCATGGTGATGTGTGCCTGTAAACCCAAATACTTGGGAAGCTGAGGCAGGAGAATCACTTGAACCCAGGAGGCAGAAGTTGCAGTGAGCTGAGATCATGCCACTGCACTCCAGTCTGGGCAACAGAGTGAGACTCTGTCTAAAAAAAAAAAGGAAAAAGAAATACCTGAGACTGGTATATAAAAAAAGAAAAAAGAAATACCTGAGATTGGGTAATTTCTAAAGAAAAAAGAGTTTATTTGGCTCACAGCTCTGTAGGCTGTATAAGAAGCAAGGCACCAGCATCTACTTCTGATGAGAGCTTCAGGGTGCTTCCATGCATGGCAGAAGGGGAAGGGGAGCAGACATCATATGCCAGGAGAGGAGAGGTCAGGCACGGTGGCTCACGCCTGTAATCCCAGCACTTTGGGAGGCGGAGGCGGGTGGATCACCTGAGATCAGGAGTTTGAGACCAGACCGGCCAACATGGTGAAACCCCGTCTCTACTAAAAATACAAAACTTAGCCGGGTGTGGTGGTGTGTGCCTATAATTCCAGCTGCTCAGGAGGCTGAGGCAGGAGAATCGCTTGAATCTGGGAGGCAGAGGTTACAGTGAGCCCAGATCACGCCACTGCTCTCCAGCCTGGGCTATAGAATGAGACTCTCTCTCAAAGAAATGGAGGGAAGAGAGAGAGGGAAGGGTTGCCACCCTCTTTTAAATAACCAGCTCTGAGGGAGAAGTCACTCATTATGCAGGGACTGCACCAAGCAGTTCATGAGGGATCTGCCCCCATGACCCAAAGACCTCCTACTAGGCTCCACCTCCAACACTGGGGATCAAATTTCAACATTAAATTTGGAGAGAACAAATATCCAAACTATGTCACTATCCCAAAAGTTACATATTCAGTCTAGATACCCTTCTGAGTTCCAAGTCCAAGTATGTTAACTTCTTGCTATACCTCATCATCTAGATGTTTCACCCTGAGGAACTTCCTCTTCCTCTGGCATTTACTGTCTCAATCAAAGTCAACCCTTTCACAGACGCTTCTACAAGAAACCTGGAAATTAGCCTTGACACTAGACTCCTCCTCACTCTCATCCTGCACATATAATCAATCAAGTCCTACAAATTTTATCTCCTAAATACTTCCTGAAACTACACATCCCTCCCTCTTCACTGCCACCATCCTAATTCGAGTCACCATAACCTTTTGCATGGACTACTACAATAGCCTAGTAATCCTCCTACTTGCCCCTGCCCAATTAGTTCTCCACACAGCAGCCAATGTGACAGGATTATTTCACTCCCAGGCTTAAACTTCACAAATTTCCCATTATCTTTAGGGTAAAGTCCCAGACTCCTTAAACAAAGCCTAGGTATCTGGCCCCTTCCCACCTCTCCTCCACATCTCTTGCCACCTCATCTCTTTATGAGCCTGCAACATGGAGCTTCTCTCGGTGTTTTCAACTTATCATGCCCTTCCAATGTCAGGCTGAAGCCCTCCTGATCCCACCACTTCATCTAGCCAACGCCTTACTTACCTTTTAAGTCTCAGCTAAAACCTTAATTCTGTAGGGAAGCATGATCTGTCTCCAGGCTTCAGGTTAGGTCTCCCTGTCATATATTCCTACCACACCTATATATCCCTATCCCATTACACTGTGCACTTATAATTTTATAAGTATTTACAATAATTTGGTATTTATATTCTGGCTGATCCAGGCAGGGAACATGTCTATTTTGTTCACCATTTTATCCCTGGTAGGTGCTCAAAAACTGTCTGTTGACTAACTGATTATTCAATCAGTTACAGTATGCTTGAAAAGAAATACATAAGGGGGCCGGGCATGTGGCTCATGCCTGTAAGCCCAACACTTTGGTAGGCCGAGGCAGGCAGATCACCTTAGGTCGGGAGTTCAAGGCCAGCCTGACCAACATAGTGAAACCCTGTTTCTACTAAAAATACAAAATTGGTCAGGCATGGTGGCACATGCCTGTAATCTCAGCTATTCGGGAGGCTGAGGCAGGAGAATCGCTTGAACTCAAGAGATGAAGGTGGCAGGAGCCGAGGTCACACCATTGCACTCCAGCCTGGACAAGAGCAAAACTCCATCTCAAAAGAAAAGAAAAAAAGAGCCAGGCACAGTGGCTCATGCCTGTAATCTCAGCACTTGGGGAGGCTGAGGCAGGCGAATCACCTGAGGTTGGGAGTTCGAGACCAGCCTGACCAACACAGAGAAACCCTGTCTCTACTAAAAACACAAAATTAGCTGGGTGTGGCAGTGCATGCCTGTAATCCCAGCTACTAGGGAGGCTGAGGCAGGAGAACTGCTTGAACCCAGGAGACAGAGGTTGTAGTGAGCCAAGATTCAGCCATCGCACTCCAGTCTGGGCAACAAGAGCATGAAACTCCGGCTCAAAAAAAAAAAAAAAGAAAGAAAGAAATACACAAGGTATAGAAAACTAGATTATCTTAATTAGCCATAAAAGGAACACTGTAGGCCAGGCACGGTGGCTCACGCCTGTAATCCCAGCACTTTGGGAGGCTGAGGTGGGCAGATCACGAGGTCAGGACATAGAGACCATCCTGGCTAACATGGTGAAACCCCATCTCTACTAAAAAATACAAAAAAATTAGCCGGGCATGGTGGCAGGCACCTGTAGTCCCAGCTACTCGGGAGGCTGAGGCAGGAGAATGGTGTGAACCCGAGAGGCGGAACTTGCAGTGAGCCGAGATCACGTCACTGCACTCCAGCCTGGATGACAGAGCGAGACTCCATCTCAAAAAAAAAAAAAAAAAACCAAACAACAAAAAAGGAAAATTATATAAAAATCTGAACTCACCAAAACAAACTGCACCAAACTTGCTGTTCCTAAAACATCCCACAGTATGATTATTTTCTGAACTATACATACAGTAATTTTTAGGTTAGTCTAAAATGTCAGAATTCTGATGATCTTCAAATATCAGCCATAATGGATATGAACTCAATTATGACAAAATCATGCAGAACAAAAAACCACAGAGTATTTCCAGCGCATGTCTCCTGTAAATATTTTTTTGCCAAGATAATTAGAAATTATTACATAGTATTTATTACCCAGCTTTCCAAACCATTTACTGAAAAAGCTTATGAATTTTTTGGAAATGTTTTTGCTGAATGCACCCCTGCTATTTAGACAATATGCATGACCAAGGAGATTTAAGTAGTTAATTAACAAGCAATCTATGAAATCATTATATTCAGAAGCATTGTGCACTTCCTAATTACAAGTCACTGTTAGGGACAAAATAATTAATATTGATAATATTCATACAGCATTTACTGTGGATCAGCCACAGTTCTAAGTTTTCTAGGAATTAACTAACCGAAGGTTCTTAATAACTCTGGAACTTATTCCCATTTTACAGAGAAGAAACTGAGGCACAAAGAGCTAAAGATTTTGTCCAAAATCACAGTGCTGATAAGTGGCAGAGCCAAGATTCAAATCCAGATGATCTGGCTTCAGTCATATATCATACTGCTTCTCTAAATAACAAGTTATAGTAGAATAATAATAAAAAGGAATCAGTACAGAATCTACACAAAAATACTGAAACAAAAGAGGAAGAAAGGAATTAGTACAGGAAGGGGAAAGGGTGAAGCATGGCAGATGAAGACCATACAACAGAAAAAATTCCCTCACAGAACTGACAAAGATCATTAACAAAGATCCTTCCAGTCCCACCCACCCCCGAATGGCTCTGTAAAATGAGAGCTAGGGGCAGAGACTAAAGGCAAATCTCAGAGGAAAACAGCAAAATGTTTAAAATAAAATAAAATTATAATAGCACTCCGAAAAACAGTGAACAAAGAAAAATAACGCCATCACAAAAACGAAAGTCTTCAATGGGACAGAAGAAAGTAGACATTGCTGAAAATACAGTTAAGAGCCATGAAAGTCAAGAATGGTTAAAAAATAAAAAAAAAAAATGAGCAAGACAATGAAAAAAGAATAAAAAGTTAAAAAGATTTCCAAAACAGCCCAGTGGCTCATTCCTATAATCTCAACACTTCAGGAGGCCAGTGGGGGAGAACTGTTTGAGCCCAGGAGTTCAAGACCAGCCTGGGCAACATGGTGAAACCCTGTCTTTACAAAACAATTTTTCAAAAATTAGCCAGGTATGGTGGCACATGCTTGTAGTCCCAGCTACTCAGGAGGCTGAGGTCAGCTTTAGCCCAAGAGTTCAAGGCTGCAGTGAGCCATGATGGCATCACTGTACTCCAGCCTGAATGACAGAGCCAGATCCTGTCTCAAGAATAAATAAATAAAATAAAAAATTAAAATATTTTCGGGGGGCAAGGTGGCTCATGCCTATAATCCCAGCACTTTGGGAGGCCGAGGCAGGCAGATCATGAGGTCAGGAGTTCAAGACCAGCCTGGCCAACATAGTGAAACCCCGTCTCTACTAAAAATACAAAAATTAGCCAGGCATGGGGGCGCGTGCCTGTAGTCCCAGCTACTAAGGAGGCTGAGGCAGGAGAATCACTTGAACCTGGAAGGCGGAGATTGCAGTGAGCTGAGATTGTGCCACTGCACGCCAGCTTGGGCGACAGAGCAACACTTTGTCTCAAAAAAAAAAAAAAAGGGTTTTCAAAACAAACCCAAAAAATCAAGCAAAAACATGTAGCAATGGAAATCATAGGACGTCGACCACAAACATAACTGGTATCTGAAAGAGGGAACCAAGCAAACGGAACAGAAAGAGATCCAAAAACAGATAATTAGAGGGAATGGGGCTGAGGGCAAGCTCGCCCAAAGATACAGCTTCCAAGCTTCTCCAAACCACAATAGCCAAGGTGGCAAGGATAATCTGAAGATCTCAAAAGGAAATAAAAAAGGGACGGGTATGCTGAGATCCCAATTATCCACTGTGCCAGTCACAGACTTATTTCGCCTCTCGACTCCAAATTCATCCTTTTTGACTACCCTGCAAAGTTAATTTGGGCCCTTGAAATATTTTTCTTTTGCCAGCTGGAGTGAAGTCAAGCATTGTCAGTAGAGGGTGCTTGTGAAACATTGCAGAAAGAAAAGGGTTTGGCTCCCAGCTCCCAGTGTGCTCTGCTCAGCAGGCCCCAGCAACATCCATGGCTTTCCAGGGTCCCACAGTCAGCAACCTTCCCCAGGAGCCCTCTTGGGCAGTTTTGTAGTAGAGTACCTCAGCTGAGACACCTAACTGTAAACAGCTTTCCTTAGCACCCTAGAGGGCAGATTTCTGGCAAATTCTGCCACACAGCATCAGTCACTTCTCTGCCATCCAGTGAGACACTACACCAAGTCTGGATCTCAGCGGGGGGTGGTAGTGGCAGTAGAGGAGGAAGAGGGCTCCTTGTCCGGTGCTCTATCTCAGCCCGGGGTGGTGGTTGCTCCTTATATCTGCTATTTCTATATTCTTTAGAGCTCTCCTTATCTCTTTTTCACAGCTTTATTGAGATATCCTTCACATACTATACAATTCACCCAAAGTGTACAATTCAGTGGCTTTTAGTATATTCAGAGTTCACAAAGTTGTGTGAACATCATAATTTTATAACTTTCTCATTACCCTAAAAAAGGTAACCTGTACCCCTTAGCTGTCACTGCCTCTTCCCCAAAATCCCCTATTCTCCCAGCCCTAATCTACTTTCTATCTCTATGGGTTTGCCTATTCTGGACATTTCAAAATGGAATCATACAATATATGGTCCTTTTTGATTGGTTTCCTTCAATTAGCATAATGCTTTTTTTCCAGATAGGCATAGAGAACCAATGCAGAGCACAAGGTTTTCAAGGTTCAAGCATATTGTAGTGTGTATCAGTACTTCATTTCCTTTTTTTTTTTTAAGAGACAGGGTCTTGCTCTGTTATACAGGCTAGAGTGCAGTGGTACGATCATGACACACTGCAGCCTCCAACTATGCGGCTCAAGTGATCCTCCTACCTCAGCCTCCCAAATAGCTGAAACTACAGTCATGTACTACCACGCCTGGCTAATTTTTTACTTTTGTAGACACAGGGGTCTCACCTTGTTTCCCAGGCTGGTCTTGAGCTCCTGGCCTCAAGCGATCCTCCTGCTTCAGCCTCCCAAAGTGCTAGAATTATAGGCATGAGCCACTATGCCTGGCCCAGTACTTCATTGCTTTTTATTGCTGAATACTATTTCATCCTAGGAATATGCCATATTTTATTTATCCATTCATCAGCTGGCAAGACATTTGGGTTGTTTCTACTTTTTGGCTGGATAATGCTGCTATGAACCTTCATGTACACATTTTTGTATGGACATACTCTTGGGCATATACCTAAGAGTGGAACTGGGTATGTAACTAGAGCCGCGGTTTGAATATGTCCCCCAAAAAAGCGTATATTGGAAACTTAATCCCCAGTACAACAGTGCTGGGAGGTGCAGCCTAATGAGATGTATTTAGGTCATGAGGGCTCCACCCTCATGAACGGATTAATGCCAATCATCAAAGGGCTTGAGGCGGTGAGTTCAGTCTCCTTCTCCCTCTCCCTCACTCTCTCTTGCCCTTCCAGGTCCTGCCATGAGATGATACAGCAAGGAGGCCCTCACCAGATGCCAGCCCCTTGATCTTGGACTACCCAGCCTCCAAAACTGTAAGAAATAAATCTGCTTTTTATAAATTACCTAGTCTCAGCTACTGTTACAGTACCACAAAATGGACTAGGACATCTAGAATGAAATCTCCTGGTTGTATGGTAATTCTACGTTTAACTGCTTGAAGAAATGACAGCGTGTTCCCCAAAGTGGCCATACATTTTACATTCCCACCAGCAGAGCACTCCAATTTCTCCACATTGCCAGCTCTAACACTTACTCTCTTTTTCTTTACGAGACAGGGTCTCACTCTGTGGCCCAGGTTGGAGTGCAGCGGTATGACCTTGGCGCAGTGCAGCTGCAACCTCCTGGGCTCGAGCAATCTTCCTGCCTCAGCTTGTTGAGCAGCTGGGACTACATGCCCGGCTAATGATTCTATTTTTTGTAAAGATGGGGTCTCACTGTGTTGCACAGGATGGTCTCTAACTCCTGGGCTCAAGTAATCCTCCCATCTCAAATCCCAAAGTGGTGGGATTATAGGTGTGAGCCATCGCTTATTCTTTTTTTTTTTTTTTTTTTTTGAGACAGAGTCTTGTTCTGTCGCGCAGGCTGGAATGCAGTGGCGTGATCTCAGCTCACTGAAATCTCCGCCTCTCGGTTTCAAGTGATTCTCCTGCCTCACCCTCCAGAGTAGCTGGGATTACAGGCGTATGCCACCACACCTGGCTAATTTTTGTATTTTTAGTGGAGACGGGGTTTCGCCATGTTGGCCAGGCTGGTCTCGAACTCCTGACCTCAAGCAATCCGCCCACCTCAGCCTCCCAAGCCACTGCTTATTCTTTTTTTTTTTTTTTTTTTTTTTTTTGAGACAGAGTCTCACTCTTTGTTGCCCAGGCTGGAGGGCAATGGCATGGTCTCGGCTCACTGCAACCTCAGCCTCCCAGGTTCAAGCAATTCTCGTGCCTCAGCTTCCCGTGTAGCTAGGATTACAGACACCTGCCACCACACCCGGCTGATTTGTTTTTGTATTTTAGTAGAGATGGGGTTTCACCATGTTGCCCAGGCTGGTCTCGAATTCCCGAGCTCAGGCAATCTGTCCATCTCCTTCCAAAGTGCTAGGATTACAAGCATAAGCCACCATGCCTGGCTCCAAGCCACTGCTTATTCTTATCTGCTGTTTTGATTCCAGCCACCATAGAGTGTGAGGTAGCGTCTCACGGTAGTTTTGATCTGCACTCCCCTGAAAGCTGATGATGTTAACTATCTTTCTATGTGCTTATTTCTTTACTTCTTATTAGCCAATCTTGCATTACTCCAACTCTCTGTAATAGTTCAGTAATCCTTACATTAAACCTTATCTAGTCAAGTTACCATGTGATTTATCTTTTAATTGGATCCAGACTCCTGCAAGATGAGTAGTCAGTGACTTCCTGAGTAGAAATCAGATGATCTACAACGGTTTTAAAAATAGAGAACAGAAGAGTAAAGCTGAAAAATACTTTGTCACTGGCCAGATACTCCCTTTAGAAGTAGGTAAGAGGCCTAGTGTGGTGGCTTATGTCTGTAATCCCAACACTTTGGGAGGCCGAGGCAGGCAGATCACCTGATGTCAGGGGTTGGAGACCAGCCTGGACAACATGGTGAAACACTGTCTCTACTAAAAATACAAAAATTAACGAGGCGTGGTGGTGGGCCCCTGTAATCCCAGCTACTTGGGAGGCTGAGGCAGGAGAATCATGTGAACCTGGGAGGTGGAGGTTGCAGTGAGCCAAGATCACCCCACTGCACTCCAGCCTAGGTGTTCAAGGCAGAGGTTGCAGTGAACCAAGACTGCACCAATGCACTCCAGCCTGGGTGACGAGTGAGATGCCATCCTAAAAAAAAAAAAAAAAAAAAAAGCTGTAGCAGAAGGATAAAAACATGTATGGGAACTTTAAAAACCTTCAACTCAAACAGTGGCTTTTTTCTATTGAAGGAAGGATAAGGGAAAAACACATTAGGAAGCCTTTCAGTAAAAATGTAATGTCCTCTTTCTTTAAAAAATAAAAAAAAAAAAGCAAGATGGCATATTAGGATTTAATGATAGCTGGACGCAGTGGCTCATGTCTGTAATCCCAGCACTTCGGGAGGCCGAGGTGGGCGGATCACGAGTTCGGGAGAAGGAGACCATCCTGGCTGACATGGTGAAACTCCATCTCTACTAAAAATACAAAAAATTAGCGGGGTGTGGTGGTGGGCACCTGTACTCCCAGCTACTCGGGAGGCTGAGGCAGGAGAATGGCGTGAACCCGGTGGCGGGGAGCCTGCAGTTAGCCAAGACTGCGCCACTACACTCCAGCCTGGGCGACAGAGCGAGACTCCATCTCAAAAAAAAGAAAAAATTTAACAATAGGGCCAGGCACAGTGGCTCATGCCTCTAATCCCAACACTTTGGGAGGCCAAGGTGGGTGGTTCACCTGAGGTGCTGAGTCCAAGACTAGCCTGGAGTTTCAGCCAACATGGAGAAACCCCGTCTCTACTAAAAATACAAAAATTAATCGGGCGTGATGGCACATGCCTGTAACCCCAGCTACTCGGGAAGCTGAGACAGGAGAATCGCTTGAACCCGGGAGGTGGAGGTTGCAGTAAGCCAAGGTCGTGCCATTGCACTCCAGCCTGGGCAACAAGAGGGAAACTCCGTCTCATTAAAAAAAAAAAAAAAGATTTAATGATGATATAATTATTTGTTCTGTTCTTGTATGTGTAAAACACATCATCAGAAAATATAGGCCGGGCACGGTGGCTGACGCCTGTAATCCCAACACTTTGGGAGGCTAAAGTGGGTGTATTACTTGAGTTCAGGAGTTTGAGACTAGCCTGGGCAACACGGCAAAACCCCATCTCTACAAAAAAATACAAAAGAAAAAAAAAATTACCAGGGCATGGTGGCGTGCACCTGTAATCCCAGCTACTCAGGAGGCTAAGACTTGAGCCCAGGAGGTCAAGGCTGCAGTAGCTGTAATTGCATCCCTGCACTCCAGCCTAAGCAATAGAGCAAGGCCCCATCTCAAAAAAAAAAAAAAAAAGAAAACATAAACGTTAACTTTCCTTGCTATTATTTCTGAAACTTTACATGTTTTAGGCCTATGCAGTAGTTCCATATTGTTTATCTCCTCATATATTTTTTTAGAAAGGAAAGACATATTTTAGAAAAACTATGCTGGACTATTGCAAAGTAAATAGAACTACGCTAGCAGCTATGCCATCTTAACAGTCCCAGCAAAAGCCATTATTACACACCTGAGTAAAGCTGTGGGCACACAGGGAGTGGTGCCTGCCCTCAAGGAGCAGAGTGATGCATGCAGTTATGGTATAAACAAGGAACAGATGTTATGAAATTATGGCAATTAATAACTGGGAAAGCTCAGGAAAAGCTTCAGAGGTGTTGCCTGAATTAAACTGACTCTGGGAAGCTGAAGCAGAAGGGCAGGAGAGGGATTATAAGCCATGCTAAGGAGCCTGAAATTTATCCCATTGGCAATGGGGAACCACGTACATAGAGAAATGACATCAATCTGTTTTAGAAAGGCTGCTTGTGTAGCAATATGGAGAACAGACTGGAGAAGGCTACGCACAGAGCAAGAAGAGGCCATTATAACAGCCCAGGTCATTTGCCCTCAGAGGGGATGTACACCTTGAAGGGCACTCAACGTGATTCAGCAGGGTATTGGAAGAAAAATACTACAACTCCTATTTATAAACTTCTCTGGTATTTAATTTCATGGACACTGGCCTCCTAAGTCCCTGAGTCAGATGTCTGTGGCACATGAGGTTCAGGAAGACTCCTCAGGAAGTGTGAAAATTCCACAGCGTGGAGCGTGTGGTACTGCCACTCACTCATTCACATCCTAATGTAGAACAGTTCATGCAGTATAGATGACATCAATATGGTTACTTTCGTAAAAATTGGATGTTAAAAAGTTTTTTTATGGAACACTTCATAAATTTGTGTGTCATCCTAATCTTCTCTTTATCGTTCCAATTTTAGTAAATGTGCTGCCAAAGCAAGGCCGTAATAGGATATTTTAAATAGGATCATAACTAAACTTGACAATGAGACAGTGAGAAACTCTGAAACGTGCACCATGAAGAAGTTTTCCAGTTATCATCTGTTTTAGAACTTAAAGAGCAGTTATGTATTTTTCTTCTACAAAAATGTTGCTGTTCTTAGTTTGGTGACCTTTCCTGGGATGGCAAATGTAAGTAGCATGGCACCTAGCAGATACTCCAAATAGACAAACAGCTGCCCTTCCAAGATAAACATCTATTTCGGTTGATGCAAAATTGTGGTTTCTGCCATTAATATTATCAAAGGCTAGAAACTAGCTGTTTTTTAAAGAAAACTGTTGAGTGCATTTTGAAAATAGATGTTTTTAATGTTTCCATCCTTACGTTGTTACCAAAAGAATATAAAAGTCACACAAAAACTCCTATCTATATACCAGCAGTTCTCAAAGTGTAGTCCAAGGACCCTCAAGGGTCCCCAAGACCCTTTCAGGGGGTCCACGAGTTTAGAACTATTTTCACAATAATTCTAAGACATTATTTGCCTTGTTCACTCTCGTTCTCTTATGAGCGTCCAGCAGTTTTCTAGAGGTTACATAACATGATGAGGTGACCACGATTATTCTCCCAGTTAACAGTATGTGTGCTTGTGGGTTACTGTGATTTTTGAGACAGGGTCTCACTCTGTCACCCATGCTGAAGTGCACTGCCATGATCACAGCTCAGTGCAGCCTCAACCTCCTAGGCTCAGGCAATCATGCTGTCAGCCTCCCTAGTAGCTGGGACTACAGGGATGTGCCACCATGCTTGGCTAATTTTTTAATTTTTTGAAGAGATGTAGTCTCACTATGTTACCCAGGCTGAACTTTTTTTTTTTTTTTTTTTTAGACAGAGTCTCACTTCGTCCCCCAGGCTGGAGTACAGTGGCATGATCTCGGCTCACTGCAACCTCTGCCTCCCAGGCTCAGGCAATCTTCCCACCTCAGCCTCCCAAGTAGGGGGGACCAGAGGAGTGTGCGACCACGCCTGGCTAACTTTTTTGTATTTTTGGTAGAGATGGGGTTTCACCATGTTGCCCAGGCTGGTCTCAAACTCCTGAGCTCAAGCGATCCCCCCACTTCGGCCTCCCAAAGTGCTGGGATTATAGGCGTGAGCCACCGCTCCCAGCCAAGAACATTTTTTATCATTTTTTTTGTACTCAGTGATTTTTAAAACATTAAATATCGACAGACAATACTCACAAAGATGAAAGTTATTTGGGAATACGCAATAATTTTTAAACTCTAAGGGAAACCTGAGACTAAAGAGTCTGAGAACCACTGCTACATACTTTAAATCCTCAGTAATAGAATTTCCTGACTTGTTTAACATATTCCAAACAAAAGGGTTCAGTGTTAAAAATACATGAACATGCCACCTTTCAGTTACTTTGCAAGAAAAACTGACATCAAGGAAGAGGAAATTTATGATATATAGACAAATAATAGGCCAAGGCAGTAGATGACATTTCATCAGAGTAAAATAAATTAAGTCCTACAGGAGTTCAGAGAGGAGGAACTCATGTCAAGCCAGGATGATCAGATAAAGAATCTAATGGAGAATAAATATGAACTAAACTTCCATTATCATCTTTAAAAAAATCATCAGAAGATGACTGAGGAGGAGCAAAATTTCAGGGGGAAAGAAGTCAACAATGACAGGCCAAGGAGAAGTGTGTATGTTTTAGCAACCCCATCCGGTGAGATTTTTTTTTTTTTTTTTTTTTTTTTTTTGAGACAGAGTCTCGCTCTGTCACCCAGGCTGGAGTGCAGTAGCCTGATCTCAGCTCACCGTAAGCTCCGCCTCCCACGTTCACACCATTCTTCTTCCTCAGCCTTTCGAGTAGCTGGGACTACAAGCACCCGCCACCACACCCAGCTAATTTTTTGTATTTTTAGTAGAGACGGGGTTTCACCGTGTTAGCCAGGATGGTCTCAATCTCCTGACCTCATGATCCACCTGCCTCGGCCTCCCAAAGTGCTGGGATTACAGGCGTGAGCCACAGTACCTGGCCTACTTTTTGTATTTTCAATAGAGACGAGGTTTCAACACATTGGCCAGGCTGGCCCCGAACTCCTAACCTCAGGTGATCTGCCCGCCTCAGCCTCCCAAAGTGCTGGGATCACAGGTATGAGCTACTGCACCCGGCCCGTATGGTATTCTTATCAACTGTCTCTTTTTGATCTCAAAGTAATTCCCTTATGCCTAACACTCCCAGCCCGGCATCATCAATCACTTAAAATGCATATCCCTGTTAGTATAATGGTGAGAAAAATAATAAAATAAATGCATAAATAAAACCACAACGTGGCGGGGCGTGGTGGCTCACGCGTGTAAACCCAGCACTTCGGTAGGCAGAGCCAGGCAGATTGCTTAAGCCTAAGAGCTCGAGACCAGTGTGGGCAATATGGTGAAACCACATCTCTACAAAAAATACAAAAATTAGCTGGGTGTGGTGATGCGTACATGCCTGTGGTACCAGCTATTTGAGAGGCTGAGGTGGGAGGATCACCTGAGCCTGGGAGGTTGAGGCTGCACTGAGTCATGATCATATCATGCCAGTGCACTCCAGCCTGGGTGATGGGGTGAGGCCTTGTCTCAAAAAAAAAAAAAAAAAAAAAAAAAAAAAAATCCCACAATGTTGGCATCTTTTTTTTTTTCCCCACAATGTTGGCATCTTTTTTTTTTTTTTTTGAGACGCAGTCTCGCTCTGTCGCCCAGGCTAGAGTGCAGTGGTGCGATCTCGGCTCACTGCAAGCTCCGCCTCCCAGGTTCGCGCCATTCTCCTGCCTCAGCCTCCCGAGTAGCTGGGACTACAGGCGCCTGCCACCACGCCCGGCTAATTTTTTTGTATTTTTAGTAGAGACGGGGTTTCACTGTGTTAGCCAGGATGGTCTCAATCTCCTGACCTCGTGATCCGCCCGCCTCGGCCTCCCAAACTGCTGGGATTACAGGCGTGAGCCACTGCTCCCGGCCAATGTTGGCATCTTTAGGCAGTGAGATTTAAGACTAGTGATCACCTACCATGAACCAGGTAATATACTAAAGATTAGAAATATTACAACTGTTGTTTTTATTGTTAAACTATTGTTTGTATATATCTATTAATAGCACAAGACCAGGCTTTTTATATCTATTCCCTCCAATCCTCAGAGCAACCTTGCAAGGTAGGAACCTTTGTGCTCATTTTCCAAATTTGAAAACCAAGAAGACATGAGATTCTGAAGCCTATCCAAGGTGACACAATAGAAACTGGTGAGGCTATTACTGAAATCCTGGTCTGCTGCTCATCTAGCCCTAGGAAGTACACAGACATGCCCCTCACATATTGCAGCAGCCTAACCAGCCTTCCGTTCAGTCTCACCTCATTCTAACCTCTCATCCTGCATAAATATTTTATGACTCTTGTGTAGTAGGCATGGTACTATGGCTGCAAACCTCAGAACTCCCCACATGAGGGAAACAGCTATTCACTATTCTGCCTCTTCCACACAGTGATGTTCCTGAAAGGCGAAGCTGATAAAGTCTCTATCTTCGAATCCTTCAGTGGCACCTAATCACCTTCAGGATACAGCTCTAATTCCAGAACTCACAAAGACCTTCACATCTATTCTTGACCGATTTCTGCAGCCTCATTTCCCACACACTCCCCAAACAGGCTCCGTACTCCTGCCACACCAGTGTCTTTAGGATGTAGCCACATTCTTTGCTTCTAGGCCACGGCACACATTGTTGCCTGTGTGAAAAGCCTTTTAAACCCATATCCACCCAGCTAGTAACTACTGATTTTTCAAGATGTAGGTCAGATGTGAACTTCCTTAGAAAACCACTACTCATATTCCCCATGATATCAGGTGCGCTTTTAGAAGATCCCACAAGACCCTCAACCACAGCCCTTGTTATAATGTATTCTAACTGCATCTGGTTATAATGTATTCTTTACTTGCTTCTGGTCCTACTAGACTGGAGGCTCTTTGAGGCCAGGGACATGTCCTTCATACCTATCAAGCCACCACCTAGCACAGAGCCTGGCAGAGCTCATGTTCAGTACACATTTGTGGAATGATGAGAGCACCTGGTCTAGGAGAGACAGAAATGTATACAATCACATGAAATAATAAAAATGTGAAAATAAGATACAGTAGGGATGCTGTCCAAGGGAGAAAAAAGGTGGGGAAATCCAGGGGAACCCTTCTACCTGTATCTCTGAGGGTTCCTTACCTGATTTCTCAAGTTTCTTCTAATCTTGCTGCAGCTAGTTAGAAGCACTCTGATCACGAGTGCTTACTCTGAACCATGTGCTCTGCAAAGCATTTTACATGAACTGACTTGTTTCTCACCACTGCCCAATGCATTTCACTGATGAGGAAACTGAGGCTCAAAAATAAGATTCCTGCTTAATGTCAGACAACTATTAATAGTGGAAGACCCAAGATCTGAACCCAAATCTTCTGTCTCCTGAACCAGGGCTCCAACCGGTACTGTTTCTACTGTCTGTCAAAAGTTTTCACCTCCTCCCCAAATACCAAGTTGGCTAGGTTCAATTAAACCAGTAAGGTTAAACTAAGATTTTTTTTTTTCTTTTTTTTTTTCAGATGGAGTCTCGCTCTATCGCCCAGGCTTGGAGTGCAGTGGCGCAATCTCGGCTCACTGCAAGCTCCACCTCCCAGGTTCACGCCATTCTCCTGCCTCAGCCGCCTGAGCAGCTGGGACTACAGGCGCCCGCCACCACACCCGGCTAATTTTTTTGTATTTTTAGTAGAGACGGGGTTTCACCGTGTTAGCCAGGATGGTCTTGATCTCCTGACCTCATCATCCGCCCGCCTTGGCCTCCCAAAGTGCTGGGATTACAGGCGTGAGCCACTGCACCTGGCCTAAACTAAGATTATTTTTTAATTTTCACCATTTGAGTGAAAATGCACCTAAAATTATTACACATTTCCCGATTTCTTATAAATTGAATACCTTGAATATAATTTAACTTTTATTTTTTGCTATCTCAGAACCACTGCTGTATTTGTTACTAAGAATGCTGTAACACAGTAAGTTTTGTAAAAGACATTCTTCAGGAATGACTGTTATAACCGAGATGTAACAGATTGCCCTTTTATCAACACCCTTGGCCTGTGAGCACTTACAAGTGCTTGTAAGAGTTTTGACTCTGAATCTACCACTACCCCATGCCTAGTTAGAGCTATCATTTCTTGCTACTGTCAATGTTTGCCTCTAGCAGTCCATCTGATGTGCTACCTCTAATCTTCAATGGGCTGTGTTACCACAGATGAGGTAGCAGTCATTAGTGCTATGCACCAAATATTTCTGGCTCTTTGCTTCCCAGACATATGCCAACACTGAAATTCTCTAACCTTCTTTAAAGTTAGGCATGGCTGTGACTTCCTTTGGCTAATGAAAATGTGAATGAAAATGACATGTGCCATAGGGGGACAGAAACTTGAAAAGCCAGTATCCACTTGACCACTATCTTTTCATTTAATCAAAATGGTCATGGCAGTACCATATTAAGATGGAGTTTCTATCAGCCTCAGTCCCTGAGTGACTGTGAAGAGTTTCCTGTACACTCATGCTGGACATGTCACATGAATGAGAAGTCAAGTTTTGTTCTGTTACGCCACTGAAGTCTTGAGGTTTTTGTTAGTGCAACCTAATCCAAGGTATCTATATCAATACAGATCTCTCAGTAAGGGATTCGCTCACATAAACAACTTTATTTATAGATTTTAATGACAAACATTTTGTCTGGATAAAGAATTATCTTTGCGTCCATCCTGGTTCAAAGCTATTTTCAATATAAAATATATTTGCCAAGTACCTACTATGTACAAAGTTGGATGATGAAGAGGATAGTCTATGTCTTGAAATAGCTTCAGTCTTATATTGTGAGTAGAAGCAGGATTTAAGGCAGTTATCGCAAAAAGGCAGACTCTAATGTTATGGTGGTTTAAACTTTAAACTTAAAGAGGAGAGACATCTCATCTAGATGGGAAGAGAAGTACAGACAAGCTTCACAAAGGAAGTTCTGTATCAAATGGCCCTGAAACACACATAAGAACAATTAGGGTCAAGGAGACTACTTAAGATAGAAAAAGCCAACATGAGCAAAGATATAGAGCACAAACAGCAAAGCACAAAGAGCAAATAGTTCCACTGACCTGGAAAATATGAGAATGGCAAGAAATCAGTTTGCCCGTATTGCCCATGCCAGGCTGGTCTGTGCCTAACCCAACAGATAATGGGGAGCCATTCAAAGTCCTGGCTGGAGAAGTGACAAACTTGGAAGTGATGGCAGTACAGATAATAGAGGGGAGGAAGGAAAAAAATGTTAGGGAGTTTCTGTGGTAATTCACAGGAATGGTCCAATGGCCCCAAATCAGTGTGATGACAGTAGGAGTGAAAAGAAGCAGATGCCAGACTGAGTACGGAGGCTCATGCCTATAATCCCAGCACTTTGGGAGGCCAAGGTGGGCAGATCACTTGAGATCTGGAGAATTACTTTAACCCGGGTGGTGGAGTTGGAGTGAGCTGAGATGGGGCCACTGCACTCCAGCCTGGGCGAGAGAGAGAGGCTCTGACTCAAAAACAGAAGCAGATGCCAGAAACAGTGTGGAAGTAGGGTCAACAAGAGCTGGCACCCAACCAAAAACACAGGGGAGAAAAAAAGAAGAAAAATAAGAATAAATTTAAGGTACAGCTTCTGGGTTGAGAGAACTGTTATTGCAAGTAGCTGAGGTGAATCAGAAAAGCGACAATGGGCTAGGTGTGGTGGCTCACGCCTATATTCCCAGCACTTTGGGAGGCTGAGGTGGAGGATTTCTTTTTTTTTCTTTTTGACTGAGTTTCACTCTTGTTGCCCAGGCTGAAGAGCAGTGGCGCGATCTCAGCTCACTGCAACCTCCCAGGTTCAAGCGATTCTCCTGCCTCAGCCTCCCGAGCAGCTGGGATTACAGGCACCTGTCACCACCCCTGGCTAATTTTTTGTATTTTTTTTTTAGTAGAGACGGGATTTCATCATGTTGGCCAGGCTGGTCTTGAACTCAAGGTGGGAGGATTTCTTGAGCCCAGGAGTTCAAGACCAGCCTGGGCAACATGGCAAGACCCTGTCTCTACAAAAAAAAAAAAATTTTTTTTTTTTTTTAATTCGCCGGGTCACCTGCCTGTGGTCCCAGCTACTTGGGAGGCTGAGGCAGGAGGATCGCCTGAGTCCAGGAAGTCAAAGCTGCAGAGAGCCATGTTCACTGCACTCCAGCCTAAGTGACAGAGGGAGACCCTGTCTCAAAAACAAAGAAAAAGTGACAATGGTAAGTAAAGTGTTACCATATTCCTGATAGTCAGCTCCAGCTTCCTTGGAAATAAATTCTATTACTTGTTTACTCTTTGCACCATACAGGACAAAGGTACCTCTTGGATTAATGCCATCAACCCACCTTTTGTGCAACCTCATATCCTGCTTTTTCTACTAAGAAACTCCCTGCAACCACCCATGAGCATCTCAGGTTCCCCTGCACCTTTGCCATCCTCACTTTCTCATCTGCTCACTTCTTCTTCTTCATCCAGCCAGGCCTACCCACTCTTCATGACCCAATTCAAGCCTCAGCTTCCCTGTGAAACCTTCCGCAAACACACTGATTTCTCCTTTTCCCAGTTTCTCATAGTACCTACCATCTTGGAATTCTAGAGACCATATCATAGTTGTCACTGTCATGTGTGTGCTTTATTCCCTCAACTATATTATAGGCCCATTAGAACAAGTTTCTTATCTTAAATGGTTTTGAGTTTCCCCTCAGTCAATGCCTTGCATAAAACATATACTCAAGAGGTGTTCCATTGATTGACACAAAGTCTGTTAGTCTCTAAGAACATGAATGCCTTGTTTCATCATTAATATTTTATTTTTATTAAGCCATGGTTAGACAGACATGTGAAATGAAGAGATTCACCACTTAGTATCTCAAAATATTCTTAAGAATTTCTAATCATAGGAGGAGCTGTTATTGCCCTAAGAGATTATTCGAAAATATCATTTGGTAATAAATTTCTGTGCCAGCTTCCTTTTAATCCTCTGTTGACTTGAAAGTACACCAAACATTTCAGAGATCATCTCTACAAGATAATTCTGACTTAGAAACAACCTAATTTGTCATGGGGACTATCTTACTTTTAGTAACCTAGTAAGAGTTTTTTCCTACCTTCATGTCCAGCTATCTATAATTCACAGTACATCCACTGAAAAGTTTTGAGTATTTTACTTTCTGAGGTAATAGCTGCCTTCATTGGTCCCCCATTCAATTAATTACATTCAGTTATCAGACTTCACTCCTTCCTCATACGTGAAGGAAACATAAACAAAAAAGAGGCTTACTGAGGAATCATAAAAATGGACATTGTTGTAAAAAGGAATCCAAAATGTTCATGGGACACTCTCCTAACCAAATCTGCTCTTCTCTCTAAGACATATTCTCTTGCCAGCAAAAGCACCGAGGAGACAACGGGGGAAAGTGCCAGAAGGAAAGGAAGCAAGAGAGGCGTACTTTGCTGATCGAACTGACCCCGGTTCTGGCCCCCGCTAGAGCAGTAAGCAATGACAACGACTACCCATACGCTGCCGATTCCCGCTCAGGCGCTCCCTGGACTTTTCTTTCCTCTTCCCACAGCAGGGCCCGAATGATGGTGTCGGGGCTCTGCGCCAAGGTGCGCAGCGCTGCGGGGTCTCGCACAGAGATGACCTCAGACCTCCTGGCCCGCGTCCGGGCGGCCTTTCCCCCAGGCTCGGCGGCCCCCACCCAGGCGAGGTCATCCAGATACCGGGCCCCCAGCCCGAAGGACGACTGGGCCGTGCCCCGACCCCTCCTTCCCGGGCACTAGCGCGCGGGCTCCGCGCCCCGCCCAGCCCGGGAACCGCGGCCGGCGGGGGAGGGGCCGGGCGGCGCGGCGACCGTTATTCGCGGTCAGCCATCGCGCCCCGAAGCGCACCGGGCAGGCCCTTACCACAGCGGAGAGGGAGGCAGGGGGAAGGTGGCGCCCGGCCCGACGCGGGGCAGGAAGGCGGAGGCGGCGGCGGAGGCGGCGGCGACAGCCGCGGGGGACCCCGGCGGGCGCCCACGACGCGGTGGGCTGCATGGGCGCCGCCATAGTGGGGACGCAGCGGCGGGCGGAGCGCGCGGCCGCGACCCGGTCGGGAGCCTGCGACCAATGGGCGCGCGGAAGCCGGGCGGAGCAAGGGCCTGGCCAATGCGGAGCTGCGCTGCCCGGAGCAGGCCAATAGACGCAGGAGCCGCGGATTTGCCGGCCCGCCCACCCCGCCTACCACGGGACCAGAGCTGCGGCAAGTGCGGGGTCAGAGGTTTGCGCTGTTGGAGCGCCCCAGCTTGCAGGTTCAGCGCGGTAGTCTCTCCCGGGCACGTCGAGCCGTCTAGAGGAACCCTCTTCCCCCGGCTTCACGGCCCAGAGGACGCACGGCTCTCTCCCCTCGAGAGCCTGTTTCGTCGCCTGCGCGGGGAACGCAAAGTGCTGGGGTAGCCACCGCCACTTCACACCGAAGAACATCTCATCTCGCCCACCAGGTCGTGAGCGCACCCAGTCCGCTCACTGAGGCCGAAAGCTTCAGACCTCCGTGGGCCCTGGTGGGCAAGGGGGCACGGAGATGAGCGTTAAGAGACTCGTAGAACATTTTTAGTCCGGGTATGGCACAGGGCCTCCAAGCCCCACGTACACACTTTGCAGCCCTGCCACCCCACTTTTTCATTCCTGCGGCTGAGCCCTGGTGTTATCCGCCTGGGGTGGGATTTAAAACTATATTCCTCAACAAAGCTGGGGTGGTCTTTAAACTGCAGCCTTGGATCCAAAGGCCCTACCTTACTGAGGGAAGGCAGTTTGCCCTACAAAAACGCTTCTGGGAGGAGCTACCTAAGGCAGGAAGGGACTGGCAGACCAGGAGGTGCCGCTTTTGGCTGGGGCCAGTTCTCGAGGTCGACCCGACTGCATAGGCAGCCAGTAGGGGGGAGAATAGACCGGTCTGTGTGATTTGGATCACCTGAGTTGCGGTTTCCTAAGAGTTATTACGTTGACCAAAATAAAAAGTGGTTTCTGGAAAACTGGTCAGCCGTTGAGTAAAAACTGCTGGGATTAAACCCAGCGCCCACCGCTGGAGGAAGTGGGGTCATTGAGAAAGGTAGGGACCCTGTGTAAAAAGGCTGGTGAAGTGTTCCTCTCTTCCAAAGATGGATGGATTAGTGGATTGGGCTCTCTCACCATCCACTAAGGCCTGGTTCTGCCCAGCCTTCCTTGCTGCATCCCCTGGGAATCCTCAAGTGGCGTGTGGGGCGGGGGGGGGGGGGCGGGAAGGCCAACTTCCCTCTCTGGGCCCCAGGAGGGAGCTGACATAAAAAAAGATCACCTCCTGCACCTTTCTCCACCATGAGATACCAAGTAGCAACCACCTCTCACCCGCAGGGACACAAGGAAGCATCCAGAGTAGCTGAGCTGACCCAAGCCTCTCCCGCACCTGGACAGGGCCATGCCTCAAGAAGTGCCTGGCTGTTCAAGGGCCAGCCGGTGCAGCTCCGGGGCGCCCAAGTCCTGCACCTTTTCATTGCCCCCCTCCCTGTTCTATGGTTCCCCATCCTTGTCCAGTTTCACCTCAGGGACCCACCAGCCAAAGGAGATTGCATCTTCCCCCAGGGAAGCTTCTCACCAACTAGACAGCTCGGAGAGCAATCTGAGGATCCCACTGGAGGTTAGGTCCCTTGCTTTTCAAGCACCTAAAACGCACCCCGTTCTTCACACTGGTTCCACAATGTGTATATAACACAGATACTGGCATGAACTTAGGCCAGCTCAACGAAGATGTATCAAATGGGGCAGCAGTGAGACACTCTGTTGAGAGGACTCATTGGTCTGGTGCTTCCTGTTACCTCGTCCTGCCTGTCTCTAAGGCAGAGCAAGCACAACAAAGAGGTGCTCAGAGCCAGAAGTGTCCCGGTTCCCATGACCCACCATACTTGGCCTAATACAGAGCTTGACAAGCAAAGGACCCACTCTCTGGAATTTCCTAGGGACTGCCTTACTGATTTGTCTTAAAATACACAGTCCTGCTCCAGAGCCTATGACTAGATACACCCCCCAGCCTGACGTGGACCACTTGGGCTCCTTGGGGCAGACAGCCAATCCTCTGCTCAACACATTTTATTGCTAAGGACAAGGTGATGCACCAGTTTTCAAAATAATTTGGTTTATAGTGTTCATACGTAACAAAAAAGGGGAAGTATTATAAATCTGATTCTTGTATACACAGGGTATTGGTGTGAAGCCCTCCAACCCTGGGCCCAGGCAAACAAATTCTCGAGGAGCAAAAACCTGTTTAACCCCTTCAGTATTGCCCTCTAGTCCCACCCCCACCCCAAAATCAGCTCCCTCCCACCCACAGTGGGCCTCCAATGGCCCCAGTTTTTTCATCCTAACCCTACAGTAAGCCCCTGCATGATTGCAATTTTCTGTTGACAGAATCACCCACCAGGCTCTGCCTGCTTCCATCATTAAAATCCCCGCTTCAGGGTAATCCCCACCCACACCCTCTAATACTTTGCCACAGGGGCTCTGCACCTAGAGTGTTGTGGGCACACACCCATGTAATCCCCATGTTCTCCTTCAGGGGAAGACAAAGAGGTGGCATCAGCTCCTTAGCATCTCAATACTGCAGCTCTGCCAGCACTGTCTTGAGGCTGTTCCAGGCCTGGACAGATGCCACACCCATCTCCAGCCAACCCCTAGGAGCCCTTACTCAGCTCAGCTGAGGGCAGAATTTCACATTTTGTTTGCCCTGCATAGGCAAGGAAGAAAGTAAAGGCCAGGGGCTGGCAGAAGCTGGTCCAGACCAAACATACATACACACACACACACGCGCGCACACATACACACACACATACACACATATAAATACAAAAGTAGGGGTTGGGGCAAGTACCAGCACCTCGGCCTAGTAGGTGCAGGTGATAGTTATGAAGCTAAGTCCTAGGCCAGGAACAGGGCAGCCAGTCCAGCCAGCACAGTTGACCCCTCTATGGACTGGGGCCAGTGCAGCCACAGCATTCCAGTGCTCAGCCCCGTAGCTGGCAGATCAGCAACTGCTGCCACGTGCCCAGAAACGGCTCGTCCTTTCGCTACAGCGGAATGCAATGAGGGTGGGTGGGAGGATGATGGGTCGGTTATTTCATTCCTTTTCTTTTTACAACTTCACTTTCAGAGACTTCAGAGTTCCATGTCTGCTGTGCTGTGGAACCCAGAGTGCTCTTGCCTGGATGGCTGGGAATTCCTTGGACCCTGGAAGCACCTACTCCATGATGGCCCGGTATAGTGCAGGCTCAATATAATCTTCCCGGTATCTTGAGTTGATAACTCGTTGCCGTTTCTTTTCTTGCTTAACCTCTTTCTCTGTGAAAATCTCATTGAAGCGCATGTCTGAGGCTACTGACTATAGAAGAATAAGCAAGCCAAATGTCAGCTACCCTAAGAAAAATACAAAGGGATGCATCCTTGCCTTGTTCCCTCCCTCCAAGACAGGAACTGGAGACACACAGAAAATACTCACCAGTCTAGATTTGACTCTCTTGGGAAGCTCTTCATCCAGTGTGTATACATCATCTCTCTTAACCACAAGCTGTGAGCCATCCTCAAACTCCACCTACCAAGGAAACAAAGGCCTTTTGGCTAGGATATCCCTGACTCTTTTCCTGGTTCCCATGCACAGTGGCAGTCTCCTACAGTCAAAGGAAGGAGTTAGCACACTAAAATAAGGACTACCTTACTTCACATTTGGCAGACTGGACACAGGACAGACCCCTAGCTCTGAAAGGGTTACCAGCCTATTAGCTCTCCTAAGAGCAAAGACTTGCCTCTGGCCCAACAGGAAGCACAGAATTAATCAAGCACCCCCCACTCCCTAGAAAGGTAGAACCTATGGATACCTGGTACATTTGGATAGGGTGGGAGGCCACAAACTTGGCTCCATAGACTTGGCCATCTGTCCATCTCACTTGGACCACTTCCCCTTCAGCAGGAGGACCCAACTGGAGACAGTCCTGGCTCTGAGGAAACAGGAAGGAAGGAGGGTGAAAGGAAGGTCCACCTGCACACAAAGGTAACTGTCCTCTACTCAGGGAAGAGTGAACCAGGACAAAGTAACTGTTTTAGAGAGCAAGGCAGCACTCTGGGCTGAAAAATGTTAAAGATCTTGCCAAGTCAAAGTCTGCCCCTATCTCTGCCCTCTCCTGCTTCTAGGTGACCAAAAAAAAAAAAAATCAAGCTATAATAAACTTAGTAAACACAGGAGTTAAGTGCCAGAATCAAGAGTCCTTAAATTCCCTCAACTGTTCCCCTGAGGGTTCTCCAGGGCTCTGCCATGAAAAAATACTAGAACCATACTCAACTATAAGAAATGTTTTTTTCTTGACCAGGCATGGTGGCTCATGCCTGTAATCCCAGCACTTTGGGAGGCTGAGGCAGGCAGATAACGAATTCAGGAGATATAGACCATCCTGGCTAACATGGTGAAACCCTGTCTATACTAAAAACACAAAAAATTAGTCAGGCGTGGTGGCAGGCACCTGTAGTCCCAGCTACTCGGGAGGCTGAGGCAGGCGAATGGCATGAACCCAGGAGCTGGAGCTTGCAGTGAGCCGAGATTGCGCCACTGCACTCCAGCCTGGGCAACAGAGTGAGACTCCAAGATGGAGTCTCCTGGGTTCTAGCAATTCTCCTGCCTCAGCCTCCCAAGTAGCTGGGACAACAGGCACATGCCACCATGCCCGGCTAATTTTTGTATTTTTAGTACAGACGGGGCTTCACCATGTTGGCCAGCCTGGTCTCGAACTCCTGACCTCAGGTGATCTGCCTGCCTCAGCTTGCCAAAGTGGTGGGATTACAGGCATGAGCCACTGTGCCCAACCAAGAAGTATGTTCTTAACAAGAAAGATGAGAAAGGATCACCTACCATGGGACCTGACAAAGTACTTCAGAACTTTTATTCCTTCCAGAAGCAGGTAAGTACCCCAAGTCCTCATCATATTCCCAGCATAGGGCTTGGTATATGGCGGGGAGGTTAACACACAAGCATATTGGCTGAATGAAAGGTCTGATGGACCTGAGAGAAGGTCCTTAGGGACATGGCTTAAAAAATAAAAATCAGAGAGGGGCAGGGCAGTGAGTCTAAAAGGATGTGGATGCTCACAACTGCTCTTACAATCACGCTACCGTTCATTTATTGAGTGGAAACAGTTCCCTACTTATTGACAATTCATTTATTGAATAGGTAATCAGTAAATACATTTTGTATCAATCTAACACTTAGGCATAAACTACAGCCTCCTACACCCAATATCTGAGGTGTTCTAAGATTTAACTACTCAAATGTTTGATATTTGATAAATTGCTTAAGTTCTCTGCAATTCAGTTCCACCTCCTGTAACAGCACTTCTGAAAATGTGGTCTGTGAACCTCTGAGGGGTTCCTGAGACAGTGTCAGGGAGCAAGTGAGACATGACTATTTTTATAATATTAAACTATTAGCCTTTGTCACTGTGTTGTCATTTACCTAGGATAGGTACAACTGCTGGCACCTGAGCGCACATCAAGGCACTGACCCCAAGCTCTAGTAGTTGTTATTGCATTTTTCACCACTGTACACTTGTAATTTAGGAGAAAAGAGCAAAAACTCGATTGCATGTAACAATATCCCTTGATGAAGCAGTAAAAATTATTAATTTTGTTAAATCTGAATCATTGAGTACATGTGTTAAGTCCTCATAAAACACTTTTGGTTGTCTCAAAGAAATATATCTGTGGTGTTTGAGTTGTGAATTACACTAGCTGCTTTGTTCATGGAATACCAGTTTTATTTGGAAAAAAATTACTGGGCCGGGCACGGTGGCTCATGCCTGTAATCCCTCACTTTGGGAGGCAGAGGTAGGAGGATCGCATCAGCCCAGGAGTTTAAGACCAGCCTGGACAACACAGGGGAGATCCCATCTCTACAAAACATACAAAATTAGCCAGGTATGGTGGCACGCGCCTATAGTCCCAGCTACTCAGAAGGCTGAGGATTGCTTGAGCCCAGGAGGATGAGGCTGCAGTGAGCCATGATTATGCCACTGCACTCCAACAGTGATGCTGCGCAACAGAGCGGTACCCTGTCTTTAAAACACTCTATGAAATAAAATTTTAAAAAAGAAAAAAAGTGACTGACAAACTGTGGCTTTTCAGACTTAGGTATGTGGCAGACATCTTCTTGAAAACAAATTAAGTGAACGCCTGTCATGTCAAGGAAAACAAGAGTTGGTATCTGTTGCCAATAATAAAATTCAGGCTTTCAAGCAAATATTAGCATTTCAGAGAAGCGGCATTCACAACTGTGAGCTTGAAGCTTCCCAAAATTCCAAGTTTTTATATTATTAGTGATACTAACAAATGTAATTTTTAAAATATTTATGGCCGGGCACAGTGGCTCATGCCTGTAATCCCAGCACTTTGGGAGGCCGAGGCAGGCAGATCACGAGGTCAAGAGATTGAATCCAGCCTGGACAACATGGTGAAACCCCATCTCTACTAAAAATACAAAAATTAGTTGGGCGTGGTGGTGTACATCTGTAGTCCCAGCTTGGGAGGCTGAGGCAGGAGAATCGCTTGAACCCAGGAGGTGGAGGTTGCAGTGAGCCGAGACTGCACCACTGCACTCCAGCCTGGCGACAGAGCGAGACTCTGTCTGGAAAAAAAAAAAAATTATAATAATATTTAACAACATTTAGGGGCTATCCATAGGCCAGTGCACCAATATTTTCTAAATGACCAATGTATGATGTTATAAAAGGATGCATGGGTGAAAGATCCATTCAGAAGAGACCAATGGGTTTTAGTGTTAACAGTATGAAACGTTCACTGACCTTTCAGATTCCACACTGCAACTAACTTAAGAACCTACCAGGAGCTCACACCTGTAATCCCAGCACTTTGGGAGGTTGAGGCAAGAGAATCGCTTGAGCCCAGGAGTTTGAGACTACCCTGGGCAAGATGGCAAGACCCCATTTCTACAAATAGCCAGGCATGCCTGTAGTCCCAGCTACTCGGGAAGTGCTTGGTCAACAAAGCAAGACATCATCTCTTAAAAAAACAAACAAACAAAAAAAGTTGTTACTTCCATTGAGTTTTGGTGGATGTCAAAGAATAATCATCACAATTACCCGAAAGACTATTAAAATACCTCCCTTGACTGGGTGTGGTGGCTCACGGATGTAATCCCAGCACTTTGGGAGTCCGAGGTAGGCACACTGCTTGAGCCCAGGAGTTTTTAGACCAGCCTGGGCAACAAGGCAAAACCCTATCTCTACAAAAAATTAAAAAATTAGCTGGGCGCCAGTGATAGGCGCCAATAGTCCCAGCTACTTGGGAGGCTGAGGCAGCAGAATCACTTGAGCCGGGTCCAGGTATGCGGAGGCTGCAGTGAGTTGAGATTGCTGCATTGCACTCCAACGTGGGTGACGGGAGTGAAACCCTATCTTAAAAAACAAAAACAAAAAAAAACTTCTCCTTTTTCCAATTACATATCTGTGCAAGGCTGAATTTTCTTCCTATACTTTAACCTAAACAGTGTATCACAATAGATTGAATCAAGAAGTGACATTAAGGTCAGGTGCAGTGGCTCACTCCTGTAATCCCAGAACTTTGGGAGGCCGAGGCAGGAGGATCACGAGGTCAGGAGATCGAGACCATCCTGGCTAACATGGTGAAACCCCGTCTCTACTAAAAATACAAAAAATTAGCTGGGCACGGTGGCGAGTGCCTGTAGTCCCAGCTACCCAGGAGGCTGAGGCAGGAGAATGGCGTGAACCCAGGAGGTAGAGCTTGCAGTGAGCCAAGATCGCGCCACTGTACTTCAGCCTAGGTGACAGAGTGAGACTCCGTCTCAAAAAAAAAAAAAAAGTGACATTAAAGAGATTTGCAAAATTGCAGGAAAATGGCAATCTTTTGTTTTTGTTTTAGAAAAGTTATTTTTAATCTAAAAAAATTGATTGTTTTAAATCAATCTGCTTTAACTTCTAATAAGAATAAATACTTTTAGATGTAACCCAGAGAAACACAGGCTCTTTGGGGTCTCTAACTTGTAGAAAATGGAGTCCTGAAACCACTGTAAGTTAGAGATAATACCACATACTTCTCAGAGTGGGTATGAGAAAATAAAGAGATACTTGAAATAACCACTTAGCATAGCCCCTGGCATGCTGTACCAGCTTAATAAATTACAGCAAGGGCTAGGTATGGTGGCTCAAACTCTTGTAATCCCAGTGGTTTGGGGGCCCAAGATGTGAGGATTGCTTCAAGCTGGGAGTTCGAGACCAGCCTGAGCAACAAAGCAAGACCCTTGTCACTACAAAACATTTAAAAATTAGCCAGGCATGGTTGGATGTGCCTGTAGTCCCAGCTACCTGGGAAGCTGAAGCAGGAGTATCACTTGAGTTCAGGAGTTTGAGATTGCAGTGAGCTATGATATAGCCACTGCATTCCAGCCTAAGTGACAGAGTGAGACCTGGTCTCTCAAAAAAAAATAAGGCCAGGCACAGAGGCTCATGCCTGTAATCCCAACACTTTGAGAGGCCAAGGTGGGCAGATCACTTGAGCCCAGGAGTTCGAGACCAGCCTGGGGAACACAGCAAAAGCCCATCTCTACAAAAAATTAAAAAATTAGCAGGCTGTGGTGGTGCATGCCTATAGTCCCATCTACCAGGGAGGCTGAGGTGGGAGGATCACCTGAATCCAGCAAGTTGAGGCTGCAGTGAGCTGATATTGTGCTACTGCACTCCAGCCTGGGCGTCAGAGTGAAACCCTGTCTCAAAAATAAAATGTAAATAGGCCGGGCGCGGTGGCTCACACCTATAATCCCAGCACTTTGGGAGGCCGAGACGGGCAGATCACGAGGTCAGGAGATCGAGACCATCCTGGCTAACACAGTGAAACCCCGTCTCTACTAAAAATACAAAAAAATTAGCTGGGCGCGGTGGCAGGCGCCTGTAGTCCCAGCTACTCGGGAGGCTGAGGCAGGAGAATGGCACAAACCCGGGAGGCAGAGCTTGCAGTGAGCTAAGATTGCACCACTGCACTCCAGCCTGGGCGACAGAGCGAGACTCCGTCTCAAAAAAAAATAAAAAAATAAAAATAAACAAAATGTAAATAAATGACAGCTATACTACTGCTATGAGTACTACTAATGTCGCCTTTTCTATAAGTCTACCTTATAACCATGAATGTGCTTTTAGCAACTGAGTGACTAATGCGGTATAAACATGGGACAATACCTGATTTATTAAAGGAAAAAATTGTTTCATTCCTCTCTACTTTGGTGGTTAGTCTACCAACTGAAAAGGCAAGGTGGGGGTAGGGGAAACCTGAACTAAATCCTCAATACCAAGCCAGACCTAGAACTGGGTCCGTGGGGGGCCACTGTGTCTCAGGTGTTAATAACATAAGCAGGCCAGCGGTGTCTCCAGGCAGTTTCTACTCAGCCCTAAAGCCCACTGTGAAGAAACAAAAGCAGATTCTATACCTCTACTAAGAGGGCCTGGTAGAAAAGAGTTGGATAATTCTCCTAAAATTACACAGCTACTAGGCAATGAAGCTGGTATTGGCACATTTGATTCCAAAGCCTTGGCTCTCCTATTGCACTAGAATGCCCTCAAGGATAATTTAGACAGCAACAGTTGCAGGTTTCAAGGAATTGCAGAAAATACTGATTCCCAGGTACTTCTAGGGAATATAGGGTACCCTAGCAGCATGCAGTTTTCTTTGCAAGGAAAGACTGGTACAGGTGCTTCTTTCTGTTTGAGGACCAGGTGATGGGACCAGGGACCTGGCTAGAAGCAGCAGGCACACACACACAGTCTGCCAGCCAGACCTTAGAAACATCCCCCATTCCAAACTGCCTGAGAAGCTCCGTGCAGTTATTACCACTATGTCCTCGGGATAAAGATTGTCGCTGAAGGAGCCATCATCAAAGTTGACTTCATAGAAGGTCTCGGTGGTGAGCCTGACCACTTCACACTGGTAGAAGCGCCCGTTCTTATGCTTGCTAATGACTTTCTGGCCTGCAGTGATGCTTTGCAAGGCCCCCTTGGCACGCTGGAAAAAAACAGGCTTCGGTTACTCACACGTGGAATTGGTAGGCCTGGCATATGGAGACCAAGATCAATTAGTTCCTCCTTATCAGGGAAAGAGAAACATGGGAAAGGACAAGTAAAAAGGAGAGAAGACATGGGAGCTAAAACAAGCCTTTCCAGATACCCACCATCCTAGCCAGGACACTGGAAGAGACCAGTACCACATTTTCCTCCATAAATTTAGCTCCTCCCATAAATTTAGCTAGTCCACAACTGGCCCTTATACCACATTGTCTTACCCAGAACCCTCTGAACAACAAGGACTTCTCTGATCTTGCCAAGAACTGATATCAAAGTATGGAAGGAAAGACTCAATAGGTGCCCTGAGGGGCAAAGCTGCACCACATCTTAGCATCGGCATTACCCTCAGGGCTAGGGCACAAAGACTTAGGTTTCCCAGATGTCTCCAGTTACACATGACGAACTGCCCCCCATTCCAAGGGCCCTGCCATTGCCCATCTCTGGTGCCCTCACCATGCCCTTCTCATCCTGAACTTGCCCTTGATGCAAACAAGATCACAAAGCATGTGACAGCCTCATTTCCAAGCACGCCTGCTAGCCTGTCCAGGCACTCTGCCCCAGCCATGCTGGCCCCCCTTGCTGTTCCCTGAATGAGTATGCCACATGTACTGCCACTCAGGGCTTTGGCACTGCTGGTTCTTCTACCTGAGATGCCATTCCCCAGTTACTTGCACACTGACTCCCATCCCAGTGTCAACTTATTGATGCCATTCCTTACTACTTAATCTTCCATTCCCCTTATCTGACTTAATTTTTATCCCTGCACTTCTCACCATCTGCTATACTGTGTATTTACTTGCTTCTATGTATCCTTCAACTATACTGTATGCACCAGAAGGGCAAGGACTTTTTTGTCTTGTTCAGTGGTATAGTCCTGGCACCTAAAACTGTGCCTGGCATATAGTAAGTGCTCAATAACTATTTGAAGAATAAATCAGTGAAAGAAATACTAACTCATCAGTCCCCCCAATTTCCTCATAGCACCAGCAGTCTACAGCTGCCAGCTTAAGCATGTGGAGTACTAATGATTATCACAAAATAACTATTCTATGTATGAAAAAACTCCTATATCCCTATCATATCTGTGACTCGTACTACCTCAAGTTTTTACCTGCGTCAAGGGCAAGTTCACAATGAGAAGGGCATGGTGAGGGCACCAGGGATGGCTATGGCAGGGCCCTTGAGACACTCCGGAGTCTCATTCTCACTAGAATATGTTCCCATTTTCCTAAGGTCCTAACCATACCCCTGACCACCTGTCATGTTCAACATCTTTATGAAAAAGAATGCAGTCAGCCAACCAGGACTTTTCTGCAATCCCAAATGGCAGAGTGAAAAGTTCAGCCTTCTGGGCTGGCCGTCTATCACATTCTTCCTTTGATTATGTATTTACCACATTGTTGTCAAACCTGTATGATCGTCTCTTCTATTAGATTGTAACTCACTCATGGCAGAGCCTTCCCCGACTACGGTCTGGCATCTGACCTGACTACCCTACAGGGACACTCCAGTTTGTGGTACTTAGTGACCACCACACCAGCCCTGCCTTCTCTGTCGAATGTGACCCTCCTTCCTCCCACTGGCTTGCTTCACTTTCTCAGCTGCTTTCACTGGTTCATGCTCTGCTACCTGCTCCTCCCACTGGGAATCTCTGGAGCCCAGTTTCTAATGGGAACTAGATTTAACTATGCTGTTAAATGCTAATAGCCAAATCTTTACCCTCACAGTTACTCTCCAGAATGCTCCAGCGACCTTAGCATTTACTTTCCTCTTTCTCATCCCTCCCTCTCTCCCTTGCAGAGCAACACTGCTTCAACTCAGTTCCTGATTGCAGTTACTAACATCATATTAGCATCCTTCCCATCTCTCAAGGGATTAACCTGAGTCATCTTCAGTATTCACTCCCCCTTTCCTCCTCCTCTCCACTTCTCAACCCACGAGGGTCATCAAATCCTATCAATTCTACCTGTTGGGGGATCTCAAAGTTAAATGTACCCCAAAGCCCTGCCTATGTGTTCCCATTTAAGACCTCACTCTCTCCTAGGCTAACTGGTTTTCTGGCCTCAAATTCTTACTCTGAATCCTCTCTTCAAACACACACCTAAGTAATTATCAAAAACTATAGTTCAGAATCAAAATATTCAGCAAGTTCTCCTCATTAGTGAAGAGAGGTCAGAGTCCTGAGAGTGGCAGTGCAGGGCTTTCATCCTCTGCCGTTGTCCGCCTCTCAGGCATCACACTCCCACACGCCATCACACTCCCATAACCAGTCTTCCATGGTCCTTCTTCCACGACCTGCTCGTTCTGTTTCTGAAGCTCTGCACACAACAGTCTCTGCACACAATTCCTTCTTATTGTTTAAGACCCACTTCAAATGCCACGTTCTACCCAATCCTCTTCGTAGCTCCTCTAGCTACCATTACATGTCACTTTTTCTCTAATCTTTACCATTCAGAGAACTGCAGAAATCTCTACTGTCTGGCAGGTCATGGTTAACTCTTGGGAGCTCTCCCCATTTGTTCTCAACATTTTCAGAGGTTCTGCATGTCCCAGACACTAGGTTAAGTAATAAGGATGCCCAAAGTAATAAGATATGGACCCTCAAGGAGTTTATCCTGATGGTGAGGCAGACAAGTAAAGAGATAATCAAAAGGAATCAACTACAAGCAGTTTGGTGTCACTGGATTATGGAGTACAAGGCAGGGAGTGGAGATGGACAGGGGCCATCTCTCAATCTCTTAACTCATTAGCACTCTTCATAATGCAGAATGCTTGAGGAAATTGTTCCTGACACAATAAATGGAAAACATGCAGAGAAAATGATCATGAAAAATGTCAAAAGGATTCTAGAATGGCACCCTCTCTCACCTCCAAATTAGGAATCTTGTGCCGAAAGCAGGTAATGAAGACCACAAAAGGCCAGTCGTCAGGCTGCATCATCACACCGGCAGCCTGGGCGCAGCTCACGTGGAAGGCAGTTGGGCAGCGGCCGTGAGAACACTGCACACAGCAGCCAGCAGTTCTTTTCCTCCGCTTCTTACAGAAGATACATTTCTATAGCACAGGGGAAGAAAACCAGTGATTGCAGGAACTGACACTACAGCTTCCTCTGTCCCTCCCAAATGCAAGGTCAAGCAAGCAAGAGTCCTTCCCAAAATACAAGGACACACCAGCCTGCTCTAATCCAGGTCTGGTTACAACTTTATCCACCAAGAAATTTTTTTTTTTTTTTTTTTTGAGACAGAGTCTTGCTGTGTTGCCCAGGCTGGAGTGCAGTGGCACAATCTCGGCTCACTGCAACCTCTGCCTCCCGGGTTCAAGCGATTTTCCTGCCTCAGATTCCCGAGGAGCTGGGATTATAGGTGCACACCACCACTCGGCTAATTTTATATTTTTAGTAGAGTTGGGGTTTCACCATGTTGCCCAGGCTGATCTTGAACTCCTGACCTCAAGTAATCCACTTGCCTCGGCCCCACAAAGGGCTGGGATTACAGGCATGAGCCACCACACCTGGCCTCCACTAAGGAATCTAACCACAGAGTGAGAATCACAAACTCTAACCAAAACCAAGGGACAGAGGGGGTCCCTGTTCTCTTCTACCCAGGTACTTGTAAGTCGGGAAATCCTGTAGTCTACAAACACTTACCAGTTTGAAGCGGGGCAGGGGGATTTTGCTCACATCCACCGGACTTCTTTCTGCAATGTTGACAAACCTTGCTTCCAGAATTGCCACAGCACATGAAACGTGGACCCACCTGCCAAAAGGCAAAGGCTACCTCAGTCACCTCTGGGCCCAAAGCTCTGTGGCCTTCTCTTCTCATGTGGGCCTGCTGACAGTGCTTCCTCCCTCACCTGGGTGACCACTGACTCCCACCAGCACGTGCCTGGGACCCAGGACAGTGAGAACCAGAACCGTCTCTCCTCTGAGTATGTGGAAGCAGTGTCACCCCCACTGCTGTCACTGCCCACTGCCCTAGGTTAGCACAGGATCATGCTTCTTATGCCACTCACTCACTGTCTGTTGAAAAATGAGCAGAGCCGCAGGCTAATGGTATATAGCAGGTTTCAGGGAGTGAGAATAAATTGGAGAGCTCTATGCAGACCTCTTTACCACAGGACCCAAGTGCTTCCTGAAAACATCCCCGGCTGTGCCCCAATCTGCCAGTAATCACAGCTCTCTCTCTTGGCCTCTGCCCAAACCTCTCCCCCAGGCTGAAATGACCTCTCCCTTCTGCTCCCTTTTTCCATAGCTGACTCACTCTTTAATCCTTAAGGTTTTACCCAAGCCCCACTTACTCTGAGAGGTCTATTCAACGGACATCCTTAAGAACTAAAGTAAGTTTTGGACATGTTGAGAAACTAGCATGCACCAAGAGGAAAAGAATAAAATGGTGACAACTCTTAAAACCATGCTACATGAAAACCTACAGCAGACAACACGGGGGCTCCATGAAGCTGTCTGCAGTACTAGTGGAGCTGTCTTTTTAGGAACGGATTTGTTCTGGGTGGCCCTGGAGGGGAAGAACAGGCATTCAGAGGTAAAGGTGAGAGGTTCAAGCAGAGCCATTTCCACTCCAAGTAAGAATGTTCCCAGCACTATCCTGTGATTGTGAGGAACACAGTGACCTCAAATAATGGCAGCAAGTGCCTTTGAAGGAGCAGAAGCAGCAAGCAGAGTAGCCATCTCTCAGGGACAGCATGACAGGGACTCTTGAGGGCAAGCAGCTGGACTGAACATGTGCTGCAAGTTGCCACGGGATTCTACTTGGAAGCAGGATACTCAGCACTGACCTGCATGCTCCACGCCCTAAACAGCCAGCTCTTCCAGATCAGAAACCTCATTCATCTTACGTTTCCACCTCAGAACAACCAAGCACATGTCTAAGCACAAAGATTCACTCCATAAAAATGAGCTGCCCAACAGCTGAGAAGCCCAGAAACTTCAGTAGATTTGGTTCCATAGTGGGTGGGCCTGTCTGAGCTCTCCTCAGTGTCCTCCTTGAGCACACTCGCCTCATTCCAAACAGCAGGTCTGAGCCAGGGAGTTTGCCATGTGGAGAAGTGCTTGCTAGCCCGTGGCCGCCTCTGCGCACCAGCGCCAGCTGTGACAAGGTGAATGTCCTCACTCCAGCCTACACAGTCCCTGCACATCACCTTCACAGCCTTCATATGCTCATGAGTCCATTCTTAGAGCCTCCAAAGGAGGATGTCACTGACATCTCTGCTGCAGAGGAGCAGCTGGAGTTGGAAAGTCTGGGACTGCTTGGCTCCCTTAGCATTCCATTTTTAAAATGAGTCTTGGAGATGCTATTCCAGCTCCACACAATGTGCTTCCCAAATCCTCATCAGTCATTCAGAAGAACAGCTAGTGCCCTCACAAAGACACTGTGTGCTTCAGAACTGAGCCTGTGCATTCCAAGGCACTGCTCAGGAAACTTACCTGTCATCATTTGCTCTCTGCAGGGCCCCTCCTCGTAATGAGCATAAACAGCAGTCCTGCCAAGAAAGGAGAGGGAGGAAAAAGTGGTTAACACCAAGTCATTAACATTCAATCTGCTCTCCCCTGGACCTGCTTTAGGCAACTCCTCCACATAAGAAAGCAGCATAATAGCATGTGGGGCTTCACCCAGGCAGCCCCTGCACCAAGACGCCCTGTCGGAAGGAGAGGCCACTCAGGGCTAAAGTGTGCCAAGTATTCGCATGACTTCGTATAATCCTCTTCACTGTTACTGCTAATAACAACTCTTAGCAAAGTCATGAAAGATACTTTGCTCAAACTAGAGGCACGACAGGGATCTGACTGCTTCTTTTGTGGGCTAGGTACAGCCAGGTTCCAGGGGTACAGTGAAGAGAAAACTGCACAATGAATCATCTGAGCCCCTTTCTGAGGCTCCACCTCAAAATGGCTAAATTCTTTTAAGGGAGTTACTGTTCTTCCCACAGGAAGAGCACTAGTTGGTCGTCACATAATGGAGCTAACACAGCGTCCAGACTCCGTTAAGTGGGCAGCAACCACTCTCACTGTCATAGGATTTACTCTCACGATACTTGCTCTCTGACATCACCGCATACCAGACCCTATGCAGACTGCTGGGAATACTGAGTCCGACATGAAATCGTCCAGCCCTGAATATGCACCAAGACTTACGGTGAAGACAGTAACCATGTGGGATCACTCACCTCCTCTAGGGCATTGGCTGAACAGCGAGAACACATCCAGTCTTCAGAAGCCTTTGCAGGGGGGACCCCATAGCAACCTAACAGGGACACCAAGATGAGCATATTAAACCCAATGGTCAGAGTCAAAAGGGAGATTTGCAATTCCTTTCCATATACCACCTCCCAAAGCTACAACCAAATCTCACAGAAACCCCTTAGTTTTCTTTAGTCTGAGTCCCCAGGGCTCAGGCATATAGTATGGCTCAAAGTCTCAAAACGTCAGAAACTGTAGATTCACTGGTACAAACACCTAGTAAGTGGCAGGGACTAATCCCTTTCTGCTATCTGCAAACAAGAGGATGGCACAGAGATGCCTAGTGCCAGTATGGACCCCTGGAGACACAGAAAAAATCAGCTAGCAACAGACTCTCCCAATAAAACATCAACAATCTTTTAGGGGCTAGGAGGCCAGGAGGTAGCAAGAACTTCCAGCGGGCAGGCCCATACTCTTGGGACAGGACACACAGAAAGGTGAGCAGCACTCACTGGCATGGACCCGGACGCTGCACTTCTTGCAGGAAACCAGTATGCTGGTGCCATCTTCCTCAAGGTAAGGAGTAGAAAGGTTGATGTCCGTGCTGCAGCCAGTCGAAGTGAAGCACATTTCCGGAATCAATGGCTTGGTCCTCTGCTTCTGGGGGGCTAAATCTGAAGCATTTCCGCAGTTCTGAGTAAAGCCTCCAAACTCAACCTAAGGGGAAAGAACAAGTGTACACCTCAGTGAGCACATGCCTATGCTCTTAGCCTTCCACCTGCTCTGTCAGCAGAAAGCTGGCTCTCTTACCGATCTGACTATGGCTACAGCTCCCGGGTGCACAGCCATTATCCCGGAGCTGCTAATTGAAGTTACCTCTAATGACTCAAATTCAATTTCTCACAGCAGCATCATACAAAGACCCCTAGGGGACAGCTGAGAAAAGGGATCAAGGTAAGAGGCAACTGGGATTTCAGTCTTCCCAAAGCAAGTGGTAATAAAATGCAGAGAGGCCAGGCGAGGTGGCTCACGCCTGTAATCCCAGCACTTCGGGAGGCCAAGGCAGGTGGATCACCAGAGGTCAGGAGTTTGAGACCAGCCTGGCCAACACTGTGAAACCCCATCTCTACTAAAAATACAAAAATTAGCTGGGCGTGGTGGCACATGCCTGTAGTCCCAGCTATTTGGGAGGCTGAGGCAGGAGAATTGCTTGAACTGGGGAGGCAGAGGTTGCGGTGAGCTGAGATCACATCACTGCACTCCAGACTGAGACTCCATCTTTAAAAAAAAAAAAAAAAAAAAAAGCACTGAAATGTTAGCAGCTAGGCTGCTACTGTGGGCTCCCTTATGTGCTACGCCGTGCAGTGACCCCACCCGGGGAGTGTACCCAGAGCAGATGCTCCTAATAGGCCAGCACTAATTGCCTCTTGTGGTGCCTGTTAGCAGGTCACCTGAGCTGCAGCACTGTTACATGGCTGGAGCCCCACCTGTGTGATTCCTGGCTCAGGGTCCCACCAGGAAGAACTTATATCCACATACTTCCCTTGGCAAACTATACTGATTGCAAATATCTGCTGGATGGCACCTGCATCCCCATTCCAAGGATGAGGCCCAAAAAGATGTCAACCCCAGAGCCTATGCCATTTGTGAAGCTCCTACTTAGTAGATCTGCTTATAGTAAGAACCCAGCCATTCACTCCCCTCATAGGCAAAGGCTTTGGTTTTGCTTTTTGTCAATGGAAAGATTTAGCGAGTTCCTAATCCAAAGTGTGTTGGTCTGAGGTTCTATTTTCAGCAAGCATGAATCGAGGGCCCTGCCAGCCTCAGCAGTAGCCATGCTACTTTAACCACGAGATCAAGTTAAGGACCACTTATCTACCTGCCACGCTGTGCAGGTCCCAGCTGAGACTGAGCTGGTCCCCTGGCACCTGCTGCTGTGAATGCCTTCCTGGCATCCTAGAGCTGGACCCAAAGAGATCTATCAGTGAATCCATAGATGCCCCAGAGTATGAAGCACACAGCTGAGCTCAGCAGTCTTGCTTCCCAGTCCCTCCTCACATATCGGGCCCTTGCTTCTACCCCTCCCAAGTTCCTTCTGCTACTGGCAACACCCATTGTGGCAATGGGAAAAGAAAAACAACATTAGAGGATCTGGTTTTTTAGCTGAAGTTCAGACTGTGGTAAAGAAATTAGTTCTCCACACTGGCCAGGACTACAAACCACTTGGCAGGAATAACCACGGACCAGAATAAGAAAAATGCAGATTGCTCTGCAAACAATGATGTCTGTGGTGAATGCATGTGCAAAGGGGAGCCTAAGCCCACCCTCAGCTCATCTCCAAAGCATTCTCAATTGAAACCTACGTTGCTGGGTTATCTGCCTGGAGAAGACTGACCAATACACGGATGGGGCAGAGAATGCCAGAGATGGAGGTGGCCTTTCCCAAGACAACCAGTGACAAGCTATATACTCACAATTAAATCTAGCTTCCCTCTGATTGCTGGTCCTGGGTAAACAGAGTGCATGAAGCTGGCTTACCTGATGGTAAGTCTGGAAGATCATACAGACAGCGCAGTGAGGGGCCTGCTGGGCCATGGTCTCATTGAATTCCTTCTCAGCCTCAAAGTTTGGAGGTCGGTTCTGCCACAGTTGGCTCAGAGGCTTGGCCCAGGCCTCTGTCTCCTCAGCCTCTTCCTCAGGGGTCAGCTGTTCAGATGTCTCTAGCGGAAGAAACAGAAATGTGAGTCAGCACCAACCATGCACATGTGTGGCTCTGCCTGGAGAGCAGATGAGTTCAACTAGGACTCCTGGTCCTAGGTTTGGACCAAGGGTGACTCTTGGATTCCTAAGGATGATAAAGGCAAAGGATGGAAGAACTGTCAGTAGACTCCTTCAGTATCTTGATGATGTGTAGGGAGTCCTGCCAGTACCCCATTCCCTGGCCAAACTGACTCATGACCTCCAGTCTTCCTCCTGTCCCATGAGCTCAGCTTACTCTGCTCTCCCTTAACAGCTGCCACATTCAGCCCCTCTGCCCAAGGACAGCAGAATGAAGCACCATCTTGCCAGAAACCATCTTATTTGCTGCCTCCAAAATGTCAGCCTGTTAAGTCCTTTACCTTTTAGAGTTTTCCCTTTAGTGCAGCTAAACAAGGAAGGAAAATAACAGGGAATTGGCAAAGCTTAAAAGTTGTAATATCATGGTCCTTGGCCAGCACTTTCCAGCTTCCTCTGGAAAGGTCAGGGGTATGTACCTATTCTGGACAAGGCTCCCCAACCCCTCCTAGCTCTGCCTCAGAAGAAAGCAGAGCTACATGTCCAAGATGATTCCTCTTCCCAGCCACAACATGTGATGTCCTGACGCTGGCAAACAATATCCTGCAGGCTGAATCCAGCCCACTCGGGAAGTTAAGAACTGTTTTTACATCTTTGTGATGGGGTCTCGCTATGCTGCCCAGGCTGGAGTACAGTGGCTATTTACATGTGCGATCATAGCCCACCACAGCCTCAAACTCCTGGACTCAAGTGATCCTCCCATCGCAGCCGCCCAAGTAGCTTGGATTACAGGCACATGCCACTGCACCCAGCTTTGTTTTTACATTTTCAGCATTGGGGCTTAAAAAAAAAAAAAAAAAGACAGTGACAACCACAGAGACTAATGAGGGCTGTAAAGCCTAAAATACTGACTTCCTGGCCCTTTATATATCCCTGGTCATGACAGATGGTGTCTCCTAGGTACGCTAGACAGCAGAACATACAACTCATCAGACTTCACCAAGGCCTGGGAAGGAAAAATCCCCTTTGGGTGCATCTTCCTACAAGAAAGGGACATACTGCTGAGTGGAAATCAAAAAAAGTTTGCTCACAAAACTCATATAAGTGATGAAGGTGCACATTTCCCAGTTCTTCCTAAATCAGTAAAACACAGGCATAGTCCACGAGCTCCCAGCAGAAACAAGGAAACAGAAACAGGGAAGTAAAGGGAACGCCAAAATTCTAAAGGTTATGAGTAAATGAGGGCAGTCTTTGGTAGATGTCCAAAATGTTTCTCCAGATGCTCTATGCGAGGGAGGTATGAGAAGCTACAGTTGCTATGCCCTTCTTTGGCAAGTGTGACCAAGCAAGGCCCAAGTATGCGGCCCCTAAATGGAGACTGGCTCTGTGCCAGCCCCATGACATGGAGCATCCTAGGGGATCCCTGCATCTCGCTGTGAGTGGCATCATCAGTCCTCAGCTATGACCCTCCTTCTTCCCAAACAGAAGTGCTTTCTCAAAGGCCCCTGAAATCTGTTCAAAGCAGCCAAGGAGAGCTCTGGTCTGTACTTCCATTAGGTGCCTGTTTCTTCATTTCTGGCAACTGCAGCTCAGTGCAGATAGTTTTCTACACTGCCCTCACAGTCATGTTTAATCTGAAGGCATCTGGCAGCTGCCATTGTGCGCCACCTCAGTGTACCCTAAGGACACCAACGCAGACAATGAAAATCAACCCCTATATGCCCCATCGTTCAGTTGCAATCAGGAGCCGTGGTGCCCAGAACCCAAGCACAGATTTTTTTCGTTATCCTGGCCAAACGAGTGACCAAGATAGAATGGAAGAAACAGGAACAGACAGGCAGGCTCACACTCACAACTAAAAAATTAACACACTGACATCTGTTCCATTTACAAAGCCAAAAGTGGCCCCAGATCATTCCATTTGTGAATACTGAATGATGAGGGAAAGTGTTCACTACGTTAAGTGAAAATTGCAGGAAGCAAAATTACAGTTTACATACATAAAATTTCATTGAGCTGTACAGTTAAAATGTGTGCATATCACTGAAATGTTATGCTTGAATTGAAATTTTTTTAAAGTAGGGGGAGGGGCATACAACACTAAAGAAACATAACTTCCAAATACAGTATGTGACCTTAGCTTGATTTATATTAGAGTTCAAAAGAAATAACTATAAAACACATTCTTGGGACAAGGACGGAAAGATGGTCATGGACTGAAGATTAAAGGATAATATGGGGCTGGGCGTGGTGGCTCACACCTGTAATCCCAGCACTTTGGGAGGCTGAAGTGGGGAGATCACTTGAGGTCAGGAGTTCAAGACCAGCCTGGCCAACATGGCAAAACCCTGTCTCTACTAAAGATACAAAAATTAGCCAAGAGTCGTAGCACACGCCTGTGATCCTAGCTATTTGGGAGGCTGAGGCAGGAGAATCACGTGAACCCAGGAGGCAGAGGTTGCAGTGAGCCAAGATCACGCCACTGCACTCCAGCCTGGGCAACAAAGTGAGTGAGACTCTGTCTCAAAAAAAAAAAAACACGAAACAAAAAAAGTAGGGGGAAGTTGTGTATTATCTCAACTGCATTATTTTAAAAAGATATACATGGACATACTCTAATATCTGACTAGAAAAGTCAAGAAGATAATACGTTAATATATTTATAATGGTCATCTTTGAAGGGTAATTTTGTATTCCTCTTGATAACTTTTCCAGTTTCCTAAAGTCTGTATTGCTTTAAACCAATCGGGAGATAGGCTGGTGCTACCCAGAGAACCTGAAGTTTCTGTCTGGGCTGGAGTAAGAACACAGAGAACTTTCTAGGACCTGACTCAGGGTCCTGCCACACTTCTGAATGGAGGACAGAAGGGATGTTCCCCACCCTGTTTATCATGATCTTTTTTTTTTTTTTGGTGGTGGTGGTTGTTGTTATTGAGACGGAGTCTTGCTCTGTCACCCAGGCTGGAGTGCAGTGGTGTCATCTCGGCTCACTGCAAGCTCCGCCTCCCAGGTTCAAGCCATTCTCCTGTCTCAGCCTCCTGAGTAGTTGAGACTACAGGCGCCCACCACCACACCCGGCTAATTTTTTGTCTTTTTAGTAGAGATAGGGTTTCACCATGTTAGCCAGGATGGTCTTGATCTCCTGACCTTGTGATCCACCCGCCTCAGCCTCCCAAAGTGCTGGGATTACAGGCGTGAGCCACCACGCCCAGCCATATCATGATCTTTCTACTTAAACAAAAAAAAAAGGCAGAGATGGGGCACTGATCAGGAAGGAGAGGACCAGGTAGGACAGGGCCTGACGTTAGTCAAGAGTAACAAGTACAATTGACTCTGCTCTCCTTGAGGGTACCAGGGCCCAGTCACCAACTGAGCTGGAGCTGAGGCTCGGCAGTGCTGATCTTCCTGGATCTCTGGGCTCCAGGTAGCACAGGAGACCACTCTCCACTGATGTCAATGCACCCTGAGCTTCAGTGCCACATTTCCTGGTTTTCCTTACACATGTCTGCTTATCCTGCTTCTCTGCCTCCTTCACAGGCTCCCTTCCCTCCTCTGTCCACCTAGCCCCAGCCTCTGCTCACCCACCTTGGTCCCCTCCCCAAGAGCGGCCTCATTATTCCAACAATTGTATCAAATGTCACCTCAGTGCCAACTCCTAAGTCTACGTCCTCCACAGACACTGAACTCAGGTTTCCCCAACCAAAGCTACAAACCAGGGAGGCACTCAACTCATCCTCCTCAACTACCATCCTCATAGCTCCACAGCCAGTCACCAAATCCAGTTGATTTTATCTTCCAAATATATTCCCTACCACCACCATCCTACTTCAGACCTTCATATTGCAGACAGACCATTATGGAAGCCCATGTGGTCCTCTCAAAGCCATCCTCAAGATGCCAGCACTAGGAGTGATCTTTTCTAAAGGAGTCTAAATGACCATGTCATTCCTCTGCTTGAAACGTGTCACTGGCTCCTGGATGCCAGTAAGACAAACTCCTCACTCTGGCCTCCATGATAATGCTCTCCAGGATCTGGTCCCCCTCCTCCTACCCCACCTATCACTCCCTGGCCTTGCCCTCCAGCTCTAGCCACACTGAGCTGACTAGAGTTCTCTGACTACAGCCTCCTGCTCCTCTTCTCCAAGGCATGCTGTCCTTCTGCCCCAGAGTAACACCTCTTTTTTTTTTTTTTTTTTGAGACGGTGTCTAGCTCTGTTGCCCAGGCTGGAGTGCAGTGGCGCGATCTCGGCTCACTGCAACCTCCGCCTCCTGGGTTCAAGCAATTCTCCTGCTTCAGCCTCCTGAGTAGCTGGGACTACAGGCATGGGCCATGACACCCGGCTAATTTTTTGTAATTTTAGTAGAGATGGGGTTTCATGTGTTAGCCAGGATAGTCTCGATCTCCTGACCTCGTGATCCGCCCGCCTTGGCCTTCCAAAGTGCTGGGATTACAGGCGTGAGCCACCGCGCCCAGCCGCCTCTTCTTTCTTGAGATCTGTTCACCTGTCCAGTTTCCCCACTACGCTGTGAGTGTCTTGAAGGCACAGACATATCTTAGTTATCTTTGCAGCCACATATCCAGCACAGGGCTTTGCATCACTGACAGGAGTTTCTATCTTGAAAAATCAGCCGTGTACCTCCCAGGAAAAGAAAGGAAAAAACCTGCCTGCAATTATCCCCTATTAAGGTACACTGCAAGATACTAAAACTTATAATGAAATCTGGTTAGTGAATTAGATATAAGGAAATCCAGTCCTCTCTATGGAAATCTGGAAGAGCAGCTAAGCCACAGGCCCACCCTTATCTGTCAGCTTGGCCTTCTGATGTCCTGTCCTGTCAAGTCTAATGTGGTGAGCTGCTTTCTTCCTGGTGAAGGAAAAACAACACTTACCATCATCACTGACACACTCCTGCAGCACAAGTGGGTGATGGCGGGGGAGCTTGCTTAAAGGCTGACGGCGTCCCTTGGACTTCTTATTCTCCTCCAGGGAAAACATGTATTCATCCGCAACCTAGGCAAACCAGAAGAAATTAAATTGGTCTTGTCTCCACTTGAGAGACAGCACAAGTCACCCTTACAATGAAAACCAAAGGAAAGAGAGGGACACAGAGAAACAAAAAGACACATAAAACCAAACACAGAAAATACCTGTCTTAGAAAAAGCCAAGTGACAATACCACGTACCAAACTAGTCTGAACCAGGATTATGTAAATTTGGGGGAAAACCCAAGTGTGGTTCTTGGCCTTCTCAGGAGCAGCCTGAAACAAATGTACCAAAAACAAGCCTGCTTCCACTCTGAGAGCCATGCCCCGTCCCTTAAGCTCACTGCCATGAGACTACCGAGGTGGCCCAAGTGAGAGAGCCCCCAAGGAGTCTAGGCACCCCTTTCCTTGGCCCAGTAGGTCAACAGTACCTGTTACAATGTGCCAGGCAGCTGGGCCACCCAGGAGTGTCTAGGGGACACCCAAAGGGGTGAGCAGCAGCTAACCTATTAAAAGTAAAATAGGCCACCTTCTCCTTATACACTGCCAGGACTTCAGCTCTAGCAGATACTGTTCATTCCTCAGTTAGCTGCTGCTTCTCCAGGGGAGAACATCAGCAAGGACGGAAAGTGCATCTGAAACTCTGGCCTGGCTGCAAAGGGAAAGGTTGATTTAACACTGCATTTACATAATGTCAGAGCAAATGTAACTAGATTTAAACATACAGGATTGACTCAGAAACACTACAGATGGGTTTCTTTCTAATCAACATATTTAAAACTGGTTACACTGACATTAGGAGACGTAGGGTTAGCAAAATCCATTAAGCAAGGAAATGAGGCCTGAAAGAGGGCCACTTTACGACTGTGACAAAAACCAATGCCATAAATGCTGCAGTGCTACTTTAGAGAAGACACCCTGGGCCTACAGACTCCATGTGCGACTACACAGAGCCCCAGGAGTTAAGGACCACAGTTGGAATGCCAAGAGAAAACAACTTCTGAATAGGCCATGTCCAGGAAGAACAGAGCCTAATCTTCCAAACGTAAATTTTGCCAACAAGTTTTGCTGTCCATTTGCCATTCATTCAACAAATATTCACTGGGCACCTACTGTGTGCAAAGGCCTGCTCAGGAAAAGAAGAAGGTGTGGAGAAACAAAGAAGACGTGATCTGTGCTTAGGTGAATAAGGATGCTGCAGCAGTATGGAGGAATATGGTGGAGTGAGGATATTAGGGATCTTTTCCTGCTGATGTCCATGAAGACTTACATGACCATAGACTTAATCAGACCTGAACTGTATCAACTGTCTAAACCAATGGTTTTCAAAATGTACATCCAGAAAGCGCCTAAGGAGCCTCCATTAGAGTGAACAAAAAGGGCTTGAGGCCCCACCTTCTTTCCAACCAGAATGGCTCTGCTTTTGATTTATATGTTTTAATTGATTAAGAGTTCACTTAAAGAAAGGGTTCTGGCCAGGCACAGTGGCTCACACCTACAATCCCCAGCACTTTGGGAGGCTGAGGTGGGAGGATCACCTGAGCCCGGAAGGTCAAGGCTGCAGTGAGTGAGCTGAGACTGCACCACTGCACTCCAGCCTAGATGACAGAAGTGAGACTTTGTCTCCAATCAATCAATAAGTAAGTAAAAGGGTTCTTTGGTTAAAACAAACTGGAAAACCCATACTTGCCCAACTCTGATAGTCTTACCATGTAAATAGAAAATTTAGGAGCATGTACCCCCAACCTAGATATTACTTACTAATCAATTACATATACTAATACTAATGCACATATGCACATTTTAAAGCAAAAACAGACTATAAAAGGTTAAGATAAAAATAAAGTTAATTTTGCTTTATTCCTATACCCCAATAATATTCCTGTTTCCTCCATGCCACCGACCTGCCCCCACCATCACTTTGAGGGCACCTGGACAATAGGCCTAAACCTGTGGTCTGTGGCAGACTAGGGAAAAAAGGAATGAGAATAAAGAAGGCAGAAATGGTGGGGTTTTCTAGCCTGGACCACCAAGGTGACAGGCTTTAAGAGGGCTCGTGTGGAGGAAGTGGAGGCTAATAACAAACCAGGTTAAACAAGCTGTGTGGGGTACACAACATGTATCCAGGGTCTTTTCATTTGGAAATACCCAGGGGAGGCAATAAGAAATTCAGGGGGTTCAGAAAAGAGGTCAGAGCAAGAGCTGGGAACCCACAGCACCAGGTTCAGAATTACAATGGTGGGAGAAGATGAGATTGTCGTGGGTGATAAATTGACTAAGCCTTCCAGGGACAGGAGGAAGAAGAGAAGGGAGAAAAGGAGACTCCGAAGCAGACAGGTAAGAGGAATACCAGAAAGCCAACAAAGGGATGACTTCAGGGAGGGGGAGATCCACAGGCCAAAGAACACAGAAGAGCTGAGCAGGGAAGTGGCCAAGGGACTCACTCGGCAACGGGGAGTTATCAGGACTGTTTTTTGAGATAAGTTCTGGTGGACAAAGAATAAGAAACTAAGGAGCGAATATATCACGGAGTATTTGGGGGAAGATCAAGGGAAAAATGAGATCATAGTTTGAGAAGGAAATTTCCTCTAGAATTGTATTTTAGCTATGATAGGGGGCTACATGAGCTTGGCTTTATAGGCAAAGCAGCAGCTTGTGAAAGGGAGATAATAGGATATTTGGTAGAGAGAATGGTTCCCCAATACACCCACATCCCAATCCCTGTGAATATGTTATTCTAACATGGTAAAGGAGAATTAAGATTACTAATCAGATAGTCTTTAAAACAGGGAGTATCCTGGATCATTCAGGTGGGCCCAGTGTAATCCCAAAGGGGAATACAACAGAAGGAAGCAGAAGAGTCTGAGTGATGTGATGCCAGAGACACTTGGTTGGATGCCCCTGCCCTTGACCATGGACGCAGAGGTCCAGGAGCCAAGGAATGTGGACAGCCTAGGGAGGCTGGAAAGGGCAAGGAAATGGGTCCTCCCCCGAGAGCCTCCAGGAAGGTACACAGCCCTGCTGACGCCTTCATTTTAGCTCAGTGAAACCCATTTCAGACTTCTGAACTAAAGAACCACAAGAGAACAAGTGTTTCAGTCTCTGTGTTTGTGGTACCTTGTTATAGCAGCAATAGGAAACAAATACAGGGTAGGAGGTACCTAAGATCACCGAGAGGAGGTGGAAGGGTGAAGGTCAAGAACACCAGAATGCAGCTTGGGAAAGGAAGAGGACACTTTTTCCATGATCAGTATGTTCACAGCACCTCCTATATAGCCAGCATATGGTGGGAATACTTGCTTTGGCAGTGTAGAGATGAACAAGACATGATTTCTAACCTCAGGGAGGGAGACCTAGTGTCCAAGTCTGAAGTCTGAGCCCTTTCCACTACCGTCATGCTGCCTCTGACCAAAGTAGTCAGGTCCATTCAAATATTTGAATATTTTTTCACATCTCCTCATCTCCTGGCCAGTACTCCTCCTGCTACCATGGCATCCGCACCCTTCTCATGGTGCTGCCTTCCCTGGGATTGCTCCAGTTTCTAAATTCCCTCAGTATAATGACAGAAACCAACTAGCTGTATGAGCCTGGATGAGTGGCAGCCCTACCAGTAAAACGGCAGTAATAAACCCTTCCCCAAACGGCTCTTTTTGCAGACAGGGTGGGATAGCAGGTATTCTCCCAGGGCCCTGCCTGCAAGAAGGCTGGAGCTCAAGGCTCCTGAGTTCTTTCCTCGCTCCTCCAACATCTGGCACCAGCATCAAGGTTAGTGTTCCTGTTAGGGTTTATTCTGCACAGAGAAGAACCAATTGTTCTCCCACCTTGTTTTGGGAACTCACTTTTCAAAGCAGCTTGAACTAACAAGAACTTCTGCAGCAGACATATGGCTGAGGCTCAGGCAGTAGGTAATGAAAACTCTACAGCTTTGGCAGTCAGTCAGCCAGGGTGCTTTTACCAAAAACTGCAGTTTACCAAACTCCCCTATAAAAGGCCCTTGACATAGATGGTGGCATGGAAACTGAACAGCAGGCAGCCCAAATTACAGCTTGGGGATGCTTAAAGTGGGGGTAGGGCAATATAAGGGTGCTCTAAGGAACCCAGTTGTCTAAAAATATAGATCCAGTGCTATTAGACGTCTCCAGGGATGGGCAAAGTTGCTCAGCTTCTGCCCCCAAACCTTGACTATCTGTCCCTTATTCCTCCCAGTCAATTAATTCTGATGGTGGCTTCTTACTAAAACAAACCTGACCTTCCATTTACTCATTCCATCCTCATTACAGAGGGTTTCACAGGCCAAGCCCTGTGGACGGGGCTGGTAACTCAAGAAATGAGGATGAATGTGGCAGAGCCCAGCTTCTAGAAGGTTATATTCTTCACCAGCCTATGGCAAGGGCATTAAGAAGCAAGTACTCTAGAGCTTCAAAGAAGAAAGGGAACTAGATGGAAAGCAATGAAGAGTTTCTAAGAGTAGTGGCTTTTGAAAAGCGCTGGGCTGGCCGGGCGCGGTGGCTCAAGCCTGTAATCCCAGCACTTTGGTAGGCCGAGACGGGTGGATCACGAGGTCAGGAGATCGAGACCATCCTGGCTAACACAGTGAAACCCCGTCTCTACTGAAAAATACAAAAAAAACTAGCTGGGCGAGGTGGCGGGCGCCTGTAGTCCCAGCTACTCGGGAGGCTGAGGCAGGATAATGGCGTGGACCCGGGAGGCGGAGCTTGCAGTGAGCTGAGATCCGGCCACTGCACTCCAGCCTGGGCTACAGAGCGAGACTCCGTCTCAAAAAAAAAAAAAAAAAAAAAGAAAAGCGCTGGGCTGCACTAAGCAGAGGTAATTATCTGACTACTCTAGGCGACCCTCAGAGATAAATTCTCCATCTCCTCCCACCTCAAAACCATCTGCATTCTAGTGACCGTGGCCCAACAAAGTTAATGTACTTACTGCCACTGAACTGTATACTACAAAAACTGTTAAAATAGGTAAATTTCATATCATGTATCTATTACCACAATTTAAAAACACAGGCTGGGTGTGATGGCTCATGCCTGTATCTCAGCACTTTGGGAGGCCGAGACAGGAGGATCACTTGAGCCCAGGAATGTAAGATCAGCCTGGGCAACATAAGGATACCCCATCACTACAAAAATAAAAAAATTAGCTGGGCATGATGGCACATGCCTGTAGTCCCAACTACTTGAGAGGCTGAGGTGGGAGAATCCTTTGAGCCTGGGAGGTCGAGGCTGCAGTCAGCAGAGATCACACCACTGCACTCCAGCCTGGGCAACACAAGAGCTTGTCTCAAAAACAAACAAAAAACCTATCTGCAGCCATCCCCTCCTGTCCCTCCACCTGCACTCCCACTTCCTTAGATCCCCAGAATCCAATCACTACCTCTTCAACTTCCTGCACTCAGCAGGACCCTGCCCTTTAATACAAGGCACACTTGGCCATATCTCCAATTGTCTTGAACTTTTCTCCTGCCCTGGCCCTGGATACACTGTTCTTTACTAGTTCTCCTAATCTCTGGCTGCTCCTTCACATTCTCCTACCTGGGCCCTCTCCCATCACCCCACACTATGAAACTGTTCTTTACTCTACACACATTCTTCTATACCCACCAGTGCCCTCCTGGTGACTCCCACACCCACAGACCAACCCTTCCACCCCCAGCTTCAAGGCTATGTCTATGTATCTCCATAGCCTACCTCACAAAAGTTACCCTCCAGACGTACCCAAACTCAAATCATTTCCTGGCCCACACTAAAAACCCTCTAGTTTTCTTATAACCACTATGCTATACGGATGGCACCACCATCCATCCCAAGAACTCAAAGCTGGAAACCCAAGTCAAGCCCCATGCTACCCTCTGACTCACCCCACATCCGGTCACCCAGTCCTATGCACCTACCTTCCAAGTAGCTCAAGTCCATTTTCTGCTCCCCATCCCTATCACCACCACCCACAGGTCCTCACTACCTCTCTCTCAGACTAAAGAAATAGGTTCCTAATTGGTTTCCCTGTTTCAAATCTTTTTTCCTCCTTTCCTGAAGAAGTACTTAGTTATAAAAATAACATGTTAATCATAAAAATATTCAAATGATGCATAAATGTAGGAAGTGAAATCATCCATAATTCCACCTTCAAGAGAACCTCTGTTAACAATTTCTAATTTTGCCTCTTTCTTCCTCCCCCCCAGAATCTTTATACTGCCTCCAGAACAATCTTCTAAAACATCAGTGCAGTACTTAAAAAACCCTTTACTGGACAACCAATGACAGCTTCTTGATTAAGTCAATGGTGAGGAAAAACTGGGGGGAGGTGCTGGCCTACATTAAGGAAGACTTCAAAACATCATCAAATCAAAGGTGTGGGCCTTGGTTTAATCCTGATACAAACCAGTCAACTGTAAAACAGACTTTGTTTGGACAATGAGGAAATGTGATTATGGACTGGATAGTAAATTATGCTAAAGAATTTTTGTAGTTTTCTTAGGTATAATAATGGCATAGTTATCTGAGAAAGTGACCATATTTTTCTTTTTTTTTTTTTATTTTTTTTGTGAGATGGAGTCTCACTCTGTTGCTCAGGCTAGAGTACAATGGCGTGATCTCAGCTCACCGCAACCTCTGCCTCCTGAGTAGAATGGCAAGCAATTCTCCTGCCTCAGCCTCCTGAGTAGCTGGGATTACAGGCACCCGCCAACATGCCCGGCTAATTTTTGTATTTTTAGTAGAGATAAGGTTTCACCATGTTGGCCAGGCTGGTCTCGAACTCCTGACCTCAGGTGATCCACCCCCTCGGCCTCCCAAAGTGCTGGGATTACAGGCGTGAGCCACCGCACCCAGCTGAAAGTGACCATATTTTTCAGAGATACACAATGAAGTAGGGAAGAAATGACAAGGTATCTGGGATGTGCTTTAAAATACTTCAGCAGAGAGGCAGATTAATGGGCACAAATATATAGTTTGATAGAAAAAATAAGACCTAGTGTTTGACAAATCAGTAGGGTGACTAGTTTACAATAGTCTATTGTACATTTCAAAATAGTTAGAATTATTTGAATGTTTCTAGCATAAAGACAAATATTTAAGGTGATGCATTTCCCAATTACACTGATTTAATCTTCACAAATTAATGTATTAAAATATCACATGTACCCCAAAAATATGTACATTATAAACTAATAAAGATAATATAATTTTAATATAAATACTTCGGCAAATTGAAAACAGGACAAACAAAGCAAATATGGAAAGATCCTGACACCTGTTAGAATACTTATGGGTTTGGCCAGATGCGGTGGCTCACACCTGTAATTCCAGCACTTTGGGAAGCTGAGGTGGGTAGATCATGAGGTCAGGAGTTCAAGACCAGCCTGGCCAAGATAGTGAAACCCCGTCTCTACTAAAAATACAAAAATTAGCCGGGCGTGGTGGCAGGCGCCTGTAATCCCAGCTACTTAGGAGGCTGAGGCAAAGAATTGCTTGAAGCCGGGAGGTGGAGGCTGCAGTGAGCTGAGATCATGCCACTGCACTCTAGCCTGGGTGACAGAGCAAGACTCCGTCTCAAAAAAAAAAATTTATTTGTGGGTTCACTGTATTATTTGCTCTGCATCTTTCTTTTTTAAGATATTGTGTCATTCTTCCACCCAGGCTGTAGTGCAATGGTACAGTCATGGCTCATTGCAGCCTCAACCTCTCGGGCTCAAGCGATTCTCGCACCTCAGCCTCCCAAAGTGCTGGGACCACAGGTGCATGGCACCCTGCGTGGCCTCCCTCTGAATCTTTGTGTGTGCATTTATTATTTAATTTTTTGAGACAAAGTTTCACTCTTTCACCCAGACTAGAGAGCAGTGGTGTGATCTCACCTCACTGCAACCTCTGCCCCCGGGGTTCAAGCACTTCTGCCTCAGCCTCCCAAGCAGCTGGGATTATAGGCACCCGCCACCACACCCAGCTAATTTTTCTATTTTGGACAAGCTGATCTTGAACTCCTGACCTCATGTGATCCACCCATGTCAGCCTCCCAAAGTGCTAGGATTACACGCATGCACCACCACACCCAGCCCTTTGTGTGTGCATTTAAAAGAATGAATTATGAAAGTTTTCAATTTCCAAATCCATATGGTGCATATGGTGGGGACCCTTCTGCTGCTCCCTACGCCGTAACTAGGTCAAACTGCTTCACAGAGCAACAAGGCAGACCCTCCAGGTTCTGGCTCTTGATATCCTCCAAAAGCACCACCTGAGGCTCTCTCTAGTCCTATACACCTGAGACAAACTAAACCACTGCAGATCCCCAAGTGCTTTGACGCTGGCATGAGCTATCATGAGCATTTAGAACATCCTACTCTCCCAGATTCTCTCTTCGATTTCATTCTATCCACCTGGCATTCTTCTAACCTCAGGCCTAAACTGTTTCCTTCTCTCGGGCAGTCCTGAAATCCACACTGCAACCCCAAGCTGAACTGCTAACTCTCCCACTTGTACCACAACACGTATCATTAAGTACTGGAATGATTTGCTCTTATCTATCTCTCCTAGACTATGAGTTCCTTGAAGGCACAGTCCTGGCCTAGAGCAGGCATGCTGTAAATGATTACAAAGTAGTGAAGGGGCAGGGCAGCCAAAACAGTTTTAGAGACTTTTAAATAGTTCAAACAAACAAGCTAGCACATGTTGGAGGTGGGGGGATGGATGGCAATGCAGCAGAGAGGGTATCAGGGTATTATCATCAGGCTAGACCTGAGAAGTATATACAGAAATAAAAAGGAACCAAGAAGACACTCAAGGGTTTTTGAGCAGAGAACTGAAAAAGAGAGACATGTCAGAGAGAAGACCCCTTCCCCTAGCAGACTTCCACATGGAAAGAGTCCTGGCTTTTCTTCTCCCCACCCCCTTAAAAGCTGTGATTCACTTCAATAGGATCTGTCTTTTGGAGAGGGAGTGCATCCTGGCCTATGTCCACACCACATGGAAGCTGAGTGCTTCCATGGAAATGCTTTGCCTCTAGATGGGCCTGGAGACATCAAGAGTAAATGAGTAGTCCAGGCGCGATGGCTCACACCTGTACTCTCAGCACTTTGGGAGGCTGAGGCGGGCACTCAGGAGTTACAGACCAGCCTGGCCAACATGGTGAAATCTCTACTAAAAAAATACAAAAATTAACCAGGAGTGGTGATGCATGCCTGTAATCCCAGCTACATGGGAGGCTGGGGCAGGAGAATCACCTGAACCCGGGAGGTGGAGGTTGCAGTGAGCCAAGATTGCACCACTGTACTCCAGCCTGGGCAACAGAGCGAGACTCAGTCTCAAAAAAAAAAAAAGAGTAAATGAGTAGCAGGGCCATTTGGCCACAGGTTAAAAGTCACTTTCTTCATCATTTTAACTTGTAAATAAAGCAACATTCTGAGCTCCATATGCCTGACTCTTGTATCATCAATTAAATAGTTCCAAATTTGAGAGGAAAAAGGACAAGTGTTATTTATTGGCTTCCTGCACCTCCCACCCCAAAAAAATCCCACAAAAACTTGACTCTGTAATAAGATTAATTAAGCAGTAATACAAAGACTAAACAATGCATATAAAGTATTTAATAGCTGGGGGCGGTGGGGCGCACAGTGGCTCACACTTAAAATCATGGCACTTTGGGAGATCAAGGGAGGAGGATCACTTGAGCCTAGGAGTTCGAGACCAGTCTGGGCAACACAGTGAAACCCCATCTCTACAAAAAATACAAAAATACAAAGATGAGCCGAGAAAATACAAAGATTAGCCGAGAGTGGTGGTGTGCACCTGTAGTCCCAGCTACTTGGGAGGCTGAGGTGGGAAGGATGGGTTGAACCCAGGGGGCAGAAGTTGCAGTGAGCCAAGACTGTGCCACTGCACTCTACCCTGGGCAACAGAGCAAGACCCTGTCTCAAAAAAGAAAAACAAAGTATTTAATATACAGTGAGCTCTTGCTACTTCTTAGCTGCTTTTTGTGATTGTGATTGCAACTAGAAACAAGAATGTCAGGAAGACTCAGCAAGAGGACAGCATGAACTGTAGTGAACAGTAGGATGGACGCAATGGCTCGGGGCCTCTGTGAAGGAAGAATTGCTGGGTGGCAACTGGGAGTTTAAGAGACTCTGGTTTCCAGGCTGAAAAAGCCTTCATTTACGGAAGCTGCCATAAGAAGGCATAGAGAACTGCAATCAGAGGCAATGAGAAGGAAACACAGTAGTTATTAGCTCATTAGCCTGCAACTGCAGTGGGATGGAAAGAGGAACATTCACAAAGTAAAAAGGAAGTCTACAAAAACCGTACCCTGAGATTCAGAGAAGGCACCGAGAAAAGTTACGAGTATTAACAACAAGGAGATAAACATACCATAAAAAGGGACTATTGGCAACACTAGGGAAATGTGAATATGACTGAGTGTCAAGTACTGCAGCCAAAGAAAACAGAAAGCAAATGTGCCAAATGCTAATCATATATATGATGAGTACACGCGGGGGCTCGTGATGGTATTCTGTACATACTTCAGAAATTTTCCATAGTGAAGATTTTTAAGAGCTAAATTTTTAAAAACTAAAGGTAAGGGGATAGGGAATAAAGAGGACCTTCTGCACTGGCTTCTTATATCTGCCACCCCTCATCAAAAGCTAAGCTTGACCCACATAAGCTGTAAGGCTGGGGAGTCAGGGAAGGTCACTTGGGTGGTGTGGGTCCAGCTGCATCTGACGTGACTCTGATCACAGTGGCAGACCCACCAAGAGCTATTTTACACAAAAGCAGGAATCAGCTTTTGGTGACAACACATATTTATGGAGGAAGCCTGAACACACATGTTCATATTTATAGCTTTGGGAATGCATCCTGTTCTATCAGTGTCATACTGGGAGTCTACAGAGCAGTTAAGACTTGTAAGAAAAAAACCCTTGAATTTCAAGGTAAGAAAGGCCATCTCATCTCATCTCATCCCAAACCCCCAAACACGTGGGCTCCAACGGCAGCCATCCTAACCCTTGTGCCGCTAAGGCAATGAGGGTCAGAGGAAGAGTTCCCACCTACCCCAACTGAAAAGGCCAGCCACGGTGGCTCACGCCTGTAATTCCAGCACTTTGGGAGGCTGAGGTGGGCGGATCACTTGAGGTCAGGAGTTCGAGACCTGCCTGGCCAACATGGTGAAACCCTCTCTCTACTAAAAATACAAAAACTAGCTGGGTGTGGTGGCGCATGCCTGTAATACCAGCTACTCGGGAGGCTGAGGCAGGAGAACTGTTTGAACCTGGAAGGCAGAGGTTGCAGTGAGCCAACATCACACCACTGCACTCCAGCCTAGGCAACAGAGCAAGACTCTATCTCAAGAGAAAAAAAAAAAGGCATTGTGATCCAAGTGGGCTGAGGAGGATCTGCTGCTGTGACTGAGGCTGCATTGATGCAATTCTTGGAATCAGAAGCCACAGAGATAAGGGAAAAGCAACTCCCAGCAAAGAACAAGCTGAGAGAGTGAATGCCACCCAGGCTTTTGTTGGACACAACCACTGCAGGCTGGAGGCACTGACTGAGGGTTTCTCCTGCCCTTCTGCAGCACCTCCACCACACAGACCCACCTCCCCAACACAGATCCCCTCCCCGACAGGGTGTCCTTCAGGGCAGCTGCCCAGCCCACACCACTGCCTGGAGCCCATACCTCTGCCAGCTCCCGCTCACTGATACTTCTGGCGGCGCTCCCTTTCTTCCTCATGCATGGCTCTCCCACAGTGACCCTGCCATCCCCTTTGGCATAACTGTGCACAGTGAGAACTCCCGTTTGCCCTTGGGCTCGGCAGGAGAGAGGCTCACTAGTTTCTGAATCAGAAGAGATAGAATCCCGTGAAGAGCCAGAGCCCAGGCTAGATGACTTCTTTTGGGAGCCTGAGAAGACAAGGCGTCCCCCTACAGACGCAGGATTCACAGAAAGATCCAAGGCTGCTGCTTCTTGTTCTTCCTCCTCATCCTCCTCTTCTAGTTTGACATTTTTGAGCTCTTCAAATTTGACTTCAGTGGAGTCAGAATAATCTGAAACACACATACACATTAGACGGAGCCAAGTTCCACCTGCACACGTGAATCTGATGAAAGCCAGAGTGGCAAAGCACCAGGAACATGGGCTAGGAATGGGACCTGGCTTCCCATCCTGGCTCTGTCACTGAGGGGCACCGTGAGCCAGGGCTATCTGCTCAGCCTCCTGGCCTCCAGCTTCTTCCTCTGTAGTGAGAAGATGCTACTACATATCTGCAGGGCTCATAAATAAGACTCCTGAGCACCGCCTGGCACTCAGCAGACACTCAGTAAGGGGCAGCTGCCATTTCCTCCGAAGTCTCCTGCAGGAAATGCAAGTCTGAGCTCAGCAGAGACCTGGCTACCTAGCCCATGCTAGAAAATCTAAAGATCTTGAAAAATATTAAGAGGGTGTATGTTAAATGTTCTCACTGCAACAATGGTAACTATGTGAAGTAATATGTATTTTAATCAGCTAGATTTAACCATTCCACAACATATATATACTTCACAAATCATGTTGGACCAGGAGCAGTGGTTCACACTGTAATCCCAGGACTTTGGGAGGCCAAGATGGGAGGATTGCTAGAGACCAGGAGTTCAAGACCAGCCTGGGCAACAAAGTGAGACACTGTCTCTACAAAATTTAAAAATTAGCCAGGCATGGGCCAGGCGCGGTGGCTCACAGCTGTAATCCTAGCACTTTGGGAGGCCGAGGTAGGCAGATCACGATGTCAGGAGATCGACACCATCCTGGCTAACAGGGTGAAACCCCATCTCTACTAAAAATATAAAAAATCAACCAGGCGTGATGGCCCACATCTGTAGTCCCAGCTACTCAGGAGGCTGAGGCAGGAGAATCACTTGAACCCGGGAGGCAGAGATTGCAGTGAGCCGAGATCGCCACTGCATTCCAGCCTGGGTGACAGAGTGACTCCGTCTCAAAAAACAAAAAAGTAGCCAGGCATGGTGGCGTATGCCTGTAGTCCAGGCTACTTGAGAGGTTGAGGCAAGAGGATTGCTTGAGCCCGGAAAGTTGAGGCTGCAGTGAGCTGTGTTCACACAGGCTTGTGCAACAGAGCAAGACCCTATTTCTAAAACAAAAAAATTATGTTGTACATGACAAATATGCACCATTTTATCTGTCAATATAAATAAATTTGAAGGGAAAAAAGGGAAAGAAAATCTGCTGAATTAGAAGCCAGCCCAGCCCAGAACGTCAGTCCACAGTGCTACCTGGCTGTCAGCAGACCACATCTTCGCGTCATACCTGACCCAAAACAGATACAAGCCTTTCTCCAACAAATCTAGCCTCAATGACCTTCCAAGTGACTGCTAAACAACACTGATCACACCACTCCCACTCTTAAAATATAAGCTTCCACGTGAGCAAATGAAAATGGCAGACAGCCCTACATCCTCTCCTATTTCTCCAGCGTCACCTTCTGGTCACACAGCTGCCTTCTACCCTAATATTCAATTGAGGGAAACTCCCCACCAGTTCCCCCAAGTGGACCATGCTATTAATATTTCCCATCTCTGCTGGGAATGGTGGCTCAAGCCTGTAATCCCACTCGGCACTTTGGGAGGCCAAGGCAGGCAGATCACCTGAAGTCAGGAGTTCAAGATCAGCCTGGCCAACATGGTGAAACCCCATCTCTACTAAAAATACAAAAAAAAATTAGCCAGGCGTGGTGGCGGGCACCTGTAGTCCTAGCTAGTTGGGAGGCTGAGGGAGGAGAATTGCTTGAACCCAGGAGGCAGAAGTTGCAGTGAGCCAAGATTGCGCCACTGCACTCCAGCCCGCATGACAGAGCAAGACTCCATCTCAAAAAAAAAAAAAAAAAAAAAATTTCTCCCATCTCCAGGCCTGTACCCTGCTCCTCCCCTCTGGGACACCCTTTCTACATCCCTCCTCTCTCTGTGTCTGCCTGGGAAGGTCCTACTTACCTTCTAAGAGTCACCTTCACCAAAACCTCCAGTGTTTCCCTGACCCCTGACCAGACAGAGGGAGGAGCTTTTCCCTACGTGTCCAGTCCACCCTGTACATCCCTACCCAAAGCACTTCCCACACTCCAAGTACACTATCTGCTCACAGACCTGTCACTCTGCTTTCTTTATTTCTCACCCAGCACTCAATATGGCATCTGACACGGGACACATGTATGAGTTAAGGTTGTGGAAAATACACCATAGTCAACTAACCTGGGAAGTTAAGACCATCCTCAACTTGCCGCACACTATGGGTAGGCCTCACGGGGGCGAGGGCTGCTGGGCACTCCGTCATCTCATACTGCTCAGAACTCAGCTCCTCCTTGGGGAAGAGCTCACTCTGACTCACCTCCTGTGGTATTTCAAGACAAACTCGGTGCCTCTTTGTCCCTATTCGGTGCTTGGCCAGGCTGCAAGGGAGAGGGCAAATCTTTTAAGAGCCCACAAATACATCCACTTACTCAAAGACATTCCTACACATCCACACACAACCCAAAGTGAATGGCCAGAGCCTGTCAGGCCTGGCTTAAAACTCAGGGATACCTCTTATTTGTGACTTGAGACAAGGGACTTCACCTCTCTGAGCTTGTTCCATCATCTGGAAGATACAGGTATTACCACCCACCTAACAGATTTGTTGTGAGGACTAAGAAAAGGTATGCAGAGTAGCTGGCAAAGTGCCTGGCATATAGTAGGTACCAAGGAACGGTTCCTCCTTTCTTTCCCATATGGCCCAGGATAAATTCTCAGAGCACAGATCCCCTGGCTCAGCTTCCCATTGGTGCAGACTTAAGAAGGTGACTCTTAAGTCTGCTCTAATGGCACTGCAGACTTAAATCACAACATTACCAATGCCCTTGAGTCTCATCCTCACTAAACTTCTTTTTAAAAGACTCTCTGATATGATGAGAAAACATGACTTTTCTGGCTCAGGGGGAGCCCAACCTTCGCACATAAATGCCTTGACCCTCATATAAATGACCCCTTGCTCCAGCAGACTACACGCCCACTGCAGGTCTCTCATTCAGAAAGTGCCTGAATGCTCTGGCTTTCCGGCTTCTGGAGCCTTTACCAAGAACACTCCCTCAGCCGAGGCACAAACAGCATCTTAGAAACAGCCTCTCCACAGGTCACAGGACCTACCCAGACACCTTTCCCTCACACAGCCATGACAAAGGGCTGCTGGGTTACCTTGTCTTCAAGTCTCCGTCCTCTCCATCCTCCACCCCTTCCATGTCCTCCTCTGGGCACTCCTCCTCGTTGCCAGCTCTTGGAGGCAGTTCACTCTCCTTAAGAAACTCAGCTGCTTCTGGTGTGGGCAGAGTATGGTCAATAACTGTGTTGTCCTTCCCAGCTTTCCAAAGTTTGTACCTTTCTGGCTGGAACTTCCTCACAAACACATCCATGGAGATCTTCACCATGTCCTTTCTACAGGAGCACTGTCAGCAGGAACCAGAAGAGCACCAGGTGAGCATACCTTGCTGCTTCCACCTCACCCCCACGTCCTAGCTCCTCCCTCCACATGGAAACAAGTGCAAGATGGTTTATAACCAGATTGTTTTGGTTCACAGGCTGAGGGCGTATTATCCTTGCAGGACCTTCAAATATGAAGGGAAGCAGGGAAGAAAGGGCAGAGAATACATACTACTGGGGCAAATCTACCTGGGCACTAACTCGGGGTCGCAGACGGTGGTTAGGCTCTGCACTTGGGCCCCCAGGATGGTGAGCCACCTGCCCTAGGTCCCTGTCCAAGCCAGGAACACACAAGCAAGTCTACTACTACGAGTCAAAGGCCTAGCCCTGCCGCTTCCCTAGAGTAAAGAAAACCCCTAGGAACTTCAACAGAGAAGTCTCAGAGTGGCTAAGGCAAGAATATTAACGTGTGTGGATGTGGTTTTAATGCCTAATAGACTTAAGAACCTCATTTTATACTTCCCAAATCTGAACACATTTTTTAAAATTCCTTATGAACACAAAATGTTAGTACATTGCTAGCTGCTCGTTTCTGAATTCCAGCAACTCAAAGAAATATTCTAATCACCAGCCAATGTATCTAACCAGAATTTGCTCATTTTTGTCATGGTGTTATAGAAAGAAATCAAGCAGACTTACCAGCACAGCTTGCTTGCCATACTCAATCCACCGACGGGTAGCAAAATTGGTAGACTCCGCACAGTTAAAGCCATGGTTAAAGCCGGCATGGTAACCATACGGGAAAGTGATCATAAACTCTCCGGCCTCTTGAGTCACCTGAACAAGAGCAGACTTGAAACAGCTGCTTCCAATGGCAGAGGTCCACAGAACTGGAATTCTGAGCTCCACCACAACTTAGCTGAGCAACAAAGGGTAAGTCATAAAACCCCTGGGGTCTTGCTGTCTTCTATAAAATTATGCAAAGCCCAGACATATCAGATGACATGACTATAATTAACCATTCCTCCAAATGAACACTGTTCAAGGGGATCTGACTCTCCTCTGGCACCAGGAAGCTAAAGTGGCCCCACCTTTAATGCTCTTAGATCAAAGGGTTGTTACATAGTTTAAGCTTTGGCCGCCTCTTGGTATAGTGATGAACTAGAATAAAACTCTGTAAAAGGCCAGAAAGGGTGGTGCCTGAGAACTTTGGCATGTAACATCAGCTCACCTTGTCAAAGGGAATTCCATATTTCTTCAGCATTAACGGGGAAATCAGGGTCATCTTGTGACGGAGAAATGCCTCACAGCTTTGAGCACTTCCTGGGAAAAAGCCTATTTAATTGAAAGGGTATGGGTTAACACAGTGCTCCACACTAGCTCCGCAATCCGGAGTCACTTCACACCTGTGCTGCTTATCGGAATGATAAACAGGAAGAATCACCGATGTGACCTCCAAGGATCCCTATAGCTCCGCACCAATTCTAAGATTCTACAGTGAGCCTCTGGGCTCACTCCCATGTAGGGCATTACATGGGTAATGAAATCCTGTTTGGGAAACCCAGGTCACCCAAGCTGACTCTGTTCTTATAGAGCTTTGAAACTACTTAGGACCTTTTCTCCAGTCACTTGTATCCCTGATCTTTCTTCAGTAATGCAGCTATAGTATGATGTACCCAGGCTTTCCTGAAGTATGTTCTCTAGACATACAAATCTATGTAAGTCCACTTAAAAGAAACAAAGCATAAAATGCAATTTTTTCTTTAACATTTGGGTCTTTACTGGAAACACCGGTCATACTGGTCTGGTTCATTATCGCTGGTCAAAGAAACACCACTGCTCATTAAAACTGAGGCACAGACAATCAAAGAAGAAATGACCAAGTCCTTGCTCAGGACAAAGGAAGAAAAGGCTCTGTCACTGCCCTCTTAAGGTAACCAATGTGGCTCACCCACATCTGCAGGCCTGCGACAGGACCTGCAAGAATGTGACCATGGGGAATGCACATTTTAGTGCAGAATAAGGAGCACAGTTCATAGGAGGGTCCAACCCAGCAAACAGACGAGACACAGTACCTTTGGCGAGGCGTTCCAACCGCTTTCCATGCTCAGGTGGAACAGAGTACCTGCAATCACATGAGAGCATCAGAGGCTGGGCGGAGACAGGTACAGAAGCTAAGGGGCTTATTCCCACTCTCAAAACACCTTGAAATAGCAGATTTTTTTTAACTTCCCAAGCACTAGAAAGGAATCTGAAAAAATGAAATATTAGACTGTTTCGGCACAGGAGTAAAGAGTCCATAAAAAAGGTGAGTGAATTTATTTCTTCTATATTCATTCACTTAATAAGATGTTTATTAAGTGTTCACCATGAGCCAGGATTTATGGTACACAATATTACTCTCCTTTATAATGTTGTTCATATAACATTTTTTTTTAAAAAAAAAAGGATGTCATTACATAACCTCAGTATTTAAAAATGCTCAGTATTTTTAAATGCTTGAAAGGCCTAACTGGGGGAGGGCTAGAGAGGAAGAATGGAAAACAAAGTGCAAGATGGATCCGACACTTAAGAGACCTAGCCCTGTATCTGCTGATGAACCCATTTTCCCTTTATCTCCCCAACAGCTACATACACTGATTACCCAACAATCAATTACCTCTCTACCCAGTAGGGTGTCTAAACACCATCGAAACTGTTCTTCCTAAAAAAATGAAAAGAAAAAAAGGACACCTAGGACTATTTAAAACTTTTGCAAAATTGTTAAACTTTATATTCTGAAACTCACAGTAACTCTATTTTAACCTTTTTAATCTCTTCTGAAGATTATTCCACAGTAACAACAAATCCTCCCACTACAAACAGCTTCATTATAAAACAAAACAGAGAAGGAGAGTTGACAAAAATGTCACCTAAAGGACTCCGGGATCCATCAGGCAACCCTACACAGAAGGCTCTGGAGGTCCCACTTCAGAGGACCGAAGAATGTATATAATAACTGGAAAACCTTCTAAGAGAATTCAAAAATCCAGGAGCAGGGAATTTTGGAGTCAACAATGGTGAAGACACAAAAGCTACATTTACACATCCTACAAGTCTAGCCTTCTGAGGAAGGAAATAGGACAGTAGTTAGGGGGTAATCATAGGCTCAAAACGTTCTTTCCCCCCCAAGATTAGAAACTGGAAAGCACTTGAAAGAAGAAAGGAAAACTCCTGAGAAAGAACATGGCTGAGGATGCTGAAGAAAGAAATGAAGGTGGATATGGTTTTCATGACTTGCCATAATGCACCCCATGGTGTCCCCTCTGACCTCATCACTCACTTCTCATCATTTTACACAGCATTCAATCTACAGTAGACTTCCCCTAGCTCCCTAAACACACCATGCCCGGCTACTTTTGTATTTTTAGTAGAGACAGGTTTCACCATGTTGGCCAGGCTGGTCTCGAACTCCTGACCTCAGGTGATCCACCCGCCTCAGCCTCCCAAAGTGCTGGGATTACAGGTGTGAGCCACCATGACTGGCCCTCATGTGCTGTCTTAATCCAGGAGCTCTGCATCTGTGGTTCCAACTGCCTGGATACACTTCCCTCAATCTCCCAGCTGCTAAACCCACCACCATTCCACCCAGTTATGTCCTTCTCATGTTTTGGATCTCAGTTGTCACCTCTTCCAAAGAAGCCTTCTTTAATCTCACCCGTCAATCCTTCCTATGTGGACCTTAGCACCCACTTCTTCCCCATCAGAGCTGTCCCCACATCATATGATCATTCTCTCACATTTTCTACCTCCTGACCGGTTGCCGATCTGTGTGAGGGTAGGTATCTCATCTGTCTTATTCACTGCAGTTATCTGCAGCACCTTCACTAAAATGCTGAGACAGGGGCCAGGTACAGTGGCTCATGCCTATAATCCTAGCACTTTGGAAGGCTGAAGTGGGAGGACTGCTTGAGCCCAGCAGTTTGAGACCAGCCTGTGCAACATAGTGAGACCCCATCTCTACCCTAAAAAAAAGGAAAAAAATTAGCTGGGCATACTGGTGCATGCCTATAATCCCAGCTACTTGGGAGGCTGAAGTAGAAGGATCATTTGAGCTCAGGAGGTCAAGGCTGCAGTGAGCCATAATGGTGCCACTGCACTCCAGCCTGGGTGACAGAGTGAGACCCTGTCTCAAAATAGAAAAAAAAAAAATGCTGAGACTCAAAGATGGGTCAGCGCAGAGAGAGGAGAGAGAACCAATGTTTGTCTCACCAACAAGAATAACACGCTGGAGAACGAACAGGAAGCATGCTGAATAGCCTCGCAATCCCTCGTGTGCTAAGCACACACTGCTGCTCCCCAAGTATTAATATTTTCTTATCGTAAGGAAAAGAAAGCTTTCTATCATCTGAGGGAGTGACTGTAGTCTTAGAAGTCTGCTGCTAAGAAATGCCTCAGGCCTGTTCAGAAAAAAAATTAGAAAGCAGTCGGATAGGCCGGAAGAGCCCCCGTGTCTTTGGGTAACTCTGCCAGCGCCCTGCTCTCCAAAGCCTCCCTACTCAAAAGGTGGTCTGAGCACCAGAGCTCCAACAGCATCTCAGCACTTGAAAGTCTGTTTGAAACATGGAATGTCACCCCAGGCCTGAACCAGCGTCTGCACTTTAACATAATCCTGAGGTGCTTCCCATGCACACCGAACGTGAGCCCGTGCTCTAGCACAGAAGCCCGGTGCCGACTGCAGGCAGACTGTACCAGGACTTGGGTTCTCCGAAGTGCAGGTAGTTGATGCTGTAGAGGTCCATGTCTTCAGTGTGCCAAGCAAAAGATGTCTTCCACATGCCAAAGTACAGGTATGGGGTGTTCACACCCTCAATGGTGATCCCACTCTCCTTTTCCACCAAGTCCAGGATTGTTCTCAGCCGGCCAATATTCCACTCATCAACATGCTGCAAAGGCAATGACAGTCCAGGGCAAGTTACATTTACATATAAACCAAGGCTCTGAACCTACAAATCAGAGTAGGTCACAAGTAAGCTGTCACCTCTCACAAACATTTGGAATAATGTCAAAACACTATGGACGTGAAGACCACAGCAGTCCTCATTCACTTTCACAGCTACCACTGGAACTGACACAATTTACCTTCAAAGGGCAAATAATACTTTGTGAATATTAGTGCAGGAAAGATGAATGAAGAGATGACAGTCACCTGTTTTTTTGTTTGTTTTTGAGACGGAGTCTCGCTCTGTTGCCCATGCTGCAGCACAGTGGCGTGATCTTGGCTCACTGCAACCTCCGCCTCCCTGGTTCAAGCAATTCCCTGCCTCAGCCTCCCAAGTAGCTGGGATTACAGGCAACTGCCACCACACCCCACTAATTTTTCTATTTTTAGTAGAGATGGGGTTTCACCATCTTGGCCAGGCTGGTCTCGAACTCCTGACCTTGTGATCCACCCGCCTTGGCCTCCCAAAGTGCTGGGATTACAGGCGTGAGCCACTGTGCCTGGCCAACAGTCACCTGTTTTAAACCCCAAGAGGAAAAGTTTGAATTGATGCTAAAGAAATTTAGGTGGCCGGGCGCGGTGGCTCAAGCCTGTAATCCCAGCACTTTGGGAGGCCAAGACGGGCGGATCACGAGGTCAGGAGATCAAGACCATCCTGGCTAACACGGTGAAACCCCGTCTCTACTAAAAATACAAAAAAAAAACTAGCCGGGCGAGGTGGCGGGCGCCTGTAGTCCCAGCTACTCCGGAGGCTGAGGCAGGAGAATGGCGTAAATCCGGGAGGCGGAGCTTGCAGTGAGCTGAGATCCGGCCACTGCAGTCCAGCCCAGGCTACAGAGCAAGACTCCGTCTCAAAAAAAAAAAAAGCAATTTAGGTCAAAAGAGAAAAAAAACTCTATGACCACACACACACAAAAAATTGCAAAACATGGGAACTATGACAGTGGACCAGGTGTGGTGGCTCACACCTGTAATCTCAACACTTTGGGAGGCCAAGGCAGGATTGCTTGAGCCCAGGAGTTCAAGACCATCCTGGGCAACAAAGTAAGACCCAGTCTCTACAAAAAAATTACAAATAAAAAAAAAGTAGCCAGGTAAAGTGGCACGTGACTGCAATCTCAGCTACTTGGGAGGGTGAAGCAGGAGGATCCCTTGAGCCCAGGGGTTTGAGTTTGCAGTAATCTATGATCATACCACTATACTCTAGCTGGGTGGCAGGGCGAGATTCTGTCTCAAAAACAAAAAAACAAAAAACTATGGCAATGTTGTGGCTTTTTAGCCCTGATTTCCACCAGGCAGTATCTTCATAAAAAAATGTGCAATATCCTTTTCCTGAGTTGTAATGGCCAGCTGGGAGCCCACCTCCTATAACTAGGCCCTGCATTATTATTATGCCTGACTTTTGTACCTCCCCATCCCAGATCCTTACAGCATCTTCTTGCCATTCATCCCTACAAGCTTGACTTTCCCTGACCCCCAAAAAACTGTTATCAACAAAACTGGAATTCTTTTTTTTTGAGACAGGGTCTCGCTCTGTTGCCCAGGCTGGAGTGCACTGGCACGATCTCAGCTCACTGCAAGCTCCGCCTGCCGGGTTCACACCATTCTCCTGCCTAAGCCTCCCGAGTAGCTGGGACTACGGGCGCCCGCCACCACACCCGGCTAATTTTTTTGTATTTTTAGTAGAGATGGGGTTTTACCGTGTCAGCCAGGATGGTCTCGATCTCCTGACCTCATGATCCGCCTGCCTCAGCCTCCCAAAGTGCTGGGATTACTGATGTGAGCCACCACGCCTGGCCTGGAATTCATTTTTTTTAACTCTTCCAATAACTGATAAAAACATTAAAATATGGGCCAGGCGCAATGGCTCTCGCCTGTAATCCCAGCACTTTGGGAGGCTGAGGCACGTGGATCACCTGAGGTGGGGAGTTTGAGACCAGCCTGACCAACATGGAGAAACCCCGACTCTACTAAAAAATACAAAATTAGCCAGGCAGGGTAGTGCACGCCTATAATCCCAGCTACTCAGGAGGCTGAGGCAGGAAAATCACTTGAACCCGGGAGGTGGAGGTTGTGGTGAGCTGAGATCACACCACTGCACTCCAGCCTGGGCAACAAGAGCGAAACTCCATCTCAAAAAAAAAAAACCTTAAAATATGAAAACAATTATGAGTGATAATCCCTGAAATGCCCTACTGTTTTTCAGTCATCGGAAGATATTCCCAAATATTCTCCCCTTTCACCATATTTAAGGCAGGACTATGTCCCAAGCCAATGAAAGTGGTTAAAATAGCTTTTGCCACAGCATCTTATTTGAGGATTCTGAAGAATCTAAATGTATTTCTCTTCTTAAATGTATACCCCTTTCAGTATTCAGTCATCTTTCTTCTGCAGAAACCACACTGCCTCATTTCATTATCTGAGAGCCAACCCACCCTTTCAAGAACTCATCAGCTACCACCCACCGACTATGCTAACAACCCTTGAAAAGAGCACATCACCCACTTCACATGTAAAGTAGGAGAAATAAAATTCAGTCACATGCAAAATGGCCCACAATGAGGCCAGCACAGCAACATCAGCAGGGGGTAGATCATCTGTTCAACTACCCATTCACCAAACAGCTTTTAGATGCCTACTACGTGCTGGGTCGAAAAAAAGGTATTACGAAATTACAAAAAAGGCTGCACAGAGGGTTTCCAGTGAGCCTCACCTTTTCATAGAGGGTACCATTCACATCTGCACCATAGATGGGAGGATTGAATGTAAGATTTTTCCAGTATTTCCGCTCGAGCTCTTCAAACTCACTATAGCGTGGGGTACAGTACCTTTTGAAAGTAAAAAGAAACATGTAAACCACTTACGGGGGTTTATTAGGCATTATGAACATTACAAGACATAATCCCCTATTCCAGTGACAGCAAGAATTTCAAATGAACAAGGCATAATCTTGGCCTTCAAGGATCTAATACGTAGTCACTGCCTGAACGTCCCTTCCATGAGCACCGGGCCTGAGGAAGGTAATGTACGCAGAGATGTAAACCCACCTTCCTTAACAAGCACATCCTCAACTCTCTGAAGAGACTACTTAAACCACACCTTGCTGGATTCAGGTGGCCACCCAGGGAGAAAATGGGCTTACAAACCAAGATCCAAGGTCCCTGCATATCCACAGACAACCAAAACCCAGTAGCATGTGAAGAGCTGAGGCTTTCCAACAGCGTTCACCTCCCTGAACCAGCCAAAAGGAAGCTGCTCCAAGAGGACTCATTTGTAAGTGCCTCTGCTGTATGCCCAGCGCCCTACGCAGTGGCTGACACTCACCAAGTAATCACACCTAAAAACATCAAGTATTTTAGTAAAAATATAAAATAGCTCTAAAAATCTAGATTTTTGCACATCAAATATTCCAATTAGGAAAATACGTACTCACATATATGCATATTTATATCTACCTATCTACATATAAAGTCATAGAAATATCTACACTTTGGCCAGAGGCATGATGGCTCACACCTGTTATCCCAGCACTTTGGGAGGCCTGGTGGGGGCAGGTCACCTGAGGTCAGGAGTTCAAGACCAACCCGGCCAACATGGTGAAACCTGGTCTCTATTAGAAATACAAAAATTAGCCAGGCGTGGTGGCACACGCCTGTAATTCCAGCTACTTAGGGCGGGGGCTGAGGCACGAGAACTACTTAAACCCAGAAGGAGGAGTCTGCAGTGAGCTGAGCTAACGTCACTGCAGTCCACCCTCAGCCATAGAGTAAAACTGTCTCAAAAAAAAAAAAAAAAAAAAAAACTATACCTTAAAAAAGAGGATCCTCGCTCTGCTGCCCAGGCTGCAGCACAGTGGTGTGATCATAGCTTACTATAGCCTTGAACTCCTGGGCTCAAGCAATCCTCCTGCCCCAACCTCCCGATTAGCCAGGACTGCAAGTGTGCACCATCACACCTGGTTAGTGTTTTTATTTTTTGTAGAGATGGAATCCTGCAGTGTTGCCCAAGTTGGTCTCAAACTCCTGGCCTCAAGTGATCCTCCAACCTCGGCCTCCCAAAGTGATAGGATTATAGAAGCCAGTCAATGCACCCAGTCTAAAAATATCTATACTCTTTAGCGTAATCATCATATACTGAAAATTTACTAAAAACAAACAAACGGCCGGGCACAGTGGCTCAAGCCTGTAATCCCAGCACTTTGGGAGGCCGAGACGGGCGGATCACGAGGTCAGGAGATCGAGACCATCCTGGCTAACACTATGAAACCCCATCTCTACTAAGAAATACAAAAAACTAGCCGGGCGAGGTGGCGGGCGCCTGTAGTCCCAGCTACTCGGGAGGCTGAGGCAGGAGAATGGCATAAACCTGGGAGGCGGAGCTTGCAGTGAGCTGAGATCAGGCCACTGCACTCCAGCCTGGGTGACAGAGCGAGACTCCGCCTCATAAATAAATAAATAAATAAATAAATAAATAAAATAAAAACAAACAAAAAAACTTCTTTTAGATTCAAACCAGCCAAGTACGGTGGCTCAGGCCTATAATCCCAGCACTTTGGGAGGCTGAGGCAGGAGGATCACTTGAGCCCAAGAGTGTGAGACCAGTAACATGGCAAAATCCTATTTCTACAAAAACTTTAAAAATTAGCAGAGCTGGCCAGGAGCAGTGACTCACGCCTGTAATCCCAGCACTTTGGGAGGCCACGGCAGGCAGATCACCTGAGGTCAAGAGTTTGAGACCAGCCTGGCCAACAGGGTGAAACCCCAACTCTACTAAAAATACAAAAATTAGCCAGGCATGGTGGCTCACATCTGTAATCCCAGCTACTTGGGAGGCTGAGGCAGGAGAACTGCTTGAACCTGGGAGACAGAGGTTGCAGTGAGCCGATATCACGCCATTACACTCCAGCCTGGGCAACAAGAGCGAAACTCCATCTCAAAAAAAAAAAAAAAAAAATTAGCAGGGCATGGTGGTACACACCTGCAGTCTCAGCTACTGGGGGTGGGAGGAAGTAGGAGTGCTGAGATGGGAGGATCTCTTGAGCCTGGGAGATCAAGGCTGCAGTGAACCATGAAATTAGCTGGGTGTGGTGGTGCGCACCTGTAGTTCCAGCTACTCTGGAGGCTGAGGCAGGAGAATCGCTTGAACCCGGAAGGAGGTGGAGGTTGCAGTGAGCCGAGATTAAGCCACTGCACTCCAGCCTGGGTGACAGAGCGAGACTCCGTCTCAAAAAAAAAAAAAAAAAAAATTATTGTTATTATGAAGCAATTTAAGAAGAGTAATACACAAACCTTACAGATATTTGAAAAGGTGAAAAACTAATGCACGTTCTAACTAAAATGGCAAAAGAAATATTATAAATGTATAAAGAGTAGACACATAAAGACCAAAATGAACTCATGGAGATAATGGGAATGAATTTAAAATTAATTAAATAAAAATCTGACTAAACAGGCCAGGCGCAGTGGCTCACACCTGTAATCCCAGCACTTGGGAGGCCGAGGCGGGCGGATCACGAGGTCAGGAGATCAAGACCATCCTGGCTAACATGGTGAAATCCCGTCTCTACTAAAAACACAAAAAATTAGCCGGGTGTGGTGGCGAGCACCTGTAGTCCCAGCTACTTGGGAAGCTGAGGCTGAAGAATTGCTTGAACCCCAGGAGGTGGAGGTTGCAGGGAGCTGAAACAGCACCACTGCACTCCAGCCTGGGCAACAGAGTAAGACTCCATCTCAAAAAAGAAAAAAAAAAGTCTGACTAAATAACTCCCTTACAGATTAATGTCAACCTAGTGAATAATAAATTTCAGAGACCTAACATTCTCTCTGAAATATAATTAACTCCTCTATTGCCAACTAATCTGTTTCATGAAGGTAGGTTTTTAGGTCGGGCAGGGTGCCAGCACTTTGGGAGGCCAAGGCGGGCTGATCTGAGGCCAGGAGTTCGAGACCAGCCTAACCAACATGGTGAAACCCCATCTCTACTAAAAATACAAAAAAATTAGCCAGGCGTGGTGGCGGGCACCTGTAATCCCAGCTACTCAGGAAGCTGAGGTAAGAGAATCGCTTAAACCTGGGAGGCAGAGATTGCAGTGAGCTGAGATCATGCCACTGTACTCCAGCCTGGGCAACACAGCGAGACTCTGTCTCAAAAGCAAAAATTTAGGTTTTTACCTTAAAGGTAAGAATCTGCTATATATTAGGATAAAAGGAATAGACATAGGGCTGGTTAATTTAAAAGGAAAACAAGTGTGCTGAAAGAAGAAAAAGCGAGAACAGCCTGGCCAATATGGTGAAACCCCATCTCTACTAAAAATACAAAAAAATTAGCCGGGCATGGTGGCTACTCGGGAGGCTGAGGCAGGAAAATCGCTTGAAGCCAGGAGGCTGAGGTTGCAGTGAGCCAACATTGCACCACTGCGTTCCGGCTTGGGCGAGAGAGCGAGACTCCATCTCAAAAAAAAAAAAAAATAGAAAGAAAAGAAAAGGCCTAATGTGTTAACAAAAAGGGAAGAAAGGCTGAGGAAGACTGAAGCCCCTGGTGGAATTCCATGTGAGAAACAGAAGGCAGGTGAACTTGGTCCTCATGCGTAGCAAAAATCAGACAAAAAGGATGGCAGGAAGGATACAGCCTTTCACCTGCAGAGCAAGCCACATTTCTTTGACATGCCTTTATGTAAATTCTCTCATTGGCCAGCAGGTTGGCCAGCAAGGTAGATGTTTTAAGAGTAAGGTTGGCCCGGCACGGTGGCTCATGCCTGTAATTCCAGCACTTTGGGAGGCCGAGGTGGGTGGATCATGAAGTCAAGAGATCGAGACCATCCTGGCCAACATGATGAAACCCGTCTCTACTAAAAATACAAAAATTAGCCGGACGTGGTGGCGGGCACCTGTAATCCCAGCTACTCAGGAGGCTGAGGCAGGAGAATCGGCGTGAACCCAGGAGGCAGAGGTTGCAGTGAGCCGAGATCACGCCACTGCACTCTAGCCTGGCAACACAGTGAGACTCCGTCTCAAAAAAAAAAAAAAGAGGTAAGGTGTCCGCCGGATGCAGTGGCTCATGCCTATAATCCCAGCACTTCAGGAGTCTGAGGCAAGGAGATCGCTTGAGCCCAGGAGTTCAAGACCAAACTGGGCAGCAAATAATAAAAAAATTAGCTGAGCGTGGTAACACATGCCTACACCTCCAGTTACTTGGGAGGCTGAGCTAGAAGGATCACTTGAGCCTGGGCAGTCAAGGCTGCAGTAAGTCATGACTGCACCACTGCACTCCAACTTGGGTAACACAGCGACACCGTGTCTCAAGAAACAACAGAAAGAGTTCAGTTGTCAATAAAACTAGAAGATCTCAATTACAATTGTGATAAGTGAAGTGTGATAAGTCAATGAAAAGGCGGCAAAGAGTAGAAACAAAGTGAGACCTGATGAGAGAGAGCTGATGAAGCACAGGAATGCCACCCCAGCAGGGCGAAGACAGGCAGGCACAAGATCTGGCTCTGGGCTATGTGAAGGCACAGTATGTGCGACTAGCTGAAATCAAGGCAGGTGCAAATCAAAAGGCTCAGGAAAAGAAGCAAGGGGAAAAGGAAAAAAACTTTGAAAACTCAAAATTAAGGAGTCAATGGAAAGTGAGAAAATCCAAGGAAGAGGATTAGAAGGAGTGGTCAAGGCCGGGTGCAGCGGCTCACGCTTATAATCCCAGCACTTTGGGATCAAAGGTGGGCAGATCACCTGAGATCAGGAGCTCAAAACCAGCTTGGCCAACAGGGTGAAACCCTGTCTCTACTAAAAATACAAAAATTAGCCTGGCATGGTGGCAGGCACCTGTAATCCCAGCTACTCGGGAGGCTGAGACAGGAGAACTGCTTGAACCCGGGAGGCGGAGGTTGCGGTGAGCTGAGATTGCACCATTGCACTATTGCACTCTGGGGAATGAGCGAGACTCCGTCTCAAAAAAAAAAAAAAAGAAAAGATGGAGTAGTCAGAGCTGAATGACGGAACACAAAATGTATTCTCTGTGAATCTCAGGAAAAATGAGAACTAAACATTAAAAACAGCGGAGAAGGGCCAGGCGTGGTGGCTCCTGCCTGTAATCCCAGCACTATGGGAGGCCAAGGCAGGCGGATCACTTGAGGTCAGGAGTTCAAGACCAGCCTGGCCAATGTGGTGAAACCCTGTCTCTAATAAAAATACAAGAATTAGCCAAGCATGGTGGTACGTGTCTATAGTCCCAGCTACTTGGGAGGCTGAAGCGGGAGAATCACTTGAACCTGGGAGACAGAGGTTGCAGTGAGCCAAGATCTCTCCACTGCACTCCAGCCTGGGCAATAGAGTGAGACTCCATCTCAAAAAAAAAAAAAAAAAAAAAAAACCCACAGCAGAGAAGAACTGAGAACAGGCCTACACAAAGAAAAGTATCTCTAAAAGAGACAAGAAGGTACAGAGGAAGAAGAATGGAGTGACAGAAAATAGCAACCAGCTTGGTGGTTTACTCACACTTTGTTAATGTCAAAACAGAAATGAGCTAGCAGGCTGGATGGGCAGTGAGAAATTCCAGCACAATTAAACACAGAGCATCCCAAGAGAAAGGAAGTGGAACCAAAGCACTTTTGATGAGCAGGTGGTTATCAATACCCAGCAAAAGCTCCTTGTGCACCACCTCCAACTTTCTCCTTGCAACTTCAGAGTCAGAAAATGATTCTACTTCTGATGGAAAAACAATGGGATTTGTTGATATAAACAGGAACAGGTTTAGACTGAGACACAGTCCTGAGAGGAGGAAATGCTTCCATAAAAAAAGCAGAAAGGGAGACAACTAGAACAGAGCTGTCCTACTGAAAACACTGTTCATCAGGACAGCAGCAGTCCTAGAGATGCTAGGAGGATGAGACACCAGGGTCCTAGACGGTATGTCAGGTAAGAAAGGGTTTCCACTCACTTATCGCTATTGGCTATCTTGCGGAACTCTCGAACAGTCATGGCTTTCTTCTGTATGTTGTACTGAGTAAAGAGGCCAGACTGCCCCGTCACCAGCTGTTGGATGGGGGCAGGAATGACCAAATCATCAATGTCATCATAGGATGCTCGTGGCTTCCATTCTTTTGGAGGAACAACCTGAAGGGAACACAAGAAACAAAAAGACAGATGAGAAACCTGGCAAGCCAGTCAGACACCAGGAAGCATGTAGTTACCAGCCAACCTAACAGTCAATTTTACTAGACAGTTACTTTGATTTACCCACATTCACCAAAACACAGTAAGTCACAGGCATGCTAATCCTGATCCACTTTTGCCACCAACCAGCTGCCTAACTGCAATAACCTAAGGTAAGTAATACTTGTTCCCAGCTTCAGTATCTTATTTGGACACCAAGAAAAGAGACTGAAGAGTTGTTTCTCTCTCAGTCTCATAGCCCAGTGCTCTCTTTAAAAAAATCACAAACACACTTTTACTTGATTTGGTCGACACTATACTTATACAGAATTTCCTTTTTTCACATACTAGATTAGAATTTACTTACAAAGAAGCATAACATTCTTAAAAATCTAATCGTGAGGCCAGGTACAGTGGCTCATGCCTGTAATCCCAGCACTTTGCGAGGCCGAGGCAGGTGAATCACCTGAGGTCAGAGTGTAAGATCAGCTTGGCCAACATGGTGAAACCCCATCTCTACTAAAAATACAAAAATTAGCATGGCATGGTGGTGCTCAACTATAATCCCGGCTATCTGGGGGGCTGATGCAGGAGAATTGCTTGAACCCGGAGGCAGAGGTTGCAGTAAGCCAAGATCGCACGATTGCACTCCAGCTGGGGCAACAAGAGCAAAACTCCATCTCAAAAAAAAAAAAAAAATCTTATATTTAATAGTTAAGTAAGATAGATGCGCTTTATGGAATACTATACAGCTTTTTTTTGTTGTTTAATTAGAGAGTACTGTTTCACTTTATGTAACAAGGGAGAAAACACACACACACACACACACACACACACACTAGCATCTGCATAAGAACACTGAAAGTACATACAAGAAAATACTGAAAGAGAGCAAGACTCTACAGTAGCTACCTTCCAATAGCATTCTGTTTTACTCACATAAGCAAATTACCCATTCCAATAGTAATAAATTAACAAGACAGTTGACATGAGAAAAAAGAAGAATGAGTTGAATCCATAACTGACCTAGAGGGAGGAATATATGTTGTTAAAAAGGAAAAAAAAAAAGAAAGAAAAAAAAAAGAATGAACGAACCAACAAAGGAATGTATATGGCATGATGCCATTCTCTTTTAAAAACAAAACAAATAACACTATCTTATATGTGTGTATGTTTGTATGAGCAGAGAAAAAGGTGTGGAGGGAGCTATTACCACTTAAGGAGACGGCACTGGAGAAGGTGGATGAAGATCAGCCTTTTCTTTATCTGCGTTTGAAATATTTAACTTGTAATAACCGACATTTTTTTTTATAACTTTTTAAATCTAATAAAGTACAACCAAAAAAAGCAATGTGCTACGAAAAACTGCACTACAGGCCCTGCTATCCCCGCCTGCTGTCATTAACCCAGCAGTAGCGTATCTGCAGATAAGAGGAAAGAGGAGGAAGGAGGATGTGGTCGTCTCAAGTCTCCGGAGGCACCAGGGTCCAAGACTGGTCCTCAGCTTTGTAGCCAATGTTCTTGCTTTCTCTTTTCATATTGAAAATGTAACAAGCACACATGGTAAGAAATTCAAACAACATAAAATGGTGTGAAAAATTTCCTCCTGACTTAGACTGAGGTCCCTGCCTCTCGGTTTCTTGAGGATCTCTCCAGAAATGCAGTTCTTTCAGCTTCCAGCACTCAACCTGGTTGTGACAGAATATATGAAGAACTGATTTGACTCAGGAAAAATAACGAATCCAACTCACAGGAGAAAGAAGTACAAACCAGAAACCAATTTCAAATTACAAGGACCAGAATACTCATGTTGGCTGGCCAGTGCATTCTCTCCCCTTGAAGAAAGTCCACATGGGAAGCCAAATTGCTACTAGAGTGCTGGATGAGACTGAAATGAGAGCAAGAGAAGTCAGATGGCATAAGCACTCACTGGTAGTTCAATAACACTACAGCACCCAGCTCCACCAAGAGGGCTGAGGCACAACAGCAGCCAGGCCTGGAGACACTAGCTCTTTACCTCCCCCTTTCTGAAGATTCCAAGTAGCTCTCTTCCTACCTAAAAGCAGAGATGCTTCTGATGTTAACAACGGGAATTAACTTGCAAATAGAACTGCATTCACTAAAGTCATCACCCCACCCAACTTTCAGTAAAACACAGTTCTGGCCCTTATTTAGGAAAAAAATCTTCCTGCTGCCCTAGGTAACAAAACCATCTGAACAATCCCAGCTCCTTACCTTGGCGAGCCCTGCCCGATGAGCTCCTTGGGATTCAATGTAGGCAATGTATCTACTGAAGTTTCGGAACTCTTCCATAGTTGGATAAAAGGTCATTATCCTAGCACTGGGATTCAGAGTTTCAGACTCAGAAGCCATTTTCCCTCCTTTTTGAGGTCCCTTTAGTCAGACAGGAATCTGAAGAAACACATTAAGAGCATAAAATAATATAAAAATTAAAATTAAGTGCTGGAAACATCAATGCTGAAAACAGTAAAAGATAATATAGAAATTCAGAAGATGCAGTTAAGACTTCACACCTGGAATCTGCCTCTAAAAAAGTTATTTAGGGGCCAGGAACGGTGGCTCACGCCTGTAATCCCAGCACTTTGCAGGCACCTGTAATCCCAGCTACTCGGGAGGCTGAGGCTGGAGAATCGCTTGAACCCGGGAGGCTGAGGCTGCAGTGAGCCAACATTGTGCCATTGCACTCCAGATTGGGCAACAAGAGCAAAACGCCGTCTCAAACAAAAAAAAAAAAAAAAAAGGAAAGAAAAGTTATTTAGGGTGGGGCTGTGGTGGCTCAAGCCTGTAATCCCAGCACTTTAGGAGACAGAGGTGGGCGGATCGCTTGAGTTCAGGAGTTTGAGATCAGATTGGGCAACATAGTGAGACCCTGTCTCAAAAAATTTTAAAACATCACAAGAGGAAGAAGTTCTTTAAATAAACTAGAAATACAGATCGAAAAGGTTCTGTTTAAAAAGAAAGTGATGTATCAAAACTGCATGGATTCAAACCTTCTTTCAACAGAGACATTGTTATTGCAACAGGATTGCTCTTGAAAGAAAAAAAAAACAGAAAATTGTTCAGCTAAAAAAAGGAAATTAATTTGGTTATTGGTCCTATCTAATAGTACAGCTAAAATGTTCATATTTTACCCTTATCCTTTCAAGCTACTCCCTTATTAACACCTTGCTAATCACTTTTCAGAGTATTAAACATAATATACTACAACTTGAAAGCCACGCACAGCTGGGTGTGGTGGCTCACGCCTGTAATCCCAGCACTTTGGGAGGCCAAAGCTGCTTCCTAGGGCACAGCTAAACCGGATACCTAATAAAAGTTAAGTGGCTACAAGATAACAAAACTTAAGGGTTCAAAAGTACTTTGATATTAGTAACATGATTTTAAAACCTTTGATATTAGTAACATAATTTTAAAACCCTAAAGTGAAACTGTTCTATCTAAACTAAGATGCAGTTTCAGGAGTACTTAATGAAATCAAGTTACAAACAAGTTCCATTGCACTGTACCCAGAACTCAAAGGACAAAATTTAAACTAGCAATACAGGGCAAACTTCATAACTGACTGGAGAAAGCCAAATAAATACTTTGTTTTTCGATGAGAACTTCAGCTAAATGGGTGCATCCCCACAGCTCGGTAACACAATAGACCATCTTAACTGAAAAAAGACAAAGCATACCAGTGAAAACAGGCCATTCTAGAAGGAACACCAGTATGTCCTTTCCTTTACCCACCCTCCTCACTCAGGGTGCAGCAGTTCTGTACCCCGCTATCTGGGGCCCAAAGCTATGGCGGTTCAGCTCCAAGAGTCTCTTTGAGAGCTGCAGAGCTCAGAAAGGAGAAAACTGCCTCCAATCTACCAGAAATCTGGTTACAGCCCTGGGAGAACTGTTTAAGGTAGGAGAGAAGGCAAATCCAGTTACCCGTATCTCCTAGGCTTCCTTTCCATCGAAAATAAGGCGTGTTTCTAAACAGGCGCTTTTCATGAACCTGGCAGAAAGTTTGCATGGCAGGTATACTGTTATCCCTGTTTTACATACCAGGAAATTTGCCCACAGCCCACTCTTAAGTGCACCTTCCACTGCCCTATACTGCTTACATCCTCATCTCCATCTGGACTAAGTCCTTTGCAAGGGCAGTTCCAAGTATGGAGAAACCCGAAGTTTATTTAATTTTGACGACCCTCTTAAAAAGAAAAATGAATCCAAAATATCTTACTTTTGCAAATTTTATAAAAGCATACAGTCATGTGAATACAATGTTGGGGCCCTTCCCCGGGCCTTCAAAGGGGCCCTAATGGGCTTCATCAGCCTCTGGCCCAATTCATCTTTGTATGCCTAGAACAATGCATGGCACAGAGTAGGCAATCGGTAACTGTTGAAAAACTGATTTCCTCACCCTCGCCTCAATTGTTCATCCCTTCTTCAACCCCACGATTCCCTTCCCCCAATCTATTCCCTGGGGAAAGCTCCCGTTTCATGACACCTTCCCTCCCAATCAGTAACAAAGCCTAGTGATTCAAGAACACCGGCTCCAAAGTCAGATCTCTGAATACAGATCCGGTCTCTGCCGTCTATTAGCTGTGTGACCTTGGCTGTGTGAGTTGACTGAGTCTCAGTTTCTCCACCTGTAAAATGGGGATCCCAACCCCTTGCCCTGCAGGGTCGCTGTGATTAGCTCAGATGATGCAAGCGAAGCACTAAGCACTAGGCCCGGTACTTAACCACTCAATAAAGCTAGTTGTTGCTAACGACCCCCTCGGACTCCTGCACCCTTCCCTCGCAGCCGCTCCCGCGAACATCACTCCAAAGGCAGCGCACCCTGCTCCCCAAGGTCCCCGAACCTCACCGCGCACAGGTTCGGCCCCTCCCGGCCCCTCCGCCTTAGCGAGTAAAGCTCCGCCGCAGGAAGAAGAAAATAAGGCCCAGAGGACCCGCCCCCCTCTCCCGACGTCTATTGGCCCTGAAGATTGGAAAAGGCCAATCTCAGAACCCATTCTGGAAGCTCCTTCTCCTATTGGCCGAGAAACATGCCGATCACTCACCGCTGGAAGAACCACCCCCACCGCCCCTCCCCCACAAAACTCACGGTTTTGCAGCAAAGCGCCTCAAGAATTCCAAAACCCTATAGTTCTCACCTACAGCCCAAAGCCCCGCCAGGGCTTCGGCTCAGCTCCTGCTGTCGCCACTGGCCGATCCTACTGCTTTTCCAGCAGGCGAAGGACGAAACTCCGCCTCCTCTAAAGTCTGCATCTGCGCAGCCGCACAGAGTCAACCAATTCAAGGGTGGCTGCAAACCACACACCAGCCAATGAGCACGCGCCGCAGCCACCTCCCAGTCCCGACCTCAGTGTGCTCAGCCTATGAGCGCCGGCTCGGGCTGTTGCCAGGAGGAAACGCTGTACCACTCGGGACCGCGGCCAGTGAGCCTCTAGCTGGATCGCGAAGCTGGCCAATCATAGGCGGGCTCCTGGCCACCCATAACTAATCAGGGTTGAAAGAAGCTAGTACCTAGAAGTGGGCCGGTCGGGTAGATGGGTAAGGGCGGTGAGGTTACTATAGGGTGTCGCTAACGAAAGGATGGGCCAAAGTTTTCTTGGGATGAGTATCCTCTTTGCCTGACGTGGAAATGTGTCGGGGCCCTTAGGGGCAGCTTCCGAGCTCAGGGAGTGCTGAAAAGATGACCGTCTTGTCCCGGTTTGGGGCGGTCTTGGGCGTCTCAGTTTTCAAAACAAAATCCTGTGCCCTTGGAAACCCCTCATTCGCTGTCAAGCCTGGACAGGGAAGGGAGGCTGCCCTGAGGGTCATTAGGACAGACCCTGAGGGAGGCTGTCCTTAGGGTCATTAAAAAGCAGTTCCTGGCCGGGCGTGGTCGCTCACGCGTGTAATTCCAGCACTTTGGGAGGCCGAGGCGGGCGGATCACCTGAAACTGGCAGTTTGAGACCGGCCTGACCAACATGGAGAAACCCCCGTCTCCACTAAAAAAAAAAAAATAATACAAAATTAGCCGGGCTTGGTGGTGCATGCCTGTAGTCCCAGCTACTCGGGAGGCTGAGGCATTAGAATCGCTTGAACCCGGGAGGCGGAGGTTGCGGTGAGCCGAGATCGAGCCATTGCACTACAACCTGGGCAACAAGAGTGAAACTCCGTCTCAAAAAAAAAAAAAAATCATTTCCTCAGTGAGCGGGGATTTGGGGGATCATTAGGAGCAGCTCTTGGGGCGGAGAGGGGGGCATCCTAGGAATCAGAAGAGGCACTTCTGGGGGGCTGGAGGGGGAGGGGGCTTCCAAGAATCATTAGGAGCGATTCCTGAGGGGTAGTGAGTCGCCTTAAGGAGTTCCCAGAATTGTCAAGGGTGATGGGGAAGGTCAAGTAGGAAAGTAAAATACCCACAACCAGAGTCATAAAAAATGTACAAAATTACCATGGGTGAGTAATGGGGTAGTGCCCTGGAAAGAGCTATATGGAGTCAGGCCTGTGTTCAAAACTAGTAACTTTGCTGAGCCTGGGAGTTCACATCAATACAATGGAAAAAATAATGCCTCGCGGATTTTGTAAAGATGAGAGTTAATGAATGTTGCCAAAAAGAACATATTACATAGAATGCTATGGACTTATGGTATGGACCAATCATCATTTCTGCGTCAGGCTGGGTACATGCCTACTGAAAAAAAAATGTGTTAAAAAAAAAGTTTCAAAAACAGAAATGACTGTTTCAAAAAGAATGGCCGTTGGCTACACAGCCACAAGTCTTTCACAACAATTACAGGGTTTGGCCGGGCGCGGTGGCTCAAGCCTGTAATCCCAGCACTTTGGGAGGCCGAGACGGGCGGATCACGAGGTCAGGAGTTCGAGACCATCCTGGCTAACACGGTGAAACCTCGTCTCTACTAAAAAGTACAAAAAGCTAGCCGGGCGAGGTGGCGGGCGCCTGTAGTCCCAGCTACTCGGGAGGCTGAGGCAGGAGAATGACGTAAACCCAGGAGGCAGAGCTTGCAGTGAGCTGAGATCCGGCCACCGCACTCCAGCCCGGGCAACAGAGTGAGACTCCGTCTCAAAAAAAAAAAAAAAAAAAAAAAAAAACAATTACAGGGTTTTTCTCCCTTACCCAGTAAGGTAATTGACAGTATTAGATAATAGATTATACTGAGTAGCTCACAAAAGTGCCGAGTCTGAAGAATCCAACTTACAGGACACGTAAAGAAAACCCAAATCATGCGGTAGAATTCATCCACCACCGTCTTTGCTGCTGCCACTAAGCACAAGATATTGCAGGTTGCTTCACAGACTCCACTGTCCTGTACACGGATACAGTCACTAGCACTACTGTTACTGTGTTCCATAAACTGGATTTTGCTGTATTTCCCGGTGCTGCCAGATGATTTCCAAGGCCCCTCTACTGTGTATCACTAGCTTCTAATTGGTATGTGCACGTGATAGGTAGAGCCTAAATCAAGTTCTCATGATATGCTCCCATTTTTCTGACCAGTTTTCCTGTTTCCTCTTTTTTTTTTTTTAATGAGACAGAGTCTCACTCTGTTGCCCAGGCTGGAGTGCAGTGGAGCGATTGTGGCTCACTGCAAGCTCCGCCTCCCGGGTTCACGCCATTCTCCTGTCTCAGCCTCCGGAGTTGCTGGGACTACAGGCGCCCGCCCCCACACCCGGCTAATTTTTTTGTATTTTTAGTAGAGACAGGGTTTCACTGTGTCAGCCAGGATGGTCTCAATCTCCTGACCTCGTGATCCGCCTGACTTGGCCTCCCAAAGTGCTGGGATTACAGGCGTGAGCCACTGCCCCTGGCCTCCTCTGTTTCCTTTATAAGCTCACTTTTCCCCTTTTCCCTTTGCACAATTTTTTTGTTTTTTGTTTTTTGTTTTTTTGAGACGGAGTTTCGCTCTTGTTGCCCAGGCTGGAGTGCAGCGGTGCAATCTCGGCTCACTGCAACCTCCGCCTCCCAGGTCCAACTGATTCTCCTGCCTCAGCCTCCTGAGTAGCTGGGATTGCAGGCACCGGCCACCACACCCAGCTAAATTTTTTTTGTATTTTTAGTAGAGACAGGTTTCATCATGTTGGCCAGGCTGGTCTCAAACTCCTGACCTCAAGTGATCCACCCACCTCGGCCTCCCAAAGTGCAGGGATTACAGGCGTAAACCATCGTGCCCAGCCCCTTTGCACACTTTAAATGTTGATATTCTAAGCAAAACTAACCTATAGCAATAAAAGTCAAAGTTCTGGTTACTTTTAGGTGGGGGACAGGGAATGATGGGGAAGGGTGGCACAAAGAATGCTTCTGGGGTGTTGGCAATGTTTGTTTGTTTTCTGGTTTGTTTTTGTTTTTGTTTTTGTTTTGAGACGGAGTTTCGCTCTTGTTGCCCAGACTGGAGTGCAGCGGCGCGATCTTGGCTCACTGCAACCTCTGCCTCCCAGGTTCAAGTGATTCTCCTGCCTAAGCCTCCCAAGTAGCTGGGATTACAGGCACGTGCTACCACGCCCAGCTAATCTGGTATTTTTAGTAGAGACAGGGTTTCACCATGTTGGCCAGGCTGGTTTCAGACCCGGACCACAAGTAATCCACCCGCCTCGGCCTCCCAAAGTGCTGGGATTACAGATGCGAACCACTGCCCTGGCGGCAATGTTCTATTTCTTCATCTAGATGGTGGTTACGCTAGTGTGTTCACGTCGTAAAAATTTTATTTATATATATAGACAGTTTCATTCTGTCACCCAGGCTGGAGTGCAGTGGTGCTATCTCAGCTCACTGCAACCTCTACCTCCTGGGTTCAAGCAATTTTCTTGCCTCAGCCTCCCAGGTAGCTGGGATTACAGGCATGTGCCACCACACCCAGCTAATTTTTTGTATTTTTAGTAGAGATGAGGTTTTGCCATGTTGGCCAGACTGATCTCAAACTCCCGACCTTAGGTGATCTGCCCACCTCAGCCTCCCGAAGTGCTGGGATTATAGGTGTGAGCCACCACACCTGGCCACTAAAATTTTAAATTAAAAAAAAAAATTCTTAATAGAATGGGAGGCTGGGTGCGGTGGCTCATGCCTGTAATCCTAGCATTTTGGGAGGCCAAGGTGGGTGAATCACCTAAGGTCGGGAGTTCAAGACCAGCCTGCCCAAGTTGGCAAAACCCCATCTCTACTAAAAATATTAAAAAATCAGTTAGGCGTGGTGGTGCACACCTGTAATCCCAGCTACACAGGAGGCTGAGGCAGGAGAATCGCTTGAACCCAGGAGGTGGAGGTTGCGGTAAGCTGAGATCAGGCCATTGCACTCCAGCCTGGGTGACAAGAGCAAAACTCCACCTCAAAAAAAATAGAATTGGGGTCTCCCTATGTTGTCCCAGCTGCTCTTGAACTTCTGAGCTCAAACAACCCTCCTGCCTTGGCCTCCCAAAGTGCTGGGATTTACAAGCATGAACACGCCCAGCTGTGAAAATTAACTGATCTATGTGCTTGAAAGTTGTGCATATTTTTTTTTTTTTTTTTTTTTTTTGTGAGACAGAATCTCACTCGCTCTCCCAGTCCGGAGTGCAGTGGCATGATCTCAGCTCACTGCAAGCTCTGCCTTCCGGGTTCACACCATTCTCCTGCCTCAGCTCCCGAGTAGCTGGGACTACAGGTGCCCACCACCACGCCTGGCTAATTTTTTTGTATTTTTAGTAAAGACGGGGTTTCACTGTGTTAGCCAGGATGATCTTGATCTCCTGAACTCGTGATCTGCCCGCCTCAGCCTCCCAAAGTGCTGGGATTACAGGCGTGAGCCACCGCGCCCGGCCACCATATACCTTAGTTTTTAAAACTAAATTAAAAAATTTTTAGTTAAAAAAAAAAAGGAAAAACGTGTTGATGTCCTCATGGCTTTAGGTCCTTTGCCCTCTTCTCTCATTCTACACAGTCTCCTTAGGTGCTTTTGTTTTATTTTTTCTTTGAGATATTTTTTCTTTCACCCAGGCTGGAGTGAAGTGGTGCAATCACAGCTCACTGCAACTTCAACCCCCTGGGCTCAAGCGAATCTCCCACCTCAGTGTCTCAAGTAGCTGGGACTACGGGCATATGCCACCACGCCCAGCCAATTTTGGGTTTTTTTTTTTTTTTTTTTTTTTTTTTGTAGAGACGGGTTTTTGTCATGTTGCCCAGGTGGGTTTTTGTTTGTTTTTGTTTTTTCTACAACTTACTAGCAAGTTACTTAATTTTCCTAATCCTCAAGTTTTCTCATAACTAAAACTGGAAGAGTACTTCCCTTTCTGGGTTGTGAGAATTAAATGAGGTAAACGAAGTAATGGGATAATGAAGTAAAGCAGTTAGAAGTCTAATTGGCATGTACTAAGTGCTCAGTAAATGCTAGCTCAGTAAATCATGATGATGGTACAAAGCACTTAGCACAGAGCCTGAAACAAGAGCTCAATACACTTTCATTCTAGGGCTGCACTCAGGTGCACACTGATGACACCCATTGTATACCCCAGACACCTTCTCCCTGGAGCTCAGATCTATGTATCCTGCTGTCTCTGGATCCCTCCCCCTAGTTGTCCTATGATACTTAAAACTGACATACCCAACAAAGAACTAATCTTGCCCCACAAATAAGCTGTACCTCCTAGGTTTCCTATCTCAGTTAGTGGAAGAGCCATCACCTAATTGCTTAAGCCAGGGGCAGGCCATTACCTCACCCTGTACAGAGCTCCACAAAGCAAGTATTTTACAAATGCATGGATTTGTTTACATGTCCATCTTTCCCCACTAAACAAAAGTCTCTTGAGAATATCATTTTGGTCTTATTGGTAATACCGTTTAGGAATGTATTCCATTGCCAAAAATAGAAAACACTCGCAAAAGTGGCTTAAATACCAGTTTATTTTCTCATGAGATAAGAGGTCTGAAGGTGGTGAGCCTTAGCTCAGTGCTCAGCAAAGTCATGAAACATACAAACATGTTCCATCTTTCTCTAGCATCCTTCGCAACGTGGCTTTGGCTACCCTCTTATGCAACTCGTGGTTGTAACGTGACTGCTGCAGCTCCAGAAAGAGGACAGACACAGTGTCCTGTTTCTTCTATCACACCAGCAAAAAGACTACCAGAACCTGCCTGCCTGCCAGTAATGAGTGGAACAGACCCTTTCCTGCCCTCATGGTTTTTATAATCTAGTGAGAGAGAGACATGAAGCAAGTGCTTGCACAAATAAAGAAAATTACAGGCTGGACGTGATTCACGCCTGTAACCCCAGCTACTCCTGAGGCTGAGGCATTCGAGGCTGCAGTGAGCTATTATGGAGCCACTGTACTCCAGCCTGGGTGACAGAGTGAGACTCTTATCTCAAAAAAAGGAAAAATTGCCAAAAAGTGGTGCTTGCTACGAAGGAAAAGAACAGGGGAGAACACCTGGGAGACAGAGTGTGCAGTGAGCTGAGATTGAGCCACTGCACTCCAGCCTGGGTGACAAAGCAAGACTCTGTCTTAAAAAAAAAAAAAAAATTAACTACAGCTGGGTACGGTGGCTCACTCCTGTGATCTCCGCACTTTGGGAGGCTGAGGCGGGTGGATGACCTGAGGTCAGGAGTTAGAGACCAGTCTGGCCAACATGGTGAAACCCTGCCTCTACTAAAAATGCAATAATTAGTTGGGCATGGTGGTGGGCACCTGTAATCCCAGCTACTTGGGTGGCTGAGGCAGGAGAATTGCTTGAACCCAGGAAGCAGAGGTTGTAGTGAGCCGAGTTTGTGCCATAGCACTCCAGCCTGGGTGACAAGAGCGAAATTCAGTCTCCAAAAAAAAACAAAGTTAGGGCCGGGCACGGTGGCTCACGCCTGTAATCCCAGCACTTTGGGAGGCCGAGGCGGGCGGATCACAAGGTCAGGAGATCGAGACCATGGTGAAACCCCGTCTCTACTAAAAATAGAAAAAATTAGCTGGGCGCAGTGGCGGGCGCCTGTAGTCCCAGCTACTCGGGAGGCTGAGGCAGGAGAATGGCGTGAACCCGGGAGGCGGAGCTTGCAGTGAGCTGAGATTGCGCCACTGCACTCCAGCCTGGGCGACAGAGCGAGACTCCGTCTCAAAAAAAAAACAAAAAAAACAAAAAAAACAAAGTTAACTACATTTATTGAGCTGTTACATTTCAAACACTGTGCTAAATGCTTTATATGCACAAAAATTGTTTACATTTAGATATATGCTATCATTAACAATATTCTTTTTTTTTTTTTTTTTTTTGAGACGGAGTCTCGCTCTGTCGCCCAGGCTGGAGTGCAGTGGCCGGATCTCAGCTCACTGCAAGCTCCGCCTCCCGGGTTTACGCCATTCTCCTGCCTCAGCCTCCCGAGTACCTGGGACTACAGGCGCCCGCCACCTCGCCCGGCTAGTTTTTTGTGTTTTTTTTTAGTAGAGACGGGGTTTCACCGTGTTAGCCAGGATGGTCTCAATCTCCTGACCTCGTGATCCGCCCGTCTTGGCCTCCCAAAGTGCTGGGATTACAGGCTTGAGCCACCGCACCCGGCCAACAATATTCTTTTTAATAGTATAATTTAATGATTTTTAAATAAATTTACAAAAGCATGCAACTATTACCGAATCCAGTTTTGGAACACTTCCATCACCTCGATAAAATCTACCACCTCAATAAGATTACCTGTGCCCAGTTATAATCATTCCCACCCCTAGCCCCAGGCAACCATTAATCTATTTTCTGTCTATATAGCTTTGCCTTTTCTGGACATTTCATATAAATAGAACCATAGACTATGTGGTCTTTTGTGTCTGGCTTCTTTCACTGGGCATAATTGTTTTGAAAGTCACCCATGAGGCCGGGCGCGGTGGCTCAAGTCTGTAATCCCAGCACTTTGGGAGGCCCAGACGGGCGGATCACAAGGTCAGGAGATCGAGACCATCCTGGCTAACCCAGTGAAACCCCGTCTCTACTAAAAAACATACAAAAAACTAGCCGGGCGAGGTGGCAGACGCCTGTAGTCCCAGCTACTCGGGAGGCTGAGGCATGAGAATGATGTAAACCCGGGAGGCGGAGCTTGCAGTGAGCTGAGATCCGGCCACTGCACTCCAGCCTGGGCGACAGAGCGAGACTCCGTCTCAGAAAAAAAAAAAAAAGAAAGTAAGTCACCCATGAGGTAGCATGCATCAGTATTTCCCTCCTTTCTATTATTGAATAGTATTCCATTGTAGTGTTGATTGATGTTTCGGTTGCTTCCACTTTTTGGCTATTAGCAATAGTGCTGCTATGAACATTTACCTGCTAGCCTTTGCGTAAATGTCTGCTTACATTTCTCTTGGGTAGATAACAAGGAGTGGAATAACTGCTGGGTTGTATAGTAAATTTATGTTAATCTTTTTAAGAAACTGCCAAACTATTTTCTTTTTTTTTTTTTGAGACGGAGTCTGGCTCTGTCACCCAGGCTGGAGTGTAGTGGTGCAATCTCCGCTCACTGCAAGCTCCGCCTCCCAGGTTCACGCCATTCTCCTGCCTCAGCCTCCCGAGTAGCTGGCACTACAGGCGCCCGCCACCACGCCCGTATAATTTTTTGCATTTTTAGTAGAGACGGGGTTTCACCGTGTTAGCCAGGGTGTTCTCAATCTCCTGGCCTCGTGATCCCCCTGCCTCAGCCCCCCAGAGTGCTGGGATTATAGGCGTGAGCCACCGCGCCCAGCCCAGAAACTGCCGAACTATTTTCTAAAGTGGCTGTACCATTTTACATTCCCATCAACAATACCTGAGGAGTCCCATTTCTCCATATCCTTGCCAGCATTTGGTATTGTCTATCTTTCTGATTATAACCATTCCAGTGGGTGCAAAGTAGTATTTCACTGTGGTTTTAATTTGCATTTCCCTAATGACTAATGATGTTGGGCATCTTTTTACGTGCTTATTCACCATTCATATATCCTCTGGTGAAATGTCTATTCAAACCTTTTGTCGATGTATTAATTGGGTTGTTTGTCTTCTTATTATTGAGTTGTAGAAGTTCTTTATATATTCGGATACAGATCCTTTATCAGTTGTTGGCTTTAAAAATATTTTCTCTCCTGTGGCTTGCCTTTTCATTTTCTTTAGTGCCTTTTGAAGCACAAGAGTTTTCATTTTGATGAAGTTCAATTTATCAGTTTATTTTATGAATTGTGGTTTTGGTGCATTGACATTAACATTTACATAGTTCTCTGCTCTGCCCCTAAAATATGTCCAGAATTCAACATTTCCCTTTACCTCTACTCCACCGCCCTGCTCCAAGCCATCCTTAGCCTGAACAGGATAATTGCCACAGCCTCCTAATGTCTATTTCTGCCCTTGCCCCCTACAGTCTCCTCAACACAGCAGACTGATTCTTTTTAATTTTTTTAAAATATTATTTTCTAGGCTGGGCACGGTGGCTCATGCCTGTAATCCCAGCACTTTGGGAGGCGGAGGCGGGTGGATTGCTTGAGGTCAGGATTTCAAGACCAGCCTGGCCAATATCTACTAGAAATACAAAAATTAGCCAGGTGTGGTGGCACGTGCCTGTAATCCCAGCTACTCAGGAGGCTGAGGCAGGAGAATTGCTTGAGCCTGGGAGGTGGAAGTTGCAGTGAGCTGAGATCTCGTCACTGCACTCCAGCCTGGGAACGGAGCGACACTCCGTCTCAAAAAAATAAATAAATAAAAATAAACATAAAACGGGTTTTCTGTTTTGTTTTTTTCCGGCCAGGCACAGTGGCTCACACCTGTAATCCCAGCACTTTGGGAGGCTGAGGTGGGCAGATCACCTGAGGTCAGGAATTTGAGACCATCCTGGACAACATGGCAAAAACCTGTCTCTACTAAAAATACAAAAACTAGCCGGTCGGCCGGGCGCGGTGGCTCAAGCCTGTAATCCCAGCACTTTGGGAGGCCGAGATGGGCGGATCACAAGGTCAGGAGATCGAGACCATCCTGGCTAACCCGGTGAAACCCCGTCTCTACTAAAAAAAATACAAAAAACTACCCCGGCGAGGTGGCGGGGGCCTGTAGTCTCAGCTACTTGGGAGGCTGAGGCAGGAGAATGGCGTGAACCCGGGAGGTGAAGCTTGCAGTGAGCTGAGATCCGGCCACTGCACTCCAGCCTGGGTGACAGAGTGAGATTCTGCCTCAAAAAAAAAAAAAAAAAAAAAAAAAAAAAACTAGCCGGGCTAGGTTTTTCTTTTTTCCTTTTTTTTTTTTTTTGAGACGGAGTCTTGCTCTGTCGCCCAGGCTGGTGTGCAGTGGCACTATCTCCACTCACTGCAAGCTCCGCCTCCTGGGTTCATGCCATTCTCCTGCCTCAACTCCCCGGGAACTAGGATTACAAGCACCCGCCACCACTCCTGGCTAATTTTTTGTACTTTTTTAGTAGAGATGGAGTTTCACCGTGTTAGCCAGGATGGTCTCGATCTCCTGACCTCGTGATCCACCTGCCTCGGCCTCCCAAAGTGCTGGGATTACAGGGTGAGCCACTGCGCCTGGCCTTAATATTTTTTTTTTCAAGCAATTATCCTGCCTCAGCCTCTCGGTAGTTGGGATTACAGGTGCCCGCCACCATGCCCGGCTAATTTTCTGTATTTTTAGCAGAGATGGAGTTTCATCATGTTGGCCAGGCTGGTCGTGAACTCCTGACCTCAGGTGATCCACCCGCCTCCACCTCCCAAAGTGCTGGGATTACAGACATGATCTGCCCCGCCCAACTTAGAGTGATTTTTTTTTTTTTTTTTTTTTTTGAGAGGGAGTCTCACTCTGTCACCAGGCTGGAGTGCAGTGTTGTGGGCTTGGCTCAATGCAACCTCTGCCTCCCGGGCTCAAGCGATTCTCCTGCCTCAGCCTCCTGAGTAGCTGGGACTACAGGCACATGCCACCATGCCCAGCTAATTTTTGCATTTTTAGTAGAGATGAGGTTTCACCATGTTGGCCAGGATGGTCTGGATCTCTTGACCTTTTGATCTGCCCACCTCAGCCTCCCAAAGTATTGGGATTACAGGCGTGAGCCACCGTGCCCGGTCAGAGTGATTCTTTAATACTAGAAGTTATATCATGTTACTCCTCTTCTTACAACCATCACATGACTTCTCATCTCATTTTGAAGAAAAGCCAAATCCTTTTTTTCTTTTTGTTTGAGACACCCAAGCTGTCACCCAGGCTGGAGTGCAGTGGTGCGGCTCACTGCAGCCTCTGCCTCCTGGGTTCAAGCAGTTCTCCTGCCTCAGCCTCCCGAGTAGCTGGGATTACAGGTGTGCACCCCTACACCTGGCTAATTTTTTTTTTTAAGATGGAGTCACACTTCTTCGCCCAAGCTCAAGTGCAATGGCGCAATCTCGACTCACTGCAACCCCCACCTCCCAGGTTCAAGCAATTTATCTTGCCTCAGTCTCCCAAGTAGCTGGGATTACAAACACATGCCAGCACGCCCGGCTAATTTTTTGTACTTTTAGTAGAGACAGGGTTTCACCATGTTGGCCAGGCTGGTCTTGAACTCCTGGCCTCAGGTGATCCACCCCCTTCGGCCTCCCAAAGTGCTGGGATTACAGGCCTGAGCCACCACTCCCAGCCGAAAAGCCAAATCCTTTTAACAGCCTACAGACCATCATCCCCCACCCGCTCTCTGCTCACTCTTCCAGAACCCTATTTCCCCTCAGGTCTGAATGGCTTGCTCTCTCACCTTTCAGGGCCTCACTGAAATGTCACCACCTCAGTGAAGCCTTCCCTGACCACCAGTATATCCTTTATTTTTCTATTATTTAGTTCTCTCCATTAGAATGCCTACTCCATGAGGGCAGGGACCTTTGTTTTGTTCACCACTATCCCCAGCCCTTGGAGCAGCCCTGGCTCCTTGTATGTGCTCATTAAATATTTGTTAAGTCAATAAATGATATTCCTTAATTTCATCCATGCAATGAACTTTAGAAGGTGGCATTATTACTGTCCCATTTTAAAGCTAAGGAAACTAGAGTGCAGGGAGGTTAAGTAATTTGAAATGAGCAGTCAGCCTGAGGATGTGTATGCAATAAAATAATGGGCTGGGCGTGGGTCACACCTATAATCCCAGCGCTTTGGGAGCCTAAGGCAGGTGAATTGCTTGAGCCCAGGAGTTCAAGACCAGCCTGTCTTGGGCAACATGGCAAAACCCTGTCTCTACAAAAAATACAAAAATCAGTCAGGTGGTGGTGTGCACCCGTGGTCCCAGTCACCTGGGAGGCTGAGGTGAGAGGATCAGTTGAGCTCTGGGAGGTGGAGGTTGCAGTGAGCCAAGATTGCACTCCATTGCACTCCAGCCTCGGCAACAGAGCAAAACCCTGCCTCAGAATAAAAAAAAAAAAAAAAGAAAGAAAGAGTGAATGAACGATAAACTGAAACTGAATGAATAAATGAACAAGGACTATGTTTGTAGACTAATGATGCCTTCAGCCTTCACCTCTGGGTCATTTACATTCAGCCCTTGCCAGTGGGCACTAGTAGCTGAAAGAAAGTAAACAATCTTCTCTTGTACTTTGGGAAGCTCTGGACAAAGAGCCTGACAGGAGCCGCCCAGATAAGAAGCCACGAGAGTAAGCACCAGGAACACACTGACACACTCTGACCTGTCAGCCTGGTTCCCTGGGGAGCGGGCTTCTGCAGCCAGTTTAGTCCATGTAAATAAGAAAGAAAATTCAGCCTTAATTCAGCCTTGAAGACAAGGTCAGTTGGCAATACCAGGGCCCTCTAGCCTACGAAATATAGAAATACAAATATAAAAATGCTTAGTGGGCCAGACATGATGGCTCATGCCTGTAGTCCCCAGAACTTTGGGAGGCTGAAGAGGGCAGATCACCTGAAGTCAGTGGTTCGAGACCAGACTGGCCAACATGGTGAAACCCTGTCTTTACTAAAAATACAAAAATTAGCTAGGCATGGTGCTGCATGCCTATAATCCCAGCTACTTGGGAAGCTGAAGCAGGAGAATCGCTTGAACCCAGGAGGCAGAGGTTGCAGTGAGTTGAGATCGTGCCACTGCACTCCAGCCTGGGCAAAAGAGCAAGACTGCATCCAAAAAAAAAAAAAAAAAGCTTAGAGGCAGACACACACATACCCACAAATACACTGAGTTCCAGTGTTTAACACAGACATTGCTTTCTTTCCTAGCTGATGTGTTCTCTCTACTCTGCAGAGGATGGTTTGGTGTTTCAGGCAAAGACACAGAGAGCTTTGGGGATGGCCAGGCGTAGTGGCCCACACCTGTAATCCCAGCACTTTGGGAGGCTGCAGCGGGGGCGGATCATCTGAGGTTAGGAGTTTGAGACCAGCCTCGAACATGATGAAACCTCATCTCTACTAAAAATACAAAAAAATGAGCCAGGCGTGGTGGCACATGCTTATAATACCAGCTACTCGGGAGGCTGAGGCAGGAGAACCACTTGAATCCGGGAGGTGGAGGTTGCAGTGAGCTGAGATCGTGCCACTGCACTCCAGCCTGGGCGACAGAGTAAGACTTCAACTCAAAAAAATAAAAGCAGAAAGCCTTGGGGAGCAGGAACAAGGTGCCCCATGGCCCACGTCTACCTCGCACTCATTCCTTTATCCTTTGCTTCCACCCTGTGTTCTACTTGTTTGTTTGCTTTTTTAATCTCAGGCACTAAAATAACCTCTTCTCAAGGACAAATGCCATCCATTCTTTAAGACTTGGCTTAACTTTTACCTACTCGTGCATTCTTTTATTTCAAGACTTTTTACTAGGCACCTATTTTGTGCTGACTCTGGAAATACAGAGATAACAACTCCATCCGTCTACTTGGGACAATTACAGGTACTTCAACTCAACAACAGTAAACTCTTGGCCAGGCGCGGTGGCTCATGCCTGTAATCCCAGCACTTTGGGAGGCCAAGGCAGGCAGAATGTCTGAGCTCAGGAGTTCGCGACCAGCCTCAGCAACACAGTGAAACCCATCTCTACTAAAATACAAAAAATTAGCCAGACGTGGTGGCTTGCGCCTGTAGTCTCAGCTAGTTGGGAGGCTGAGGCAGGATAATTGCTTGAGCCCGGGAGGTGGAGGTTGCAGTGAGCCAAGATTGCGCCACTGCACTCCAGCCTGGGCAACAGAGCGAGACTCTATCTCAAAAAAAAAAAAAAAAAGTAAACTCTTGGTTCTCCCCTAAGTCTACTCTGTTGTCAGTGTTCCCCACCTCAGTAAAGGCACCAGTATTCACCCAGGTGCTCAGTCATTCTTGATCCTTTTAGCAGCCCACATCCAATCCTATTAGTCTTACTCACTTTCAAAACTATATCCTGAATCCTTCTATTACCTCCCCATCACTATCACTATACTTCAAGCAGCCATCACCCTCCACCTGGAACACCACAACAGCATCCTGACTAGACTCCCTGCTTCTGCTCCTGCCCCTTCCAATCTGTTCTCCAAATAGGTGCCAGAGTGATCTGTCAAAAAAGCAAGTCCCCAGCCTGGGCAACATAGTGAGACCCTGTCTCTACAAAAATAATTAAAAATTAGCCAGGTATGGTGGTGTGTACCTGAAGTCCCAGCTACTTGGGAGGTTGTGTGAGGATGGCTTGAACTTGGGGGGTCAAGACTGCAGTGAGGCGTGATTGCGCCACTGCACTCAGGCCTGGGCGACAGAGTGAGACCCTGTCTCAAAGACGAAGAAAAGCAAATCCAATGAACTCACTACCTTAATGAAAACCCCTTAAAAGCTTTCTGCACCCCTATCCTGAATCCAAAGTGCCTTGCTCATGTCTGCGAGAGCGAGCCCCTGCCCATTCTGCACCCCCTCCTGCCCCTCTCTCCCCTTGCACTCTCTGGGCTGCAGCCATGCTGACCTTCATTCTGCTTTTCTAAAACACCCCTTGAAAGAGCTATGTTCCCTTGTGCCTCAGGATCTTCACACCCTGTTGAGCCTCTTCCTTGCAGAAGCCTCCGATTCCCCACACTTGTCTGGTTCCTGCTGTCCCATGCTGTGGGACCTGGACTAGTGTGGGGAGTCAGAGGCTTCTGTGAGAAAGGGGCTCTCCATGCATTCTGCATGCTTCCTGCAAAGCATCTGAGCTTTTGATTGTGTGTGTGTGTAAGATTTCTTTGAATGATGTCTGTCTTCCTGCCAGATTAAGGTTTCTAAGGGTACTTTGGGCTGGGTACGGTGGCTCATGCCTGTAATCCCAGCACTTTGGGAGGCTGAGGCAGGCAGATCACTTGAGGTCTGGAGTTCAAAGCCAGCCTGGCCAATATGGCGAAACCCCATCTCTACTTAAAATACAAAATTAGCCAGGCATGGTGGCACATGCCTATAATCCCAGCTACTCAGGAGGCTGACATGAGAATCACTTGAACCTGGGAAGCAAGAGGTTGCAGTGAGCCCAGATCGCACCACTGCACGCCAGCCTAGGTGACAGAGTGAGACCTTGTCTCAAAAAAAAAAAAAAAAAAAAGGGTAGGGACTTTTATTATTTCACCATTGAATCTCAGTACCTTGGACAATGCTTGGTTCATAGTAAGTGCTCAATAAATATCATTGGAATATGATTTGTGGAAAGAATGGACAAATGAAGCTAGGTGGGTTGTAGTTTGTATGGTAGTTAAGCATTCAGGCTCTGGACTCACAGAACCAGGCTCAAATCTGGGTTCTGCTCTCTTCCTAGCTGTGTGACTTGGAATGAATTGGTTGACCTCTGAGAACCTGTCTTCCATCGCAAAAGGAGATTGTAATACAAGCTACTATACAGGGTTTTTGGAGGAACTGAATTTTTTTTTTTTTTTTTTTTTTTGAGACGGAGTCTCACTCTGTCGCCCAGGCTGGAGTGCAGTGGCCGGATCTCTGCTCACTGCAAGCTCAGCCTCCTGGGTTCACACCATTCTCCTGCCTCAGCCTCCCAAGTAGCTGGGACTACAGGCGTCTGCCACCTCGCCCGGCTAGTTTTTTTTTTTTTTTTTTTGTATTTTTTAGTAGAGACGGGGTTTCACCGTGTTAGCCAGGATGGTCTCGATCTCCTGATTTTGTGATCCGCCCGTCTCGGTCTCCCAAAGTGCTGGGATTACAGGCTTGAGCCACCGCGCCCGGCCGAGGAACTGAATTTTAACAATGCAGGTAAAAAGCTTGTCATATTTTAAGTGCTTAATAATTCTAGTGGGTATTACTAGAGAACATAATAGGTATACACCATGTTTGTTGGATTTAAATCTTTAGGACCACATAGGAGCTCAGCTGGGGGTAATTATAGAGAATGCTCTGAAAATCTGACAGAGGGCGGAGGCTGGAAAGGGCAAACCCTGAAAAAGCACCTGGGACACAAGGTCTTTCCGGGAGACTGAGGAGTATCCCAGTTCTGGGGCTAAAAACCTCCCTCCAGCTCCAGACTGGGTAACCCTTATTTATTTATTTTAGGGATGAGGTCTTGATATGTTGCCCAGGATGGAGTGGGATGGCTATTCACAGGCAAGATCATGGGACACTGAAGGCTCAAACTCAAGGCCTCAAGGAATCCTTCTGCCTCAGCTTTTTTTTTCGAGACAGAGATTTTGCTGTTGCCCAGGCTGAGTGCAATGGCACGATCTCAGCTCACTGCAACCTCTACCTCCCGCGTTCAAGCAGTTATCCTGCTTCAGCCTCCCAAGTAGCGGAGATTACAGGCGCCTGCCACTATGCGTGGCTAATTTTTGTAATTTTAATTTCACCATGTTGGCCAGGCTGGCCTCAAACGTGGCTTCCCAAAGTGCTAGGATTACAGGTGTGTGCCACTACACCTGGCCCTGCCTCAGCTTCTTGAGTAGTTGGGATTACAGGTGTGTGCCATCACATCCAGCTCTCCTTATTACTACTTTTTAAAATTCGAGATGGAGTCTCCCTCTGTCGTCTAGGCTGGAGTGCAGTGGCGCATTCTCAGCTCACTGCAACCTCCCCCTCCCAGGTTCAAACAGTTCTCCTGCCTCAGCCTCCTGCGTAGCTGGGATTAGACACACACCAGCATGCCTAGTTAGTTTTTTGTCTTCTTAGTAGAGACAGGATTTCTCCAGGTTGGTCAGGCTGGTCTCGAACTCCTGAGCTCAGGTGATCCACCCGCCTCGGCCTCCCAAAGTGCTGGGATTACAGGTGTGAGACACGGCACCCAGCCACCTTCTTACTGATTTTGAACGTAATATTCCTTGGTGAATCTCCACGTAAAGTATTTCTACTGTTGGTGTGGGGAACTGGGAGAAAAGCAGCTCATCCTGGTAAGGGTGAACTTTGGTGTGGTGGATGCAGAGATCCCTTGTGAGATGTGAATTCCTTCTTGGAGTGGACTAGGGTGTGTCTCAGGGAGGGAGCAAAAGGGTCTGAGGTGTTGGGAGCGAAGATTCTTGAGGACTGGATGCTGGCAGCTGCCAGGCATTCCTTCTGACAACCAGAGTGACTTCCCACCACAGGGTCAGCATCCACTCAGCAAACATTGATGGAGTCCCGACTCTGGGCAGGCTCTAAGCTGGAGGCAAGTGAGACACAGCTATTGTCCTCAAGAAGTTCACAGTCCAGTGGAGGAGACAGATGAATCAAACCATAATTATAATGCCAATTTTCATTTCCTTTCTGCACGACAGCCTGGATAATTTTCTTGGTATTTTCCCCCTATTTTACTATTTGAACAGCTGAGGAAGCACAGATAATAATTTCAGCACAGTGCTATGGTTCCTGGACCAGCAACACAGCTGGATGTGAGACTAGTTGAGCAAGGAAGACCAGGGGCTAAGGAGGGACTCCTGGGAGACGGATCTCGGATGAGATGTTCTAGGAAGGGCTCCAGGAAGAGGGGCTAACGTGCAACCACAGCATGCTGTTTTTTTCCGTGTGACACATGCGTATGAAAAAAGTGCGTATCAGAGGTAGGAAAATTAGAAAATGCATTTAAAATAGGGAACATAACCACCCAGAAATGTGCTAACATTTTGGTGTCTATGCTTGCCAGTGTTTCTCAAATTTTAATGCTCATGCAAATGCCATACGGAACTGTCAAAATACAAATTCTGATGCAGCAGGTCTGGGGTGGGGCCTAAGATTCTACATTTCTACAAGACCGGCACATTATCACTTGGCCACCACGCCTGAGTCAGATTCTACTTTTTTTTTTTTTTTTTTTTTTTTTGGAGATGGAGTCTTGCTCTGTCACCCAGGCTGGAGTGCAGTGGCACAATCTTGGCTCACTGCAACCTCCGCCTCCTTGGTTCAAGCGATTCTCCTGCCTCAGCCTCCCGAATAGCTGGGATTACAGGCACCCGCCACCACACCTGGCTAATTTTTTGTATTTTTAGTAGATGGGGTTTCACCATATTGGCCAGACTGGTCTCGAACTCCTGACCTCAAGTGATCCACCCGCCTCAGCCTTCCAAAGTGCTGGGATTAGGCGTGAGCCACTGTGCCTGGCCTAGATTCTACATTTCTAGAAAGCTCCCAGGTGATGCCGACACTAATGGTCTTTGGATTCACTTCAGCAAGGTGGTAGCCTATATGTGTGTGTGTATAGTATGTTCAATTTTTCAGTATTATGAATGATGATGTAGTGAATCTTTCCCCACAGATGTTTAAATTATGTGTCCAGTTGTTTTCTTTATATAAATTCCTAAACATGTATTGCTGGGTCAAATTAAAGAATAATTTAAGGGTTTTGATAGATACTGCAAATTCTCCAAAAATGTAGAACCAGTTTATATTCCCACTAGTAATTTATAAGTGCCTAATTCCCTGCATCAATATTGACACACAACTCTTGCCAATTTGATAGTCAAACAGTTGAACAGTTGTTCCTCAGTATCCATGGGGGATTGCTTCCAGGACCTCCCACAGGTATCAACATTTGCCCATGCTCAAGTCCCCCACATAAAATGGTGTAGTACTTGCATATAACCTATGCTTATCCTCTCTTACACTTTAAATCATCTCTATATTACTTATAATATCTAATACATTGTAAGTGCTATGTAAAATAGTTATTACACTGTATTGTTTAGGGAATACTAACAAGAAAAAAAGTCTGTGCATGTTCAGTGCAGATGAAAGTTTTTTCCCTAATACACACATATACACATACACATATATATACACATACATGCATACATACATATACACACACACACATATATGTATTTTTTTGAGATGGAGTCTTGCTCTGTCGCCCATGCTGGAGTGCAGTGGTGCGATCTTGGCTCACTGCAACCTCCACCTCCGGGGTTCAAGCGATTCTCATGCCTCAGCCCCCGGGTAGCTGGGATTACAGGTGTGTGCCACCACAACCAATGAATTTTTATGTTGTTAGTAGAGACGGCGTTTCACCATGTTAGCCAGGCTGGTCTTGAACTCCTGACCTCAAGTGATCCACCCACTTTGGCCTCTGAATGTGCTGGGATTACAGGTGTGAGCCACTGCACCCAGCCTTTTCTGAATAATTTTGATCTGAGGTTGGTTGAATCCATGGATGTAGAACCCATGTATACAGAGCGTCGACGATACCTCATTCTTGTTTTGATGTGTACTTCTTTTATTAGTAGTGAGGATAATAGCTTTTGTATTTTTACTGGAATTTGCCTATCTCCTTTTGAAATGGTCTATTTGTGTCCATTTTCTATTACGGTGTTTACTTTTGCTCTTACTGATTTGAAAGAAAGCTTATCTACTAGGGTAATTTAACCCTTCGATTGTTATAAATGTTTAACACCGTGTGCTTAGGAAACCACAAGTATTTACATAAGGCTGGAGTGAAAAAGAGAGATGGACCACGTGTGGAAGGTTAGACAGACTAGACAGACCAGCAGGGACAAGGGCATCAAGTGTCAAAAGTGACAGCCTGCCATTACTGGGGGACCATGGACAGGTCCCAAGTATCCTTGAATTACATCACAGCTCTCCCTCTAGAACCTGGGATGGTTGCATAAGTCAGACAGCGCGTCCTCTCTTTGAGCAGGGCTGGAGGAATACAGCTTTCTTTTCATCAGAAATTTTAAGCTTCATTTAGACTCCAACCTGCTTTTCTGTTTTATGTTAACACATACATGCTTCAGAAATGTTACTGTCAACTTTCTTGAGTAAAATAAAAATCCGCAATAAAAATTGAGGGAGGGGAATTTTTAAAAAGTAATCTAATGCCCATTTGGAAGAAAAATAGGGGAATGGCACTTATTAGTTTTGAAAAAATAAAAATTACTTGTGTCAGGTAATAAAGTCACCGAAGTTAAATAAGTAGTTCATCTTAGACTGAACAGACAGATGAATGAAACAGACTAATGGCCCAGAAGTAGACTCTGTACATATAATAATTTATAATACAAAAAGTAGCCGGGTGTGGTGGCGGGTGTCTGTAATCCCAGCTACTCCAGAGGCTGAGGTGGGAGAATCACTTGAACCTGGGAGGTGGAGGTTGCAGTGAGCTGACATTGCATCACTGCACTCCAGCCTGGGCAACACAGTGAGATTCCATCTCAAAAAAAAAAAAAAAAAAGGCTGGGTGTGGTGGCTCATGCCTGTAATGTCAGCACTTTGGGAGGCCGAGGTCGGTGGATCATGAGGTGAGGAGTTCGAGACCAGCCTGACCAATACAGCGAAATTCTGTCTCTGCTAAAAATACAAAAATGAGCCAGGCATGGTGGTGCGTCCTGTAGTCCCAGCTACTAAGGAGGCTGTGGCAGAATAATTGCTTGATCCCGGGAGGCAGAGATTGCAGTGAGCCAAGATTGCGCCACTGCACTCCAGCCTGGGCAACAGAGTGAGACTCCGTCTAAAAAAAGAAAAAAAAAAAAAAATCAATGTGGGTTATGGGAAAAACAAACAGGGTAATTTGTTGCTGGATAGCCTTCCTCCTCCAACTGCTTAATACAAAACTAGGAACAATGTCTTCACAAGTTTCTGAGGAAAATTATCTTGTATAAGGAAGCCCAGACCAAAGTTAAAATGGAGTGTGAGTGTGAAAGATATTTTCAGACATGCAAGAAACAGAAAGTTTATAATGCTCTGTGAAAAAATTATGTGAGGGGGAGTACTCTACCAGCGTGAAAAAGAATCCAGGCCGGGCGCGGTGGCTCAAGCCTGTAATCCCAGCACTTTGGGAGGCCGAGACGGGCGGATCACCAGGTCAGGAGATCGAGACCATCCTGGCGAACACGGTGAAACCCCGTCTCTACTAAAAAATACAAAAAAATAGCCGGGCGAGGTGGCGGGCGCCTGTAGTCCCAGCTACTCGGGAGGCTGAGGCAGGAGAATGGCGTAAACCCGGGAGGCGGAGCTTGCAGTGAGCTGAGATCCGGCCACTGCACTCCAGCCTGGGCAACAGAGCCAGACTCCATCTCAAAAAAAAAAAAAAAAAAAAGAATCCAAGACGACTCATGTGGTACAAGTGGCGGTGGCAACTGAATATGATCCAGAAGTGAAGAACTTAGAGAAAAAAGTAAAAGTTTAAAATTGTTTGAAGTTTGTTTGAAATTGATGTTTGAACGATTTTTCATAAACATACAATTAAAATGCTATTTATTGGTTTTCAATTTTTAGAATGAAAGACCTAATTATATTAACAAAACAGAAAGTATCAGAAGCCTTGACAATGTGAAATAACAAAAAATGGTAGTTGGAGGAGGGAGAAGGGAGAATCAAGGATAGTGAGCTAATTTTCTCATTCTTCACAGAGGGTAATCCACAGATACTGCCAACAGGTGATAAATCAAGAAACAGGTGTTTAAATATAGTGTTTAGCCAGGCGCGGTGGCTCACGCCTATAATACCAGCATTTGGGAGGCTGAGGTGGGCAGATTACCTGAGGTTGGGAGTTGGAGACCAGCCTGACCTACATGGAGAAACCCTCTCTATTAAAAATACAAAATTAGCTGGCCATGATGGTGCATGCCTGTAATCGCAGCTACTAGGGAGACTGGGGCAGGAGAATCGCTTGAACCCGGGAGGCAGAGGTTGCAGTGAGCCGAGATCGCGACATTGCACTCCTGCCTGGGCAACAAGAGCGAAACTCCGTCTCAAAAATAAATAAAATAAATAAATAAATATAGCGTTTAAAGTCATGAAAGGAACTCTAAGAAGAATTAAAAGTAATAATATATCTAACAAAATCAGGAGGTAGAGGTAGAGATCATGTGAGCTGACTAAATTCCATACAGTTTATAGCCAAGGAGCCAGCAGGCACCAGCTACTAAAGGTGCCACTGGAAGAATTAAAATCAGGAATTGCAGGGAATGAAACTAGAGTTGGGGAGAGGAGGAAGAAAAGCTGACCTTTTATTTTATTTATTTATTTATTTATTTATTTATTTATTTATTTATTTTTGAGATGGAGTCTTGCTCTGTCGCCTAGGCTAGAGTGCAGTGGTATGATCTCGGCTCACTGCAGACTCCGCCTGCCTGTGTTCAAGCTATTCTCCTGCCTCAGCCTCCCGAGTAGCTGGGATTACAGGTGCCCACCATTATGCCTGGCTAATTTTTGTATTTTTTAGTAGAGACGGGGTTTCATCATCTTGGCCAGGCTGGTCTCGAACTCCTGACCTCATGATCCACCCACCTCGGCCTCCCAAAGTGCTGGGATTATAGGCATGAGCCACTGTGCCCAGCCCTGACCTTTTATTTTGGACCCTTCAAGACTGCATCTTTTTTTTTTTTGAGACGGAGTTTCGCTCTTATTGCCCAGGCTGGAGTGCAATGGCGCGATCTTGGCTCACTGCAACCTCCGCCTTCTGGGTTCAAGCAATTCTCCTGCCTCAGCCTCCCAAGTAGCTGGGATTACAGGGCTCGCGCCACCACGCCCGGCTAATTTTGTATTTTTAATAGAGACAGGGGCTCTCCATGTTGGTCAGGCTGGTCTCCAACTCCCGACCTCAGGTGATCTGCTCGCTTCAGCCTCCCAAAGTGCTGGGATTGCAGGCGTGAGCCACTGTGCCCAGCCTCTGAATCATTTTTATTTGTTTTATCATATGCATCCACTTATTTAATAAAAAAGCTATATAAATAACCATTTTTTAAATTATGGGACATCCATAACAGAATAGTATATAGTAGTTTAAAAAATGAGCTCCTGACATGGAAAGTTATGTATTTAAATGAATGCTTTTTTGTTTTTGTTTTTGTTTTTGAGACTGAGTCTCACTTTGTCATCCAGGCTGGAGTGCAGTGGCATGATCTCGGCTCACTGCAAACTCCGTCTGCCAGGTTCACGCCATTCTCCTGCCTCAGCCTCCTGAGTAGCTGGGACTACAGGCGCCCACCACCATGCCCTGGCTAATTTTTTATATTTTCAGTAGAGACGGGGTTTCACCATGTTAGCCAGGATGGTCTCGATCTCCTGACCTCGTGATCCACCTGCCTCCGCCTCCCAAAGTGTTAGGATTACAGACATGAGCCACCACACCAGGCCTTAAATGAATGTATTTAAATGAAATGGGCAACTTGCAGCAAGATATGAATATATCATTCTAGTTACACAAAATAGAAAGTTTCTTATACATGTTTGTATATTCATAGAAAATGCCCAGGACGATGTAGACTAAACTGTTAACAGTGACTCTACTCCAGGGAGTTGGGGGGAAGGAAGAGAATGGGGACTTCAACTTTGCACACCTGGATCCTAGTCAAAAGGTTTCTGTTGTTGTTTTAATAAATAATTATTTTATTTTTTTTTTTTTTTACTTTTGAAAATTAAAATATTGGCTGGGCACAGTGGGTCATGCCTGTAATCCCAGCACTTTGGGAGGCCGAGGCGGGAGGATTACCTGAGGTCAGGAGTTCGAGACCAGCCTGGCCAACATGGTGAAACTCTCTCTCTACTAAATACACAAAAAATTAGCCAGGCGTAGTGGCACGTGCCTGTAATCTCAGCTTCTTGGGAGGCTGAGGCAGGAGAACTGCTTGAGCCCAGGAGATGGAGGTTGCAGTGAGCTAAGATCATGTCACTACACTCCAGCCTGGCCAACAGAGACTCTGTCTCTAAATAAATAAATAAATAAATAAATAAATAAAATAATAAAAAAAATTAAGTCTTCAGGTTGGGCGTAGTGGCTCACGCCTGTAATCTTAGCACTGTGAGATGTTGAGGCGGGCAGATCACCTGAGGTCACGAGTTCAAGACCAGCCTGACCAACATGGCAAAAGCTCATTTCTACTAAAAATACAAAACTTAGCCAGGCATGGTGGCAGGCACCTGTAATCCCAGCTACATGAGGCCTGAGAATCGCTTGAACCCGGGAGGCAGAAGTTGCAGTGAGCCAAGACTGTGCCACTGCACTCCAGCCTAGGTGACAGAAGGAGACTCCATCTCAAAAAAAAAAAAAAAAAATTAAGTCCTCATAGAAAATTTGGAGAATTACAAAGAACAAGAGTCACCTATCCTCACAACCCTCTGGTATATTTCCTTCCAAATATATTTTTCTTTTTTTTTTTGGAGACAAGAGTCTCGCTCTGTCACCCAGGCTGGAGTGCAGTGTTGTGACCGCAGCTCAATGCAACCTCCGCCTCCTGGGTTCAAGCAATTCTCCTGCCTCAGCCTCCCGAGTAGCTGAGACTACAGGCGTGTGCCACCACACCCAGCTAATTTTTGTATTTTTAGTAGGGATGGGGTTTCACCACATTGCCCAGGATGGTCTCAATCTCTTGACCTCATGATCTGCCCGCCTCTGCCTCCCAAAGTGCTGGGATTACAGGCGTGAGCCACTGCGCCCGGCCCCAAATATTTTTTTCTTAATGCATCTGATGATTTCTAGCTTTAGGCAGGTAGCAGTGTGAGAAGAGCCCTGGAGTTAAGCAGAGCTGGGAGTGATATCAACTCCACCAAATTCCAGTTGGGACCCTTGAGTAGAGTGCTTAACCCTTCAGTCCAACCTTCCCCAGCTCAACAAATGGTAACTGTATCCTCCCAGCTGCTCAGGCCAGAACTGTGGGGTCAACCTTGACTCCTCTCTCTCATCGAGTCCATCAGCAAATTCTATCAGGTCTGCCTTAAGATATAACCACAATCTGGTCACTTCTCTCCACCACTGGATTTCTGCAGTCTTCTCAATGGTCAAGGAGCTGGCCCCACTTCCTCTCTAACCTCATCCCCTGCTACCCTCTTGCACCCCCATCCATCAGGCACATTCCCACCCAGGGCCTTTGCTGTAGCTGCTCCCTCCGCCTGGATGCTCATCTTGAAGATACGTATGCAAAACTCCTCACCAGATTCAAGTCTTTCCTCAAGTCCCATCTTTTCAATGATGTGTCCCCTGACCACCCTAAATCAATCAATCAAGCCTTCCCTCACATGCCCAATCCCCCCTTTTTTTTTTTGACAGTCTTGCTCTGTCACCCCATGCTGGAGTGCAGTGGTGTGATTTCAGCTCACTGCAGCCTCTGCCTCCTGAGTAGTTGGGATTACAGGCGTGCGCTACCACGTTCAGCTAGTTTTTGTATTTTTTAGTAGAGACAAGGTTTCACTCTGTTGTTCAGGCTGGTCTCGAACACCTGGCCTCAGGTGATCCACTTACCTTAGCCTCCCAAAGTACTGGGATTACAGGCGTAAGCCACTGTGCCCGGCCCTCGATCCTTCTTATTGTACTCCCCACTAATTAGGCTTATCACCTTTTAACAAACTATAAATACATTGGTTTATTTCTTGTATGTATCATCTGTTTCCTGATACTAGAGGATGAATGCCACAAAGGCAAAGTCTGTTCCATTCACTGATGTATTCCAAGCACTTGGGATAATGACTACCACACAGCAAATGCTCATTAAATATTTGCTGAAGGAGTGGATGAGGCCAATTTTTCTCATCGATAAAACGGGCTTCATACATTGTTGAGAATTACATGAAATACTATATTCCAAATAACTTGCATAGCAGTCACCTAGCCTCATTTACGACAGTTAAGGATGGCTTCTGAAGAAATATTTCAGGGGAGGGCTAAACAATGAGGGGTTAGCCAGGTGGAAGTGGGGGAGAATGTTCCAGAAGAGCTTGTGGGAAGGTCTGGAGCTGAGAGAGAATGGTGAGGCAGGGCCGGGCACAGTGGCTCACGCCTGTAATCCCAGCACTTTGGGAGGCCGAGGCGGGCGGATCACCTGAGGTCAGGATTTCAAGACCTGCCTGACCAACATAGTGAAACCCCATCTCTACTAAAAATACAAAAATGAGCAGGGCATGGTAGCCCATGCCTGTAATCCCAGCTACTTGGGAGACTGAGGCAGGAGAATCACTTGAACCCAGGAGGCAGTGGTTGCAATGAGCTGAGATCGCACTACTGCACTCCAGACTGGGTGACAGAGTGAGACTCTTGTCTTAAAACAAAACAAAAAAAGGTAAGGCAGGCAGGACACTTAAATAATTGACTTTGTGATGGCTGGAGGGCAGGGGGCGAGAGGGGTGAAGGAAGATAAGGTCACATAGGCCAGGTCCTGCAGAGCATGGAAAACCATGGGGACCGTGAGGGCCTGCCAGGGTCTCCTCAGGACAGTGACTTAGTCATGTCTGCCCTGCGAGGCAGAATCACTCTGGCTGCTGTGCTGAGAACGGGTTGGTCCAGGCAGTGCTGGGGCCGGCTGCCTGGTAGGAAGCACAGCGGCAGTCCAGGTGAGAGGCAAAGCGGCCTGGGATTTGGCTGTGGAGATGCAGACAACAGGCATGGAGGTCAAGCAGGCAGGGTGTGACGATGAGTGGATGTGGGGGTGAGCACACAAGCAATGCCTGCCTGGAATACTGGATGCGTGGGGTGCCAAGCACTGCAATGGGGTCCCTGGAGAAGGAGCAGCTTTGCAGGGGGTAGTGAGGAGGGAGGGAAGAGGAGGAGAGGGAAGGCTGACACTGGCAATGGAAAGGGCAGGGACTCTGGAGCAGACATCAGCAAACACGGGTCCCAGCTCTGGCACTTACCTGCCCTGTGGTATCTGATGAGTGATTCCACATAAGCCTGTTTCCTCATCTGAGTGGAGAGAGGAGGATCATTCTGCCGGCTGCTCCCGAGGACTGGCGAGCAGGCCCATCGTGCCCTCAGCGCAGAGCCTGCCTGGGGCAGTCCTGACTGCCAGTCTTCCTCAAGTGAACACCTGTTATTTATCCCTTACTTGAAAATGTTCAATGGCTTGTTATTTAGCGAAGTTAATCAAATTTTCTACCATCAATAATCATGTAATGATGGTGCCTTTTTTCTGAATAGAAATATGCCAGGCACTGAACTAGGTGCTGGGGATACCCTGAAGAGACTTGGTGCCAGGCTTCAGTCACTCACAGCCCCCAAGGAGACGGCTGCCAATAATAGAACGCGGTGAGGGACTCAATGGAGGTGGCCCAGGGTGTTAAGAACAGAAGCACTGCACCTGCCAGGGATACCTGCATCCCTCTGACAATCACTTCAATCCCCTCAGCCGCACGATCTGGCTCCATCCGGCCCACCTTCCCAGCCACGTCTCTCTACTCCAGTCTTAATGCTTTTCTCACAAAGTTGGTCTGTTACAAGCTTCCAAGCCTTTGTACATGTTCCATTGGAAAACCTTTCCCTTCCTTTAAAAACTAACTGCTACTTGGCTTGGCACGGTGGCTCATGCCTGTAACCCACCACTTTGGGAGACGGAGGTGGGTGGATCACCTGAGGTCAGGAGTTCAAGACCATCCTGGCTAACACGGTGAAACCCCGTCTCTACTAAAAATACAAAAAATTAGCCGGGCGAGGTGGCGGGCGCCTGTAGTCCCAGCTACTCGGGAGGCTGAGGCAAGAGAATGGCGTAAACCCGGGAGGCGGAGCTTGCAGTGAGCTGACATTCGGCCACTGCACTCCAGCCCGGGTGACCGAGCAAGACTCCGTCTCAAAAAAAAAAAAAAAAAAAAACAAAACAAAAATTACCTGGGCATGGTGGCGGGCACCTGTAACTCCAGCTACTCAGGAGGGTGAGGCAGGAGAATTGCTTGAACCCGGCAGACAGAGGCTGCAGTGAGCTGAGATTGTGCCACTGCACTCCAGGCTCACGACAGAGTGAGACTCCATCTCAAAAACAAACAAAAAAACTGCTACTCATTCTACGAAACACTCTGAATGCCACCTCCTCCAGGAAGCCTTCCCTGGGTCAGGTGCTGCCTTGGTGTAGTCGTTGCTGACTTATGCCATTTCTCTTTGCACCTTGTTCTGGGTCTCCTTCATCTGTATCCCTAGAAGTTCCGCAATTTGACAACCTGGTAGGACTTGTCTGCTCACCAGTGGAGCAGCTGCACAGCTCAGTGGGCGATGCAGCTGTGTGTCCACGGGCCAGGTGGACACACTGTTTTTTGTGTCCATTATCCACATTGCAATAATTACAGACCTCACTAACCAGTTTCCATACAGTCAGTCTCTACTGTCACAGGGCCATCCCTCTCCTCCAAGGTAGTGGGAGAGGGGCAGTCCCAGTGCCCCCACAGTGCAACCCACAGTCTTAAAAGGAAAGAGAGGCAAAAGGTATGCTCCCTGGCCTAGGATGCTCCTCATACGCACTGGTGGCTCCGGCCTGGCTGGCTCTTGGTGGCCTGGTCTTCAGGGTTTATAATCACTCCTTTCTGAAAGTGGGTAGCCATGCCAGGAGCCTACTCTGGCACAAATACTTAGGATACCCTCCCCGTCTCCTCAGGAGCAGGGAATCTCCGGAACCCATCCTAGCTACCGATTTGGCCCAGACTCTCTGGTTCCAGAAACAGCTGAGACAGAGGCCTGGTTTGTAAGAAATCTGATTATTCAAATTTATTACCATCAAGAATTATGCAATGATGCTGTAGTTTTTCTTAACAAATAGAAAACAGACTGTGTACAACAGTGAACTCTACAGCACTAGCATCCACAAGGTAAAAATGAATGTTTCATCATCCAACATTACCAACCCTGGAATGTTGATCTTGACTTAGCCTAGCTAGGTTTGGGGACGTCGGCACCACGTCCCTCAGCTAAAACAGCTATGCACCCTTCCCCGCCCCCACTTACCTATCTAGATAGCGCTGCCCAGAGGAAGAGGCCCTCTCCCTGCCCCTCAGCAAGCTGGGATAATAAGGACTGATTGGAGGACCATTGATAGAAGTCCAGTAGTCTTGCCACATTGGTTTATGAGGGCATCTTGGAGTGGAAAAGAGCGATACTCGGGGGCTTTGAAAACAGCTGCAAACCAGGGAGGAAAATCATCTGGCCCCTGCTCTTGAGGACAGACATGTGCTACCAGGCCCACTGGCCTGGACCTGAAAGGCCAGCCACGCCCCCGCTTGGCCCTGAGGTGCATGGGGTGTGGCACACACCCTGACCTGTGCTATTCACCTTGGCCACACAGCCGGACCCCACAGCCTACAAACACCACGCCATACTGCAATGCTGGGGACCAACGCCAGGCTCTGCGGGCCCAGGTCAGCCAGCAGCTCCCTTGGGAACCCCAGGCACATGGAGTTGCTTCCCCTCTTGAGGGTTTGAAGCAGAAGCCAAGGGCTGATTCTCTTTTTATTTTTTCTTGGGTTTTTTGTGTTTTTTTTTGTTTTTTATTTGTGTGGTTTTTTGTTTTTGTTTTAACCTTTGCAAACACGATGGTGATGAGGAATGCCTTGCCAGGCTCTCCCAGACACGTCTGTGGTTCTGGGCTGTGAAAGTTAAACACACACTGGGACAGACGACCAGGGATGAGTGTTCCCTATCTTCTCCCCGCCCACCACTGTCGATGTGGCCTAAAAAAAGGCTTTTAAGGGAAAACAAAACTTAAAAAAAAAATTGAGTTTCCCTGCATTTAGCTGAAACAGGATCTCGTCTGAAGGGCTGGAGGAGCAGCCGGATCAGCGCTGCCTCCCAGCCCACGGCCGAGCCTCCGCTCAGGCTGGCGGCCCCAGCTCTGCATGGGGAAGGCAATGTTCTGTCCTTCAGCAGAAGTCGTACAAAATAAGGATCCAAAGTGAACTCAAAATAAACAAAATAAACCCCAACCCCTACAGTGGCCCACTTTGCAGATATGGATTCGCAAAAGGAAAAATCAGAGGGAAGAGGCTAGAATCCCTCAGTCTACCCCACTTAATGTATTAAAAAGGAGGCTTTGCCCCAACCCCACCCCATGAGAAGAAGCATGAGAAACGCAGCAGCGCAACAGAGAGCTTGAAGCGGGCTCCAGGTGGGCCTGGTGGACAGAAGGGCCACAGTGCCTGCCTGCCGGGCCACCCACTTGCCCAGGGATGTTCTAGGCTCTCTGACTGGTGTGGCAGCGTTCCTGAAACGCCGCGATCCCCGTGGGCTGCGTTCTGCCAGTGACAGCATCTGCGTAGGAGGGCTGGACGATGGTTGGTATGGCTCAGAGGAGCTGGGTCCCCTCCGGAGCCCCACGGCGGGGGTGGCGGAGGAGAGGGGAGCGGTAGTTACGTTGCATAGTGGTCAAAGCTGCCGAGGTACTCCAGGGCCGCACGGTAGCACAGCTGGTACTGGTCCTGCCAGGACAGGGGCTTGGTCAGTGTGGGTCGCGCCAGCGGGCACCCCCACCACAGAGCTGACACTCAACACTGCAGCCATGGGCCATGGAGTCAGCCTCTGCTGGCCAAGAACACGCGCTGGACCCTGGCAGCTACGTCAGGCAGTGTGCGGGGGAGCCTGAAAGAGCCTCTGAAAGCTCTTCTCTCTCCTGTCACTCTCCCAGGCCCCCACATCTACCTGCCTTCCATCTGCCATCCCAATCATGTTTCTCTGCTCCTGACTGGGCACACTGTAAGGACTGCTATGTGCAACCCTGCCCAGAACCAGGCACACCACTGGGGCTAGCAGAGAACTGCTGAATGAAAGAACACATCTTACTCATCCCTGAGTCCCCAGGCAACACAGGCAATGTTGCAGCATTTTTGTTTTTTGTTTTCAGCAACAGGGTCTTGCTGTGTCACCCAGACTGGAGTGCCGTGGCATCATCACAGCTCACTGCAGCCTCGAACTTCTGACCTCAAGTGATCCTCCCACCTCAACCTCCCAAGTAGGTAGGACCATAAGCACACACCACCATGCCTACTGCAGGCCATGTAAAAGGTTGGCAGCATGAATGATCACACATGCCTGTGTGCACAAACTGCAGCTGAAGCCTAGGGTTCCCAGCAAGGCTGCTGCCAAGGCCCTGGTCCTGCAGGCTGATCTGCTTTACCTCTGTCTGCACCATGGCAGGACGCTGTGTACGCAGGGTCTTCACGGTCTGAAACATGTCGACCACGCCCTCGTAGCGCATGCGCTCCAGGACAATGCTCAGAGTGATGAACACCCCGGTGCGGCCCACACCAGCACTGCTCAGAAACACAGGTGGGTCAGAAGTCCTGCTTGCCTCACGCAGCGGGTCTGCCAGGCCTTCAGGCCCACCCACCCCAGCCCTCCATGGAGCCATTCCCACCTGCAGTGCACCGTGATAGGCCCATCCTGTCCAAACTGCTCCTTGGTCTTGTGCACCTGCCCGATGAAGTCAATGAAGCCCTCGCCTGTCTTGGGCACGCCCTGCTCTGGCCAGTCTGTGAACTGGAACTGCCGGATTGTCCTTGACTGCCCATCCTGGGAAAGGTGGGTGGGGGACATGATTAGGATTTGTGCCTTAGGCTGCCACCCCTCTGGACCAGACCAGGGTAGTACCATGACACAGGCATGCATGTGTGTCACTGCACCCAAGGCCACTGGGGGAGATGTGCTCACACCCTAATACCCACCCCCTGCCTCAGATTCCTGAAGCTTGAGCTACAGCAGCCACCCGCCCCACATGTGGACAGGCAGCGTTATGGACATTCAGCGCACTCACTCACCCGGGCATCCGTGACCTTGAACTCACGCAGGATATACTGGGGCATGTTGTACTCAGCCATCGGGTCAACAACAAAGTACTGGTAGCGAGCAGAGCGCTCTGCTGGCCAGTACTGGTGACATTTTTCCTGTGGACAGAGGGCCGGGCCCCCACGATCAGGTGAGAAGGAATGGGGGAGGGGTGCCAGGCTTCATAGGATTCTCGGACAGACGCCTCAGGTGGTAATAACGCGGGCCTGAGGCTATGCTGACGCAGCAGCTGGGGTGTGAAAGGAGACAGTAACATACGTGGCAGCTCCCCCAAGGGTGGCTGGTGTTCACCCAGGTACGACAGGGCCCCTGGGGGAAAGGGTGGGCTCACCCTTCCCATCTCCCGAAGCTTGGTCAGCATGACGATGATGGTGGAGTTGTGCTCCCATAGCATGCGCCAGAAGTCCTCGGTGCTCTCTGCCAGAGGCCCCTGTGTAGCTATGTAGGCCTTCTGCTGTCTGGGGTGGACATAAGACTGGACATGCTGGAGGTGCTGCTGCCCCCAGAGTCTCCCCTTAGGCTGCCTAGCCCCTTGGGGCCCTGCTCTGATCATCCCTCCTCCAGGAAGTCCTCACTCCTCTACCCAGCCCTCTCTGGTCGTCTAGGCTGCCCACCCCCACCAGCCAGGCACAGGCCTAGGCCCCTGTAGGGCATGGTGGGGCAGTGACAAGCACGCTGACCTATAACCATCCAGGAAGCTGGCATTGATGTAGTCAGAGCCCTCCACGCCACGGATGGGCTGCAGACACACACGCGTCAATTCATAGGGCATGATGTTCACCAGCCGGTTCTTGAACTTGTTGCAGGGCAGGTTGGCGCTGATGAAGCGGGACGTGTGGGCCTTGGAGCTGGCCAGCAACTATTGACAGAGAGGGGTTGGTCAGGCCAGGCTTCCTGTGGGGGTGCGGGTCATCCGCATGTCCCAGTCTAGGCCCTGGAGCCAAGCAGGCTCCCACCGAGCCCCACCTTGAACTCAAGCTCCATGGCGGTCACACTCTCCCCTGGAGGCACTTGGCCCAGCTTCTGGATGTGGGCATAGAGGTTTCGGGCAGGCACCTCTGTGTGGCCGCACGTGGCAGCCTCCAGCAGTGCCTCGTGGATGAACACATACTGGTCCTCCGTCTGCACCATGTAGTTCCTCTGTGATCGCATGCAGGTCACGTGGCCATAGATGTCCACTGTCTTCTCGTGCTTCATCCGCTCCAGCATGGCATCAATCACGATGAAGCAGCCGGTGCGGCCCACGCCCGCACTGCAGGACATGGGCTCAGTTTGAGGCACAGGTGCCCCCACCTCCCACCCCACCTCTCTGGGTGGCACTGTACCCTCTCACCTGCAGTGCACCACCATGGGCCCTGCATCTAGGGGGTTGCAGGCCTTGACCCGTCGCAGGAAGGCCAGGATGGGAGTTGGGTACTCAGGAACTCCATGGTCTGGCCAGGCCATGAACTGGAACTGACGTAGCTCACGCTTCTCACTGGAGCCACTCTGGGGGACAAAGTGGGGACATACTGGCAACGAGGAGCCTGCCTGCCAGACTCAGGGCAGAATGACCTGATGCTGAGGCCAGACCCGCCACTCCCTGATGGGACTCACAAGTCACAAAGAGTAGCCTGAAGGAGCTCCTAGCACTGTTCCTGTAACATGGATCATCACACCACACTCACACACCTGAGCCTCTGACCCTCCAACACCCAGGCTCCGGTTTTCCCCCAACCCAGCACACCACATCCACGCCAGGCTACTGTCCTTATGGTGTCTGGGTAAGAGAGAAGCACTGGGGAGGGGCCATACCTTGTGGAGTGCGAAGGTGCGCACGGTATATGTGGCCAGCTCCACTGTGTCCAACAGGGTCACCTGAATAAGGCCATAGGTTTCGGTGCCACGGGCGGGCCAGTACTGATCACATTTTACCTGCAGGGGGATGAGCAGGGCAGGCTGAAGGAAGCCCACAGGCTCAGATGGGCAGAAGCAGGGTGGAGGCTGGTCTACTCCCTGGCTGTAGCCTTTCTGGCTACAAAGGCCCCCCAGCCCTGAGCTCTCAGATCCACTGCCCCCTGTCCTCCACAAGTCACATCAGGTCCTCAAGCTATGTCACCACCCTGCCCTAGCTAGTGGAATAAGGGCCATAATTGAAAATTAATTATTCAAGGCCAGATCGCACCAGGCACATTTTCTGCCAAATTTATCCATAACGTTTATGTGCCATTTTCAAGCTCTGTAAATTTTACGTTCCAGTCAATGCTTTGCAGTCCAAAAACAGATAACAGCAGCTCTTTCCACTAATTAACTTAGGAGATGTGTTAATGCCCCAGGAACACTCCAGCATCTGGGGAACATGTGAACACCCCGGGAGCATGCCAGCAACTGGGGAACACATTAACATTCTCAGAAAATGACAGCATTTGGTGAAACATATTAGCATCCTAAGAAACCCACGAGCATCTGGGGAACACGCTCTATCCCAGAAACACCCCAGTATCTGCGGAGCATAATACCCCCAGAAACGTAATAGCATCTGGGGATCCCTTGAGCGACTTCCTCCACAGAAGAACGCGGCACCGAAGAAGGTGCCCTGTATCACCTTGTGGCTGGGCATTTCCCGCCCGCCTCCTGGCAGGGCCCTGCAGCCTCACCCGGGACTTCTCCTCCAGCCGTGTCATCATGACCACGGTGGCTGTGCGCTGTTCCCACACCATTCTCCAGAAATCGCCCATGGTCTCGGGCAGGGGGCCCTGTGTGGCGATGTAGGCATTCTGCTTGCGGTAGCCATCGATGTAGTTGGCATTGATGTAGTCACTCCCGGGGACACCTGCGGATAAGAAAGAAGGTGGGAAGGCATTACTGCAGGGTCCCCAGCACAGCCCACCATGCCGCAGTGCACCCCTGAGACTCATGGACATCCTCTGTAGAATGACATGTTGCCCTAGCTAGCAAGGGAGGAGAGCAAGGGGACGGGAGAGGCACCCCCTTGACTCACCATCGATAGAGGTAAGGATGACTCGAGAGTGGTCGTAGGCGATGACATTCGCATAGCGGTTCTTGGGCTTGTTCACCTCCAGGTTTGAATTCTCCCACGTGAACTGCTGTCCAGGGTCGATGGACTGCAGAGAGTGGAGAAAGCAGGTGGGGCAGGGTAAGAGCCGAGGTTGACCTGCTTCTCCTGCAGGGGACCCAGCCTTCCCGGTGATGCTCACATCCTGCCTTCACTCCACAGGCCACAGCCAGGCCCTCTATCTCATGGTGCCAGCCATGGAGCTCACAGGTTGCCACATGACCTATCAGAAAAGTGGTGGGCTGGGGACTCCTCTGACCACAGTACCAAATCCCTTTGTCTGGTAGAGTGGTTTGAGCTGGGTTAGAGGCAGGGGAAGGGTCTCTCGAAGCCCTGCACTCATCTAATGAAATGAGCTAGGACAGGTGGTGGCCCCCTCTCAGGCAGTCCTGACACTGCTGAGGGCTCTGAACACCCAGAGTCCCTCCCGAAGCCCTACATTCACTAATGAAATGAGCCAGGACAGATGGAAGGGATGGTGGCCCCTCTCAGGTAGTGCAGGATCCCTCCCTGCTCTGCTCTCTTCCTTTCTGGCTGCTCCTTCTGTTTCCTCTCTCTCCCCTGCCCTTCCGATGGGCAGGAGGACAGAGCTCCTACAGGGTTCCTTCCAGGCCCTCTTCTCTCTCTACAACCTTTCCTGGGTGACCTCATTTGCTCACCTGATTCTTACACCACATGCTAGAGCTGCCCATAACCCCAGCAGCAGCGCAGAGCTCTCCTCGCAGTACCCAGCAGCCTCTTTGACTCCTCCACCAGGAGGTCCTTCAACCTTAGTCCTTACAAAGCTGAGTTCATCAGCTTCCCCTCCAAACCTGGTACTGCTGCTGGGACTCCCCTTAGCGAAAGGCACCCTCACCCCTCGGTGCCAGGCCAGAACCTACAAGTCAACCTCAAAATTCCTCTGCGCCCCCCTGCCAGTCACCAGGTTCTGGTGCTCCCCCATGCCCTCAGCTCTCTCCAACCTGCTGCCACTGCCCTGGGCCAGGCCACCCCAACTGAGGCTCAGCCTCTTCCTGCCTCTTTCCTCTTGCCCCACTCTGACCCACTCAGCCCCACAGCCAGAATAATCCTTCCAAAATGCAGATGTGAATATCAATTTCCTGCTTAAAGGCCTTCTGTGGCTCTTCATCACCTCAGAGAGCAATAATGATAATAGCGAAGCGTTAGTGAGGACCCGCGGTGTGCCTGGCACTGCTGTGAGCACTTTGCATGTATTCCCTCCTCAAATTCTCTTATGAGATAGGTTCCATTATTATCGTCACATTTTCCAGATGGATACGATCTGAAGTTTTCAGCATAGCATGCAATGTCCTCCATATGTTGTCCCCAGCCTCATTACTCTCCACAGGACTGCGTCACTGCTTCCATGAACCCTGGAGCACACCCCACCCCTGGGGCTGCTCTGGTGCTGTCAGCCCACCTTTTGCACGCCTGTCGGTCCTATTCAACACGAGGTCGTGCTGTCAGAGTCACATATTCAATGCTGATTATCTGTCTGCACGTGCCGTGCTCCCCATGACTGGGTTCCCTGAGGGCATGTGTCTCCATATCCCCAGTACGGGGACTGGCACATGGAAAATGTGTGATCAATGACTGACTGAATGGAAGACAACAGAGCAGGCCGGGCGTGGTGGCTCATGCCTGTAATCCCAGCACTTTGGGAGGCTGAGGTGGGTAGATCACGAGGTCAGGAGATCCAGACCATCCTGGCTAACACGGTGAAACCCCGTCTCTACTAAAAATACAAAGAATTAGCCGGGCATGGTGGTGGGCGCCTGTAGTCCCAGCTACTCGGGAGGCTGAGGCAGGAGAATGGTGTGAACTCGGGAGGCCGAGATTGCGTCACTGCACTCCAGCCTGGGCGACAGAGCGAGACTCCGTCTCAAAAAAAAAAAAAAAAAAAAAAAAAAAGACAACAGAGCTATGGGGTCCTGGCTAAGGGAGAGCCCACAGCAGCCTTGGGGAGCCTGAGAAGGCTTCCTGGATGAGGAGGGTCTTGTAAGGAAAGCTCTGATCAGAGAAGGGAAGCAGAGAGAAGCTGGAAGGGGACTACTGTGAGCAGAGGCCCCACGAGTCCAGATGGGGAAGCAGGGCTGCGCTGGAAGGAAGGGCAGGTGTGGGACATGGTACAGATGAGTGTGGGTGGAGGCCATGGGAGGCAGGGAGCCCACCTTACAGGCTCCGAGACCCAAAGCCCAGCCTTGTGTGGAGCAGGGCCCTGGGGGGTGCCCATAGGCAGAGGCTTGCTGTGCCGCAGACATATTCATCCATTTGCCTACCAAGCCCAGCTTCCTCTTCAGAAACCTGGCCGCCCATAGCCCTTGGAGGTGCAATCTTTGAACCACAGCTGAGGGTGGACATCAGAAGGGGCGCAAACTCACAGGTTAGGCTGAGCCAACCCCCCAACTGCCTGTCCACCAACCATCCACTGAGGTCAGTGCCAGGTGCCGAGGAAACAGCCATGGACAAGGCAGAAAGACAAGCACAGGCTGCTTCTTCGAGGAGGTGGAAGAGGTGGATGTCTCTCTCTCTCTCTCTCTCTTTTTTTCTTTTGGTTAGGGGTCCCTTTTTTTTATTTTATATTTTTTTGAGAGGGAGTCTCACTCTGTCGCCCAGGCTGGAGTGCAGTGGTATGATCTTGGCTCAATGCAACCTCCGCCTCCTGGGTTCAAACGACTCTCCTGTCTCAGCCTCCCGAGTAGCCAGGACTAAGGCATGCACCACCACACTTGGCTAATTTTTGTATTTATAGTAGAGACAGGGTTTTGCCATGGTGGCCAGGCTGGTCTCAAACTCCCGACCTCAGGTGATCCACCTGCCTTGGCCTCCCAAAGAGGCGTGAGCCACTGCACCTGGCCAGGAGTCTCTTCTTTAAATCACCTCCTTCGCTAGCAAATCCCCTTCCTAGATGGGCAGCCTGGGGATGCTCAGAGTCACCCCGACACCATCTGTGGGTGGGAAATCCTCAGACTCTTGCAGGCTGAGCCCCCAGCAGGCTCCCAGGAGTTAAGTCCAGAGTAAGGTGAATGTGTGGAGGTCTCTGAGCAGGACTTGTGCAGCCTGAGCAGCCAGTCTTGAGGCCCTGACTCCCCCTCTGTGAGCTGTGGCATCCTGAGAACACACGTGAGCACATGGATGTGCACAGCACAGGGCAGCAGGCAAGCCTGGGTTTGAATCCTGGTGCCACTACTCATCAGCTGTTTGACTCGGGCAAGTCACTTCCTCTCTCTGAGCCCCTGCTTCCTCATCTGGAAGATGGGATAATAATAGTCCCTGTTTCAGAAGACTGTGGAGGGACCGAAAGAGATAATGCATGCCAAGTGCCCAGCCCGGTGCTGGTCTGCAGGAGGCTCTTGATAGATGCCAGCTACTGTGGCTGTTGTCACTGATCTATGTCTGTATGCTTGTGGCCTTGTGTCTGCCTGTGAGCACTTCGGCATGTGTCTGAGTGTCCAGACCCTGGCGTCACTCACAGGCTTTTGAAGCCATCTCCTAAGTGTGACCCCAAGAAGGTGCTGGGCCAGGCTATGGCCAGACCCAGCATCTGAGGTGCCCGGTTCGCCGCTGACCCTTGCCACTGCCGACCCTCCTCCTCTGTGCTCCTGGAAAACCTGGACCCCACCTCCCTCACCTACCACAGCTGGGACCTAGGACAGGACAGGAGCTGGTCTGGGGTAGGCCTGGGCCAGGCACATGGTGGGGGCAGGAACGTCTCACCTCATACTCCTGGGAGAACTTGAGGCCATCGTTGGCTTTGAGTCGTTCGATGTTGTCCGCCAGGTCGGTGATGGGGATGGGTGGATGGTCTCGCATACCTGAGGGAGGTAGGGCACACACAGGCAGTGTTAGTGAGAGGCTTGAGCAGGGTGGCAGAGAAAGCCCCAATGCATGTATGTGCACATGTGAACAAGTGTGACCATGGAGCACTCGGCACTGGTGGCATGGAGACAGCAGCACATGCGGCGACAGGGATGGCGGAGGGTGGGAGAGGACAGAAGGCAGTGTTGTGCCATGAGCGTGTGGAGCCTGTCTTGGTGGCAGGGTGCTGAGTGGGGGCACTAGGCCCTGCCTGGCAGGTCTCTCAAGAGGGAGGAGAGGCTTTCTTCCTCCCAGGAGGGGTGAGATGCCCAGGTCGGTGGCAGCAGATGTGACGGGAGCTGGGCTCCATTGCACCTACTGGCGGCAGTCGCCATGGGAGACTCACGGCCATCGTCATCCCGGGCACCAAGTGTGCAGACGGAGTGGTCACGAAGTACAGACACAATGGCAGAGGAACCCAGAGGAACCCAGAGAGAGAAGCAGTGATCAGGAGGGAGGTGGGAGACAGAGGCACGCAGAAGGAAGGGTGTCAGGCTGGGACTGGAGGCCAGAGAGGCAGGAACAGAGACGGGGCTAGTGGGAGAGAAAACAGGCCTAGAGGAAGCAAGGTGGGCAGAGGGGAGGGTGGGGAAGGAAAAAGGTCAGGGGGCAGCGGGACTGGGGGAGAAGAGAGGGAAGGGGAGAGAATTCAAGGAAGGATGGAGGTGATGGGATAAACAAAAGTAAGGAGTAGAAACAGACACAGAAGCCAAAGTATCCCACAAACATGGGAACTTTGAAAACTAACTTGAGGTATTCGGGCAACTGGGGACACTGGAACCTGCAGAGAAAAAAACAAAAAAAACATCGGGGCAAGAAAAGAGAGCCCGTTAACTTTTTCTGCTTACAGCACTGTCACACCCAATGGAGGTGCCGAACGGGCTTGTGAGGGCTGGCGAAGAAGACAGGGCGGAGAGGGGCTGGGGCTGCGGACAAGTTCCATCAAGACTCCTTCTGTCTCCCAGTTAATACAGATGGGGTGTCCCACCCCCAGAGGCGAGCACTTCTAAACCCTGGCGGCCTCGGCAGTCTCAGGGGGCTCTATGACTAAATACTTAAGTCCAAACCAACCCTGCCCTTTTTGGTACCAAAATTTGGCCTTGGCGATTTTCAGATGATCTCTATGTTGGAAAAAAGAGCCCTCCTTCTCAGATCCCACACCCTCTCCTCTCCCACTTGCCCTGTCCATTGCCTCCTTCCCAGGTATCTTCCCAGCGTCTTTGAAAGGGGTTTCTCCACTTCCCATCCCCCGCCTGCCATGCTGCTCACTGAAACACTTCTGCTCCCAGGACGAGGATGTGGCCACCACCCTCTCTTCAAGGCCCCACCTGCCAAAGCCAACGGTCCTCCCACTGGGTGTTCCCACTACCCTATCTCACTAAGTCCTCTCGTCCCTTGCACAACTTCCCCCACCCTGGCATCAGGGACACTGTGCTCCTGCTCTCCTCTCGCTGTGTCTCCTCCTTCTCAATCTCTCTAGCTGCTCTCCATCCATCTTTCCTTAACGCTGCACCACCTTCCCTACCCTGGGCTCCTTCTTTGGTCCAGGTCTCCTTCTCGCCCTCACCCTGGGAGAGCCCATTTATTCTCAGGCTTTGACTACCACATGCTCCTTGGCCCTTCCCACAGGGCTTCAACCCTGATGTCAGCTCAGAAGTCCTCAGACCCACAGACCCGCTGGCCCCAGGACACCCCTAGGCCCTGCTGACTCAGCCAGTGACTGCAGAGCCACCCTCACCTCTCCCCACGTGGACTCTGCTGCTCAGACTCTGCTGCTCTCACCTCCTTCACGTCTCCCAAGTCTGTCCCCTCTGTTCCCACTGCCACCTTTCACTTTGTTGGTGGCCTTTTAAATGGTCTCCCTGCCTCAGTTTCTCCTCTCTAATCCAGTCACCTCGAGGAGCCAGAGTGACATTTCTTTTTTTTTTTTCTTTTTTTTTTTTTTTTTTTTTTTTGAGACGGAGTCTCTCTGTCGCCCAGGCTGGAGTGCAGTGGCCGGATCTCAGCTCACTGCAAGCTCCGCCTCCCGGGTTCACGCCATTCTCCTGCCTCAGCCTCCCGAGTACCTGGGACTACAGGCGCCTGCCACCTCGCCCGGCTAGTTTTTTGTATTTTTTAGTAGAGACGGGGTTTCACCGTGTTAGCCAGGATGGTCTCGATCTCCTGACCTCGTGATCCACCCGTCTCGGCCTCCCAAAGTGCTGGGATTACAGGCTTGAGCCACCGCGCCCGGCCTCAGAGTGACATTTCTAAAGCATGGTTCTGACCATCTGGCTCCCCTGCTGAAAACCTTTAATACCTCCCTGGCATCCTCAAGAGGAAGTCTAAGCCCCTTAGCCTGACATTCAAGGTCCTTTTGACTGGACCTCTGCCTAGCCCTCCAGTCTTCTCTTGGCTCAGTATTCCCCCAGCCGCTAACTCCCATGCTGCAGAAACCCTCAGGTGCTCATAATTTGATGCACATGCAATCCGCCCAAGCTTCTGCACATGCTTCCACTGGGGAGCTCTCTCCCACCCTTCTTTTCTAGACCAATGCCCACATGGCTCAGCATCCCATCCCCGAAGAGGCTTCTCTGCACTCCAGGTCCCAGCATCCTGGTGCTTGATGCTTCAGAGATCTAATCATGCTAGCTTGCAACAGCCTGCTAGGTCTGCCTGGCACACTCTCCAGACGTGCTCACAAAACTCAGTCACCATGTTATGAGGAAGCCCAGGCCACCTGAAGAGGCCTCATATGGGTGTCCCAGCTGACAGCCACAGCAAGGCTCAGAGCTGGCTCATCAACCATCCGTCACACAGATGAAAGAGGCTTTAGAATCCAGGGGCTGGCAAACTTGTATCCGTAACAGGCCAGAGTGTAAATAGTTTAGGCTTTGTGGACATCTGGTATCTGTTGCATCTATTTAATTGTGCCTTTATAGTGCGAAAGCAACCATAGATAGATAGGTACTATATAAATAAATGGGTGTCACTGTTAACAGTAAAATTTTGTTTGTTTGCTTGCTATTTTTGAGACTGGGTTTCGCTCTTGTCGCCCAGGCTGGAGTACGATGGAGAGATCTTGGCTCACGCAACTTCTACCTCCTGGGTTCAAGCGATTCTCCTGCCTCAGCCTCCCGAGTAGCTGGGACAACAGGCGCCACCACGCCCGGTTAATTTTTGTATTTTTAGTAGAGATGGGGTTTCACTAGCTGGTCTCGAACTCCTGATGTCAGGTGATCCACCCGGCTCAGTCTCCCAAAGTGCTGGGATTACAGGCATGAGCCACCACCGCGCCCGGCCAGTAAAAATTTATTTACAAAAACAGGTGGTGGGCTGTACGTGGCCATGGACCATAGTCTGCCAACCCCTGCTTTAAATGACTGTAGCTCCCAGCCTTCAAGTCTTCCGACTGAGGGCCCAGACTTTCTGGAATAAGGACAAGCTGTTCCTGCTGTGCCCTTGTCTGAATTCCTGCCTCACAAAAACCGTGACAGATAATACATAATTATTGTTGTTTTAAGCCACTAAGTTTTGGGGTAATTTGATATGCAGTAATAACCAGCGCATACATACACAAACCCTGTGTGTATGCATTAGTTCACTCGTTCCTTCATTTATCTGCGTGTTCATTTCACAGGCATTCAACAAGAACCCATCGTGTGCTGAATACAAGGGATGGGGGATGACAAGACACAGTTCCTGGCACCACAGAGCTCAGAGACTGTCACTGAGGCAATCCCACTTCACTGTGAGAGGCGTCCAAAGGAAGAAGGAGGGAAGTTCCTGGAGCCAAGGAGAGACACCTAACCCTGTGGGGGTGTGGGAAGGAGGAGAGGTGTGAGCTACATCTGCTGAGTGTTGGGAGGAGTGACATTTCAGGTAGAAGGAAGAGCTGCACAGCCCCGTGAGAGTGGCTAGGAGAAGGGGCAGGTATGTGGTATGGTAAACCTGGGGTCGGCCTCCAGGAAGGCTCAGGTGCATGCACTTCATCTCCCCACGAGTGTCAGGTGAGGCATCTCCCACTGCTAACACGTCCCTCTTTCATGTGGAGGGGCCAGAGTACTGGCCAGACACTGGCCACCCTGCGGCAGAGATGTGGGCTCTGGGAGATCCTTAGCCCATATTCAGAGGCCTTGACTGAAGACAAGGCAGGGGCTAAGTGGCTTTTGCACCTGAGACGGTCCTGGCCTAGGGCACCTGTTCAGTTGCAGGATACGGGGGCTTCTCAGTCATTCCAACCAAAATGGATGAGCGCAGGGAGAAGGGCAGAAAGGAAGAAGAGGAGCAGGAATAAGTGCATGTGGCCCAGGAACTTCAGTGGAGACCCTGAGACCTGCAGAACGGAGCTATGGGCCTGCCAGGTCTGGGCTGGGGGCACAGAGGCTATGGGAGTGCCCTACCTGGGGTCTGGTAGTTGAGCCTCCGCATCTCCACAGGGTCAGAGGAGTGGGCCAGCAAGGAGTCCTTCAGTCCGATCGATTGCTCATCCTTAGAGGATGGGGAGTGGGTCCTTTTCCTAGAGACAGAAGGGAGGCTGGTGAGAACCTGAGGTCCAGGCTAAGACAGTGACACACGGCATGGTTGGCTGCCAAGGAGCTCCCCCGCCACCATGTCCAAGGCTCTGTCCTCCTACTGCCCCACCTCTTCCCAGGATCTCTGAGTGCGCAGGAGCCAGGGCCAGAGCAGCCTTGACATGAGAGAACACAGGGCAGGGAAGGGGTAGGGACAGCACGAGTGTGGCATGAGCAGAGGGGCAGTGCAGCAGGGAGGAAGGGGTCGCAGGGGAGGGCAGCTCCTTTGGATAGAAGGTAGGTCACTGCAGGACAGTGGCTGCTATCCCCAAGGCCACCCAGCTGAGTAGCAGGAACCACCAGGAATAAACATGCAAATGACACATAAAATACACAAACAGCACATGGGACAGGGCCCCAGTTTTCTGGCCCTGAGAGTATCAGGGTAAATGCCCAGGGCAGCAGGGGAGGGACAGGGAAGGCGTCACCCTAGCTGGGCAGAGTCCTCTCTCACTGGCCTCAGTTTTCCCGTCTGTAAGGACAGGTCAGAGACAGACCATAGGGTTCAGCTGCCAACAAATAGCCAGAGGCTACTTGTGGTCTGCAGACGCGTGTGCTTGGGGAAGAAGAATTTGAGTGCGTGTGCCCGGGTGTGTACCAGGACACGCCTCTCCGCACAGTGAGTGCTCTTTGCATATATACGAGACTGTCTCTTGCAGCACTTTGGCAACTTCTCAGAGAACCGGGAGCCGGGTGACAGTTCTGGAGAGCTCTGTGCGCTCAGGGAAAGCAGTCAAGTCTGTATTATGCATGTGCCCCAAAGAAGGAGCAACCTCTGCAGAGTTGAACTGGCAAGAGTGAGACAGAACCTGCCTCCTCACACCAATGAGGACTCAGTCCTGAACCGGGGAGCCTGCTGAGCTGACTGGACAGTTTGCTGCTTAAAGCCATAGGCCAGGGGACTTCCGGTCAAAGCGTCATCCCTCCCTGCTGGCCCAAGATGTGCACAGGGATTAGAAGTAGAGGGCGAGGTGTGTGAAGAGAGAAGGAACAACTCCTACCTTTCTTGTTTACTAGGTCCCGAAAGACAAGCAAGGACAGAAGAAAGGAACGGTCACAGTTTCCACCAAGCACTCAGCCCTCTAATGACATGGGGACCCTGCAGGCCCCTTATATGGCACCCACGTGACATTCACAGGGAGGGGGTCCACCTCTCTGGACAGACCCAAAATGCAGGCGGAAGTGGGAAGGATTCGTGCGTTTGTGGGACACTCCTCAGGGACCCGCCCACAGGTCCATCCACCCTGGGAGGAAGGAGTGGACTCTTTAGGACAGAGCAGTGGGTCCAGGGTAGGGGCACAGGATATAGGCACTCCTCCATAGTGCAGAGATGTGCTCACACAGACTAGCGTATCTTCATGTGCCAGGTGCTCACTGACATGCCTGTGGGCTCAGCCCAGTGCTGGGGGCTGAAGGCTTGACACACAGGACCAGCTGCATTTGCAGTGGAGCATCACAGGGACAGATGTGGGGCTGTGCAAGGAAGGGGTTGGGGCCAGGCAAGGTCTTGTAGGCAGCAGAGCATGGACTTGAGTCCTGAATGATGAGGTTGCTGTTGCCAGGTGGGCAAGGGGAGGGAGATCCGCAGAGGGCACACCCTGTGTGGGCCTGAGCACTGAATGAGTTCAGTATCACAGTGTCAGGAGTGTGGTGGGGTCAGATTAGCCAGGTGTTTGGCTGTCAGGCTAAAGAGGCTGGGCTTTATGTGGGGAGCCACCAAAAGGTTTCAAACTGAGAGTGACAAAGTTAAATCTCTGGAAATCCCTTTCAGGCTGGAAGGTGCTCAGATAGGAAGGGAGACTCCTAGGGCAGGTAGTTGCCACTTCTGATAGAACTGAGTGGGAAAGATACACTGAGGCTGAGGCCGCTGCAGATGGCACGGGCACAGCAGGCCATCAGTCACGTCTGTTAATGAGCATCCATGATTGACCTCTCTTGGCCTAAGCAGGAGAGCGGGGCTGGGGAATCATCCAGGAATGCCGGCAGAAGGAAAGGACTCGAGGTAGGAGCTCAGGAGACGGCGGTGTCTTAAAACTGAAGAGGAGACGGACGCACTCTTATCCACAGAAACACAGACAGACAGACACGCCAGGGATGCACATGGGACAACCTTCTGAGGCTTTAGCTCGTCACGCCCAGGCTGCCACAGAGGCTCCCTCACCTGACAGATGCAGGCCTGCAGATGCAGGTAGGCACACACACTGCTCCTGCCCTTCCTGCCTTCCTGCTGAGCCTGAGGCCCAGGGTCCAGGATGCAAGGCTGCACATTCTCCACAGGCACAACGCCCAGAGAGGGCCTGAAAGGCGAGGGGCAGCTGGCCATTCCCGGAGCTCTGAGGGCAGTGCTTACCTTTTGAACAGGAGGATGGCGATGACAATGAGGATGATGAGGATGACTGCCAGCACGGGACCCGTCACCCACAGCATCTCCGGCTCCTCCTGCTGCTGGGCTGGTGTCACCTGGACCACGATCTCATCCGAGTAGGGGCTGGATGCATAGCGCTTCTGTGGCCCGGTGGAGAACAGCAGGCTGTGAGCTCAGCGTAAGACCCCCCAACCCTCTGCCTATCAATCCTGGAGAAAGGGCTCTGGGTCTGGGTTACACTGGGCCTGGTCTCCCAGACCCTACAAGGTGGACCTGGCAGGACTGGGTCCCTGGAGCCACATTAGGTCTGGCCTCTGGGTCCCAGGGCCACGTCCCAGGATCCCTGGGACAGGTCTTGGGTCTTTAGTGCTGCCCCAGGCCAGGGATCTTGTAGCCCCCAGAATGATAAAGACCTGGGGTCTTATGGTGTTTGAGACTGGTCTAGTCTCAGGCCAGGCCAGGGGGATCAGGGTGCTGAGAGCCAAGCCAGCTCAGGCAGACCTGGTCCATGGGTTCCTTCAAGGAGGCAAGCACAAAGCATTGGTAGCTCAGGTCCGGAGACAGGGGCCGGTTGTAGAAGCCCCGGTAGTTCTTCTTGTCCCCCAAGGTGAAGGTCTTGGGGAGCACATCCAGTTGAGCAGCCACATATGGCTTCAGACGCTCTGCCTGCCGCCGCCGCCGCCGCTGCTCCTCTCCGCCCTGCTCGATGGCTTCCAGAAGCTGGCAGAGCAGAGCACAGGGGTCACGCGGGGCCTTGGAGCATGCCGGCCGGCCTGGGATGTCAGCTCCATGGGCCGAGATCAAGGCTCACCTACCGTGTAAGGGTCCACACCTGCCCAACCCACTGCCCCTACAGAGTAATAGATACCACGAAGCCACTCCTCCCCACCAGCCCATAAGCAGCAGCCCTGTGGGTAAGCTGCCCCACCCTAACCAGGCTGTCTCCACACTGGCTGAGAAAGGACTAAAGGATTTCAAAATTTCAGGGACTCCTGGCTCTGGGGCTCACTGAGCCCTCCATGGCTTCTAGATTGGCGAGGCTCTGCAGTGTCTACAGGGCTTGCCATTCTCTAGACCTGCAGAGGCATCTCCACGACGTCCCACCCCAGGGATTCTTCATAAGCCCTCTGGGAGTTCTGTGAATATTCCCAGACAGTTTCCTCAAAGTCTCTCTCTCCAGAGAGGGGCAGGCTGTCAGCCAGGAGAGAGACTTCAATTTGGGGAGTGAATCTGAGAGTCACTGGGACAGTGCTCAGGGCAGGAAGGCCACAGTCGACCACTGCAATGGGGCTGTCAGTGTCCCCATCCCCTCCCCAGGTACCTCGTCCAGCTCCAGTTCCTCGGGTGTGCTCCACCTTGGCGCCAGCATGCTCCCACCCACACGGTCAATGGGTACCACCACGATGTAGAACCACCTGGGTGGGCAGGGCAGCAATCACGACTGTCACTGCCGGTCACCTCCAGCCCTGCCCTGCCTCCCCCAACACCTCGTGTGCATACCTGACAAGCGAGGGGTCCTGCACATGGGGCATGGAGAGGGCAAAACGGCCATCCTCTATGTAGGCAGAGGCGGGCAGCGGCTTGTGTGGCAGAAGGTCGGGGGCTGTGCGGATAGACACCAGGTGCTGTAGCCCCCCTGCGCTGCTGCCACGGTTCATCAGCACAAACGAGTACTCCGTGTTGGGCTGCAGGTCTGCGATCAGCTTTCGCATTGAGTGCCCGTCCACCTCCACACTCTGCCCGTTGTACAGAATCTGTGGAGTACGGAAGGGGCAATGCCTTTGGGTGAGGTTCCCTACCACGGGCTGCAAGGCACAGTGCACAGATACACAACCACAGTCCTGCTCCATAGCCAGATGCACATGGGTTAGGACTGGAAAGACAGCACCCAGCAGGCCTGTGTGTGTGCCAGGCTCAGCTGGCTGTGGCCCGTACTCACCTTAAAGGGCACAGCTGACTTATAGGAGTCAGGGACCTCCCAGCTGAGCAGCACAGATGTCTTCATGGCAGCCGCCACCCGGAAGTTCTTGGCAAACACTGCAGAGACATAGGGAGAGAGTCAGCTCCACTGGGTATGAGGTGGGGTGAATGCGCTGGAAGGGTGGAAGGTGAATGGCCAGGATGAGATACTGGTTGGGGAACAGGGGATTGAAGGATGGCTGCAGAGTACCAAGCGCCCCACTCCCAGCCAGCTTCAAACGGCACAGTTGAACTCCCAGCCCAAGCTCTTCCACAGCGAGCACCAAACAGGGTGGGGGATGCCACGGCAACCAGGGTCAGGATCTCCAGAAACACGAGTGTAAAAACTTGAGCCGATGGACACCAGGCCAGAGTGATCAGAGGTCAGTGGGTTTCGGTCATGAGAACCACGTGGCCACACACCAGAGCGTGGTGGAGCATGTTCACTAGAGGTCGGAGGGTCATGGCCCCAAGAGATTAGTGTCACACAACAAAGGTCAGGAGGTTGCACACCCAAGAACAGTGACACAGTCAAAAGAGATCAGTGGGTCAAGGTCATGAGAGATCAGAAGGTCACACAGCAGAGGTCAGTAGGTCAAAGACAGCAGAGATGAGGCACCAACAATGTGGTGCCCATTCACTAGAGGTTAGTGGTCACGGTCATGAGAGATTGGAGGTCACACACCAGAGGCTGGTGGATCACAGTCGCCAGAGGTCAGTGGCTCAAGGAGAGCAGAGACCCCCAGATGCAGCCATGCTTGGGAAGGGCTGCCATGTCCACAGCACACACCTTGCTCCACCGGCATGGTCCGGGACTGGATGCTGGGGCTGAGTGGGCCAGAGCCTTTGCTGGTCCATGCGCGGACCTTGATGTCATAAGTGGTGTCTGGCTTGAGGCCAGAAAGGGTAAAGTGGGTGTCTGTCGTGACGTTCTGCAGCTCCTGCTGGCTGTTGATGTCTCGGAACACCACGGTGTAGCTGGTGATGCGTCCATTCCTCTCTGCCAGCACTGGCGGGTCCCAGGCCAGTTCTGTGGTAGATGTGGTCAGTCCTGTCACACGCAGGTTTTGGGGAAAGCCGCTGGGTAGGTCCTCGGGGGTCCTGATCTCCTTCTGGAACTCCTCACCCAGGCCAGCCCGGTTCCTGGCAGCAAGCCGGAAGATGTAGGTGGTCCCCTTGTGCAGGCCGGTGACTGTGAAGTGCTGGTCATCCTTGCCGAAATCGATAGTGTTGGGCCGCGCCTCGTCAGCCCGGCAATACTGCAGCCGGTAGCCCAGCAGCTCGCCCGGCAGCTCCTTGGGTGGGTGCCACTGGAGCAGCGCAGTGTTCATGGCCGTGGTGCTGACCATCACAGTGGGCCGGCCTGGGACTGAAGGACCACAGGGTGGGCTCTGGCGCTGCCCTCCCGCTGCCCCACCCTCAGGTCTGTCCTGACCCCTCACTCACCTGCACCCGTTGTAGTAACAATTTTGGGCTTGCTGCGGGCACCATCCCCCTTGGTGGTATAGGCAGCGACAGTAATGGAGTAGGTGGTCTCTGGGGTCAGGCCGCTGATAGTGGTTTCCTGAGGGAGGAGGAAGGGTCCGTTCCCATCACAAGAATGCAGGGAGAGGCCAGACCTTGTCAGGGACCTCAGGACCCTAGCCTGAGGGAAGCCCCTGGGCACGCAAGGCCACGGGTTGTGGAAGGTGGGGCTGTACAATGGTGGCCTCTGCTGGAGGGGAAGCAGGTACGTAGGATGCAGGCCTGGGAGGACCCCGCCCATCCCAAAAGCCGGCGCCTGGGGCAGACAGCTCATCATTGCTTTCAGACAAGAACAAAGGGCCAGACTGTTTCCCTCACTTCATTGTGCTGTGAACGTAGAGTGAGGATGTAAACAGGGCATAGCCTCGCACACACCCAGCACCTTGCATGGCTCCTGACACCCACACGCACACAGCCTACAGCTCCTGTGTAAGCAGGCGTAAGGTCGCGTGTGGACACCAGTGCATGCATGCACACACAGAACAAGGTGGTGGGGGGGGTTAAGGTGCCATCCTATAGGACCCAGTCAGGACTCTGCTGTCTCCATATATATAGGCCACTAACTCTGAGAATGTCTATACCCTGCAATACCTCTTGAGAAAGGCGGGGGAGGGGCCAGGAGAATAAGAAAACCTCCACACCTGGGGAACTGGTTTCCACGTCTGTTCCCAGTGATGCCTGAGATAGCAGCCAGGGCAATGTCCTCCCACCTTGGCAGACCCTGCCCATATAACCCATCTGCAGCAAAGGCATCATCTCTGGACATGCGGAGAAACACCATGGGAGGTCAAGCCACACCACACAGAGAGAAGAGCGGGAAGCAGGGCAGGGACCAACGTGCAGTGGGAACAGAGCCGTCACCAACCCTGGTATCCCTCCAGCTCTGGCCTCGAGTGGGGCCCCTGCAGCTGCCACCACCCCCTCATGGGCCCCATCTGCCCCAGCTGGAGGGTCTCCCAGGGCTGGGGCTCCAGAATGCACCAATGCCAGAACCCGACTCTCCAGACCGCCCTCCCAGCCTGGGCCCTAAAGCAGGTGATTTTTCACTCAGGGATCAATAAGGCCTAACGATCAGGATCGGATTTAACTCCATCCCTGTCTGGCCCGAGCAGGGGCTGGGCCCTGGTCGATCATGAACACTGGCCTCAAATTGCTGCTCGACAGGCAAGAAGTAAGGATTAGAGGAAATGCCAATCGCTGCTCAGCTCAGTGCTCGTGTCTGAACGCCAATTTTCTCCGGATGTGGCTGGAGCCCCGTGGATCTTGGCAGCGCAGGCTGGCAGGAAAGGAGGGAGAGGGGGAGTGTCCCACGAGCCCAGCTTGACCCATGTCTTGTCCGCGTTCGCACACCTGTTACTTACATAGTCCTCGGACTCCTCTGGCCGCCACTGACCGCGGGAGAGGGAGAGAAAGGGAGACAGGATGGTGAAGGACTCTGACCTGGAGGGGCCCTTGGTCTGGAAGGGACCTGGCCCAGGGAGGACAGAGGGAGGGCTTTTGGGCCTCGAAGTACCCATGGGGGTAGCACCCCAGGACAACTCCCAGTTCAAAGATTTGAATACCTGCCTCACTGAGCACCAACTGTGTGCGCCAGGGCTGGGCTAAGGAGGGTAGGGAGACTACGAGGGCGGGCAGCCTACAGGGAGAGGACCCGCTGACAGAGGGGCCTAAGAACACAAAGCAGCTACAGATGATTTGACAATTTTGGGCTTGCTGGGAGGCAGAGGCTGCCAGACAAGGAGGGTGGGTTCAACAGCTCAGGCTGAAGGGAAGGAAGACACTGAGGGGCGAATGGGGTGCCCGTATGCCCTGGTTTGCCTTGGACAGTCCTGGCCTGTGCTTGTTGCCATGGAATGACTATTCAGTGTCTCGTTCCACCCCTCAAGGCATCCCAGATGTAAACATACATTATACAATCACCCCAGGCATGAGAAGCATCCCACAACAGTAAGAGCTGGGGGTGAACAGGGCACGTGGCTAGGGTGAGGCCAAGGGCAAGCCAGTCAGCAAGACTATGAAGGCTGCAAGTGACAGCTCAGAGCCTGGGCTGTAGCCCACAGGCACGGGAAACCATCTATACCTGTTCCTTCCTCAGGGTGTCTGAGAATCAAGGTAGGAAGGAATGTTTCAAGGCTGGCAGTGTTGTGGGCCTTTGGTGCATGTAGATATTCTAGATGGACAGGTGGAGGGACTGTGAGGTCTCCATTCCGAGGCCCCATGAAACATCACAGGGAGATGGTCCAGGACGTCTCCAAGCCGGAGGGTTGGGTCCTCCAGCCCAAGCACCCCCACAGTGCCGGTCTGGCCTCTGTCCACTGGCCTCCATGCTAGGTGGCCTAAGTTCCTCCTGTCCTGGGACACTCTGTTGGAAAATCCTTGCAAGAAGCATGGAACAGAATATGAGAGGAGGCTCTGGACAGGTCCTTAGTGCATGGCCACTTTATAGGGTGTGGCTGGGCCCACCTCAATTCCAATCTTCTTGCCTGGGGGGAGACCTGGGCTGTCTCAACGCTAGAGGCAGAGCAAGAAAGAAGAGAAAGAAAGAAGGGAAAGGCAGAGGATGAAATCAAGCAGAGATGAAGGGAAGGAGTCAGAGGAAAGGCAGGGGGAGGAGGGAAGAAAGGAGAAGAGAGAAGAGAATGAGCAAGACAAAAAACAGAGACTCCAAGAAGGACAGAGAAACGAAGGCCATGAGAGGGGAAAAAGGGAGGCAGGGAGATGGTATCAGACATAAAGGGAGACGGGTCTGGCTCCATACTTCCGGGGTGGGGGTGGGAACACGCACCACATAGTTCTTTCAGGCCTGATAGGGACCCTGAGCTGAGCAGATGGTGCTGTTGGGTGAAGGACAGAATGTGGTGCCCTTGATGGAAGCGCAGGGACAGCTGGGCCCCGTGGCCAGGCTCGGGACCAGGCCCCATCTGCTCTCCCACTGGCGAGGAACAGAATGACCCAGTCCCGAGGGGGCTACGGGGTAGGCCTCCATCTTCAGGGTCCTCCGGGAGCCCAGACTCGGGTTACCTCCCATGATGGGATGTCTGAGGCTTTTAGCCTCAGCGTCCCTGAGCCTCTGGCCCAGTTCCCTTCTGAACCTCTTGGGACCAGAAGCGGGTACTTGAAGTGGCTTCTCTGGAACTCCACTGGCCCCTCACAGAGGAGGGGGAAGCCCATTCCTGGGATGTTTCTGGGTAGGTGTGTTCACTGAGGCTCCACGAGGAGCCCTCAGCCTGCCCCAGGAATGCAGGTGGGTGCACATGCCCGCCTCCTCCACCCGGATGCCTTAGCACTAGGCAGGCTAAGAGGCGGAAGAGAGCACCCTTTGGGCAGAAAGAATTTTGCTTCAGATGGCTGAACCCAGCTGGAGGGGTGAGCCTCCTGTCTGTGTGGGTGACCCCACCCCTCTGCACAGCGTGTACAGCATCGAGTGGTACACGCACCCCTGCTCTCCGCCCAGGCAGGGGTAAGAGGCTGGACGGGGATGGGTGTGTGGGTCCCTCCCAGGCCCTGCTCCTGGATGGGGAGACCTTGAGAGCACCACACCACGTGCTGTGACTCTCCAGCAGGGTCTTTTGGGAGGGGGCTCATGAGAGCAACTGCAGCCCTTTCCTAGGGGTCCACAGACATGGCTTCTTATCCAAGTGTAGCCACCTACTTGCTGAATAATTCCGTACCACTCTCATAACCTCCCAGCATTCCAAGCTCTTCATCTGAATAGCAACCAGTGTTCAGAATACCCCAGGGAGCTCACCCCAAGCTCCAGAGCAGGACCATCCTCCCAGGAAGACAGACACACACAGAGGAAGGTGTGAGGCTGGCCAGCAGGCCTAGCCCTTGAGGGTGAACATCAGCGGCTGAACCATTCCCTGTGGGGCCAGGAGCAGGGCAACACTGTGCTTGGCTACTCACAGAGCTTGGCAGCAGCCACAGACCTGTGGCCGCCAGTGGGGTAAGACAGCCCCGGAGCACTCTCTCTACCCTTTGTGTGGGAGGAGTGGATGCCAGCCCAGCACTGTCTAGGGAGAAGGCACATCTCAAAATCCCAGCCTGGTGGGGCAGGGTGGCTCACACCTGTAATCTCAGCACTTTGGGAGACTGAGGCAGACGGATCACTTGAGGTCAGGAGTCTGAGACCAGCCTGGCCAACATGGTGAAACCCTGTATCTACTAAAAGTACAAAAATTAGCCGGGCATGGTGGCAGGCGCCTGTAATCCCAGCTACACAGGAGGCTGAGGAAGGAGAATTGCTTGAACCCGGGAGGCACTCCAGAGGTAACAAGAGTGAAGCTCCATCACTCTCTCACACACACACACACACACACACGCACGCACGCACCAAAAAAACCCCAGCCTAATCCCTGATGCTGCAAAGCATCTCAGGTCTCACAACCAAGGAAAGGCAGTCACAGCACTGCTGAGGGCAAGCAGGGGAAGAGGGTATCTGGGCCCCAAATGGGACCTTGTGCATGCTGGTCTGTGCTCACCCTGCCACCCCACCCCCACCCAATGCTGCACCTGGGCCTCAGCTAGCATGACGTCTTGGATGATGGGGAGTCCACGGGGCTCGCCATTCTCCAGCCGCACGTAGGTGACCTGGTAGCCGCGGATCTGGCCATGCTGCTTGCTGGGGACTGGCAGCTTCCAGTAGACATGCACAGCTGTAGAGTTCAGTGGCTCCACTTCCACCTTCCGCGGAGGCCCGCTGGGCACTGGGGGTCAGGTAGAGAAGGAAGTCAGGCCTGGAGGTATCGACCCTGGCACAGGTGGGCACAGCAAACTCGAGGGTCCTGCCTCAGCACCCCACTCCCCCAGGAAAGGCCCTGATATAGTTTCCTTAGATCATCTGTCCCTGGTGAGGCACAAAGGCGGCTCCCTCTGCCCGCCGCGGTTAAGAGCCCAGGACTGGCCCTGCTCACCCCTCTGGCCCAGGCCTGTCACTTGGTGGGTAGGGTCGACATGGGGGAACAGGTAGAGGTGGGACACCAGGTCTTTGACCACCCTCAGTCAGCACAACCTGTCCTGACTTCCTAGGCCTCAAATCACGCCAATGTCGGGCCAACGTGGAGTCTTGCTGATTCTACTCTGAGTATCTTTTACACCAATCTTCCCAATCTTGACCTTTCAAATCTTAGACGGGGCTGCTTCTCCCATCTTAGCCTGTGAAGACTTCAGCTCCTTTGGAGACAGCCCCAAAGGCTGGGATTTGGGCCTAAGTTATCCCATAAGTGACATCCCCCCACTCTGGGCCATTAAGCCTGAACCAGAAAGATGAGTCAACCTGGGCCTGTGTTAGGGAAAGGAAGGCCCTGGGGTGCTTGGCGGGTGGTGTCTGAGGCAGGACTCCTCCCCTCCCGCCCCGGTGGCACTGCCTACCGTCCTCATCGGTGCGCACCAGCACCGGGCTGCTCTCGGGGCCGGGGCCCACATCTGTGTGTGCCCGCACCCACACCCGATACTCGGTCCACTTCTCCAGGCCCACCAGGTCCCAGCTGGAGTGCTCGCGGCTGATGCCATCCACCACATGCCGCCTGCGGTCCTCGCCGTCCACCGCCTCGTAGGCCACGGAGTACTGGGTGATAACGCCGTTGCGGCTGTCGGCAGGCGGCGGGACCCAACTTACCCGGACCGTGGTGGAGCCCGTGCTCACACACATCACCTTCTGGGGAGGGGCGGAGGGGGCTGGGGAAGACAAATGGGGGGGAAGCAAGCAGATGGAGGGTGGGGATCACAGGCACAATGACTGAGTCACAGTGGACTGGAGACTCACCCGGGCAGGCTACCCCTCAGGTGCTGAAATGGCCATCCCAGGGTCCCTCCAGGCAGGCTGCTGCCACTCTCGCCAAGGACGCCTGACTCCCTCTGACCTGCCTCCCTCTCTCTCCCTCCCTCTCTCACACACGCACGGTGATACACACACAGTATCACACACACAGACTCTCACACAGCCTCACACACACATAGTCTCTGTGCCTCTCCACATACAGCGTCCCTCACAGTCTCAGTGCTTCCCACACGCCTCTCACATAGTCACTCACAGGGTGTCTCATACATATACTTGGTGTCTCAGTGTCTCACACACACAATGTCTTGGAGTATCAGTGTCTCTCACACAGACTCACACATACACAGAGTATCACACACCCATAGCATCTTGGTGTCTCACACACGGCATCTGACACACAGTCTCTCACACAATGTCTTCCAGTTCTGACACAGCTTCGAGTTCTCTCACACGAGGTCTCTCCCACACACATGCTGCCTCACACAAAACATACACGATATCAGATACACACAAGCACGTGGCCATCCCACCGCCACCCACACACACAGGTCACATATGGAGAACTGCTTCATGCCCACTGTGCCGCACAGTTCTGCCCTTCTGAGGAAGAGTGGCTGCAGTGGCCCTTTTGGCATAAGGCAGCCTTCACCTGTGCCTGCCTGGAAATGGTCTCTTTGTCAGTGCCACAGGTAATCACCAACTGGAGACTGGACATGAAGGCCAATGGCCCCTGGGGTTTGGAGAAAAAGTACCCAACAGAGGTGCCCTCACTCAACAGCCTCCTTGGGAATTAGGAGGCAGACATGTGTCTCCTCGTGTCCAGTGATGTGTCCAGACTCCACGCCTACCGAGCACTCTGCTGAAACGCACAGGTTTCCTCTTCAAGTTCTGTCACCACCCCCTGCCATGAGGACTTCAGCAGCCCCCTGACCCACTGGCCCCAGAGCCCTTCATCTCCAGGACTTTCTCCTCCCCTACACAGTTGTGGTTATGCCCTGGAGGCTGCCAGTACTGGGGATGGCTCTCCCTCCAGAATCACGGGCTCTAACATTCCCTCGCAGACCCTACCTCCTTGTCCTTGCTCAGTCACTCCAGGTCCCGGGCACTGCGCCTGCTCTCCAGCTCCTCGGGATGCCTGTCTGTCAACCTTGTCCTTCCCACCCTCCATGTTCAGCTTCCACAGTCCACCACCTATCACTCTCTCACCAGTATCACACAGTCCCTCACCTCCTGATCTTTCCATGCTCCTTCCTGGCCTGTGCCAAGCGCTAGATGAATCCAACAATCCAACTCTCCCCCGCCTTCTCTACAGCAGCACTGGGGCAGGCTGGCATCCTATGCACATGTCCCCAGAGGCTTCATCCTCCAGGACCCTTTATGCTACCTATTTCTGCCTCCTGCCTGGCTCGCTCTGTCACCTCACACAAAACACAGTCCCCTTCCTCCACGCTCCGCAGACCTCCAGCTCCCTTTTCCTGCCTCCTCTTGGCACAAGACTATGTCTCCCACTCCGCAGAGAAGACTGGACTTTCACAGCAGCTCTCTCCATCTCTTGCTACAATCCCCCACTCTACTTGCATCTGCAGTGATTCTCTCCTTTCCACCCATGAGAATGGAGAGTTGAGCCACCCTGTCCAAGGCTAAGCTCTCCCACCACCAATGCTGTGCCCCTTCTCTCCACCTCCCGAGGCTCCACCAGTTATCCTCTTTTCCATGGTTTCTTTTTTTCTTATTGACTGTTTCCAATAGCATTTAAATATGCTTGAGATTTTCCCATCTTAAAAGAAAAATCTCAGGTCGGGTGCGGTGGCTCACGCCTGTAATCCCAGCACTTTGGGAGGCCAAGGCAGATGGATCACCTGAGGTCAGAAGTTCATATTCCTAGGCTGGTCAACATGGTGAAACCCCGTCTCTACTAAAAATACAGAAATTAGCTGGGCATGGTGGTGGGCACACCTACAATCTCAGCTACTCGGGAGGCTGAGGCAGGAGAATCACCTGAATCCAGGAGGCGGACGGAGGTTGCAATGAGCCAAGATCGTGCCATTGTACTCCAGCCTGGGAGATGGAGCGACACTTTGTACTTTGTCTCGGAAAAAAAAAAAAAAAAGAAAGAAAGAAAAATCCCACCCTCAGCCCCACAGCCCTCTCTAGCCATAATGGTCCCCTCGTTCAGAGCTACACTTTCTGGCAACGTCTGGGCTTGCTGCCTCCACATCCTCGGCACCCACACAGGCCTCATGAAACACCCACCAGCTTTCGTCCTACCATGCACCAAGCTTCGTCTCCAGGGCCACTCCTCCATATTGCTCGGTCCAACAGGTACTCCTGACCACTCAGCAGCATCTCGTCTACTTCTTGAAACTTTCTCTCCTTCCAATCTCCAAGTCGCTCCCCTCCCCTGATTTCCTCTCATCTGCAGTCTTTCTTCTCAGGGTCCTTCAGCTCCGGCCCAGCCCTGGATTCCCACAGCATGCTGAACTCTGCCATGTGGATGGCACATGGCATCTTGAACTTGGGTGTCTGAGACCAGCTGCAGTGTTCACACCTGCCTCTGCCCCATTTCCCATCCTGTGCCAGCATCACCCGCCTCCCAGGTACCAGAAACAAGATTCACCTCCATTTCCCTCCCCTCTGGGCCCCTATTCATAACCCATCACCGAGTCTGACCAGTCAGCATCCCTGACAGTTCTCAGATCCACCACCATCATCTCACCTGGGCCACCATCTTTTCCCCGGACCGCTTCAAAGCCTCCTAACTGGTCTCTGCCTTCTTGCAGGCTGCCCTGTCCATTCTCACAGAGCAGCCAGAGTCAGCCCTCCTGCCTACCCTGTGTCCCCAAGGCCCTGCCATAGCTCTGGCAGCTACTGCAACCACACTGGTCTGCTGCTTACCCAGTGACCATAACCACGAGCCTTGCAGCTGGAGGGCCTTCAGGCCTGCAGACTCTCCCCAAGGCCTGGGTGCTCCCTGCTCCTGTTCATTTACTAGTTGGCTCCCACTCTTCCTTCAGGCCTTGGGGAAGTGTCACTTCCCCAAGGCAACCCTTTTTGACCCCTCAGATCAAAGGAGGTTTCATCATCTCTCCAACCTGTCTCTTCCATCCTACCTTTTTTTTTGAGACGGATTTTCACTCTTGCTGCCCAGGCTGGAGTGCAATGGCGCAACCTCGGCTCACCGCAACCTCCCCCTCCCAGTTCAAGCGATTCTCCTGCCTCAGCCTCCCGAGTAGCTGGGATTACAGTCATGTGGCACCATGCCCAGCTAATTTTGTATTTTTTAGTAGAGACGGAGCCTCTCTATGTTGGTCAGGCTGGTATCGAACTCCCGACCTCAGATGATCTGCCCTCCTCGGACTCCCAACGTGCCAGGATTACAGGCGTGAGCCACCATGCCCGCTCTTCCATCCTACTTTACACAAATGTCATTAAAAGCTCATTTGGAGGTCAGGTGTGGTGGTTCATGCCTGTAATCCTGGCACTTTGGGAGCACTCTGCGGAGGCCGAGGTAGGTGGATCACCTGAGGTCAGGAGTTAGAGACCAGCCTGGCCAACATGGTGAAACTGTCTTTACTAAAAATACAAAAATTAGCCAGGCGAGGTAGTGGTCGCCTGCAATCCCACCTACTCGGGAGGCTAACACAGGAGCATCACTTGACCCCAGCAGGCAGAGGCTGCAGTGAGCCGAGATGATGCCATTGTTCTCCAGCCTGGGTGACAAGAGCAAAACTCTGTCTCGAAAAATAAAATAAAAAAGCTCATTTGGGTAATTACAGGTGCAATGTCTGTCTGCCCTGCTGGAATGCGGGATCCCCATGGGCAGACGCCATGTGTCTGGTCATGCTGCCAGCCCTGTACTGTGCATGGGGCCTGGCCCCCAGCTGGAGCACAGCAGGTGCTTCTGGAATGAATCCATGAACACAAGGTCACACACAGCCTCGTGACATCACTGGTACATGCACATGGTCCCACTTCATAAGGACCACTTCAGACACCGCCATGCTTATGGTCAACACATGGCCACATCAGATGTGGTCACCATCTCAATTCCACAATGCTACCCTGCCACAGTCACATCCATGACACCCTATCACACAGAGTCTCACACAGCAGCTGACTGTGGCTGTGTGACCACACACAGGCCACCCAGCAGCAACCACAGAGTCACCCACACACTCAGTCTACTCTCTGGGGGCTACCGAGACCCACAAACACGGTCACAGGGTCAGGCCACAGAGTCACCCACAAAGACTAGGGTCATGCCCAAGATCCACTGACACACATACATAGGTGCTGCACAGCCAGCTGGTCAGGTATGGTCACACTCACACTCATGGGCAGTGCCACTCCCACAGCTGCAGCATCGGAGTCTCACACACGCAGAATATAGTAACACACAACACCAGAGTCATCACACAGACAGCCTTGCAGACAGTCCCCTGCATGGCCACATGGTTACAATTCAATGCCCACGTGGGCAGGCTGGGTCACATGGCCGCATTTTCAGACCTGTCCCCGAGTGCAGTCAGCTGAGGGTGATCACATGACTCCCCGGTAACTTTTATTGGGGGTATGAGGAAGGGAATGTAGGTGATGGGGAAATGAGACGTGGGGCCATGGGGAGGAGAAACAGCCACCAAAGCAGGTCTGGGACGCAGCAGACCCACCGAGGATGGCCCATCAGCTAGTGTGACCAGCACAGAGTGGGGATGGAGATGAGGCACAGACACAAAACTTACCTGGGCAGCATGTGGGGCATGGGCGGGAGGAGGGGCAGGAGGCTGGGTAGGGAGCAGGGAGGGCAGCAGCCGCCTGGACTGGACAGATTGGGAGGCACTTACCTGGCCCTCTCCCGAGGCCCAAAATCAGAGCCCAGGCCAGAGTCCAGTTTGGCTAGCAGACCTGACCACCCACCCGCCTGGTTGATGGGGAAGGGTGTGTGTGTGTGTGTGTGTGTGTGTGTGTGTGTGTGTGTCCCCCACCCCAGGTGTCTGTGTGTGTGTGTGTGTCCCCCACCCCAGGTGAAACAGGCAGTGGACTCAGGAGACACTTACTGGACTGTGCTGTGCGGGCCTCAATGGTGGGGGTGAAGACGCCCACCCCCATATCTGAGCGCGCAGCCAGCTGGAAGCGGTAGAGTGTGTCGGGCTTCAGGTCCTCTAGTGTGTAGGAGGAGGTTGGGTCGAAGGTCACCTTGTGCTGGAAGAGCAGGGAGCACTCACTGACAGCTCTGAGCTCAAAGGTCACTCAGAGGTTGTTCCCAACATGGGCTGCAATGTGACACCTCTGGACCCACCATGGCTCCAGGACTGGCTCCACACCATAAGGCCACATGGACCACACAAGCAACTCAGGGCTTAGCCCATGCCACAGGAGTCTCACAGACCACATGCGCCACGGGAGCCACCTGGGACACATGGCTTCTGGGTAACCTTTAGGGCTCTGCCAGTCATGTGAGCCACAGAGCCTAGGAAATTCAAGGCAGACCCTGGGGACTTTGCCCCCAGCAAAGAGTCATACAGCCTGTATGACTGAAGAATCATACAGGCTGTGCAGGCCACATGGCACGCATGCGCCACCAAGCCTCCAGCAGAAACCTTACAGGCTGTGCCCACACAAGCACAGAATCCAGAAAACACCCTCCTGGGGTTAAGCCCATTGCAGACCCTCAGGGACCAGGAGACCCCCTCAGCACTTCTCTGCCCGCTGCACACCTGTTGGTCTTCATCCTCTGCCACCCAGTACACCAGCTCATACATGATGATCCGCTCCTGAGGGGGCAGCAGCCACGAGAGCTGGATCCTGGTGTCCGACTCCACTTCGGCCTGGAAGTCCGCGGGCTGGGCAGGCACTGCAACACCCCACACCAGGCAGGTCAGCCTCATCTGCGTGAGGTCAGGAGCGCCCAGGGAGGAGGGGGCCGAGAAAGGCAGACCCTAATCTCACACCCTTATCCTACATCCCAACTGACCACACATCTATGGAATATGGCACCTTGATCCTCCCAACAGCCCCCAACCTCACAGCCGAGGGAAGGGGAGAGGTGCCGCCACAACCTCAGCCTCCCCTTCTCTGCTGTCGGCTGCCCAGCCAGCGTGCCCCCACCTACCTCCCTGCTGCGTCTTGACCTGGATGGTGGGGCTGGGAGGGCCGTCGCCCACAGCAGTGAAGGCAAGCACGCGCAGGCTGTAGGTGATGCCAGGCAGCAGGCTGCCCACGGTGGTGAGGAGCCCCGCGTCGGTGTTGTGCTTGTGCCAGGCACTCAGGGGCCGGCGGGAGTCCGGAGTATAGTAGACGCGGTATCCTCGTACCAGGCCGTTGGGCTCCTCAGGAGGCTCCCACTGCACCAGCATGGTGCTGGCGCTCAGCATGCGTGCCTGCACGCGGCGCGGTGGGCTGGAGGGCGCCTGTTCTCCCGTGCGTGCCCGCACTGCCTCGCTGGGCGGCCCTCGCCCGATGCTGTTCACCGCCAGCACGCGGAAGGCATATTCCGAGAAAGGACTGAGGCCGCCAATGCTGTAGCGGGTGGTGGCCACACCATCCACCTCCTGAAAGGGGCCCTCCGTGCCCGCTGCGCGGTACTGGATGCCATAGTAGGATATAGGCTCTGAGTTCCCAGAGTCCCAGGTGAGGGTGACACTGGTGGCAGTTGTCTCTGTCACCACAAGATCAATCGGAGGCTTCGGCAGAGCTGGAGACAAAGTGGAAGGCTCAAAGCTGCCCGAGGTCAAGATCCTTAGGAACCAACCCTATACTTGGGGATTATCCAGGATACCTGGTGGGGTCACCTGAGTGTGGCTGATACCCACAGCCTACCTTGAAAAATGTCCAGAAAAGCTTATGGTGACCTCTGAAGCCACACGTGGCAGACGGTGGCCAGGTGCCCCCAGGCCTTGGGTCATCTAGTATGTACACATACCAACTGTGGGACTCACTGGACCCTCCCATCAGTACACAAGACTCATCTAACAAACAGACCTGGAGGTGAGGTGACCCCTGCAGTCCCATGTAGATGAAAGGCACCCAGACTGGGTAGCAGCTCTCTGCCTCTGCAGGTCACTTGAGCCCACGTGGTGGAGAGTATGTGTAATAGGCAGGGGAAGGGGAGATATTTCCTTAGGGACTGGCCCAGAATTTTAGAAAGAGTGATGGGGCTGCCGGCCCCACAGACCCTGTGGCTTGGCTCAAATTGAAGTGGGAAGGCCCTGAGTCCACAATCATTCAACAAATAATTAACAAGCACCCACTCAATGCCAGACACTGTGCTGGGGCTACAATGCCACACAGTCACATCCCTGCTCTCATGGAGTTCACACCTCAGTACGAGAGAGAATCAATACACGAGTCGATTGTACTCATGATTCTGGCAGGTGCAAGGACAGTAAGAATCAGGGTGCTGAGGTGGAGTAAGATCCAGGGAATCTCCTTGGATGGGGTGATGAGGGAAGGAAAGCATCATCGAGCTGAGGCCTGGAGGGGTACATGGAGCCAGTGACAGAAGGGGCTGGACAAGGAGCATGGCAGATGGAAAGCAGCATGCATCTGGGCAGCTGGCATGTGACAGGGTGGGAAGCCAGCGGCCCTGGGAGACCACAGTGAGGATCCTCATCTATATCCTAAACCAACGGGAAGCCACTGGAAGGTGTTTCTCCCTTTCCCAAAAGGAAGTGACTTGATCCTGAATTACATTTTTTAATGATCACTCAAGTTGCAAAATAGATAATGGATTAGAGGCTGTTGACAATTGAAGTAGGGAGACCAGGAAGGAATCTTTTCTTTTTTCATAGGGTCTCACTGTCACTCAGGCTGGAATGCAGTGGTGTGATCATGGCTCACTGCATCACTGCAGCCTCATCCTCCCGGGTTCAAGCAATCCTCCTGTCTCAGCCTCCCAAGTAGCTGGGCCACAGGTGTGTGCCACCATGCACAGCTTTGAATTTTTTTTTGTAGAGATGGGGTCTCACTAAGTTAACTGGGCTGGTCTCAAACTCCTGAGCTCAAGCAATCCTTCCAACTTGGCTTTCCAAAGCGCTAGGATTACAGGAATGGGCCACCGTGCCTGGCCAGAATCTGTTACATATATATAACATATGTATAATATGTGTGCCTGTCCCCAGGACAGAGAGAACCCACTTCCCCTACTATTTTACCACATCCTTCTTGCTGGGAAGCTATTACACCTGAAGTTCTGGTACTGTATAGTGGTTAGGAGGGAGAGTTATGGATTCAGACCACACTGGGTTTAAGTTCCTGCTCTGTCATTTATTTTTGTGTGACCCTGGGCAAGTGATACACCCTCTCTGTACCTCAGTTCCCTCATCTGAAAAATGGAAATAATAAGAGCACCTATCTCCCAGGGTAAAACAGAAAAAAACAAAAGAAACTGTGCTTGCTAGCATGCTGTCTGCCACCGAGAAACTCAATATGCCTTAACTATTATCGTTAAGCCAGCTAACAACGGAAATCCCTCCTTCCCTCCCTCTAAGGGCTGGAGGACCCCAGGGCAGGGACACCCAGGAAAGGGTAAGAATCCCTCAGCCATGCCTGTGCCCATGGCAGTCAGCTCACATTCGCCCGCCACCAGGACCTCCCGGATGACAGGGAGGGTACTGGTCACAGCACCTGCCACACTTACCTTTCACTGTGACCTGGGCTGTGGCCTCGATCATGCCCAGTGAGGAGATAGCCACACAGGTGTAGTTGGCGGAGCGCACGACATTGCTGAGCTCCAGGACGTTGCGGCCAACTGGCATCTCATCCTCCTTGGTGAGCTCCTCGACCCCCATCATCCACTTCACATAGGGCATGGGTGCACCCACTGCCACACATGTCAGGTTCACGCTGCCGCCTGGCATCACCTCCTGGCTGCTGGGTGGGATGGAGAAACGAGGAGCCACGCGGCGCACTGCAGGAGGAGGGAGAGAGGCACTCACAGGCCGGGCAGAACACACAGCTGCATGGAAGGGCAGGGGCCCCTCATCCAGGTAGCCCCTCTGGTCAGAGCCAAACCCACACTCAGAGACGGGAGGGGTGGCACCGCTGCACCCCAGCTCACCATCCACTCCCACCCCACCCACTTCCAGCCTAGAAGTGGCCCCCACACTCAGGAACTGTCTGGAACACAATGTCTTACTCAATGAGAGATCTTGCAACCAATCTCCCATTTTATAGCCTAGGAAGCTGAGGCCTGTCAGGAAGCTCCTGTCTGCCCAGGGTCACACAGGGACTCAGTACAAGGTCCAGGCCTGGTCAGGACCACAACCCAGGTTGTCCTCCAGGGCCCATCTCTGCTTGTTCCTGGCTGGGGCACCAGGGAGAGAAAGCAGGCCCTAGGGTGGAGGGTCCTCAGAGCATGGCTGGGCGGGGCAGAAGGTCAGTCCAGAGGGCCACAGCCACCTGCTGTGGAGTCACTGCCTCCACCTCCAGGCCATAGCCTGAGGGGAAGAAATAAGGTTAAGTGGCGGCGCCGCCTGCCAAGGTCTCAGCCATGCTCAGGGCACAATCTGGGAACCCAAGCAAAGGGGCTGCCCTGAGGAGGGCTGGGCAGGGGTCAGGGCAGGCCAGGGACGTGGTCCGCAGGCAGGATGGGCATGACGATGGCAGTAACATGATGAGGGCGCCGAACAGACGGCTTCCTGCGCCAACAGACAAGGGTCTCAAGGGGAGGGTGGCTGTGCCTGGCCACGACCTCCAGCCTTGGACTCCCCTGGCCAGAAGCTGTTCTGAGCTTCTCAGTCCAGGGTACAGCCTAGAACCACCCCCCTGAAGTTGTAAGCTTGGCACAGACACAGGAGCATGCAGAGGGAAGGAAGGTGACGAAACCCAGCCGTGGGCAGGCATGCCTGGCATGCAGATGGGCCATGCAGCTGGTGAGCAGAGGCCAAGGTGTGCCCTACACGGGCACTCTCACATGCAGGGCCAGAGGCAGCAGGCAGCAGGCAGCAGGCTAGTCAGTACCCCAGAGCACTGCTGAGAGCACTGGTCTCTGAGGAACCTCGCTGGGGACCCCAGGCATGCAAAGACCCCACAGCACCACATCAGGAGCACCTCTACTACAAGCACCAGACTAGGCTGCTCGCGCAGCCCCAAATCACAGAACCAGAGCTAGAAGCAACTGCAGAGACCACCCGGTCCAACGTCTGACCTCACTACACAGGGGTCAAAACAGAGGCCCAGAGATCAGACATTCAGCAAGTCACCAGGTCCTGTCAACGGGGTGGCCTAACATATCTTTCGAATCCATGTATTTCTCTCCAGATGCAGAAGCAACTGCCACCACCAAAGTCCAAGCCACCATCATCCTTCCCTGGGTTGCTGAAATGGGTTCTGCGTTGGTCCTCCTGCCTTGTTTTCCCCCGCTCCAATTCCTGCTCACCGGCTCTCCAGAAACAGCTGGCACAAATCTGATGCCACTCCCTGTTTAACAAGCTCCTGCATGGCTCCCAGTGACACCTCTGCCTAGCCTACAAGACCCTACCTAACTTAGCACTTGCTTCAACCCCTTCCACAGCCTGCCTTACTTCGGTGCTCCAGACAGAACCCAAACCCTCGCAGCCCCAGAGGAGGCCAGGCCTGACAGGTGCTGGTGGGCTGGATCTGTGTCCCCAGGTTCACCTAGGGGATGAGAGTGTCTTGTAGACATTCAGGGTTCTGCCTTCTCCTCAAATCAATCAGCACTCCCATTGTCTTTAGGGAAACCACTTCTACCCCCATTCTTGGTACATGGGGCGTGTGACCCAGATCTGACTATGGAGAAGCAGCCTTTGGACTTCTGCAGAAACTATTAGAAAAGCAACCTCCTCTCTCTACTGACGTAGCTAAGCTTATAGCAGGTGGGGATGGCTTCTCCCAACACACAGGAAAAGCTGCTTGAGAACAAAGATGTCGACAGAGGAGAGGAGAGCCAGAAACAGACAGACAAATGCCTGGCCAACCTGTTTAAGTACCTGGATCTAGCCCTGCCCAACACCAAATCTACTACATTTTTCAGGTTTGTAACACAAGAGTTCCTTGTTTTGCTTACGCTGGTATAAGTGGGTTTCTGTCATCTGTTCTAGTGCCAAGAGTCTCTACCTAAACGATGACAGCATGTCACAGACACAGTTCTTGTGGCAGAACAGGTGGATCCCGGGGCATGGCTGGCAAGTGTCTCATGGCAACAAAGGACTCTCTGAGCATGCTCTCTAAATGGTCCAAGGTGAGAGCAGGAGGCTCAGCCAGGACCACCACCCAGCTTGGTGGTGTGTGCCCTCCCTCTGCTCTGGAGATGGGCCTCAGGGATGGGCACAGGCAGGCAGGTCTGTTTGCAGATCAAGTCCAGGCCTGCCATGGAAGTAGGGTGGGGACAGCACAGAGGAGCAGCCTTAATGAACCAAACCTCTCCTGTCCTCTCGGCCAGTGGGTGCCCCATCTCCTCCTCTTCATGGGAAGGGAAGCTATGCTTAAGCACCTACTAGGTGCAGGTTTCCACGCTGTAGATGCTATCACCTGCCAATTACAGTCAAGAGAACTGATTTAAAACCAAAGCACACGACCAAGTTTATATACGTAGTAGAAGTAGGTCTGTGTGATGAAAAACTGTCACCCTTCCGAGCCCTGGCTGACAGGCCTGAAGAAAAAAACCCAGAAGGCTCTGGGGAGAAGCATCAGAATTAACAGACGCTGGCAGGAGAGGACGCTGCTCCAGCGGGTATAAGGATGGGTTTAGACAGCCTGTGCCGGGGAGAGGTGATGACTGCAGGCTTGACCCCAGCCAGTGGTGGAATCATGGGGCCTAATCAGGTCGCTGGATACCAGGACAAAGAGCCCCAGCAGAAGGAAGTAGGTCCTTGGCCAATAAACCTTGGGCACCAACCTAGAAACTTGACTGGACTTTACCCCCAAATAGTCCCTGGAGGACAGGGTCTTCAGGCCAAAAGGCAGACCTCATGGACCAGCCCTGGAGGTCAGGCCAAAGCCCTGAGCCACACCTTCTAAAGCCTCCAACTCCTGCCGCTGTCAGGAAATTGAGGCGCTTCAGGGACACAAAAGAGTTGTGTTTATTTTTTCCCTCCTAGATGCAGGTGGCAGGGAGAACTCTAGGGGCTAGGGATAAGCGTGAGAGATCAATAGTGGCCTTTAGGGTCATTTGCAACACCAAGCAAGGGCCTCAGGGCCAGAAGCTCCTGGGCGCACCACCTTCACTCTCACAAGGACACTGGGCTTCAGCCACGCAGACACTTCACTGCGACTGAGACATTTTCCACGTGAGGGAAGTCAGGGTATGTCTACAGAGGAAGGGTGGGGGAAACAGGCAAGGGAGAACCTCCTTGTATCCCAAGGGCCAACAGGGACCTGCATCCTAGACCTGCCCAGACAGCCACCCCCACGCCAACAGGCTGGAGTGGCTGGCATCTCATGCAGCAGCCCCTACCATCCTCCTCCCACTGCTGCAGGCACAAGGCCTCCAAAAAGGAGCAGGCCTCACCCTGGACAGTCTATTGACAGAAGCAACAGCAGGGAAGGAAAAGCTGGAGCTGGGAAAAATGCACTTAGGGTCTAATCTTGGGCTCCAACAATGCCGGTCTATTACTGTTCCCCGTGCATCCTTAGTGCTGACATTTTATAGACAATTTCCAAAACAGGGCCCTGCCATTTCTGGATTATATTTCAGCTGTAACTTTTAAGTCTAATTATTTGCGCTGACAACCCCCTATAATAGGGCGGTGCGGCGCCCAGAGGCATCAGCATTCAGTGGAGTGACAGCCTAATCGCAGGGGGAGGCATCCCCGCAATCTGCATTCACTCAGAGAAATTTCTCTGATGAAAATAACGCAACATTAAGGAGGGGATGAGGGGCAGGATCCACTGTATCAAGATAAAATAACTCTTTAATAAATAACCTTGTGGCTGCCGCAGAGCAGTAATTAAATGCCGGCATACCAGGCACACAGTTTTAAGTAAAGCTGGAAAAATGTAAGATGCAATTATCAGCACCAAACAAATTACCAGCCCGGTAAATCCCCCTGGAATATTTAGAAACTCATTTCTGCCTTTCCGCTAAATATTTGTGCATGTGCTTATTTTTGGCGGGACCATGGGGTAGGGTAGGGGTGGGATGGGGAAAGGGAGGGGATGAGGTACCAGGAGGGTAGAGGAGGGGGCATGGAAGGAGCCACTGTGGGCTGGGTTGTCTCTGCTGATGACTGTTTTCTGAATGCCCTGGCAGATCTGCCCGGTCAGCAAAACGGTGTAACAGAAATGCCCCAGCACTCAGGAGCGCATATGGATGGATGCTCAGAGCTGACATCTGAGCCAATGCTACAGCCCTCCTCTCGACTGGCTCCCTCACCCCCACAGAGGAAACTCGAGCCACGGAGGATGTGGCAGAGGGAACCAGGATGGCCTGGGTCTGTTCCCTGAGGCTCAGCCTGTCCTACATTTCTGTCCTGAACCCCCAAAACCCAGTGGACAGGTGAGTCTCCTCTGACCACACAGACCAAGTGATACATGAATGACCACTAGCCGCGGCTGCCAACCCCAGCCTCATGGGTGGGGGTCTGGCTCCAAGGGGGGGCTGAAAACCAAGCCCCAAACAGGCCTGCTCTGGAATGGGCTCAAGGACAGTCTCCAGGAAACCCTTGCGAACTTGTGGCTGACTCAGGGCCACTTTCAGGCTCCCATATGGATCTTCCTAAGTTGCAGCTGACTGTTCAGTCACTCCAGGTAGAAGCAACTTGAGTCCGAATGCAAAGCACCAGGCTAAGGAATGTCAGTTAGCTGGCTGGTGGACTAAATAAATTCCACCCTCAGACAGACACGGGAGCTAGCTGGGAAGCTTGGGCAGAGGGGCCTGGGGCAGGTAGGAGGATCTTAATTTGGATCTGGCTGGAGAAGGAAAAGACAACCTTATGGGAGACTTCCTCAGTGTGCCAAGATGACGCTACTCACCCTGTGCCATGGACACCAAGCTCCCTGAGGCAGACTAGGGCTGGCTACCCCATTGAGCCCTGGTGGGGGACCTGAGGGCCTCAAGGACAGGGTATACACTGCAGGACTTTTGCCCTGTGCTGCAGGATATTGGGAGGACAGCCTACTCTAGCCTCTTGCCTTACTGTCCCAGTGGTTTGGGCTGAGACTGGGTCTCTAGGCGAGGAGGGTTTTGGGCTGAGCCTGGGTCTCTAGAGGAGGAGGGCGGTGAAAGGTCCTACAGGTGCACATAAAGCGCTACAGCTCTTACACCTCTCTCTGACCGCAGCCCCCCACAACCATTCCTGAGCACCACCTGGATCAGACAGCTGGCCTGGCCTGGGTGCAAAGGTGGGGTGCAGTTTCATGCCATGCAGCACGCCCACCCCACCACCCTTGCAGGGGAACCAGGCTAAGGGGACATGCAGATATGTGGTGCACCAGGGACCCAAGCAGCAGGAACATGCAGGTCAGGGGGCTGCCCACCCACCCCTGGTCCTGCCTGCCCGCCGGCCCAAACAAGAGACTGGCAGGCAGGCACGGCGCAGCGAGCCTGAGGGAGCTGACCGAGACCGCTGGGCCCTACTGACAGGCGCGTCCCATCGACGGGCGAACTGTAGATGGATAAGAAGTGAAAAGGACCAACCTTCTCGCTGATCTGAGAGATGAGAGTTTGGGTTGATGGCAGAGTGCGATGAAGATGAGGAGGGAATAAAAAAAAGACAAGGAGAAACACAGAGAGAGTAAAAACAGGCCAACCTTCATCTGCCCACACAGCACGGAGACGAGACGAGACTCCTGTGCCCCCTCGCACACACACATGCACACAGGTGCACACGAACCACATCGCTCACAAAAGACTCAGGACTCATGGAGGACATGGTGGACAGAGCTGAGGCCCGCCAGCAGGCGCCAGAGAGGCCGAGGGTGGGGCCGGGGCAGGTGGAAATGGGGCACAGGCAGGCCCCCATGCCTCACACGCACCCCACAGCTCAGACCCTGTGGACTGGGCTCTGGGGTCAAGGCCCACCCAGCCCACAAACTTGCCAAGGTACACGAGCCACCAGAAACCACCCCCACACACGCCACCAGTGTGAGGAGCACGTCTGGGCACCTGTGGGGAGAAAGGCACTGTCCCTGTTTTAGACAGCTGTGGCCCTGCAGCCTGGTCCCTGGAGAGAAGGGGGAAAGCTGGTAGTCCTGGCACAGGTAGGCCAGGCTCTGAGGAGGGCAGGGCTCCACCCTGGCCCCAGCAGCTGTACACCCAGAGAGCTGTAGATGGAAGGAGAGAATGAGTCACTCAGGGAGAGTCAGGTGGTGACGGAGAAAGGCGCTGGCCCACCCAGCATGCCTGGGCCTGCTAGACTGTGGGCGGAGCTGTGGACAACTGTGAACAAAGTCAGATGTAACTGGATGACACATCCCCCCACGGTGCTATCCGGACAGCCGTAGAGGCTACTGACTAGCAAGTGATTCCTCTGTGCCTGGCAATGTGCCGGGTGCCTCACATGTACTGTCCCATTAAATGTAGCAGCCGCGTGGCCCCAGAGAGACACTGGGAGCCCTGAGAATTTGGGTGACAGAAGGGAGATGTGAGGGAGATACCGAAGCCAAGTCTGATGAGGAGACGAAGACTTGCGGCCAGTGGACACACAAGAGAGACAATGGCAGTAGGAAGCCGTCAGTAATTTCCTCCAGGTGACATGTGGCAACGTTTGTTTTGACCGAGGGGTGCTACTGGTATCTAGTGAGCAAGAGATGCTGCTAAACACCCTCCAATGTACAGGATGGCTCCTCACAACTAAGAATCATCCAGACCAAAATGTCAACAGTGCTGCGGCTGAGAAACTCAGGGCTAGAGCCCACACCAACCCAACCGAGGCTCAGGAGCCTGCTATGGGAGGAAACCTCGAAGCCTCTCTGCTGGGAGATGGACAGGGTGCAGGCCAGCACTGGGGGTTCCTCCATAGGAGGCAGAGCTGGTGGTCAGCCTGGTACAGGCTGTGCCCAGGCCCTGGGGCTGAAGGGCCCCTAGTACTACTGAAGGCAGAAGGCAGGGGTTTTGCCAGGCATGAGATGAGGAGCGGTGGGGGCACGAGAGGCCAGGGACTCAGGGAGCAGGGGTTTCAGGTGTGCAGAAATCCTGTTGTCAGGACAGGAGGGCCTATCCTGGGCCTATGGGACAGGTTGCTCTTGGCAAAGCAGAGTGGCTATAGATTCAGTTGGGGTCTAGATGAGGCACGTCCTGGGGACAGAGCTTAGAACTGGTCCTGAGACATCAGGGCCCACAGGAACGTTGTATGTGTGTGTGAGAGAGACAACAGAAGTCAGGCTTGGCTGTTTTAGAGTCCCTGGCAAGTGGTGCTGGAACTAAAGGAACCCCCGTATTTCCTACCAAAAGGCATGTGGGGATGGAGCCAGAAGGGTAAATTCAGGAAGAGCTGGTAGGGGTAGGGGATGGCCATGGCAGGAGCCAGTCAGGGCCCTGCCTGAGTCTACCATGTGTAAACAGGGAGCTCCACAGACAGTGATGCTCCAAGGGACTGCACATAAAAGCTCCCTGGGCAGTGACTGAGCTGCCAACTACAGCAGCTAAGCTCAGTTGATCTCCAAAGAGACCCACCGCTCTGCCTCCAGGGCTGGGGCCAGTGTAACAGTGACTTCCGAGAATGCTGCCTAGCCAAGAGGACAATGTGGCAGGGGGCGTCCATCCACCTCTGGGCCTTCTCCTGCCTCAGCACTGCCTCCTGTAGCTGTGCCCTAGGAAATGTGCCCATAGGCCATGCCCTTGCAGCTGGTTTAGGTTTACAGTGGCTCTACTGGGCCTCCCTTCTCCCTGATACAGACAAAAGGCTTTCTTGCTGAGGCCTGGAACTGCCACTCTCTCAACCCCAGTCTTGGGAACAGAGCTCTGGAGAGCACAGCATTTGGGATAGTCAGGGTGGGAGGAGGCAGACCTTTGAGAAGAGTCATTCCAGCTGCTCCTCTGCTGGAGCAGACTCGCCAGCCCCCATGCCTGCCAGACACTCTGCCTGGGGCAGGGTGGGGCGAAGGCTGGGCTGCTTACAACTCTACACCTCTAGGCCATTTGGGAAGTTTTTGGGCTCCTGTTCCTGAAGACAGATGAGCTGACCTGAGGCCTGAGCCTTGACGAGCAAGACACCTGACAGTAAGCTAGGGGACCTCTCATCCCATGCCCCCAACTCCCATGAAGCACTTTTAATAGTCTCTGAAGCACAATTTGCCCACCACGAATAGCTCCTCTGCAGCTTAACTGGCTACCAAATGGGTTGGCAGACTGTGGCCTCTCCAGAAACACCCTCTCCATGACAGACAGCAACCCCTTGATAAGTGTATTTTGGTTGACAGCCTAATTCTCTCTGCTCTGAGTAAGCAAGTCTGACCACATGGCCCCAAAGAGTGGGACAGGCCACTGCCATCACCCGCTGAGTCCACTGGGTGGAGAGTCAGACGACATCCCTCAGGAGGCTGTGCTAAGCACTTGGCATGATGGAATCATCACTGCAAGGAGCCATATTCAGTTTCCTTCACAGATCCCCCGGGTGGAGACAGTTTAACTTTTTTTTTTTGAGATGGAGTCTCCCTCTATCGCCAAGCTGGAGTGCAGTGGTGCAATCTCGGCTCACTGCAACCTCTGGTTCAAGTGATTTTCCTGCCTCAGCCTCCCGAGTAGCTGGGATTACAGGCACCCACCACCACGCCCAGCTAATTTTTGTACTTTTAGTAGAGACGGGCTTTCACCACGTTGGCCAGGATGGTCTCAATCTTCTGACCTCGTGATCCGCCTGCCTGAGCCTCCCAAAGTGCTGGGATTACAGGCATGAGCCACCACACCTGGCTGACAGTTTAACTTTTAATGACATCCATCTGTGCAGGAGGGCTAGGTGAGGGGACAGTGTGAGGGTAGAAGGGGCTCTCAGGGCCCCTCCTGGCCACATGTATACCAGACCCAGTGTGTTCTCAGGAAAGGGTAAGGTGGCCAGCTTTAGTCACCCTTAGGCTGTGAACATAGCAGAGACTGGAAACCCCAAAACAGTCCCCGGGCTCCTCTCTGCTGGGAACTTGGACTTCCGGAAAGCACACTGTCCACTCGCTTCCAGCAACAAACACCTGGAACACACCAGGTGCTCACCCGAGGCAACATAACCATAGGGGCTCACAGCTGAACACAAGGGTTCCTCCAGGAAGGCCCCAGGCAGACCTGGCCAGAGGACAGGCTCACCTGGCCTGCTCCATTCCTGAGGCTTGACTACCCCAAAGCCCAGAGCCACGGTGGTTCTGGAGCCTACCGTGCTGCGGCAGGCAGGAGGATGTACTGAAGGAAAGCCAGGCCAGGTATGCATGCATTTACACACAGATAAGTGTGCCTGTGTGTGCACACACACGTGCACATACACCAAGAAGTCTGCTTGGATGGCTCCAAACTCCCATGAGGCTCTGGGCCCATGCAGCAGGACCTACAAGAGATACAAATGCTCCCCAGAGTGGCTGCTTCCCCGTGGGCCTGCAGGGAAGGAAGGCAAAGTAGTGGCGGATGCCGGGAGCCTGCCCAGTGGGAGCTGCTGCTGCTGCTGCTATCGCTGCTGCAGAAAGAAGCAGGAAGAAGAGAATGGGCCCGTGGCAGTCCCTTGTGTGTCTGCACCAAGGGCTCTGGGCAGAGAGCCTGGCAGATGCAGCACAGCTCCGTGGTGACAGGGGCCAGGCACTGCCTGAGTCCTTACCTCGTACATACAGGTTCGCAGGGGCTGAGTAACGTGTGCCTGCCGAGTTGGTCGCCACACACTCGTACTTGCCTTGGTCGGATTCCTCACTGCTCTCTATCTGCAAGGCACCTGTGGGGACACGAAGCAAGAGGTCAGGTAGGGCCCATGTCGAGTGTGGCCTGGAACACGGTGAGAGGTCTCGACAGCGTCTGTGGCTGATGTTGACCAGATGTCGAAGCTCATCCAGGCCACACCCTGGCACCCCTGCTGCTTCCAGGAAGCTCTCCCTGATGAGCCCAGTGGCCTACTGGCTAGAACCAAGGGTTGTGTTTTGGAGCACAATCTCATGCTCCCCACAGTCCAGCAAGACCCGTCTGACTGTACCCCAACCCCCAGCTCCACTCAGTTTCCACCACACTCTTGCCAGTACTGAAGCCTGTTTCCCAATCAACATCCCCGTTAGTGTTCCCGGCCCCGCAGCCCCGCTAGGCCAGTCAGAGCCAGGTGTGGGAGCAGCCTTCAGAATGGCGGGCCTGGGATTCACAAGCACACTATGCCCTCACTGGGCTGGAGCTTGAGAATTTGCCGCCCACCAGGAAAGAATGGGCTTGCCCTGGGGGCCTGATGCCCAGCAGCCTCTGCTCCCAGCACCATCTTCCCCTCCTACTCCACCCACTCCCCACCAGCCCCACCCATTCCGGCTCCTCTCCTCAGCCTGGTCCTGCTAAAGTGCTTCGACCCACCATGGCTCCTGCATAATTCAGGAGGCTAATGGAGGTTGGAGCTCCCACTCGGGCCAGTGCCCTGAGGGGCTGCTCTGGCCGCAGACGGACAGACAGGAGCCAGGGTTGGGGTGGGTAGTAAAAGGACCCTCAGAAAGGGTGGAGGAATCTTGGGCTTGAGGCCAGTTCTGACAGGTCCCGGTGGGGGAGGCCAAGGCAGAGCGGCAGGGTGGGGGCGGACCCACTCGACTTGGCCATCCCCTGGCCCCATCAATAAACACTTGAAAAAACTGCTTGTGAAAGCACACTGGGCAAGCTGTCTGTGACAGAAACACCCCCAGGCACAGGCAGCACACCCCTCCCTGGAACAATCCAACAGACAATTACACCCACACAGGACAGTCCAACAGTTAAGAACCCCCACAGGACACAGTCTGACAAAACCACCTCCTGCACAGAACAGCCAGCCTGACCTGACAGCTCCCACCTTCCCAGGGCCCAGGTTGATGGACAATCACACCCACACAGGACATGGACAGAAGCTGCCGGGCCCCCCTTGCCTGGACTGGACAAGAGCCAGAGGAAGAGTTCCAAGTCATGCTCTCACGGCTGGGGCCCAAAGGGGGACCACCCTGGGTCTGACCTATAGCCCCCTCACTGCCTGATGTCCCTCTTCCACCATCTAACCCAGGGCAGCAGGAGGGACTGGGAACCCCCGGGGGCTGGGAGCTGGAGGTGAAGGAAGAGGGGAGGCCACCAATACAGGATGCAGGACCAGCCTGCCTCTGTGGTGCTGGCCTCAGCCCTCCCCACCAGGTGCCAGGGAGCACCAGGGCCCAGTGCACACGCCAAATACCATCTCCTTCAAGAGCAGCCCTGAAGGGCACCCAACAGGTCATGCTGATGGGATGGATGGACACTGTTACAGAAAACGTTCATTCAGGCAGGTGTGGTTCAGGCCCGAGGGGTCGAGGCTGCCCTAAGGTCACCTCAGTGAGGCAGGGGGTGTGTGTGGAGTGGGGGAGACCTGGTAGCTGGTGCCACAGGCTTGAAGCAGAAAGTGTTGCCTGGGTGGAATTTCTGACCCAGAAAACAGGAGGTTCCTCTGCAGCAAGAGCCTGAGAGTGGTCAGGGGGCCTAACAGAGACCGGGTGCCTATTTGCATACAGAATCCCCCAAATCTGGAACCAACACCAGGACCCAGCAGCAGGGACAGCAAAGAGTCAGCACAGGCTGAGCAGATGGGCAGGGGAATTCGGGGGCTGCCAGGTGAAGCAAGAGCCAGCCTCAGGGTGATGGGCAAGATACCACCCAGGAAGGCAGCTGCTCTTCCCTGAGACCATCCTGGTCTTGAGCTCTGAAGGTCTAGATGTGCCCACAGACACTGAGAGAACTGGGGAGAAAATGATGTGAATAGACAAGCCACCATTTTACAGGTGTCTGCTCTGCGCCCGACCCTACACATCCTCCTCTCCTCTAATTCTCATGACCCTGTGCGGCAGGTGGCCATGCCCCAATTTAAAGAGGAAACACACTTCTGAGAGATGAACTGAGTTTCTGAAGATCACATAGGTGGTAAGTCAGACTTGAACCCGGATCTTCCTGAGTCCAGAATCTGTGCTTTTAACTCTTAGGCTGCAGGGCCCTGCTGCATGGAGGCAGCCCAGCGGGGACTCCGAGCTGACAGGCCAGGTGACGGAGTCATGCACGAGCCTGTTTACCTCCCTGTTGTCATCCCAGCACCTACACGGAAGTCTTAAGTGAACGTTCCTCCTAATCCTTGCCGGGCTGAAGGGATGATCCTCATTCTACTACGGTACAGAGCCAGGATACTAAAGGGAAAGTCAAGTAATAACTGAGGTCCCCCCAAAAGAGGAGACTGTGAAGAGAAAAGGCAAGGCTTGGTCATGCTCCTCAACCTTAAGGGAAGCTTTTCTGTCTAGGGAAGTCTGGGGATAGGCTAAGTTTCACAGCAGGAGCTGATGGGGTCCCTTCTGTGGGGATGGCCTGGAAGGCCTGGGCAGCAGGGCTTGCCGTCCAGGACGGGGCTCGGCGAGTATCTTCACAATTCAGACTTGCAATGGATGAGTCCACAGGAGGGAATGACTGAGAGTGGATGTGTGTGGTGGCCGGTGGTGTTGGGGGTGCTGGAGCTGGAGATGAGGAGGCTGAAGAGGTTGGGATGGGGATGGGGAGGTGACACACTGGACGGGATGGAGTGGAGGTGACGGCAGTGGCAAGGCGTGGTGTGGCGAGAGGCACGGACAGCATTCTTACCTCTGATTGGTGAACCACCTGGCGAGGTAATTTGAATGCAAATAAGATCAGAGAGAAGCATTAGTACAAAAGGAAGGAAAGCCACACAAAGCCAAATCAGGTAAAATAAAACACAAGAAAAGACCTTAAATACATGGAGAAATTGAGGCCTGAGTTAGGCCGACGCGGACAATGTGTGAGCAAGCACCAGGCAGAGCCAGGCTCAGTGTGGGTGAAGCTGTGTCCCAGGTCACTGGCTCTGCTCTGGGGACGAGGAGGGGGCTCAGTGGGGCTGGGGGTGACGAGAATCAGGGAGGTGAGTCAGGACTCCTGCAGACCACACTGGCTGGGGCCAATGGAGGGGGAAGGTAAAGAAAAGAGGTAGCAAACCCACCCCACAGGGCCACCCAAATCCCACCGGTGGGTAAGATTCCAAAACAAAGCACTTACCAAGACAAAGCCCCTGGTGTTAAGGCAGACAGGACAGAGGCTAAAGGGAGGGCTTGTCATGGGCTACTAGCACACTGGGCCTCCCATAACACGCAGCCCAGCCCAGCGGAAAGGGCGGCAGGACTCAGCAAACTCACAGCCCAGAGGTGGAGTCCCTAGAAAGCCCACTCAACCCCGCTAAAAACCGGGGGACTACTGAACTTCCCCGCTTTGGCCTGGCTGGCGAGAGGCAGAGATCAGTGCCCAACCCTTGCCTGTCTGGCACCTCATAACCCTGAGGGTTGGTAACCCAGAGGGCCAGGCGCTCACCCTCCATATCCAGGCCTATTAGGAAATCTGAGCAGGTTTCATCCCCAACAGGTACCTTCTCTGAGGCTCAAGACCCCTGTGCAACCACTGCCTCCCCCAGAGGAGTGAGGAGCCCATAGATGGGCCCAGGTCCAGCTGTATCTACCCTGCCCTGCTGCTCGCTTCCTGCCCGCATCTGGGGATTGGGAAGTGTGCAGAAAAACCAACGCCAATCCCTGTTTCAGGGGACTTGACAACAGCACCTAGAGGAATTCTTCATCTATAAGTTCAAATGAGAAAACAGAGGCCGAGAGACATTCAGGGAACTACCCAAAGCCCAAGGTCACACCAGCTTCTAAGTCAAGCAGAAGGACTTGACAAGGTCCATCTAACTCACAGCCTGCCCACAGGATGAGGCTGCCAGTCCTGCAGATGCAGAAGCAGGGGAGAGGGCAAAGGCTGGGACCTGGGAGTGAGGGTTATGTGGGAAGAATCCACACAGTGATTCTCTCTCTCCAAGAGACCCTTTTGGGAGGTCCACAAGGTCAAAACTGTTTTCATAATACTAAGAAATTATTTGCTTTACCTACTTTCTCTCATGAACATAGAGCTTTTCAGAGGCTAATGACATGTGCCATCACAATTGACCTAACGCAGAAGTGGCTACGAAATCCAGCTGCCTTCTACTAAGACCCAAATCAAAGAGATTCGTAATAAGGGTAAAACAATGTTGTCCCTCTTGGTAAATTTTTTTGTTTTAAAAAATATAATTATTTTCCCTTAAAAATGTTATTTACGCTAATATATCATGGGGTTTTATTATTTTAAAATGGATTAATAAATATTTTAAAATAATCTCAATCTTAATACCTAATATGGTAAACATCAATAGAAATAACCCACACAACAGCTGGGCACGGAGGCTCACCCCTGTAATCCCAGCACTTTGGGAGGCCGAGGCGGGCGGATCACCTGAGGTCAGGAGTTCAAGACCAGCCTGATCAAAGTGGAGAAACCCCGTCTCTACTAAAAATACAAAATTACCCAGTTGTGGTGACTCATGCCTGTAATCCCAGATACTCAGGAGGCTGAGGCAGGAGAATTGCTTGAATCTGGGAGACAGAGTTGCGGGGAGTCGAGATTGCACCACTGCCTGGGCAACAGGAGCACAACTCCATCTCAAAAAAAAGAGAAAAAAAAAAAAGAACCCACACAAACAAGAGCTCTTTGAGGTTCTCTGATATTTACAAGCAGAGGTCCTGAGACCAAAAAGTTGACAATGCTGATCTCCTGTCATCCAAGCCAGGGCTTGGTGGGGGGTGGGAGCAGTGGATGTGGTCCAGGACTGGCACCCCTCACTCCTGGCCTCAGCTCTTCCAGAACCTAACCTGTTCTGAAAGAACCTAACAGTAATTTCCCCACCAAACAGAGAATCTGCCTTTTCCATTTCACAAGACAGGTGTGAGGGACTGAAGGGGCCCAGGAGTCAGCATCCCTAAGGGTGTACTCGTGCCTGAGAGGAGCCAGGGAACTCTGGGCCAAAGGGAAATTGTGAGCATGCACTGGCAGTGTGCCCTCCTGGCAGGCCCCGCAGATGGTGAAGCAGAGTGGGGTGTGGACAGGTTCTTCCAGCCAGAGCTGGGGCCAGCCAGCAGGGTGAGGGGCTGCAAGCCCTCTGTGTCCCACCCGCGAGCCCCCTCTGCAGCCAGAGGCTGCATCTCTTCTTAAGACCCTCAGGTTTTGCCTCAGGGTGCTGGGGGTGGGGAAGAGACTGCTCTCTGGATAAGCACATGGACTCAGTGAGTTAGGCTGTCCTCTACGACAAAGGATGGCAGCTCGTATGTTCAGACCACAGCAGGAGTGCGGGAATCCCCTCAAGCCCTGTCCAGGCTCGGCACAGCCTGCAGGCCAACAGCTCCTCTCAGGACCCAGCAGAGGCTCCAAGCCCCTGCTCACAACTCCATTTCCACTCTATAAGCTTGCTCCTGTTCCTCCTGGGCCTACTCCAGTCTCAAGTTCCAATTCTCCAGGAGGCGGTTTTGGCAGCATATCATGTCACTACAGAGAAGAAAAGGCCTGCCGAGCAGAGCTCACATCTAGGCAGTGCATGCCGTCAACTACCTCCTGTCCAGCTCCTGCTTGGGGGAGAGGGGGTCATGCCCTGGTTAGATGTGCTGTGGCTCAGGTCGCAGATGGTGGAAGACTTCTGGGTACTGGTCAGTGGGGGCCTGGGGTCTGGAGAATCTGGGAATGTGCAGCACTGAAGCCCCAGCAGGGTCGAGTTGCTCCTCAGGGCCCCAGGTTTGCTATTGTGATAACAGGTCCTGGGGTGATCTCACAGGGGAGCTCCTAGGACGAGTCTTGATGCGTGACCCCAAGTGACTCCCTTAAATCAGCTGTGAAGTGGGCACGGTAATCATGGTCTGTCCTACTTCACAGGGCTGCAAGAGAATCAGCTCCAACAAAAGGGGGAAAGCTCTGTTGTAAACTGTCGGTGATGCGTAAACCGTGAAGGTCCCTGTAAACAGCTGAGTGCTCACGGGCCTGAGTCCACTCCATGAAGGGTTGTCCCTGAAAAATGTGCACGGAATAGCCTCAGCACCCTTCTAAATGGTAATGGGATAAGGCCAGCAGCAACTGAGGCCAACGATCCCAGGCCAGGTCAGGCAGGGAGGGGAGAGAGCCCAGTTATTACTGCAAAGGTGGGATGGTAGAGGCCCCTTAGGTGCCATCTGGCTCCATCCCAGGAGCTGGACCCTAGGCCCATGACCCTGAGGTCACAACTTCCAGGTGGCAGAAAAAAAAACAAGGAAGTCTTCCTTGGACCTGGGAAAGCAGGAGGAGGAGTGAACATTAGAGCAGATACGAACCTACAGGGACAAGTGCCAAAGGTCAAGTTCATGAAATCATTCACTCGACGAGGGCTCAGAGAAGACCTGTCCTACAGCTGAGCTCACCAAGTGTGATCAGACCCAGGTCCTCCCTGCAAGGCCTAGCTGAGCAGAACTGGGGCCAGATGGTGACAATGTAAAGCAAGGTGAGGCCTGAGGAAGCAGCCAGAGGCTGGGCAGGGTGGAGGCTTTCAAGTGGAGCAGCCGGAAGGTGGGCAGAGGGCCGGAGGTGGGCAAGGACCAAGGACAGGTCAGCACAGCTCAGTGTTAGGACAGTCAAGGGCATAGAAAGGAGAAAGAGCTCCATGAAGCCCTTACCAGAGGCCAGCCCACCAACTCAAGTTTTGACTGCTATTGACTCACTCACTGCTTACTGTAACTCCTTTTCAAACATGAGAAAACTAACACACGAAAAAGTTAAACGACCAATGCCAGAGAGCTGGTAAGTGGTGTAGCCAGGACCCGATGAGACACGGGCAGGTGAAGACTGAGAAGGGCCCTCCAAGCCTTGTTCGGGAGCGTCACTTGACCAGGTAGGCAAGGAGACACCACTGAGGTGGTGAGAGCACAGGAAGGATATGAGCAGCAAACCTGACCTGCAGGACGATGGATTCTCGGGAGGGCCTGGAGGCAGGGAAAGCAGTGTCTGGTGCCTAGGATAGGACTGACACGGTAGGAAGGGAGAAGGGGGCCAATTTGAGAGCCACAAGGGTGATACATTTGAGAGCTCTCAAATCAAACCAACTTGAGATCCATGTTCCTTAGGTTGGGGGGTGCCACTTACGGAAAGAGGGTATGGCTGTCTGGCAGGAAGGTCACACTCATCACTGGTCATCACTGGTCAGGGAGACCAGAAGGCAGGTTGATTTTTGGATCCAGAGCTCAGGTAAGAGGTTTGGGCTGGAAAGACTGAAGCTAGAGTTGCAGGTGAGGAGATGGCGGTTGGAGCTTTAGGAGGGGTGAGCTCTTCCAGGGCAAGGCTGTGTCCATGGGGCAAGGGCAGGGCTCCCGGGCTCCTTGGTGGAAGGGAAGATGCTGCTGCAGGGAAGGGGTGCTAGGAAGAGGGAAGTCACAAGAGACAGATTCCTGGAAGGCTAGGGAAAATGGGAGTGTGGTTGGGAAGGAGGGAGGAATGTTAGCTGCTGCCGAAAGGACAAGGAGGATGGGGTCTGAGTGGCATCCAGTGGAGTGACAGGCAAGCAAGGGGTGGCCCAGGGCCGGGCACCCCAAGCACTATATAAATGCTAGATGAACCAACGTGTGAGAGAGCCTTCCCAGAGCTGCTGCCAGACAAATCCATGTGGTTCCGTGGAGGGGCCCAGGCCTGCAGGGAGGAGTGTCTGGTTGCTTGGGGAGCCTGCCTGGGGGAACTGTGGGAAAACGCAGAGGAGCCGAACCGTGCCGGCCGCTGTGCTGCGCTGGGCAGCGGCCACAAACACTGCCGGCCGTTTGCTGCCTTGATTATGGCTGTTTTAATTAACTGCGCTACAGCTGCCTCCATCTTGTTGAGTTTTAATTAAATTAAATGAGCTAACACTTCGTTGGCTGTCTCAGGCGGCCGTGGCTGGGGCCAGAATCTTGCCCTGCTGGGAAGCTTGTCTCTCCCTCCTCCTGCAGGTCACCAAGGGGCTGTGAGCCTGGTGGGAATTGATGGGGAGGGGCTGGTATCCCAGGGAGTGGGAGGGCACCTCTGAAGCCTGCAGGTCCCTAAAAGGGGCAAGAGTCATGTCCTCCTTTTCAGCATTGACATCACAGCTGACAGGCAGCAGGGGCTCTGGCCGGCACTGGCCATCCTGCCCGAGGCCCACCATCCCATAGCTAGCAGGAGAGCTTCTGAAGCAAACACTATTGGTCCAGGCTGTGCTGGCAGCAGATGCAGAATGCAGCCAAGCTGATTCTGAGCCTCTTTTCCCGCCTGCTCTGTTCCCACAAAAACTGAATCAATTATCCTGGCGGGAGCCTCACAGGCAGATCGATCAATGGGGCGACACCTCCTTCCTGCACGATGGCATCCTTGCTCCCAGGGCTCCGAGCTGGCTCAACAGAGACATCCAGAGGAGACAGGTGGCTCTGGTAGTCGAGGGACAACAGCAAGTCCCCTTAGTTCCAGGCCCCTGAGGTCCAGCCTTTTGAGGCCTGATGAATCAGGCACCTTTGGCCTCTTTCTCAGCTAAGCCCTGCCATCTGAGGAAGCAAAGAGAAGCATCATCCAGGCCCTGTCTCAGGCCAGGCTACAGGGGAGGAGGAGGGTGAACATCCATAGAGCACCTGTGAAAAGTCCACCACATTGGCACGTCACATGTGCTGCGAGGGGCAGAACTGGCCCAAAGTCTGGAGTCTGACAATCCCAAGAAGGTAAAAGCACAGCCAACCATGAGCTCTCTTCCCTGGGCCAGGCACACTTGCAGTAAGACCCAGCCCACCCCACTAGGTCCCCTACGCTCAGCCCTGGAGGCGCCCAGGCCCAAAGGGGTAGGCTGTGCTGGGATCTGGCAAGAGGCCTGTTCTGAGGTCTGAATGGTCACTTGACCCCTGCCCTCTGCTCACCTGAACGCAGCTGCTTGATGCGGCCGTTGCTCGTGGCGGGGTCTACAGGAAGGAAGTCCTTGAACCAAGAAATCTCAGGGTCTGGATTTCCGCCTGCGGCACATAGCATAGTGGCTGTTCGTGCCTTCTCCACCACCTTCAGCTGGGGTCCCATGTCGATGGAAGGGAACCCAGGGGGCAGCTGTTCCTCTGCAGACGAAGAGCAAAGTGTGTATTAGGGCTGGCTGTGCCTGCCCCCTATAACCCCTCTGGGGGTAACTTCCCCAACTCCAGGTTGGCCAGGGACCTCAAGACTCCCCTCCCCCATCCTTGACTTCTAAGCAAGAAGTATACCCCAATTTGAGGAACCAGGGCCCTAAGTCTCTTTGGCAGGGCAGAGGCTGCAGTGGGGCCCACCCCTGCCCTGTCAGGGAGTTTCCAGGTCTGAGACGCAACGCCTCAGACTGAAGGCGTCAGCACTTATCTCTCCAGGCCCTGAGAAGAACGAGAATCGATGCTCTGCTGGTCACAGCAGAAAGCACTGTATGGATGCTGGGCTGCAGGGGGTGGGGGCTAGTGGGGAGCTCATGCAGCATCCAACAGCCACAGCTCAGCCTGAAGGCCTCTGTGCTGTCCAGCCCCCTCTCCCCTGTCCACACACACAGTGTTCCCTCCATCCGGCCTTCAGCTCTATCACATGGCAGGGCCCCAGGTCACTACCTGGTCTCTAGCCCTGTCCCTGGGCACCCAGCCCTACCAATGATCCCCTTCTAACTCTGATCCTGACCTTGACCTATTCTCTACTGCAGCCTTGACCTTGAGCTTTCTCCCTCACTCAGTCCTGACCCTGGGATTCACAGTCAGGGCTGCGGACCATGCCTGAGCATGTGGAGGCACAGGAGATAAAAAAGCTCTAAAGACACCAAAAGTTGGTGGGGGTGGGGAAAACTCCCTCCTGGCTGCCTTCTCCCAGCTTGCTAGGGGTTGACGGCACACAGAGGAGTCACTGGCATGGAGTAAGAGGAACAGATGTCAGCAGCAAACCCACTCCCACTGCACATGGGCTCCCATATCAGCCCCGAGGGGCTGTAGGGCAAGGCTATCCACTCTCCAGCCCTTGGAAGCACAAGTCCAGGACAGGCTCAGGACTAGTATAGACCAAATGGGACTCCCACCTTCACCACAAACTAGCTTTAGGGCCTGGTATGTTACTCATTCTGTGTCTGCTTTCATCTGTACACAGGGTTCAAGTGCCCACCTCGTAAGGCCATTGTGAGGTCTGTATCTGATCGTGCATGCAAGGTGTTGCAGAGCATCTGATGCGGAATTCACTCCCAGTGAATATTAGCTGGTATAACTAGTAAGGGCTGAGCCACTGGGGCAGACAGGTACTGAGACTAGAGTCAGGAGCTCCCTTTTCCATCCTAGGCTGCTGAGAGGCCCTTCCCACTAGGACCAAACCACCAAGCGTTTTCAAGGCCTCAGTAGAGCATCTCTCCTATTGTGGATGCCAGGCACACCCAATGTGGGGGCAAGGGGAATGTGTGTCCTTTGTCTGTCTCCTGGGGAAGGGGGGGAGCTGGGCTCATGGTGGGGGAGACCAGCACCACTCTGTACCTCCCTCCCATAAGCCCAGCACAAGATGGGTGTGTGGGAACACATGCCAAGGGAAGTCAGGCTTCTATGCCAGAGTAAAGGCACATGGCACCCTCAGACGTGAAGGTAAAGGCTGGCAGAAACCAGCTTGCCCTAGAGCCTCTTGGAGACCCAGGGGGAGCGACTGGGGGGTGGGTAGAAGAGGGAGTTGGAGGAACCCCAACAGGCAGGAGCAAGATACCTATATATCTGCTGCCAGACCCCAGGGGACGCTCCCCAAGGCTCCAGCTGCCAGGGGCATCCCAAAGGGACTGTGGCCCTTGAGGAGCAGAGGTCTCAGGCTAGGGAGCAGCAGGATTCCCAGCACGGCCTTGCCACCCCACCCTTTCCTGGGACCTGGCTGCACGTTTCCCGATCTGCAGCCCTAGAAGTTCTGGATATAAACCCAGTATCGGCCGGGCGCGGTGGCTCAAGCCTGTAATCCCAGCACTTTGGGAGGCCGAGACGGGCGGATCACGAGGTCAGGAGATCGAGACCATCCTGGCTAATACGGTGAAACCCCGTCTCTACTAAAAATACAAAAAACTAGCCGGGCGAGGTGGCGGGCGCCTGTAGTCCCAGCTACTCCGGAGGCTGAGGCAGGAGAATGGCGTAAACCCGGGAGGCGGAGCTTGCAGTGAGCTGAGATCCGGCCACTGCAGTCCAGCCCGGGCTACAGAGCAAGACTCCGTCTCAAAAAAAATAAATAAATAAATAAATAAATAAATAAATAAACCCAGTATCTCCTTGGCTGTAAATATGGTCCCACAGTGCCCTTTCAGCTTTGATTTTTAAAAGTAAAATGTTCAACAGTGGCAAGAGAAGGGAAGGAGGACAGAAATGAAGAGGACTGAGATGCACCAGGCAGGGGATCAACCTCCTTTGGCCCATCTGCTGCTTGCTTCCATAGGAAGGCCTGAGGGGGACCAGAGGTGCAGGGTTCACCTCCCCAATACCTGGGGACACTCACGGCTGCTAGGGCCATCCTAGGTGCCCTCCAGAGCACCAGTCTAGTTCTTCCAAGACCTCATTCCTACTTGCCCAGTTCATGGGGAGGACATGGCCACGGCCTGCCAGAGTCAGGGCCCAGGAGTCAGGTGGCCTTCATCTCCACCCGCAGACAGGGAAGGGAAGGGAAGCACAAATGTGTGCAGCCTCGTGTCTTGGAATCTACTCTGAATTCTTTACACGGGGAAGGTCTTTGGGATTTATGCCAAATTAAGGACAATTAATTTTCCTCCCTCAATTATCACGCCCTCAGTGGCTCTGTCCTTGGCTCAGATCATCCCTCAGGCACTGCCTCCAGAGCCTAAAACCAGAATGTGTGGAGAGCTGTCCATAAAACAGCAGGACCCAAAAGCCAGTGCCAACTAGGCTTCTAGGCAGCACGCAGAAAGCTACCACTCTGCCACCTGGGAAGGGAATTGGGTCTTACAGGAGAGCTCCAGCCCCTCAGGAGCGACTCACTGCTGCCTCTTCCTTCTCTCCCATCCAGGTGCATCTGAACATTCAATTCACCCAAGTACAGCAGCCCTTTCCTGATGCCCACCATGCACCTGGCCCGGCTGAGCCACTGGGCATCCTGGTGTAAACTGACCAGCCAGACTGGTACACTTACCACCTTCCTCCACAGACACCCGCAGGAGCTGGGTCTACTGCAGCCTCAACACTCAGGTTGAGGACCTGGGCAACTCCTCAGCTGATGTCACATGATCACTCCAAACCCATCAACAACTGGGAACACTGAGACCCAAGTATGAGGGACAGTAAGATCTATGGAGCATTTACTAGGTTCTAGGTACTACGTTAAAACGCTTTACAAAATGACTTAAATCTTTACCAAACCCTTATGAGGTACATGGGCAACCAGGGGCTTAGAGAGATCTAGACATCTAAACACCTGCCTAAGGTCACATAGCTAAATCGGAGGTGGGGCTGGGAGAAGACCGGGTGGTAGGCTCCCAGCTCCAGCGCTCTAGGCATGAACACCCTGCGAGTGAGGGGCCCGGCAGCCCTCCCCCACACCACGCCTCAGCCGGCGGGGCTCAAGCTCCACTGCGTTTGTGTTTACCGCAAAGCGAACCCCAGGGTCCCCCACATGTGGACACTCGCAGGCACGCACCCACATTCCAACCCCGGAATGCACCAGTCACGCAGAGTCCCCTCAAATCGCATCCTGTTGGTGATGAGGGAAGGGCCCCTCCCCGCTCCAGACCAGCCGGTAGCCATGGCGACGGCAGAGCGGCGGGTGCCTCGGCTGAAGGGCTGCGTGTGCCCGAGTCCGTGCAGGCGCGCGCGTCCGCTGTCCGCCCCGGCACCGCCCTTCCCGCCCCCGCCTGGGTGGAGCCTCCGCGCCCCTTCCCAGGCCCCGGCTCCCCAGCTCCAGGGAATCCTCCCACTAGGCTTTCCTGCTTCACCGACGCGGCCCTTCCCTCCACCCGCAACCGGGTACCCCGCACAGTGCGCGGAGGCGCCATCTGCCTCCGCAGCCTCAGCGCCGGGGGCGTCCGCACTACGCATCTCAGGCCATCGCCTGATAAGAGGGTCCCCTGGATGGAAGGAGAAGCCCATGGGGACTTTAGGGGCCTTCAGAGGTACCCAGGAGCCCGACTCCCCATACCATTTGCGGATGATACCTGCATGCATAGGCAGCATGCACACACATTCCCTAGGGTATCCCCGGCTCGCGCAGATCTGTGTGCAAGGTGGGGAGTGTGCACGTATGTGTGAATCCCTCCGGCACCTAACAGAGCTGGCCTTTAGCCACTGCAGCAATGAGACCTGTCCCCTTCTGTGAAGAGGTTTGGTTGCCCCATGGGGAGAAGACGATGACAAGCCCTTGCGGGGGGAGGGTCGGGGGTCGATGGTGGGAATCTAAGGTTCAGAAGTGGGTGAGAGCTTGGCTAACCTCCCACAGCAGTATTGGAGCTGATCGGTTTGACTCCACAGCTCACTTGCTATCTTAGTGGCTTCCTGGAGGAGGGAGATTCAAGAACAGGAAACACATGAGCATGGGAGGCAGAAAGCTTTCCAGGGAGGAGGGGAAAACTGCCTTTGTAAAGGCTGTTGGGGGGGAGGGTGGTGTACCAAGGCGAGTCTAGTGGGAGCTGGGGCATGTGTTGGGGTCCTGACAGATGAGCCTAAGATGAGGGTGGAGGCTGCTGAGGCCCCCTACAAAGTACACACAGGTCTCTTTGTCCAGCTCAGCCTTGGACGCCTGAGGGGGAGTCTCTGGGCCAGAGGGAGGGGCTGCACCAGGGAAGCTGACAGATGGAGACGCCTTGCAGGGTCCCGGGGCAGGCAGCACCGTCTGTCAGTATGACCTTCTCACCCATGTTTACCCAGCTTCGTGGCGTCTCCGTGCAAACGCAGGCACACACCCGCACACACAGACACAGGCTCCCTGGGGTGGTACCGTCTGTGAGCCTGACCGCCTCCCCTAAGCTTGAGTGTTGGGCCTGGCCTCACTCTGCCTCTCAACACACAGACACCGTAGAAACATGCACAGCCAGGAACCCACAGAAATATACATGGAGAAACAGACAGGTGTAAAAATAGAAACCTACATGTGCATGTGGAGGGGCACCTGCAGTGACAAGCACCTGTGGAAACAGACACATGCAAGCAGATCCAGAGGCAGTGCACACAGAGACACGCAAACACACATGTGGAGACACGCAGAGCCAGACGCACCTATGCCAAGACACGTGCGCCTGGAGACACATGCAGGGACGAGACACATGAAGGAACCTCATAGGTGGCAGGAGTGCTGGCTCCCCCTGCCCTCTAGCCTCTTCACAGAAGCCAAGGCCACCTCCAGCAGCTCCATCCTCAGCAAGGCCAGGGCCAGACGCCCCCTAAAAGTCGAAGGCTGCCAGATCTGCATGCTCCCACACTCTCCCAGAGAGCCCAGCCCCACCCCCAGGCTTCTAGGCAGTAAGCAGGGCCTGGGGAGCCTTGGGCCCATCTCCCTTCGCAGCTTTGAGTCTCGATTTTCAGCTGTTTTTCCAAGAGCAAACTCCCACCTCTTCCAGCACTCAGATTTCATCAAACTTGGCATCTTAAAAGCCTGTTTTGTTTTTCAATCTGAGCTGTTTGGGGCCTGTTGGCAGGCGCGGCCTCCCCCTCCCAGTCCTATCCCCCCTTCCTCGGGTTTCCCTGGCACCCCACATCACCCTACTCAACCTGGTTGAGGCCTCCCCACCACATGAACCCAGGGGCTATCCCCTGCGCATACACCCAACTCACACTGCAGTTCCAGACTCTGGTCCACACTGAACTCTCCTTCAGTGGCTCCCCAACCTCAGTCCTACTACAGGGAGACTCTTGTCATCCATTCACTCCCTAGGTTCAGGCCCTGCTTCCAATTACTCTAGACACTGATAGCCTCCCTTTCACTTCTCAGCCCTGTGGCCTGGCTGCACCCTGCTGTCTCCCAACACCAAGGCCAACAATGGCTCCACCGAACTAACTGCTAAGGACACATGCTGGGCCTCTCAGCAGCACCCGGCCCTGCTGACCACTCCTCCTTCACACACTTTTTTCTCTTGATCTTCTTGGCCTCACACACTCCTGGTTTCCCTCCAGTCTCTCAGGAACCTCCTCCCAACATGAAGATTCAGTTCCTGGGGCTCCTTCTGTCCTGGCTCTGGCTCCCTGAGATTTGCTATTTCTCAGCCTGCAAGATTCCAATTCCAGATGTCCCCTGGAGTGCCAGGCAAATGTGTACGAGGCCTCTTTGACACCTCCCCTGGATGCCTGCGCATACCTGGCTCAACAGATTTCTAACTGGACTCACCAACTTGCCTCCTCAAACCTGGTCCTCCTCCAGTACATGAATCTTAGAAATGGCACCCCCACCTACACAGCCCCAGAGCCAGGAACCTGGAGCCTTGCACCTCCCCAATCCTACAGGTAGCCAGGCAGGCCTCTACTCTTTTTAATCTTCATTTTTTTTTTTTTTGAGATGGAGTCTCGCTCGGTCGCCTAGGCTGGAGTGTAGCGGTGCCATCTCATCTCACTGCAACCTCTGCCTCCCAGGTTCAAGCAATTCTTATGCCTCAGCCTCCAGAGTAGCTGGGATTACAGGCTCCCGCCACCACACCAAGCTAATTTTTACAGTTTTAGTAGAGACGGGGTTTCACTATGTTGGCCAGGCTGGTCTTGAACTCCTGACCTCAAGTGATCTGCCCACCTTGGCCATCCAAAGTGCTGGGATTATAGGCATGAGCCACCATGCCCAGCCTCTTTCTAACCTTCTAGTGATCTGTTCCCCTATCTTCCCCTACCCATACCCAGATTTGCGCCAATGCCATCTCTCACCTGGACTGCAACAACCTGTCATTGGTTTCCTTCCAGCCCCAACTATGCACCCACACAGACCTTTCTGAAGCTTAAGTTTAATCATGTCATTCCTCTGATTAAAATTTGGCCAGGAGCGGTGCCTCATGCCTGTAATCCCAGCACTCTGGGAGGCCAAGATGGGCGAATCACTTGAGGTCAGGAGTTCAAGACCAGCCTGGCCAACATGTTTCATGAAACCCCATCTCTACTAAGAATACAAAAAATTAGCCGGGCGTGGTGGCGCATGCCTGTAATCCCAAGCTATTTGGGAGGCTGACACATGAGAATCACTTGAACCCCGGAGGCGGAGGTTGCAGTGAGCCGAGATCACGCCACTGCACTCCAGCCTGGGTGACAGAGCGAGACTCCATCTCAAAAAAAAAAGTCCTCTCAGGGCCAGGCATGATGGCTCACGCCTATAATCCCAGCACTTTGGGAGGCTGAGGTGGGTGGATCACAAGGTCAGGAGATCGAGACCATCCTGGCTAACATGGTGAAACCCCGTCTCTACTAAAAATAACAAAAAATTAGCCAGGTGTGGTGGCGCATGCCAGTAGTTCCAGGTGCTCGGAAGGCTGAGGCAGAAGAATCGTCTGAACCCGGGAGGCAGAGGTTGCAGTGAGCTGAGATTGTGCCACTGCACTCCAGAGTCTGGGCGACAGAGTGAGACACCGTCTTAAAAAAAAAAAAGTCCTCTCTCCCCAGCAAGCAAACCAGTGGGAGGGAGCACCTTACCAAGGATGGAGAACGTGCATGCACAGGGCATTTGGGCATTTAAACCTCCATCTTGGTGAGCCTGTTCCCAGAGCCACTGGCTCCACTGTGGTCATGAGGCTAGGGAACACGCACAGTAGGCCTTGCAAGTACCCGTGACTATAGGGACAGGGGGTCAGGCTGGGCACAGGGGAAGTGCCCAGTGTCCACGGCTAACAGAAGAGGCAGGGGTACCACCTGCTAAACAGGAGCATCTATTCAGAAGGGAGTCCACTTGGGCACTTGAAGGCAGATCACAGCTAATAAAAACAGGAGAGTCCAGGTACCAAGAAACCCAGGGTCTGACCTTTAAGGCCCTCCCGGCAGTGCCTACTTACTTAATACCTCTCCCATCCCCATGCCCGGGGCCTAGAACCTCCAGGAAATGGTTGTAGAACCTCGTGTCTGCGTGGATCTGAAATCTACTGTGGTCATGGGGGTGGAAGGACAGGTCACAGAGGACCACAGCAGCTGGACCAGGGGTATATAGGTCATGCCTCAGTTGTTAAGGGAGGGGTAGAAGCTGGCTTGGGTTCCAGGTTCTGGGGCCATTTCTACATCCTCTGTGCTGCAAATCAGGTAGGTGACAGGCCCAGTTTCTGCCAAAGCAGACTGTTACCCCAGACACACATGTAGACAATAGAAAGGGATCACATCTTGCCACTTGGGAAGCCATCTTGTGCCTGCAATAGCCCTTTACCCAAACTCCTCAGCCATCAAAGTCAGGCCTGGGCCAAGTCATTCCACCATGGGTGGGAGGAATATACAGGTTTGGAGCAGGGCAGGAGGTGGAGCAGAGAAAGATGACTCCTTGAGGAAACACACATGCACCCATCTTGCAAATGGAAGCTCCCTCGCCAGCTCTGCTCCAGTTCCAGCCCAGGATACTTCAGGACAGGGTCAAACGTCTATCACTGGCCCTCTGTCTCTAGAGCTGTTTCCAAAAGGACTGTGCTGGGGAGTGGTCAGGGGGTATTTCAAGAGGTCCTTCATCATCCTCCGAGCCCCAAAGCCAGCCAGGGTCAGAGCTCCTGCAGAACCCAGAGGTCCAAGCTCAGAACAGCACTGATTTGCCCCCACCCTGGTCACTACTTCATGTGCCTGTAGCCCTTCCCCAGAGCCTGCTTCAAGGTTGGCAACACCAGGCACTCCATCCAGACACCTGGATTCCCTGGCCCGCATGGCATAGGTGGTATGGTCCTGGCCAGTGGGCACACTGAGGCCGGGTGGGAACAGACAGAAGGGATTATGGGCTTGGTGGGGTAGGAGAGGGAGAGGAAAGTGTCCCAAGACCTCCTGCAGGCAGGCCTGGGCAGGATCCCTATCTGGTGCACCCCACCTCCTCGCCTGGCTACAGAGGAGATGCTGAGGGACGACCGCAGGTGCTGAGAACAGCTAAGCCAGACCATTCTGGCCACATCCAACTCTGTCCAGCTTCCTGGCTGACCAACAGCTCCAAACAGGGATCCTGCGGGGTCCCAGAGACAATGAGCCCAGACACAGCATCTCTGACCTCCTGCCAGTGCCAGACTGACCCCACCACACTTCAGTTCAGGCTGCCTGCTGCCCGCTCCTGCTGCTGCCCACACAGCTTGTAAGGCACACACCACCTGCTGTTCACTCCCACCCCCCACACACTGCCCAAGGCACACCTACACACACAGCCTGCTGCACGTCACATGGCACACACACTGCTATCCACATGGCACACACACTGCCTGCTGCACACCACCTGCTGTACACACCACACACATGCACAAGCATTGACATCCACACACATACACTATGCGCTGCATGTACAAGCACACAGTCTGCTGCACACCACCTGCTGTACACACCACACACCACCTGCTGCACACACCACACACATGCACATTGTCTGACATCCACACACATACACTATGCGCTGCATGTACAAGCACACAGTCTGCTGCACACCACCTGCTGTACACACTACACACCACCTGCTGTACACACCACACACATGGCCTGCTGCACAAATATACTGCCTGTTGCCCATGTACACACACACAGCCTGCTGCACACACATATACTGCCTGATGTATACACACATAGCCTGCTGCACACCACCTGCTGTACACACCACACAGCCTGCTGCACGCACACGCACTGCCCACTGCATACCACCTATTGTACACACACACACACTGCCTGCTGCACACCACCTGATGTACGTACCATGCACACTGCTTGCTGTACACTCCTGCAAACTACCCGCTGCGCACACACACACACACAGCCTGCTACACACCACCTGCTACACACACACACAAACATATCGCCTGCTGCACACCAGCTGCTGCACACCCCACAAACTACTCGCTGCACATAAACACACACACACACCACACACTGCCTGATAAAGATACTGCCTGCTGCACACCACCTGCTGTACACACACACACAGAACCTGATACATATACACAGCCTGCTGCACACCCCCTGCTGTGCACCAAACTACTCGCTGCATGCTGCACATAAACACACACCATACACTGCCTGATACATACACACACACTGCCTGCTGCACACCACCCGCTGTACACACACACACAGAGCATGATACACACAGCCTGCAGCACACCACCTGCTGTACACACACACACTGCCTGCTACACAAACACAGCTTACTGCACACCTGTTGCACACCCTTGCTGCACATAAACACGCATACACTGCCTGATATAAACACAGGTAGCCTGCAGCATAGCACACTGCACGCATATATTGCCTGATACACACAAATACACACACTGCCTACTGCCTCCACCACCTGATGCATACCCCTTGTATATACATAGCCCATAAGGTACTCACTACCTGCTTACATACCACACCCACGCACTGCCTGATGCACACAAACACTGTGTGCTGCACACACTGCCCATAAAGCATGCAGTACCTCCTGCACACACTGCCCCTTCCCCACTGCCTGAAGCTCACGTGTGCACTGACTACTGCACACCCCGTTCTGTGCACACAGCTTGCAAGGCAGCACCCCTGCTGTATACACTGCACCACACACTTCACACACACACTGCCTTGAACATGGAACACAGAGCACCCACACCACACACAGAGTGCACGTTATCTGCCCTATCAATGACCCCAAGACAAACAATGCTACCTGTACTCAGACCCCAAGACAAACTAGCTACCTTGGAGCTAGGCACCCCCCAGGACAAGTCCAAAACAGCTCATCTCTCCTCCACAGTCTCTTTCTTCTCCCTGCCTCCTTGTCCCTCCCAGAACCTAACCAAAATCATCAGTGCCCTCCCCACACCACTAAAAGTCTGGCGGCCTCCTGGGCTTTCCTAGCCAGTCCTTCCAGGCCTGAAACCCGTGGCCCCAGGTGAATCCATGACTTACAGACTGAGCTCCAAGACCTTCACTGCCCCCCCATCCTCCTGGGGGGAAAGGCCAGGAATCCAGGCCTGCCTCCCTCCCCTCCCCCAGGGCTACCCCTCCCTGGTGAGGGAAAATGTCAGATTCCCTGTCTCAGTGGCGGCAGCGGGCGGGCGGGTTGGAGGGGGAGTGATTCAGCCGCCGCCTCAAGAGTGCGGAGCTAGAAGAGCTTTTCCTGCCATTACCCGGCGAGGGAGAGGCTGGCGCGCTAATGGCTTCAATTACCACTCAGACAGGAACGCTGGGCGGCGGGCCCCACGCTCATCACAGCCAGGACGGGCTCACCCCGGCCAGCTTGTGCTGGGCACCTCCACCTCATATGCAGCCCTGGCAGGGGTGTCGAGGGGAGGCCACACTGGGAATGACAATCCTGCTCAGAAGCGGGGTGCAAAGGGCACGGCTATGGGGGATGAGTGGGGGGCACTCCCATGGGCTGTGGTGGGAGTGGCCCTAGCCAGAGCAGTTGGGCCTGGTGTGGCATGAGGCAAAGGCAGAGGCCACAGAACAGACTGCAGGCCTGGACTCCTTTTTGGGGGCACACTGATCTTCACCTGAGCCATTTCACCCTGGACAGCCCTCAGCCACTCTCCAAGGAGCCCAGCTCACAGGCAGAGCTGTATGCAACTCAGGAAGGGGGCTGGACTCTTACTTCTCAGATCCCAACCAGCTCCGTCCCCTCCCCAGCCCTCCTCGGACCCTGTGGTGGTCTCCCAAAAATGGCCCTGGCTCCTGCCGGCCCCATCCCAGAGTTCCAGTCTAGCCATCCTTTCACCCAGTTCCTGCAGGCACCCAGCTTGGGGAGGGGTGGGGTGAGGCGGGGCGGGGGGCGGGTGTTCACCCTCTGGCTCTCCCCCAGCACGCCTTTCTGTCAAGCCCAGTGCTGGTCAAGGTTACACAGACCAACAGGATAAGTCAGCATTTTGTCTTCCTGGTGCTGTGTTTCAGAAGCAGGAGGGGCTCACTCAGGCCCACAGCTCCACACCCTTCCCCGGAACATGGACAGGGTCTGGGTACTTGTGCCACACTCTCCCCAGCCTCATCAGACACGTCTCACACCCCAGAAGCACAAACATATACTGCCCGCCCCGGTAAAGAAACCAGAGACACCTCCTGCAGAGACACCTCCTGCCAGTCCCATTTTTTTTTTTTCGAGATAGAGTCTCCCGTCGCCCAGGCTGGAGTGCAGTGGTGCAATCTCAGCTCACTGCAACCTCCTCCTCCTGGGTTCAAGCAATTCTCCTGCCTCAGCCTCCCAAGTAGCTGGGACTATAGGCGTGCACCACCACGCCCAGTTAATTTTGTATTTTTTGGTAGAGACGGGGTTTTGTCATGTTGGCCAGGCTGGTCTGGAACTCCTGACCTCAAGTGATGTGCAGGCCTCTGCCTCCCAAAGTGCTGGGATTACAGGCGTGAGCCACCGCACCCAGCCCCTGCTGTCAGTCTGAGTCGGTTCTCCTCACCCCAGGCCTGAAAGACCACCTCCATCCTCCTCAACCCTTTAAAAGATAAGGCTGCCCAGGGCAGTGGCAGAGGTAAGAGGGCTCCTGACACAGGACCTGGGGTTTAGGCGCTTTTGAAGGACTTCTCTTTCAACACTAACAAGGAGGCCCTGTTCCCCAATCTGAGAGCCTGAAAAGAAGCCCTCTGGGGCATCTGGTCCTTCAGCTGCCTACCAAATGCCAGGGCAGGGCAGACGGCACCCTACTAGGACAAATGCCAACAGGAGGACTGGGCAGCGTTGCCCCAGGTCACGAGTGGGGAAACTGAGGTCAGCAGTGGCAGGGAGGAGCCTGAGAACTCAGCAATCAGTGATGCTGGTCCAGGACCTGTTCTCTGAGTTCCTATTGCACAGGTAAGTCCCCCCATGGGAGTAGACAGTGGGGCTGCACCACCCGGATGATGCCAGGCAGCACGGAGGAAAACCACCTTCAGCTCACATGGTAAGGCCTCAAGATGTACAGCTTCCAGCCCCACAGCAACCACCACCACCCTCCTGGGAAGTGCTTACTACAGAGCACTCAATCTTCCAAACCAGCTTGGATGGCAGGCATTATATCCATTTACGGATGGAGCAAATGAGGCTCAGAGGCATAGTTACTAACCCAAAGACACATGGGAAGTGAGTGGTACAGAGTCTTAATCACTGTCCGCCATGGATCCTCTAGGCTTATAGAGCCCATGGACTCACACGAGACACAGATGCAAAAGAGTAACTGGCAGTGGGCATGGTAGCTCACGTAAGCCCAACACTTTGGGAGGCCGTGGTAGGTGGATCACGAGGTCAGGAGTTCGAGACCAGCCTGGCCAACATGGTGAAACCCCCTACAAAAAATACAAACATTAGCTGGGCGTGGTGGTGCCCACCTGTAGTCCCAGCTACTGGAAAGGCTGAGGCAGGAGAATCACTTGAACCCGGGAGGCAGAGGTTGCAGTGAGCCGAGATCGTCACTGCACTCCAGTCTGGCAACAGAGACTCCGTCTCAAAAAACAAACAAAAAAAACAAAAACCAAACAACAACAACAACAACAAAAAGAGTAACCGAATGAGATGTGGGTGTGAACAGATAAAGTCATGGCGTAAAAATGGCCAATGTGAAAAGATGTTCAGCTGTTCTTGTAATCAAAGATATGCAAATTAAATTGAGATGCCACTTTTTGCCTATTAACTTGGCAAAAAATTTTCTGATGATAATTCCCAACACTGGGGAAGATGTGCAGGAAAGAGGTACTCTTCTGCCCTGCTTGGCAGGAGTATGAACTGACACAATCTTCTGGAAATATGGAAAGGTTTAAAAATGCATGTGCCCTTTGACTCAGCAATTCCACTTCCATGAATCTAGAATAAGGAAATAATCAGGAAGGTGAACACATCCATCTGCAACGATGTGTATGGCACCTTATTTATAGAAACAAAAAACTGAGAACAACATATGTGTCCAACAATAAGGGAATGGCTAAATAAATTAGGGTACTTCCATGTGACAGCTTACCCATAGCCATTAAGGATAATGATACAGGCCGGACACGGTGGCTCACACCTGTAATCCCAGCTCTTTGGGAGGCCAAGGTGGGCAGATCACGAGATCAGGAATTCAAGACCAGCCTGACCAATATGGTGAAACCTCATCTCTACTAAAAATACAAAAATTAGCCGGGCATGGTGGTGCGCGCCTGTAGTCCCAGTTACTCGGGAGGCTGAGTCAGAAGAATTGCTTGAACCCAGGAGGTGGAGGTTGCAGTGAGCCAAGATGGCACCAATGCACTCCAGAGCGAGACTCTGCCTCAAAAAAAAAAAAAAAAAAAAAGGATTAATGATACAGAAGAGTATTTAAAGACAAGAAAGATGTCATATATATATATATTTTTTAAGCAGTCTACAAATCATCAGACAGTATGTGGTCCCATTTCTGTTCACACACACACATATGTGTATATATATATGCACAGAAAACAGACCATGAGCAAATAACCAAATGTTATTAGAGGTAGAGAGACATTTTAATTTTTCCCTCTGTGCTATTCTATACTTTTCAATTCTTCAAAAAGGAACAGGTATCGACATCACATTTAAAAAAAGAAAGCAACAATTGGCCAGGTGCAATGGCTCACACCTATAATCCCAGCACTTTGGGAGGTTGAGGCAGGCGGATCACCTGAGGTCAGGAGTTGAAGACCAGCCTGACCACATCTCTACTAATACTACAAAATTAGCCGGGCATAGTGGTGCATGCCTGTAATCCCAGCTACTTGGGAGGCTGAGGCAGGAGAATCACTTGAACCCAGGAGGCAGAGGTTGCAATGAGCTGAGATCGTACCATTGCATTCCAGCCTGGGCAACAAGAGTGAGACTGTGTCTCAAAAAAAAAAAGAAAAAAAAGAAAGCAACAATCGATGCTATATTTTGAAAATACAAATTCAGACTGATGAATTCGTTGTGGCTGGGGTCTGATCATGTCACCCCCGCCTTGTTTGTGGCTTCCTATGTCCCTAGGAGAGTGTTCATTTCTCAGCCAGAGCCTGTGTAATCTGCCCTCCAAACCTCTCCAGACTCATGCTGAATTGCTTTCCCCTTTTTCCTGTGCTCTCTAGCTCCCCCTCTGCCCTCCAGAAAACCCAAATTGAACTACTCAGAGCTCTCTGAAAGCTCCATTCTCTCTTGCTTCTGGGCCTGGGCACCTGCCTAACTGCCAACCGCCACCCCCAACTCCCACCTGTCCTCAAGACTTGGCTTAGACACAGCTCTCTCCTCCTTGATGCTCAGAGGACTTCACGGTGATCCAGGGAATGCTTGTGAATGCATGGAGAAGCCACCAAGTGAGAGAAGACACTAAAATCCACAGACACAGCCCCAAGCCTCAGCTCACAGGGGCAACAAGAAACACACCTGACACCTATGGCCAGGTTCCACATGGAAATCAGGTTCACTGCCACAGCCACAGCCATAACCACATAACCCAAGGGATACACAGCTGCAGCTCCACATCTCGAGTCAGACCCCAGACCCCACCCAAGCGACGACCCAGCTCAGCAGTAGAATACAAATGCATCATGCCCCACATGGCTGGCCTCAGCATAAGCCACACAATCCAGGTCAGATCCAATGACTATCACTGTCCACCACTGACTTTCACCGACCCCAAGGTGGCCAGTCCTCCTTTCCGCCAAATGCACATGGGCCCAGGGTAGGAACAGGGCTGGCTGGCTCTTCCCACACCTCAGCCCGGCAGCCCACTGTGCCAATGTCTCCCTAGCACGTACCTTCGAGCACTGAGAGCTTGGCACTAGTGTTGATCTCACCCAGGCTGTTAGTAGCTGTACACTCATAGATGGCTTCATCTCGCTGCACCCGCAATGGCTGGATCCGAAGCACTGACCCTGCCCCATCATCAAACTCAATGACCTGTCAAGGGGACAGACATGGGGTCACAGCCTACTCAGGACACAGGAGCCTGCTCAGGGTCAGTTGTCCTCCCACCTTCAAAAGGTCCATGGGGAGGGAGACTGAAAGGAGAGAGTGTGGGCAGACCCTTAGCCCTGCCTACCCCTTCCCACCACAGACGCACCTCAAAGCGCTGGGAGCTGACTTTCTTCCCCTTCTTCATCCATGTGATGCGTGGCTTGGGTTCTCCTGTGGCTTGGCACACGAAGGAGGCTACCCCTCCTGACAACCCAGTCTGGTCCTCAGGGACTTTAATGAAGACAGGTTTGCCTGGAAGAGATGGAGACACCAAATCACCACGGCACAGTCACTACAGAAATGGCCAGTGAGGCAGGTGGCAGTCATGGGAGCAGAGAGAAAGACCTACAAAGAAAACACGGACACCTCACCTTTATGCAGCGCTTAGTATGTGCCAGGCACTGTTCAGAGAGCTTAACATTTTTTAACTCTGTTAAGCATATGAGGTGGGTGCTGTAACTGTTATCTGTTTCTAGAGGCCCAGAGAGGTTAAGGGATTTGTCCAATATGACACAGCTGGTAAGTGATAGAGCTAAGATCCGAATCCAGGTGTTCGGAGTCTGGAGTTCACACTACCACTGCACCCTTCCGTTGCCCTCCCCACATCAATTCCAAGCTCCAGGAAAAAGGCGTGCTGGAGAGCTTCTGGGAAGAGCTCCAGCTCTCCCAGAGAGTTGTCCCTCCCCCTGCTCTCCATCTCAGTGATGGCACCACCATCCACCCCGGGGCTCCAGCCAGGAACCGTGACTCCTCCCTCTCTCCCAGCCCCCACATACCAGCAGCAGTCCCCAAGGCCTAGACAGTCCAGTTCCTAAGTATCTCTGGATGTCTTCCCAGGTGAATGCTTTCCTGTAAATCTGCCTCTCCCATCCCTCCCCCACTGACTTGGTTACTGCCTTCTGACAGTCTCCTCAAGGTGTCCACAGGGAGGCAGAGGGAGGAAAAGAAAGGTGGGGGCTCGGCCGGGCGCGGTGGCTCACGACTGTAATCCCAGCACTTTGGGAGGCCGAGGCGGGCGGATCACGAGGTCAGGAGATCGAGACCATCCTGGCAAACACGGTGAAACCCCGTCTCTACTGAAAACACGAAAAAATTAGCCGGGCGTGGTGGCGGGCGCCTGTAGTCCCAGCTTCTAGGGAGGCTGAGGCAGGAGAATGGTGTTAACCTGGGAGGCGGCGGAGCTTGCAGTGAGCAGAGATCGCGCCACTGCACTCCAGCCTGGGTGACAGAGCGAGACTCAAAAAGAAAGAAACGTGGGGCCTCAGACATGGCACTGCCACACCCTCATCACCTCAGTACACATACCAGGGCCAACCCGCAGCCCCTATCCCTAAGAATTCCACCACCTAGGGTCATGAACCCAGAGAAGCCCAACCCATTTGCTACAATCTTGTAGCAATAACTCGTTAATCTTGACAGCTGATCCGTTTCCTATTAATGAGGCCAACGAACAGCTCCAAAAAGGGCTAGTGCCGTGAGAAATGACCTTTTAGACCACCTGTTCGGTCCCCAGGAGCCCAGGCCCAACCTGGTACCTGGCACAGAAACGTGTGCAATGATCACAATCCTTTGCCAAGCACCCACTCTGCACCAGGTTCTTTATCTTTAGTCCTTCATTGCTATTATCCCCAGGTTACAGGCTCAGAGGAGTCAAGTCACTTGTCCAAGGTCACATGCCAATGAAGGGCACATCTGGGACCTGAATCCAGGCATGTTTGACTGTAAAACACCTGGTACAAAACAGTTCACACAAGACTGTCAGGGACCTTGACAAGAACAGAGTCAGTGGAGTGGTGGGTAGGGGGCCAAAGCCAGACCAAAGATGGTCAAAGAATGACTGGGAGGTGATGAGGGAGAGAGGGAAGTACAGGTGACTATACAGCCGGCAGCTGGAAAGGATGAGGGGGGAAGGGAGGTTTGTGAATTTTTGTTTTTCTTTTTTTCTTGAAGACAGATACGAAAGGCAATGTTTAAATACTGATGGGAGCCAGCAGAGATGGAGAAGGTGTTGATCCAGCAGAGAAGGGTCAGCAGATGGGGCAGAGTCTCCAAGGAGGAGAGGGTCTATGGGAGCGAGGTAGGGAGTAGTAGCTGCAGGTACCAGCAGGGAAGGAACTTTTCAGAACTCCAGGGGCCAGGGGCTCTGGGGGTTTTATGTAATTATTATGCAAGTCACTCACCATCTCTGAGCCTCTGTTTTCCCATCTCCAAAATAGCGACACAGGATTCTGTCATAGATGGAATGTCTGTAAACTGCTTTACGTGGTGGGCCTTCCATGAGTGAGACCATCATTCGTATCAACATTATCAGTCTCACAGCAATCCCATAAGGTAGGTAGTATTATTATCCCCATTTAAGAGGTGGGGAAATAGAGGCTCAGAGGGTGAAATGACTGGCAAGTCAGAGGGATGCAGGCATGGAGCCAGGCTTTGATCCAGCCTTCTCACTCCTAAGCTCACCTATGGCCTTCCCTGGAGGGAGACCTTGGGACTGACTATGTTCTTAGAGTGCCTAGGGCAGGCTTGGGCAGCCAGCTCAGGGAGGCTGTAGCGGCTAGAAAGACAAGGAGACACCACAGAAGGTCCAGAACCCCCCAGCGTGCCTCGCCCTTCCCCTGAATGCCACGTCAATGAGGCTCCAGGCTCTCCCAACCGCAGCCGTCTGCAAAGTTGGCCCCTGTTGCTCCTTCTAGACAGGCGCTTTCAGACACGACTCTCCTGCTCAGACTCCACTGGGGGTGTCTCCTGTCCCCCACCCCCATACCGCGCACTCTTCCCCCACACTTGAAGCCCTCCACAGAGCAGCTCAGGGTTCTCCATCTGCGCTGCCACACCCTAGTCCAGATACCACCTTCCCTTGACTGGCACCCCATTGGCCTAACACACGGGAGTCCCTGCCTCCAGGCTTGCCCCATGCCTCCCGTCTGTTCTATACTTAGTGTCCACAGTGAGCTGACAGACTCCCCCGACACCCAGCCCCATCAGAACCCTCCAAAGGCCCCCGAATCACTCTCAAAACAAAACATCTATTATGGCAGACAAAGCCGCCGGGTCTGACCGAGCTGCTCTCCCCAGAGCCCCAGCTTTGACTGCTCTAAAGAAGCAATGTCATGTTCCCTGCAGCCACAGGGCCTTTGCATAAGCTGCTACTTCTGCCAACCTCCACCGTACCCTCTAACTTCCATTCATCCTTCTGCTCTCCATTTGAATATCACTGCCTTCTCCAGTCCCCCTGCCCCCAACCCATGTGCTCAGTTCCTGGTTTGAAATTTGAGGGTAACTCCCTTGCCTCCCACAGCACTGCTCCTAGCTTATTACCTACCTGCTGAGCTTATAACTTTCACTCACGGTTTATTAAGCACACGTGTGAGGCTATTACTTTTCCACATTTTTGGTGTCTGATTAATGGCTGCTTCCCCTCCTAGAACATAACCCTGGGCAGGGCAGAGAGCATGCCTGCCTGGTTTCCTGTCCCAGGGTCTGACCCAGTTCCTGGCACCCAGGGGTGGAAAATGAAAGAAGGACCGAACTGAGAAACTGAGGAGGATGAGGACTGCGGCTCCTGCTGCACCACGGCAGAGAAACCCGGGGAAAAAGTGCCCCTCCAGCTCCTGCCGGGACCTGCAGCGGCAGAAACCGGGCGCTGGAACCTGCTGAACCGGAATGGCCGGGCGAGTGGGCCTGGGGGCGGGGCGGGGCGGGGCGGGGCCTCAGCTCCAAACAAAGAAGCAGAGAGGAGACGCCGGGGAGGAGAGCCAGGTGTGGGTCACCGGCGGCCTGGAAGGAGGAGGGCCCGAGAGCCGTGGGAGGCTGGGCTGTGCCCAAGGCCTGGGGCTATCGAGGAGGCAGAACAACTCCCCTCCCTTGGAGGCTGGAGAGGAGCCTGCACCCTGCCCGCCTACCCAACAGACTCGGCCAGGCTGGCCCAGTGCAGCCCGGGGGACCAGACAGGCATGCCCCGCCCCTCGACCAGGCCTCGCCCTCCGCTTCCCTCCAATCCACCTCCACCCGCAGGACACAGCACCGGAGACAAGGCGTTGCCCCTTTCGTTCAGCAGAGAATCTTCGGCGAGCTCAGATCTAACCACACCTCTACTCAGCTACCAACAGGCCTGACGTTCCTCTCTCCACTCCCCTCTGAAATGTGGTCCTCCCAAGCTCTCAGGCTCACCTTTCTTTAGTCTTTTTTTTTTTTTTTTTTTTTTGAGAGGGGGGCCTCACTTTGTCACCTAGGTTGGAGTGCAGTGGCACAATCAGCTCACTGTAACCTCTGCCTCCATCTCCTGGGCTCAAGCGATCCTCCCACCTCAGCCTCCCGAGTAGCTGGGACCACAGGTGCACACCACCATGCCTGGCTAATTTTTTGTATTTTTGGTACAGACAGGGTTTCACCACGTTGCCCAGGCTGGTCTCAAACTCCTGAGCTCTGGCGATCCACCTGCCTTGGCCTCCCAAAGTGTTGGAATTACCGGCGTGAGCCACCACACCCGGCTTCTTTACTCTTTCAACAAGTATTTTTTGATCACCTACTATAGTACAGGCCCAGCACTGTGCAGAGCACACAGCTTGGACCCACCACCCAGGCTACCCTGACAGGCCAGGTCCTCGGGCTCCTCCCTGCCTTTAAGCGTGCCCAGCCCAGCCCCTCTCTCATGTCCCACCTGACCAAGCTGCTGCAGGAGCCTGCTCTGTGTCCCATGGCCTGAGGCGCCCGGGGCTTCCCATCCCAGCACTGACCAGATCCCACGGTGTCAGGTCCCCAGGCAGGCAGCAAACCAAGCTACTTTGACTACTCTGCCCAGTGCCTGACCCATAGCTGGTGTTCAGGGAGATCTGAACACAACTTCTGTGACTGGGTCAACAGGGTGCCACCAGAACACACCAGGAGGGCCTTTCTACCAGTTACCCACTGCCGCCTGGCCTGACACCCCACGAGAGCATGCCCCCTCCCCGACACACACAGCCACACAGCCCTTTCAGCTCAGCTCCTGGGGTATGCACGGCAACATTCTCGGGCCACCAAACCCATGCAGGGTAGGAGGAAGTGGCCTAAGAAAGGAATAAGTGGAACTGGCTGGAAGAGGGCGGCTGCAACCACCTCCCAGGGAGGTTGTAGGGGTCCAGCCCCAGGGACAGTCAAACTGGGTCACCATCAAGGCTCTTCTATAGAGAGACTGACTGCTATTTTGTGCCTTTCCCATGGAGTACACATACACACGTACACAAAGGGAACACGGAAGCAGGGCTGTGAGGGCCAGTGAGGGCAGGGCAGGGAGCTTCTGGAGAGGCAGATCTCCCCGACTCTGAGCAGCTTAGGCGGGGACTCAGTGAGCTCCTCTGACTGCTCCTGGTGCCCCCTGGAGCCCACTCAGAGACAAGCCTGGTTCCCAGAGACACAGCAAGAGCCCCAGGTCACGGCCTCAGATAAGGGGAATACATACATACTAGGTTCCAGGCGCCTCGTCCACGTGACCTCAGTTAACCTTTCCAGCTAGGCGTGATTATCCGCATTGTGCAATAGGGAAACAGGCCGAGAGAGAGAAAGCAACGGAACCTGTGGGAAGTCCCACAGGGAGCAGAGTCTAGACAGGCCACCCATAGAACAAGGGGGAGAGCATGACGACAGACCCTGTGTGCTCCACAGGCTCTGGGGAGCAGGGAAATGACACAACAGACACACTCCCAGCTCCTCAGCCTCTGCCCACCTCTGTCTACCCACCCATCACCCACCCCTCCAGCCAGCATGCATCCTGCTCTGGGCTCCTAGGATTCTGGTAAATGGGCCATACCTAGGGTCTCACTCCCACCTGGTCCCGGGACCCCACCTCTGTCCCATGCTGTCAGGTTCTCACTGTGGCTCTCCCATGAGTTCCACAGAGAAGCCCAGCCACATTCCTGCTTCTTCCCCTAAACCCCACCTCATTATGCAATATGCCCCCATTAGCAAATGTCCACTCACCCTTCAGGGCTCCCCTCTTCCAGGAAGCCTCCCAACTCCCCTCCCAAGATGCTTCTGCCATGGCCTGTGTCAGTGCACCCACCCAGCACACCCTGTGGTCACTGCTCACAAGCCTGTGCCTCCATACTACAGGTCCTGCCTGAAGGCAGGCACGCGACACGCACTTGAGATCAGCAAAAAACTCTGCCCTGGCTCAGGACACCTCTGGCCCCACAACCTCCCCTCCTGAGAAACCACGAAGCCCGGCTGGGGAAGCTGCGCTGTGGCAGATCCTACCCCAATGTGTGCCCAAATCTCCACTGGAGCTGCGTGTGCAGCACTGACGCTGGGGCCTCTGGGCTAACTCTTGGCAGCTGCTTCTCCACCCGCTTCCCTCCACTCCCCTCAGAGGCCAGGGCCCCCATTCATTTGTCTAGTTAAGAGGCCTATTGAAACACATTTGTCCGCTCCGCGCTTCACTGCCCCAGCCATCAATTCTCTGGGGGGCCTACCCTACCTTCTGCAGTGGCCCTGTCCATGCATGGCCACTTGCCCCTGGCTAGTAGTTGCCCAAGCTCAGCCCGAGACCGGCCTCAGTGCAGGGAGAGATCCGAAAGTGTGTGCAGTGTAAGACAGGCCCGGAGGACAGACCCTGGCTCCTGGGGCTCAGTCACCATGACCCCGAGCCCAGGCTCCTGCCCCATGGCTCTCCGCCTGGGAGAAGGCCTGAGTCCCCCGAACTCCCTACCTGGATAAGGCAGGATTTCAGCTTCTTCAGCTGCTTTCTACCTTCAAGACCTGGTCTTTGGGCTTTGGGCTTTGGTTCCTAAGGAACCAGCATGGAGGTTCTTGACTTTGCTTTAAAAACTGTTCCGCCTTGCCCCTACCAATTCCTACTGGGAACTGGTGAGCCACTAAAAGAAGTCAGCATGGTGGGTGAGTGGGGTGGGTGGGGGGACAGCAAGGGACGAGGTGGATAGAAGCTTGATAATGCAGGGCCTAGAGAAGGGTTACAACCCTGGGGGCCTGGGGCCAGGAGGGACTGAAGGATTCTAAACTGAAGAGTGACATGATGATGTTTTCACCTTGTGACATGACTCTACCTTTGGAATGCAGAATGGATTAGGAAGGAAAAGACTGGAGGCAGGGAAATCGTCAGGAGGCTGCTGCGTGCAAAAGCCCAAGAGCTGAGGGTGGCTTGGATGAAGGCGGGAGAGACAGAAGTGGATGCATTCCAAAGATATTCAGAAGGTAGAAGCAACGGAGCTTGGTGATGGATTAGATGTGGGGTATCAGGGAGGGAGGAGGTTGGGAGGAGGCCCAGGTTCTGACTTGGGTGACCAGGTGGGTGGTAATGCCTTTCACAGGAGACAACGCGGGAAGACAGCAGGCTGGGGGATGAGAGTGAGGGGTACAGGTTGGAGCGCGTTGGGTCTGAGGCAGTAGGAGGGCAGCTCTTCTCCCAGAATGTGTTATCTGTTGAAGCCCAGCTGGGCCATCCTTTCCCTGCCCTAGAGCTCCCGTCTGAAGGCCCTCAGAGTGCCTGGGGTTAGGTCAGCGGGGAGGGCAAGGACAGTACTTCAGTGTCCAAGAGCTGCTGACCACACCTGGACAAGCCTTCACCTTCCTGCCAACCACAGGGGTCACACCTGATAGGGCTTTCTACTCCAACCTGCCCCTGCAGGTTCCAGGCAAGCCTGGAGATACCCTGCCCCACTTCCCCATGTGATTCCCCACCTGTCTTGTTCCTTGCTCTCATCTCCCCAGCCCTCTCTTTGGTACCTGGTGCTCCCATGACCCTTCGCCCCACCCCTTGGGAATGCCTGCCCCTTCTCCTTTCCCTTCTAGCTCCACCCAGGACCCAGCACCTAAGGACAAAGGGCGGGACCACGCCAGTCCCACCCACTCCAGAATGTTTCTGAATAATTAATGAGCCATTAGAAGAAAGAGCCCCAGTGGGGCAAGGGGAGAGATCTGTGCACAGAGATACGGAGGCGGAGGCGGGTGGGGGAGCCCTATGGCCTGGTGACCCGTGGGCTGACCCCAGGGTTGGCCCTGGATCACCCCTGGGCTCTGGACAGGCTGGGAACTGCCCCTTCCCCCAGGGACCTTGGCTCCGACCTCGCCCCTCCCCCTCAGCTTGCACATTGGCTAAATCTGCCCTGTGCCCCGCCTCCCACCAGTAACCAAGCAGAGGTAACCATGGTGACGGGGCGGGCTGCGGCCAGTCTCATAGTGCCAGGCAGGGGGAAGGGCAGCAGGAAAGGGACCAAAGTTCGGAGTTGGATCTGGATGGGGACAATTCCACCCCCTTCTAACACAAACACACACAGAGGGGCGTTGCTCAGCTTCCTGCTGGCCAAACACAATCCTTCCCCCATTTCCAGGGCTGAGGAGCTGGGGTGGGGGGGATGCTCCTTTGCCTAGAAGGTCCCCATGAAAAGAGAAGGAGGGGCTCAGATCTGGATATTTGGATCCTGAGGGTCCAGCGTAGGGGAAGAGCTATGGGTGGCTCCTGCTTTTGACCTTCCTTGGACCTATGGACACACCCAGCATCCTGGGCATGCATCCATACACATGCCCTGCGTGCCACCCCCCGATTCCCATGCCGACCCCTGGCTGTAGCTCACACTGTGCCTTCAGCACAGATCTGCAACAGTGGACACAGCACATGCACAGGCACATCACACAGTGACCACATGAATCCAGGACAGGTCTCACCCTGGCCCCGTAAGACAGGGTCACGATTCGACTGCCCCACTCTGGTGCCTAAAGATGCTCCTAAGTACCCAGGTATTCCTTAGAAAGAGGCTCTCCAAGCAGTGGGGGCTCTTTAGGACAGAAGGTCTAAAGGGTTTCTGGCCTTTAGACCTTTAGACCATCCTGTCTCTCCTAGTAGCCGGTCTGTCCCCATCCCAGAGTCCTGCTGGGAAGGATGCCACCTTTCAACCTGGGAGATCTGCACCTTGAGGGTTCAGACTTACTGTCACCATGGGCGCCTGCCACCAAACCAAGCATCACCAGTGCAGGCACAAGGGGCACCATCGTCCTCCCTGGGGCTGGCTCGGGGGCCATCCAGGGCTCTAGCTCCACAGCCAGCCACAGCCCAGGACAATCAACCTGTAATGGAGAGAAGGGCAGAGCTAGTTAGCTGGTATTTACTGGTATCCCTAATGGCCACCCCTGTCGCTTCCTGACCCCCACTGACCGACTGACCATGCAGAGCCTCATTCAACAGACCCCCCCCCACCACTTGGGCTGTGCAATGACCACCTAGACCTCTGACCCCAGTGACCACCCAAGTTCCTCACTGGTTCCCCAGCACCCATAAGGACAGCCCAATAGTCACAGTGGAGGGAGAAAGAGTGCAGGAGGCCTTCAGGCCATTCTCTAAACCTGAGTAGGGGGTACAGGGAGTGGGTGACATCAGAGAATGTACAGTGTGTTCCATTCCAGACCTTGAGCTTCTAACTCACCCCATAAGAGGACAGAGAAACAGGGTCAGAGAGACGCTTAGGTGGGACAGAAGACAGAGAGACAAGACAGACAAGGAGCAGTGAAGGGCTAAGCAGACTGACTCTGGCGTCTCCCCGGGATAATTCTGTTGCCCCTCCTCTCCCCAGCAGGGAGGGAGAAGGTGGGAGGCCAGACTCCACAAGCACGCTGAGCACAGGTCCCAGAACACAGGCTTGTTAGCAGAAGATGAGCTCCAGGTATCACAGGCTTCCAGCCAAAGCCACAACCCATCAGTGCTCGCCAGGACGTGCTCTTGACAAGCTGCTGCTGCCCTGCCTGGCCACCTTCGTCCTACCCAATTCCCATGGCACCTTCCCACTTCACAGAGAAACCACAGGGAGGCCTTAGTGGCCAGGAATGGGGGTGCTAGACCCTAGAATTCAAACCCCACATCTCTTCTGCCCTTGCCCCAGAAGCCCAGAGCCGAACGAGTGTAGGGAGGATGGGGTGTGAGCCTCAGGCGCCGATGTTTGAGACAGGAAGCTATGCACAAAAAGACTGAGTAGCCTCTGGAACTGGCTGAATGCCTCTAGGCCTTTACTCCCAAGGCTCCTGGCCTGGAGTGCCCCCAGGCACACCTGGGTGAAGCCTCTAGTGTGGCCGCACTGTACATGGGAGATACGCTGCTATCGCTCCCTGGCCCCAGGGAGAGTGAGCTCCCCAGGGTCTCTCTCCCATACCCCCCACGGGGGACCCCAGGGGATGTATGGAAGTGCCCACAAGCTCTGATCACACCATGCTCTGGGCAGAGGGATGAGACGTGGTCAATCCCTCATGAATGCTGTGAAGACACAACAGAGCAGAGTGCGTAACGACGGACACGCCCTGGGGCCCCGCACTGATACCCATGGACTTCGGTCAGGGAGTTGTGATCAGACCCAGGTCCCCGCTGACCCACAATGGTAAGAGAATTTTCAAGGTGACAGGGCAGGTAAACAGGAAGGGGCAGGGCTCAAAGGTGCTCCAGTCCTTTCTGAAAGTTGAACCCTTGTCTCAACTGAGATAATCAAAGGTCATGAGGTCAGGGAGCAGCAGTTGAGCAAAGGTGTTGGACAAAGCAGGTGGGACTGCAAAGTGGGATGGGGCCAAACACAAAGGAAAAGGGGTGAGAGTTGTCCCCGTCCCAGGATCTCACCAAAAATCTGAGACAGGAGCTGAACAACAAAGTAAGAACACTGAAGGGGCATGATGGGTGTCCATTTACACCAAGCTGGAAGGGGGGATCTGCTCCATGATCTCAGAGCTCAGGCGGCTGAGACCACAATGACACCTGCAAGGCCACACTGGGATGGGGGTCACACATCACTAAGGCCCTGCCTGAGCTTGTGCTATGGTGCCACATGCAGCCAACAATGGAGCACCTTCCCAGCGGCCATCAAGTGGTGGACTATGAGTGGCTCTTCCTCCCTGGGCCTGTGGACACATCTGGTATCCTATGCCAGGCCAGGTCATCATGGGGGTATGGGCCTCTGATGGACCATCCTGGAGCCCCTGATTGAGATACATGAGTTTATAACTCAATAGTTGTGTTGCACCAAAGGACAGGGTACAGAGGCCTTGTACCGGCATCACGGGTATAACACTATAATAGTCACAGATGTTAACTCCCAGGAACAAGCATTCCAAGCATGTAACCCCTGCCAGGCAGGCTTCATAGGGACATAGGCCCCCAGCACGAGCATATCTCCCTGCTCTGAAAATAAAACGCACAGTACAGTCATCACAGGATACAGCTCCCCAGTACAATGAGCAGAGGCTTAATCCCCTGTAGCCGCCTTGGTGCAGTAATCATAGCAGTGTAACTCCCAGGTGCAGACATCATGGAGGTATAACCATGTGGTCTAGATATCACGTGGGTGGACCCAGAGGGTACAGTGCAGCTGCCTGATAAGGACATTACAGGGGTGCAACTCCCCATACATCATCACAGAGATGTAACGTGCTGTTACAGACATCACGGTGGGGGCAGAGCTCCCAGGAGAGCCATCGTGGGGGTAAACTCCCAGAATAGACACCCATGTGGTACAAGCTTGGATGAGAGTCTGGCCATGGGTGTTAAGAGAACTCCTGGGGCCTCCAGGAACCCCGTGTCTCTGGGTTGGGGTGCTCAGGACACTTTGTTCAGATCCAGAAAGTAGAAGAGAGAGCTTCTTCCAGTGGTCCATGATGGACACAAGGACACAGACGCCCAGGGAGATGGGGAAACACAAGGGACACACACAAACACATTCTCAGGCAACTACTCGGGCAACCACACAGCTGTACGAGCCAGGGCCTCTCCCTCACCAGCTCCTGGTGAAAGCAAACTGCCTCCCGCCCCGGACTCCGGGCACAGAGCCTGCCCTGGTGTCAGGCGGTTCAGGCCACTCCCAGCTCCAGGGCCTCCCTCATCAGAGCAGAGCAGCCCTGGATCCCCAGGCCTGGCCTAAAGTCTAGACCTTGGCCCTACACCAGCCCCCAGAGTCCCAGGGTCACCTGCGGGGAGAAGGTGGGAAAGGAACAGGGGGCAGGGCTGCTGCTAGCCTGAATTCGGTTGCAAGGCTGAGCACCTTGTGAATCCATGCAACGGTCTTCACAGCAGAGCACCCACTTCACCAGCATGGCTGGGTGAGCCTGGGCTTTCAACAACCAAGATAAAAACAAGGCCGGGGCACTTGGGCACTCAAGCTCGTCTCTGAATTGCACTGTGGACCATCCGTTCTGCCAAGCTGACATACTTGGGCAGGAACACAATTACATACCGTATGATATTATAGAATATAATTGGACACAATTTTTCCACATTCAGAATGGTTTTAATATATCCTTTTCCTTTGCTACGTCAGTGTAAAGCTGCCAACTGCCCTTTCTTGGGAAGAACTGTCCTTTATTCTCAAATTTTGTCCTTGGTGTTAAAATGTTCTTTCCTGTATGAAATGATGGGGATAGCAGATAACAGTTGTTTTTTTATAATGCCTTTACTTGGCAAGATAAAAAATTGCCAACCCCATGTCTGGCTCTTGAGTGCTTTTGGAAATTGTATTGGTTCGTGAAACCAAAGAGCCTGGGAATCACTGCTTTGAGGGAAAAGGAAGCAGCAGGCACTAGAGCAAGCCATAGCATTCGCGTATGAACGTCACAGAAGGTTCATGTTACAAAACACAGAAGCCATGTCACCTCCATGCAGCCCACCCTAAGCACCCTGCCAGCCTCTGTGGGGGCCCAAGGGACCATGTGACACCAATGATGGGGGTTCCCTGGCTGGAGAACAGCTGGGATCATTCCTGAGTCCTCGCCATAAATATGCAAACACAGATTGATTTGTTTCCTTGGGCAAGCATTATTATTCACAAATATTAATTAGTCTCCAGATACCACCTGTTTCTGCAGCCTCCCCCACCTTACCTCCCCAGGCCAGGACCCTGGGGCCCAGAAATGGACATGAGCAGAAGGAGGGATATCCAGGGCCCCACAGAGCAGACGGCCAAGAGGAAAGGCCAGCGCTTGGGCAACGGGAAGGAAAGTGCCTGTCGGCAGAGTGAGCTCTGAGCTGTTCATCTTCTAACCAGCGGGCAGCTAACCGAGCCCTTTTGTCATGTCCTGGACAGTTCACCGCGTGGCACTGCAGCAGCGGCCACGGAGGCGGAAACAGGCCTTGTTAGACTTGGGAAGGGAAAACCAACATGTTTCCAAGTCTCACCAAAGCAACCACTGGATTATGACAGGAATAAATCACAGTCTCAGCCAGGACCCCTGACCTAGGGAAGGAGGGGCCTGTGGGGAAGAGGGCGAGGCCGCCTTCCCTCCTCCAGCCAGTTGGCTGGAATCTGTGAGCGGAGCCAGGAACAGCCCTCCCTCCCACGGCTGGTATTGGGGCTCCCACCAGCTGGGCTGAGTCCCACCCTGTTGCAGCTCTTAATTTTTCCATCTCACTGAGGAGTGGAAGGGAAGATTAGGAGGAGTGTCACAGACTCGGAGGTGGCAAAGGGTCAGCAGGAGACTAGCTCTGGGGGCAAACAGCCAAAGGGGACTAGCAGAGGTATCTTCCTGCAGTTGTAATCCCTAAGCCTCCAGGCCCCTTTCTCTGGGGCTGGGGTCCTTCTTGGATTACTGTTCCCCAACTTTGCTGCCTCCAAGCCTCTGTACTTGCTGTTCTGTCTACTGGAAAAAAATGACCTTCTCCTGCCCCAGCACTCCTCACCCCTCAGAACTCTGCTCAAGTGGCCCATCACTGTCCGTCTTCCCCACTGACCCGCCCCAGTTTTCCACGTTTGTACAGCATAGTGAAAGCAGCAAGAGGCTGTAGACCAGAGGTTCTCAATTCAGGATAATTTTGCCCCCATGGGACATTACACAACGACTGGAGACATTTTTGATTGTCGAGACTGGGGAAAGCGGGGAGATGCTACTGGCATCTGGTGGGAAGAAATCAGGGATGCTGCTAGACACCCTACAATAACAAGCCCCACCCCCACAATAAGGGGTTATCTGATCCAAAATATCAACAGTGCTGAGGCTGAGAAACCCCAACACAGACAACAAGATCCTTTGCCAATTGAGTCTAGAGCCTGACCTGGCCCCTGCCCCAGAACCCAATCCCCTGGGCACACTGGGCCTTGTACCCACGGAAGCTCCAAGCAGCTGGCTTAATTCCTGTACTAGCTGGCACCTGGCCTCGGGACCTCAGAGTACCTTCCCCTGTACCCCCATATCAGCCCTACCCAGCTTCCAGAAGTCAGGCCCTATAGCACACCCCATCTTCACCCCATCAGACATGCCATCAGCTAGTGGCCTCCCCAGAGGACAGAGGGCTCTACCTTCAGGTACCTCTTCTGGCAAGACTGGACTTCAAGGTAGGTCAGACCATCATCTGAGGATGGAGAGGCGAAGAGACGCATGATGTCCCTACACCCACCCTCCCCATCTGACCTTTCCAGCCTGTGACACAGCCCCTCTTGCTGCACTCTCTACATAACCCCAGTGCCCATCTCACCAAGCATAGGGCCTGAACTCCAGCAGACACCCAAGACACACACATTTCCTTCCCCTACCCTGGCCAGACCCATCTCTTCCACAGCCTTGTTAGTTCAGCCACCTGTCCGGATGTTCAGTGGGCAGGGTGATGAACAAGACAGTCAGAGGCTCTGCCTTCAAGGAGCTTACAGAGAATGAACAGACCCACTGAGTTCTTGGCTCAGGATGGCCCAACCAGAACTCATCTGCCCCAATCCCACTCCTCCTCCAGGGTCTCCAGTCTTGGGGACAGCCCCACCATCTGCTCAGTCACCAAGCCTGCAAACCCTCCTTAAATGCTCCCTTGTCCTCATCCCACACATCTAACCCATCAATAAGTTTGAATCTGCCCTGCCTCCATCCTCACTGCCACTATGTTAGTAAGACCTCATCACTTCCTGCCTCTTTGGTAGGCTTCCTGCCTTCAATCACTCCCTTCCAACCTGGCCTGCACACAGACCAATGCCACCTTTCAGCACATAAAAATGCAAATCTGCACTTTTGTTTGCCACTTTATTCCAGAGCAGGCACTCAGATAGTGTTCCATGAATGAATGAACGGATGGGCAATGGACAGATGAATGCATGGATATTGCTTCTCTGCTTAAGAACCTTCAATGCTGCTGTATAGCCCTCAGAAAAAAGTCTAACATCTTTAGCCTGACATCCAAGGCCCATGATGCTGACTCTAAAGCAACTCGCCAACTTCATTCCCTACAACTCCAGCCCACCCATTCTGTGCTTCTAATAAAGAGGAGGACAAGGGGACCTCAAAGAGATGCAAAGGACATGCCCAGATCCTGCAGGCACCATGCTCTTTCTACCACAACCTACAGTTGATGGGAACACTCTTTTCTACAGAAACGTGGTGAATGGAGAAGCAGAAGATAGATCCTGGTCTAAGTCCCAGGACATCACCAGAAGCCTATTTCACACCTACAGTAGCTGACGAGCTATATGTCATTCCCTATCTACCTCTATCATCCACTCCAGCCAGAAACTCAGGCACCATCCGTGACACCTCCCCTCCCTCATGCTCTGCATTCAATCCTTCACCATGTCCTGTCCACTCCACCTTCCTAAATAGCACTCACATCCCTTCTCTCCACTTCTGTCACTGCCTCCCTGGTCCATGCCTCCACATCTCTCACCAGTGCTCACTGGATCATGTCATGCCCCCTGCTGACACCCCCTATATAGTTCCACTGACCCTGCACCAAAGTCTAAGCTGCTCAGCCTGGCCCACAGGACCCCTATGCCCTCCTGCTCCTGGCCACTTCTTGGGGCACACTCACCAGGTCTTTGCTTCTTCACCCCAGTCACTCTTGCCGGATACTCAGCACCAAGGGCAGGGCACCAGGGCCTCCGCTCCTTTCTGGACAGAAAGGAAAGCATATGAAAAAACATCAAGAATTTCATCACAGCAGCATATGTATTGACACAGAAAGACATTAAAAATTTGCTGTTTATGCAGAAAAAAAAGCAGGTTATGGAAATGTTCATGTAGAACCATCCCCATCTGGTAAAAATGCCCATCTTTTCCCTTCACTCCTTCGCTCATTCATTTTGATACTCCCTGAGCACCTACTATGTGCTAGGCATCTTTGCAGGCACTAGCCATATAGTTGTGAGCAACACAGACCAAGTCCCTGACCTCAGCAATAGACTCTGTGGCCCAGCTCCTCAGCATGACCCCGGAGCCAAGCAAAGTCAGCCCGTTCCACCTCTGCGGCCCTACCTGCCCATGCTCTCCTCCTGCCAGAATGGGAACTTCCTCTTCTGATCCTCAAATGTGCCAAATTTCTTCCTATCTCTCAACCTTGCCGGTGCTGAATGCCACTGCCTGGCACAGGCTACCCGTGCTCCTCCGGCCAATTTACCCTCGGATCTCAGATCCAGTGGCACTTTCTCAGGGAAGCCTTCCACGATGTCCCAGACTACCCGCCTGGACCTTGGCTTGGAGCCGTGACCACAAACATGACTCTTTACATATTTTTACAATGACTGAGTCACTACCATAAGCTTGATAGGAACATGGACTGTGGCTGCTCAGCTCATCTCCATATTCCCAGCACCTGGCTGACAGCCGGCACATAGTAGGTGCTCAGTCAACATACACTGAATGAGTGGATGAACGCATGAATGAGTTCAAAGAAAACAGCCCAGCCTGGAAGAACACACTCCAACATACATGCCAGTCTTCAAAGAAGCTTCAGAAGCAATATTTATTTTTGCCTTTCTGCTTCTCTATAATTTTTAAAATGAAGGTGTGCCCCTGGATGCCTCCTCCGCTGGCACACATGCAGCGACAGAGCCCAGCCCCTTCCTTCTAGAGCCATTATTGAGCCTCCACCAGCGTGGGTGCCATCCTGAGTGGGGGTGGGGGTCAGACACATCCACACCACCTCACAGAAGCTCAGCTGTTTGGCCTACTTGACGCAAGCTGCACCTTGTAGCAGGCTTCTCACCTCATGCCCCCACATGCACAGTGATCCTCGCCCCACACTCTGCCACCTTGGCTCCTCCTATAACGGACACAAAGAAACCACAGTGGGAGGTTGGTGCATGGGAATGTCCTCACTGGCCCAAGACTGACCCTCATCATGAAATCAAGGACACACCTCTGCACCTGGAAATTACCCTCAAGTTGCACTAACCACCTCTGCCAATATGGAGGTGCTCTCATTGACTGAAGGCCATCCCCACTGACGCAAGACGGCCCTCACCAGCTCACCGACCCAGCCTCCACTTCCCCACCTACCTGCACCAGAACCCGCGGCCCTCTCTGCATGCTTCCCTCCCAGCTCCCCAAGTCGAGTTTCTCCTTTCCAGGTTTCCAGCGGCTGCTGCTCCCAGCACACAGGCTGCCCGGCGGGTCTGGCCAGACAAACCAGCTTCCAGGCCCCAAACTTAAAGGCCCATTTGTCTAGAGATGCCCGCAGGGCCTCACAGTATTCAAGTGAGGTTTTTGGCTACGCCATTGTGCAGAGACCCTGGGCAGAGGGGCAGAGTCCAAGGCAGGGAACTGGGTAATGGGAAAGGCCTCCCCCAAGCTGGCCAGGCGCTGCTGCCACACCCAGGGCCATAGCAGGGTCTCGTGCTTGGAATCTGAGATAGGCCTTACATGGAGCAGAAGCCACACCTGGAAAGAGGAGTGTACCCAAAGCAGCCAGGGACCATTTTAGAAGACTAAACATTTGCAAAGACCCAGAGGCACACAGAACAGCGTGAGGGCAGGATCCTAGAAAAGCCAGACAGTAATTTTGATCCACATCAGTCTGGGATCAAACTGATCTCAAAACAACCTATCAGGCAACCAAATAAAGACTCAGATTCACCAACTGCAGCTCCCAGAACCACTCTACACTCACATTGGGACAGAGCCCAGAACAATCAGGACAACCAGATACACCCCCAGAACAGAGCTGGCACTGACACCTGGAAGGTTGACTAGAAAGCTACTCAGAAAGGGCCGGAATGGTTCAGGACCCAAGTTAGAAATCACACTGCTGGCCAGTCACAGTGGCTCACCCCTGTAATCCCAGCACTTTGGGAGGCCAAGGCAGGTGGATCACTTGAGCCAGGAGTTCAAGAGCAGCCTGGACAACATGGCAAAACCCCGTCTCCACAAAAAATACAAAAATTAGCCAGGTGGGACTACACCTGTAGTCCCAGATACTCAGGAGGCTAAGGTAGGAGGATCGCTTGAGCCCAGGGGGTGGAGGCTGCAGTGAGCCATGACTGCACCACTACACTCCAGCCTGGGCAACAGAGTGAGATTCTATTTCAAACAAACAAACAAACAAACAAAAAAAGAAAGAAAGAAAGAAATCACACTGCTTTGCACCCAGAAAGGCCTCAGAAAGGGTGAAGTCCACAGTCATGTCCAATATCAAGAAAGAAAGCCCTTGGGGTCAACCCAGGGCTGGCCCCAGCAGGGTTCCCCATCATCTGCCAAGCCTGAAACCTGGCAAGTAGCTATCTAGGGGAATACAGGCACAGCTGCCCTCTGGAGCAACCCCCAGAATGCCCCTGTGGCTGCACCGGGAACAGTCCCCAGAAACAGCAGCTAAAATACTGCTAAGGAGCTAAAACCGGAGTCCTCAGACCTAGAAGTCATGGTCCCACAGAGACGTGGTGCATCTGGACCACAGAGGCAGACGCTGCTGGAAAGAGCCTCAGTAGGAGCCCAGGGCCCAGGGAGGGTGGAAGGAAACGGAGAACTCAATACCCCAAGGCTGCCCCTTCTCAAAATGCCCTTCTACCTACCCTAAACCTGGAGTCTCTTCTGCAGGCCTCACCTCTAGTCTTCTCAAGCCCACCACCTGAAGGTCAAACACCTGAGCAACATTCACAATCCCATCGATAACAATGGGGGCTGGGCACCCCCTTTGTTGAGCTCCTCGATCTGCTAATCTCAGCCCACAATTGCAGCAACCTTAGGCAGACAGGTACCCTAACCTTAGCAGTCTATCTTCTTATTAAAGGCAACCTCATGTGACCCCTGATGGGAGAGTGGGTTTACACCACCCCTGTTGAGGATGATTACAGTAACTGCAAACACAGACAACAGTACTCACTAGATGCCAAGCCCTGTGCTATGCACACTTTATACATACTATCTTCAATCCTCATAACAACCCTTATAAGGCATGGGTTTTTATTATAATCATTTGACAAATGAGGAAATGGATTCAGAGAGGTTAAGCCACTTGCTTAAAGTCACGCTGCTAGTAAACAGAGTCCAACCCTAGCAATATAAAACTCGAGCTCTTCCCCACTGTCGGAGGTTACTTTCTCTGATGGGCACAGCTCTACGCTCTCACACAGCTCTCGCTTCTCTTTGTCCGGGCCACATTTCTCTCCCATACCCTCACACCAAAGCCCCTCCTTGATGCGCCTCCTGCACTGAGCCTCAAATGCCCCAAATACCTCAAGGGCCACATGTCCAACTAAGAGCTTATTCTCTGCCCCTCCTCACCAAGTCCCTAACTCAGTGAAGCTTCAGGGCCTTCAGTGAAGGCCCGCTCAACCACTCCCAGGAACCTGGACTCCTTCCTCTTCCTCTCCTTCATTCCCACATGCAATAATCATTCTGTCCTGACGAGTGTGCCTTCAAGATGGCTCCATGCTACCACCTATCAAAGCCAGCATCTTCTCTTACCTTACTTACCTGCACCTCTTGCCCCACTGGGCATCCTGTCTCCATCCTTTTCCCATAGCCACAGAGCATTTTCTGGAAACATAAACCTGACCACCGCACACTCCACCCTCCCTATCCAAGCTTTAAGCTTGGTGTTTTCTCTCTGGGTTCTCACAGTAAAATGATAGGTACTTAACAGGGCATTCAATGCCCTCTGTGATCTGCCACATCTCTGAATACTTCACAAGTGACAACACCTCCCAGTCTTTATTCATACTGTTTTTTATCTACCTCAAGTCCTTTCTCTCTTCTTCAAACTCCTATTCATCCCTTCAAACCCAGTTCAGATCACTTCTTCTTGGTCTCCTCTGGGACTCATCTCACCCTGACCTCTGAACTCTCCCCTGTCTCTTGATGAACTCTTCCAATGTTCTAACTCAACTCAGAACTGCAGCTGCTTTAGTTGAGCGGATGCCTGAACCTTAGGCGTGGGCTGCCTCTTCTACATAGCTGTTAGTCCCAAAGGAAGCAAGGCAGCCGGGGCTGAAAGTGCCTACCCCGGGGTCTGGCACACAGTCAGCAATCAATAACAGGTAACTGAATTGCTTTTGCATTCTCATGGTGCAACCTGCTCCCCCAGGGACCACGAGCTTCTCGAGGGCAGGGCCCTGGCGGCAAGCCTGGACCAAGCACACAGCAGTGTCAGTCACATGGGAAGTGACTGCCACTGCTGATGATGCACTGCCACACAGTTCCCTTGGATTCTAACAACAGCCCTGGGACCAAGTCCGGGTTGGATTAGCTGCCCCATTTTACAGGGAGTGAAATTGAGACTCAGGGAGAAAGGGGCCTCTTTGAGGCCTGAAGCTGGAAAGTGGAGGAGCCGTGGTATGTATCACAACCTCTGTTGCAGGAGGTCTGGGTCCCCTCCTCCCCGCCCCCAGTGAGGACCCTTAAAGCTAGACTCCCATAGTTTGGGCTGATGGAAAAAAGGGTGGACTGTGCCCAAATTGCCAGGGCTGGTATTTTGCTGCATATCAATATGATTACCTACAAAAGATGTGTTGCTAGTTTACGTCTGCTGCAGTCTATAACTCTGCCCCGCCAAATTTCTTCACCAGCACCCAACCACCCCCTCCTCTCTTGGCAGCCCTGTACACCAAGCCAACCTGCACAGGGCACACAAAGCTGGATAAAGGGGAGGTATCAGTAGTTGCAAGAGGAAGGAAGAAAGGGAGAAAGGAAGGAATTATGTTAAAACAATTTTCTTGTTGAAAGAGGGAAAAGGAAGAGCAGTTGGAAAAAGAAACTAAAAAAAAAACACACAACACTATACAGACACTTCAAATGATGAGGGAGACTGAGCAAGTAAAATGTGCAAGAAAGTGCATATACAAAAATGCACAAGGATGACTGTGCATGTGCACAGGTGTGCTGCGAGTGTGCAGGCACAGATTGCTTGAGCCCTGGCCGGCATGCGGGTCCAGGTTTTTGAGTGGGGTCAAGAAAGCAGCTGAACAGGGAGTGTGTGTGGGGGTGGAGGGGGGTGAGCTGAGTGTGGAAATGAAGGCAAGAGGGTACGAGAGAGTGTGGCCTGTGCCTGGGGCTGAGAATGTAGGGGGTTGTACTTGGGGAGTTACACCTGCTCCTTCTCGAAGCCTTAGGCTCATTCATATAATCAGTAAAAAACAGGGATTTTCATGCTCCCTGAAGCAAGAGTTAATAAGGCGCTAAGCACAGAAATTTCCTTAGATAGCCTGTCAGAACTCTCTTCTGGATCCCTCAGATCCCCGAAGCCTCCCAAAGGATCCCCCATCAGATCTTCCCTTCTCAGCAGATCTCTCCCCATGAGCACCCGCCTGGAACCACCACCCCATATCCTTTTCTACGCCTCTCACCCCAGTGCACTTCCCTGGTTCTCAGGCCAGATCTGGCACCAGGTCGCTCTGGATCCCTGCCCTTGTTCCTTCAGAAGTGGAGCCTTCCTCATCCTAATCCAGCCTCCCGGCCCTGCTCTGTGGCCCCTCAGGGAGATCCAGACAACCCGCAGGCTGGGGCAGCCTCCCTCTCCCATTTCACAGCTCAGGCAGGTAGCGCTCCCCACCCCCAACCTGCTCCAACTCAGGGGCCCTGCACTGGGGGACAGGGGGGTTTGAAATGGGGAGAAAGTCTAGCCCCTCCCCCTCCGAGGTGGAAGAACCAGAGGGGCAGCATTCCAGGGAAATGGGGGGGCGCCTAGCACAGAGGGTGCAGAGACACCAAGAGATGGATGAGAGACAAGAGGCAGAGAAAGACTTAGGGAGGGAGACAGAACCCAGGGAGAGGAAACAGAAGAGACTCAAGGGGAGAGAACAGAGAGACTCAGGAACAGGGAACAAGATGACCCAGGGAGACAGAACGGAGAGACCTGGGGAGAAAGAACAGAGTGATCTGGGGAAAAAGAACGGAGACAGCCGGAGAGACCCTGGGATTGCAGGGGCACTGACACGGGGAGGCAAAGACGCCAAGGAAAACAGAAAGCAGCCGAGACAGAGACGTGGGCACGACGATGGGGAGCCGGCACGACACGGGACGGGACGCGGGGCAGCCACTGAGTGAACTTTCGGAGCGGGTCCGAGTGGCCACGTCCTCATGGGACAGGTCGCTCCAGGGCCTCCAGGGCGTTGCACCCGGTTGGGGGCGGGCACAACCCGTTCGGCCCCTCCCCAACCCGTGCTCGCGAACGAAGTGGGTGGGGGGCTCCAAACTCGCGCCCGGCGCAGGCCGGGACCGCACGTGCGCCGGGGCCGCGAGCGAGACCCGGGCGCGCCGGCTGCGGATCCCCCGTCGGCTGGGAGGGGGCGCCTGTGCGGCGGGGGCGGGGGCGCGGCCTGGACCCGCCCGGAGCCGGGGACTGAGGGGTCTGAGGGCCGCCCCCGGAGCGCGTCCGCGCTAGAAGGGGGGACGAGGCGGGACTGATGAGGGGGAGCAAGAGCGCAAACGGGAAACTTTGCGCTGGGCGGGGGAAGGGGGGGGCGGGCTGCGGCTAAGGTGCGGCGGAGAGGGAGGGAGGCAGCGAGGGGCGGCGGGGAGCGAGCCAGCCGGCAGCGCTGGGGGCGCGTCTGCCGCGGGGTGAGCGGGGAGGAGCCGCCAGGCTGGGGCGTGGGGGGGGCTTCGCCGAGGCTGCGGGCGCGGCAGGTGGGGGCGCGGCCCGGCCTCAGCGGCGCCCTCGTCCCCCCGGGACCGCCCCCAGCTCCGCCGGGTGGACTAGCGGGGAGGGCAAGGAGAACGGGGAAGGGACGGGCGCGGAGGGGGCTGGCGGGGGGCCTGGGGGTCACTCACCGCCTATCCAGGGGCCGTCGGTCCGCATGTCCCCCCGCAAGCCGCTGGGGCCGCTGCTCCCACTCCTCTGCCGCCGCCGCCTCCACCTGGTCCCGCTCCCGCCACCGCCACCCGAGCTGGAGCCGGAGCCCGAGCCGGAGCCGGAGCTGGAGCCGCCGCCTCTGCCGCCGCCACCGCTCCCGCCGCTCCCGCGCCAGCTCCAGCCGCGCGCTCCCCTCTCGCTCGCGCCCGCGCCCCTGCCCCTGCCGTGCGCGTCCCCGGCGCCGCCCCTCCCCTCGTGCACTCTCGCTCGTAGAGCCGCGGAGCCGCGGAGGCCCAGAGAGGCCACAACTCTACGCCAAGTCGAAACCGACCGGAACCTCAATGTTGAACCCGAACCCCAATAATGAACATGGACAGACCAAACTCTGATACTACATCCAGATCCTTCTAGTGGCTCCCAGTCCTAGCATGAACCTAATACCACTCTAGGACCGCATTTCCTCCCCATACAGATCTGAACCTGATATTGAGCTTACACCTTGCCCTGAACCCAATTGAGTCCAAAGCCCTTAATCTGCCCCCAAATTAGCACAAGTAGGAATTTTGTTCTGAACCTCTGTACTGATCCCAAATACCAATTCTGACTCTAAACCTCTTTATTACTCTACCTGCCCTAACCTTGATAGTGATGTTAGCACCAACTCTGGACCTTAAATGGACCCCTGTGCTAATGCTCAGCCCGCAGTCCTTAAATGAACCCTAAAGTCCAAAAGCTACCTTGCTATGGACCCCAATTCTCTCTCTTCTGAACCCCAAGCCTTACATAAAACTCCAGTACTGCTCTCCCATCCCCAGATCAACACCAATGCACTCTGAATTGGGATTCTCAATTCCAGAGTTGGGATTGAGTCACCAGAAAAGGACCCCCAAACACAGATACTGACCTGAAACCCCACCCAACCTTGAGACCATTTAGGACCCTAAACCAACCCAGCTTTAATAATAATCTTGGAATCCAAGATGAGACTGGCTTTGCAGAAACCCCATACAAAGCCCCTTCATCCTCATGCTCACCCTCCACTTCTCTGACCTAGTGTCAACCCCAAGCAGAGGCTGGCTAATACTCCAATATTATACCAATTCCAACTGTGAACCTTACATTGGCCTCGGAATTAAAGACGTGATAATGCCCTCCAAGTCAAATTTAAATCTCAGTATTGAGTTTCTGACTTCTCTTATCAAACTCAAATGATGACCCTAGAAATGTCTGGGTGAAACCAATAACCTACCTGAAGATTTATTCCAAGACCCACTGATCAGAGGGATTTGATGAGCTTCAACCCAAGAGCCCCTGCCTCCAGACCCCGCCCCCATGCAATCCATGCTACAACTACTCAAGAGTCAGCCAAAGCCACACCAGCTCTTTCCTATCTACCGCCCCGCCCCCGCCCCCCCCCCCCACTGCTTGTTAGGCTTCACCATAAAGGATGGGGGAACCTACCCCCACTGCCCTGGGTCAGGTAACTGAGCAGAGGAAGAGATGACATTTCTCCTCTGTGGGGCTTCTTCTGCGGGGTGTTTCTGGTATAACACCTGAGTTTGGAGTCAGGTGAGAAATAAAATTGTTGGACATTGTTGAGGTGCCTGGATTCAGGGATCACGTGGTAATGTGCAGGGCAAGGTTGCTGTGATGTTCAAGGATCTGGGCTGAGGGATCAGGTTCTGGTAACCACCTGATTCACTGCCTGTTTTTGTCCTGAACTTGAATTCACAAACAGTGCGTGTGCGCCCCCTGGTGTATGAGAAGGGGATGGGACTGGCTCTGGTGATTCTGGACAGACAATTTGGTTTGGATGACAAACGGATCAAAAATGAGTATTTCCAGTGTGTGGTTTTTCACAATTGGTAATTTTGGTGCACCATAGGGGAGGTATTGCAAATTTTATGCATCTTTAAGCATTTTTGCCTTTTTTCCCAGAACTTTGAGGATTTAGAGTTTCCCTGTCGGCCCCCAAATTTTAAAAGTATACTTTTCAGCCAATTATGCCTGCCCATTGCTGAGTTATTAAAACAGTTCTTTTCCTTGGCTTCATTGGCCCACCCTCTCCTCACTGGCTCCTCTCTCCGATTCCTTTACCACCTCTTCTTCTGCTCTTCTGGGACTCTGTCCTAGGCCTCCTCTTTTCTCTTGCTCTGCCCCTTTTCCCTGGACCATCTTGACCACTACCAACCATATGCTGATGACTTCCAAGTCTCTATCTCCAGTCTGGGCCGCTCCTGTGAGCTCCACATCCGTATAACTAAGAGCCTCCTCTGTCCTGCCCGTCCCAGATCTGCAATACTCCCCGTCTCAGGCAGTGTCATCTTCAGTCACTTAGTCACTGACATGCAGAGACCTTCCCTCCTGCATCACTGTCCAATCAGTCATCAGTCCTGCAAATTTTGAAAAATAGAGACTAGAGACCATATGGCTTCACGAGGGACACATGCAGAGAGTTTCTGGCTTTCGGGTTTCAGTCCACACACACACAAAGCCAAACTTCTCTTGCATGCAGTTATAATATAATACCCCTTAAGACTTGTTCTACTGGCCAGGCACAGTGGCTAATGCCTATAATCCCAGCACTTTGGGGGGCTGAGGCAGGCAGATCACCTGAGGTCAGGGGTTCGAGATCAGCCTGGCCAACATGGTGAAACCCCATCCCTACTAAAAGAAAAAAAATAAATACAAAAATTAGCCAGGTGTGGTGTTGTGCACCTGTAATTCCAGCTACTTGGGAGGCTAAGACAGGAGAATTGCTTGAACCAGCCTGGGCCACAGAGTGAGACTCCGTTAAAAAAAAAAAAAAAAAAAAGACTTGCTCTACCTTTAGTGTGTTTGGCACCTCAGAGCCAACTGTATCTGTTTGGAACCATTGTTTCCTCCAGGAAGCCATCCTGGCTGTCACCACTGTTTGCATCTGTGTCTGTCTCCCCGATCTATGGACAGCAGGTTCCTTGCAGGCAGGAGAAATGTGTCCACCTTGTCCCCTGTCATATCCCAGTGGCCAGCACAGGGTCCTGACACACAATAGATACATATTTGTTAAAGGAATGAAGATTGACTTTCCTATCCATGCTCAAGGAACCATCAGACATAAATGACTAAGTGAGGAAACAGCTCCCTGACCAAGTCTTAGCACTCATCCAGCCCCAGTCTTTTGTAGCCCTGGCATGCACTAGAAGAGGGGCTCGTGGTTTTCGCTGGCCTGTGTGCCTGCTAGCCTGGGCCTTGGTAGTCCTGAAGCTCTGGCAGCGCTGTTCCCTCTGCCCCGCATTGCCAGGGCTACTGAGCACAGTACTGGAAGGTAGGTGAGCTGGGACCCCTGGCTTCCTGTGGTTGAATAGCAGATGTGCTCACTGTTCTACCAACCAGGCTCTTGCTCCAAACCCCACAAGGGACACAGGGGAATCAGAATCCTAACCCACTGGCATCTGCCCTCTCATTCACCCACATGTGGCAAAGTGTTTGCTGAGGCAGGGCAAGAGAATGCCTGTAAGCCGCCTGCCCAGATCTCTGCATGTACACCATCTGGAACTAGATACAAACCCAAGGTAATGAAACTAGAGGCCTAGGTGCCGAAGCCACATGGATGAGATCAGGTGGCCGGGCCTGGGAGAGTGTGATAGCTGCTGAAGGAGAAGAGCCAAGGCTCTGTCCAGTTTGCCAAACTGTGAGCACGGGGTCCATGTGGGGCTACCCTGCTGCCCTGCTTCTGGGCCTGGGGGGAGGGATGTCCTTGTGCTCATCTGTGAAGGCCGAGTAGCACCACGTGGTCGTTGTGTGTCTGCTGTGTTCCAGCCCCAGGGTGCAGGGTGAGGAGAGAGCCAGATGTCAGCTCCCACTCACTGCTCACCCTTTGTCCAGGTCCTGGGCCCACTGGACACTCTCTGCAAACTCATGACGTAAATATACCTCTTAGTCATCCCTTAGTTGGTCTAAACCAAATTAAATTCAGCTTGAGTTCATCCATGAACTCCAGGGGTTTGCACAGTCCCAGAGATGGTCAGTCCATGCTCCACAGCCTTGCAGAGAAAGGTGGAAGGAATTTGCAGGCTGCTGCTGCTGTTGCAGACATCAGTGGTCACTGTCACAGGGCTTCCGCTATTTTTTGCCCATCTTCAGGGCCTCACTTGTCCGACCTGGTCCTTGGGAAGATAACCCTCTACTCCCTCCATCCCAGCTCTTTCAAGAGGACCTCTCCCACAGTTGCAGCCCTTAGTCCTTGGCATTTCGAATCGCATGCAGCCACTTTCTTGTGGGGGCAGGTCAGGGTGGGATAGAGAATGCCTGTCCCCCTGCCCCTCTCCTCCATGCCAAAGCATCAATTCCCCAAGACACAGTGGTGTTCTCCCTCTTAGCTCAGGCACGAGAACTACAAAATGCCTGTTTACTTTCTCAGGTATGAGGTGGGAGAAAAAAGGCCCAGAACTTAGAATGCAAAAGCCTGATTAATGCCTTTTTAATTAAAAAAAACAATTTTTTTTTTTTTTTTTTTTTGTAGGGACAAAATCTCATCATGTTGCCCAGGCTGATCTCGAACTCCTGGGCTCAGGAGATCCTCCAGCCTCGGCCTCCCGAAGCACTGGGATTACAGCAGGCATGAGCTGCAGTGCCTGGGCCTGGCTAATGCCTTTCATTTCTTCCAGCTGAGTCACTATGGGCAGGGAGAAAAGATACAGGAGTTAATTTCTCAATGAACACTCTGCTCATGTTTCCCAGAGAAAACAGAAGCTACCACAGGAGGACTCCCCCATCTCCCACTACCAAATCCTCAAACCCACACACCTCTCCTCCTTCCGCTGTGTCTCCCCTATGCTCACGGTGCTCCGGCTCCTCCAGGCTTTGCTCTCTATTCTCCGTCCACTGCACCCTCCTCACTACAGCATATTCCCATCTGCCCATGCGCATGTCTCTCCCATCCTAAAAAAAATTCCCTCCCTTGGCCCCACACGCCTCTCCAGAGTGGGAGAGACTCGAGTGCCTCTCTGTTCTCCTTCCCCACAAACCCAAGAGCCATTTCTAGAGGACGCCTCTATTATTCCATCTCCTGCTCGCTCCCCAGCCCACCACAACCCTGCTTTCTGGCTTTCACTGATGTTGCTCTTTTTTTTTTTTTTTTTGAGACTGAGTCTTGCTCTGTCACCCAGGCTGGAGTGCAGTGGCGCCATCTCAGCTCACTGCAACCTCCGCCTCCTGGGTTCAAGCGATTCTCTTGCCTCACCCTCCCACCCTTACAGGTGCCCGCCACCACGCCCAGCTAATTTTTGTCTTTTTAGTAGAGATGGGGTTTCACCATGTTGGCCAGGAGTTGATCTCGAACTCTCGAGTTGATCTCGAATTGTCTCTGCCAATCCTAGATTCCCTACCCCCTCCTGCTTCTCAGGCCCCTCATCTATCCATTGCCCCCTCCTTCCCTGAGCACCAACCCCAACCTTCAACTGGAGCCATCCATAAACCTACTCCCTGCATGCTTACTTTCTCCTCCCTTTCTCTATCAACTTTATTTATTTATTTTATGTTTTGTAGAGGTGGGGTCTCGCTATATTGCCCAGGCTGGTCTCAAATTCCTGGCTTCTAATAATGCTTCCACCTTGGCCTCCCAAAGTGCTGGGATTACACATGTGAACCACAGCACATGGCCTTTTCTTTCTTTTAAAATTTCAAAAAGCTTTTGGAGTACAGGTGGTTTTTAATTACATGGACGAATTATACAGTGGTGAATTCTGAGATTTTGGTGCATCAGTCATCTGAGTATCGAACATTGTACCCAATATGTATCCCTCACCACCCCCATCCTCCCCGTTCTGAGCCTCTGAAGTCCACTATACCACTCTGTATGCCTTTGCATACTCACAGCTTAGCTCCTGCTTGTAAGTGAGGATGTATGGTATTTGGTTTTCCATTCCTGAGTTCCTGGCCTCTCCTCCCTCCCTCTTTTCCTTCCTTCCTTCCTTCCTTCCTTCCTTCCTTCCTTCCTTCCTTCCTTCTTTCCTTCCTTCCTTCCTTCCTTCCTTCCTTTGTCTCACTTTGTCACCCAGGCTGGAGTTTAGTGGTGCGATCTCGGCTCACTGCAACCTCCACCTCCCGAGTTCAGGTGATTCTTGTGCCTCAGCCTCCCGAGTAGCTGGGACCACAGGTGCATGCCACCATGCCTGGCTAATTTTTTTGCTTTTTTTTTTTTTTTTTTTTTTTTTTTTGGTAGTAGATTTAGGGGATTCGCCATGTTGGCCAGGCTGGCCTTGAACTCCTGGCCTCAAGTGATCTGCCCACCTTGGCCTTCCAAAGTGCTGAGATTATAGGCGTGAGCCACCACACCTGGCCCCAGCCTCTTCTTTCATAAGAGTGTTCTGTTTGCCATTATGGCATTCCTACTCACTTCATCCAACATTTGGTCAAATCTGGCTTTTACTATCTCTGCCCCCAACGTCTTCCCTGAAACACAGTGTTTGTGCTATGATCTCCATGTCTTAAAATTTGAAGGCCATTTTTTTTCCAGTATTCGTTTTCTTAGACCTCTTAATTACTGCATTCTTCAAACCCTATCTTCTTTGGCTCCCTTGACACCATACTCTCCTGGTTTACCTCTTAACTCCTTGGTCTTCTTCTCAGTTTGCTTTGCGGGGTCCTCCTCCTCCACTCAATCCATTAAGTGCTCCTGTCTCCCAAGGCCCATGCCTTGGCCTTTCCCCTTCTTACTGTGGACTCTGCCCTGGTGATCTCATCCATGCCTATAGCAATGAGTACTGTCCATCTGCTGATGATTCACACCTTTATGACTCTTACCCAGGGAACCTCTTGTGTAAGTCCTTGATGGAGAGGAGCCCACCCAGCTGCCTAGTCAACATCTCCACCTGTGTCCTGAAGGCACCTCAGCCCCAGCATGCCCAAGACCTCCCTCCCGATCTTTACTCTCTGACTCCTTTCTCGAGTTCTCCATCTGAGTCAGTTGCCCCACTGTCCATCTATAGGCAAGCCAGAATCCTAGGACCCATCACCAAATCCTGTTCATTTTACCTGCAGATCACCTGTCTAATCTGCACCTTTCTCTTCAACTCCGCTGATGCCTCACTGGTCCAAGCCACCATTAACTCTTATCTGGACCTCTGCAGCACCTCCTCACTGATCTCACTACATCTGCTCTGCCCCTCCCCCATCTTATCTCTGCGCTGCAGCCGCAAATGGGGTTATGTCACTCCCCCATGAAAACCTTCGAATGGCTTCCATGGGGCTGGATTAGGAGCCAACTCCTCCACATGGATGAAACGCCCTCCCTTTGCCTACCTCCCCGCCTCATCCAGCACAACATTCCCGGCTCAGTCCTCTGCAGCGGCACCAGCTTCCTTTCAATTCCTCAAACATACTGCATCTTCCCCTTCCCTCTCCCCATTCTCTCTAGAAGACTTTCCACCCCACCTCCTTCACATGGTAACTCATTCTTCACTTTTGGCTCAAGCATCACTGCCTTGGGGCAGCCTTTCCCTGACCCTTAGTCTGAATAAGTACAGAGCCCTGTTGCTGTCTGCCAGAGCATTCCTTTACACTTCTCATTACACATTTAGTGGATTGATACCTGTCATCCATGTCATTCACTCAATAGCTATATGTTAAATCCATATGAGGTGTCTAGAGTAATGTCTGGCACCCAGTAACTACCCAATAAATGTTAGCTATTGTTATCCTCAATATCTGGAGACCAAGGAAAGGCAGAAGAGCCCACAAAGGAGAAAAAAGGAATGGTCACTAAGAAGGAAAGAAGAAAAGCAGGGGAAAGTTACTCTTTCACTCATCTCCTCTATTAGGCTCACCCTTCAGATGCTGCTCCTCCTGTGGCACCTGGAGCTCTTCTCCCAGATATTTGCATGGCTGGCTCCTTCTCATTTTTCATGTCTGTCTTAGGTCAGGTTTCCCAGAGGAAGACCCTGAGATGAAGTGATTTATTAAGGAAGGGTTCCCGGGGGAAACTGGCAAAGCAGAAGGGGAAGCAGAACAGAGAAGGGTAAGAAACCAAGCAAGCGGGGGATTTCAGGCCATGTTCTTGGAAGGGTAGCTTCAGCCTGACCTCAGGGGTGCGGGAGTGGAAATTTATGCCTCAGTGTTGTCCCCACCCCCGCCAAGGGCGTTGGAGCCTTCATACCTCCTACCCTCCTTAGTCATCTGTTGAGGGCTACAGTGGGGCTGAGGATGGTGGGTGATGAGTACACCCTCTTCGGGGCCTTTCTAGCTTGCATGCAGACAGAGTGTCTCCAGGAAGTCAAGGACAGCCCTCCATAAAAGAGCTGGTGCTAGCTGCTGGAAGGCAAGGCACGCTGAAGGTGGGGCTGTGTCTGCCTCTCACCCCCTCACCAAAAATGGTGGAAGGGGATCTGAGGGGTCTGTCGTGTCTCCGCTGAAATGTCACTGTCTCAGAGAAGCCTTTGCTGACCACCCTATCTAAAATAGTTTTCTATCACTGCAACAGCACTCTCTTTATTTCCTTCATAGAATTTAGAAGCATCTGTAGTTAGTTTGATTCCATTTTTGTTTAACAACTGTTTCTGCTGCTAGATTCTAAGGTCTAGCAGGGCAGGAATCTCCATTACTTGACTTTCACCAGATCTTTAGCACTAGGACAGTGCTGGGAACACAGGAGGTGCTCAATTCATCTTTTTTAGTGAATTAGGCACATGCACTGAGCGCTCAGTTGGGTGAGAGGCAGGTAACTCTAGACGTACGTATAGGGGGCTAGCTGCACCGCGCTGGCCAGAATGTGACCCGCACAGTTGTGCTTGTGAAAGGGGCCATAGAGGGTCAACTCCCCTCTGAGGCAGCAGACATTACCCCAAGGCTGTGTAACTCTCTGGGTCCCCAGCCCTTTGTGCAAAGTGGGATGGAGCCCATGGGGATCCAGGCATGTGGGCAGTGGGATTCAAAAGTATAGGGGAGCTTCTGGCAAAGGGCTTGAAGCTGCATAGGTGCATGTCATGGACACCTCCCCACACACATGCCACCAACACCACCCAATGCCTCAGGCTAAACTGGCCTCAGTGAGGGTAGACTAGGCTGCAAGAGGGTGGCCTTACATTTGGGAAAATATGGCCCTGGCTCTGAATAAGACCCATGGCACTTATTAGCTGTGTGGTCTTGGACTTCTCTAAGTCTCAGTTTCCTCTTCTGTAAAAAGGGGATAATACTTACTTTGCAGCATTACAGGAAGGACATGAAATTGTGTTTGTAAGGAGCTTCATCAGAGCCTGGCACATTGTAGGTTCTTGAAAATAGAAGCTATTTGATGATTATTAGAATTAGCATAATCGAGCCTCTCATAGCACCAGTTTGGAGAACTATTTAAAAGCTAATCCCATCAGGCTCCATACCCTGGTAATCGCTGACTGTCTGAATGAGAGCCCGTTTCAACATCCATCCACCTTCTTCTGCAGTCGCCCTCCCCCATCCAGCTCCCCACTGCTCCTTCCTCAACCTCTTAAACTCTCAGCCCCTTCAGACTTCCTCCCTGCAATTCCTGCCTAACTGAAGACACAGCAGCTGCCTCCAGGGGAGGCCACCATTCCACAACCACAGAGTAGTGAGGCAGAGCAGCGTCTTCCTCACTCTCAAAAGCCACTCCCACATCATTATTCCTTCAGCCTCATGGAAAAATCCCTGCTCATTTAAGGCTCATGCCATCTGGCTCTTGCAATTCATTTATTCAACTAAGATTTATTGAGTGCTTTTTCCTCTTTCTATTTCCGTACTTTACCTTCTTGCAGAAAAGATTTCAGTGACTTATAAAAAAACATGGAATAAAAGATTCCTGGCACATAGTAGGGCTCTCTATTTAGCTGTGAGTAGATGAATACACTTTGAAATGTCACATAGATGTTCACCTCTCCCCAGTGCCCCTTCAGAGGTGGGTTTCATCCAACATAAACAGCAAAGTAGAAGACTCAGTCTTATCCCTCTCTTGAATTGTTCACTTGGGAGCTGGCTCACCATTTCAAATGTTCTTCTAAGCTCTGCAGGGAGTCACATCCCATCATGCTGGTCACCACCTGGAGCTTGCAATATCCTACCTCAAGAAAATAAACATTTGCTGTTGTTATTATCCATAAGAAACTCTATAAGCAAACCATTTTAAGGACATGTGGTGCATTTTAAGGGCTGCCACGTGTTGCAATTTGTCTCTGCTGGGAAGGATTTCCATGGGTCCCAATGAAGAGGTGGGGGATGAGGCAGGTTCTCTGCCCCTTCGCCACAGCCCCTTTTTATTCTTTTTAAGACCATTGCCCAACACTGGGCTGCCATATTTACTTGCTTTAATGAAGGGCAGTGCAACTTGAAAGAGGAATTACAATGCAGGAAGAGAATGTGATAGCTGGGTAAAAACGAGGATTTCCCCAGAGACCAAAGAGAAAAGTATCTAAGAATCAGGTGCTATCTTCTCTCTCCTGTCCTCCATTAGACAGCCTCTCTCCAAACTGCATTCTTCATCAACTCTTCCCACACCCACCAGTGCAGGTTTTTTCACTTTCAGAAAATCCCTTCCTTCCCCCCGCAGACTCGTGGCTTCCTTCCTTTCCCTATGCAATTCTCCCAGTCAGGACAACTCCTTTGGAGTCATGTCTGCAGGCTTCATCAAGTTGCATCAGCATCAGTAATGCTCTAGTTGGAACCTCCTTCCAAGATCATTCTTGTGGAGAAGGGTGTTGGCATTTGACAGCCTATCCTTCAAGATGGGTGAGGACCATCTAATAGAACTTTTTTTCAATATCCAATATTCCCATTGGCTTCTTTACATATTGAACCTGCTAAATAAAATGCATTTGTATCCGTAGCTCAAACACAGACATTACTTCTTAGGTCTAGTACATTCTAAAGCCACATTGAGAAAGGAAATAATTCCTTAATTACCTCATAATTAGCAGTGTGTCTTCTCTATTCCCTGGGAACCAGTAAATCCGATTATTGTGGCAAGGGTAGATGTCTGTTCCTTTCTTTATCCCCTTCGGGGTTTGTTTGAATAAGAATATGGTCATAGTCCCTTTAATGATTTCTCAATAATTTTCACAAGAGAGGTTTGATGGTTTGATTTTAGGGAGCCTCAATTACATCCTTGCCAAGGACTGATATCAATTTGAGGAAAGGGAAAGGGGAGGACCTATACTCCCAGTTAAATAAAATTAAAGATAAATATATAAAGAAACAGAAAAAATGACAACAAGAACAGGAATCAAGACAGTGTGACACTGGCATGGGATAGACATCAAATCAATGGAACAGAAATGAGAGTCCAGAAATAAACCCTTACACTTATGGTCAATTGATTTCCACAAAAGTGCCAAGGAAATTCAATGGGGAAAGGATAGTCTTTTCAACAAATGGCTCTGACACAATTGAATATCCACATGCAAAAAATATGAATTTAGACTGTTGTCTCATGCCATGTGTAAAAATTAACTGGAAATGGGTCATAGACCTAAATGTAAGAGATAAAACCCTACAACTCTTAGAAGAAAACATAGTAATAATTCTTCATGACTTCGGGTTAGGCAAAGAGTTCTTAAATACAATACCAAAAAGCACAAATAATTTAAAAAATGAAGAGTTGGACTTTATAAAGATTAACAACTTGTCACAGAGCACCATTAGGAAAGTGGAAAGACAAACCACAGACTGGGAGAAAATATTTGTAAATCATATATCTAATAAAAAGATTTGTACCCAGAACATATAAAGAACTCTTAACAACTAACTAATAAGAAGGCAAATAACTCAATTAAAAATTGCGTGGGATGACGGGGGCAGTGGCTCACGCCTGTAATCCCAGCACTTTGGGAGGCTGAAGCAGGCTCATCACCTGAGGTCAGGAGTTCAAGACCAGCCTGGCCAATATGGCGAAACCCCATCTCTACTAAAAATACAACAACAACAACAAAATTAGCCAGGCGTGGTGGCATGTGCCTGTAATCCCAGCTACTTGGGAGGCTGAGGCAGGAAAATCCTTTGAACCTGGGAGGTGGAGGTTGCAGTGAGCCGAGACCACGCCAATGCACTCCAGCCTGGGCAACAAGAAGGAAACTCCGTCTCAAAAAAAAAAAAAAAAAAAAAAAAAAAAATTGTGGGAGGCTGACATAGGTGAATTGCTTGAGCCTGGGAGGTGCAGATTGCAGTGAGTCAAGATTGCCCCATTGCAGCCATAGAAAAGGATGAGTTTGTGTCCTTTGTAGGGACATGGATGCAGCTGGAAACCATCATTCTCGGCAAACTATTGCAAGAACAGAAAACCAAACACTGCATGTTCTCACTCATAGGTGGGAATTGAACAATGAGATCACTTGGACACAGGAAGGGGAACATCACACACCAGGGCCTATTATGGGGAGGGGGGAGGGAGAAGGGATGGCATTGGGAGTTATACCTGATGTAAATGACAAGTTGATGGGTGCTGACGAGTTGATGGGTGCAGCACACCAACATGGCACAAGTATACATATGTAACAAACCTGCACGTGGTGCACATGTACCCTAGAACTTAAAGTATAATAATAATAATAAAAAGATTGCGCCATTGCACCCCAGCCTGCGCAACAGAGTAAGACCTTTTCTCGAATAAATAAATAAATAATAAAATAAAAACAAATAAAAATTAAAACTAAAATTAAAAAAAAATTGCAGATGAACGCAGTGGCTCATGCCTATAATCCCAGCACTTTGGGATGCCGAGGTGAGTGGATCACTTGAGGTCAGGGGTTCGAGACTAGCCTGGCCATCATGGTGAAACCCCATCTCTACTAAAAATACAAAAATTAGCCAGACGTGGTGGTGAGTACTTGTAATCTCAGCTACATGGGAAGCTGAGGCAGGAGAGTCGCTTGAACCCAAGAAACAGAGGTTACAGTGAGCCAAGATTATGCCACTACCCTCCAGCCTGGGCAACAGAGTGAGATTCTGTCTCAAAAAATAAAATAAGGCATAAAAACTGAAGAGACATTTCACCAAATATCATGTATAAATGGGCAATAAGCACTTGAAAAGATGCTCAACATCATTAGTCATTAGAGAAATACAAATGAAAACTCCAGCAAGATACCACTTCACACCCACTGGAAAGGCTATAATAGAAAAGATAGGCAATAACAAGTGTTGGTGAGGATGTGGAGAAACTGGAACCCTCATACATTGCTTACGGGAATGTATAATGGTGCTGTACTTTGGAGACAGTTTGTCAGATTCTTCACATAAATTTACCATGTGACCCAATAATTTCACTCCTAGGTATCTATCTGCCCAAGAGAAATGAAAACATATGTCCACAGACGGATTTATGTGAGAATGCTCATAGTAGCACTATTCGTAATAGCCAAACAGTAGAAACAACCCAAATTTTTATCAACTGTGAATGGATAAACAAAATGGAGTATGTCCATACAGTAGAATACTATTTGGCAATAAAAAGGAACGCAATATGGATAGATGCTACAGATGAACCTCAAAAATATTATGCTCAGTGAAAGAAACTAGACCCAAAAGATCATATATTGTATGATTCCATTTGCATAAAATGTCCAGGCAAAGAAAATCTATGGAGACAGAAAGTCGATGAGTGATTGACCGTGGGAAAAGGATCTGACTGGAAATGAGTGCAAGGATTCTTTGGGGGATGATAAAAATGTTTTTAAACTAAATCATGGTGATAGTTGCACAGTTCCATAAATTTACTAAAAATTATTGAACTGGTCAGGCACGGTGGCTCATACCTGTAATCCCAGCACTTTGGGAGGCCGAGGAGAGTGGGTCATGAGGTCAGAAGTTCGAGACCAGCCTGGCCAACATGGTGAAACCCCATTTCCATTAAAAATACAAAAAAATTAGCTGGATGTGGTGGTACGTGCCTGTAATCCCAGCTACTCCAGAGGCTGAGGCAAGAGAATTGCTTAAACCTGGGGGTGGGGGTGGAGGTTGCAGTGAGCTGAGGTTGTGCCACCACACTCCAGCCTGTGTGACAGAGCAAGACTCTGTCATGGAAAATAAATACACAAATAAATAAAAATTATTGAACTATACACTTTTTTAAAAAGACAACAGGGTAGAAAAAAGAAATGGAACCGAGGGTAATATTAAGATCCGAAGGTACGCATAGTAGAGATGAACTCTAAATATGACTGAGCTTCCTGACAGTCAAAGGAAAAAGGGAAACAGGCTTGATTATGTGATTCCTAGGTATCCTTAAGATTAAGAACTAAACTAAACTAAACTAGGTATTAAGGAACAGCTTTGTTTTTTCAGTTCCTTAGACTTAAGAAAAATTTCTTCTAGTGAGAGGATAATACATGAACTAGTGAACATCCTGGATACTAGCCTACAGTGAATTTTATTTGTTTGTTTGTTTGTTTATTTATTTATTTATTTGAGACAGAGCCTTGCTCTGTCACCCAGGAGTGCATTGGTGTGATCCTGGCTCACTGCAACTTCCGCCTCCTGGGTTCAAGCAGTTCTCCTGCCTCAACCTCCCGAGTAGCTGGGATTACAAACGCCCATCACCACACCCGGCTGATTTTTTGTATTTTTAGTGGAGATGGGGTTTCACTATGTTGGTGAGGTTGGTCTCAATCTCCCAACCTCTGGTGATCCGGCCTCCTTGGCCTCCCAAAGTGCTGGGATTACAGGCGCGAGCCACCGCGCCCAGCCTACGGTGACTTTAAATTTTTTTTGACAGTTTCATATACTGTCTCTTACTGTCATTGGAGGAATGAAGCTAGAGTTGTGCTATCCAATATGGTAGACACTAGCGACATGTGGCTATTTAAACTAAAATTAAATAAAATTGGAAATTTGGTTCCTCAGTCACCCTAGTCAATTCCAAGTTCTCAATGCTTACATGGGCTAGTGGCTTCCATACTGGACAGTGCCTATATAGAACATTTCCCTCAATGCAGAAAGTTCTGTTGGACCTGCTGTTTTGGAGGGAAGTTTAGTAAAAACACATAAAAGTTGGGAGTTGAAAATGGTGGTGAGAGAGTGATGCGGTCTCAACTTTGGCCAGGGCAGAGCTTTTAACACTACTTTCATAACCTCACACATTGAGAACAGGGACAGAAAGACGGGTTGGGAAAAGGAGTAGAAATTTTATTTTTAAAAATAGGACAAGGCTTAACATAGATAATATTTGGGCTTTTGAACGTGGCATGGTGGGATAAACTGAGGTCCATCAGGGCACACTTGCGGAACAATGTTTTGGTTAGTTGAGCTGTTTAGTTAATGACTGCGCTTTTGTTTTGCAGAGTACCCTTTGGCTAGCTTCTCGTTTCCTGAATGGTATATTCAGGCTGGCAGGATTCTTACATACAAAACAGAAGAGGGCCAGAGCCAGCCTGGCAGGAAGAGGCTGTGGAGTGGACAGTGGGTGGGAGAAGGGGAATGAGAAGGGGAAAAATGTGGTTAATGCCCTTGGGAGAGATGCTAAAGGGGCATGGATTTGGAAGGAGATTCTCCAGGGATTCTGCTGTGCACAGGGTCACGTAACCTTCTCCTCCAGCTCTTCAAGAAATGTTCAGTCACTTGGGAGTGGGCTTTGTACTGAGGGGCATTTCATGGTATGTAGGGACAGACTTCAAGTCTGGTCTTGGGTGTCAGACGCAATGGCTCAAGAGGACGCAGTCATGTGTGGGTTAAAAGCTGGGCCTTGTCTGGGATTTTTCTCCCCATCGAGTGATACCCAGCTGCATCGTGGTTAAATTGTTCTTTTCAAACTCCAGAGTATGACTTCACTAGGACTGCCAAGCTTGCAGATTTACGGCACAAAGAAATGAAGATGGATTAGCCTGAGAGGGGACGGAATTTGAAATACCAACTTCAAATCAGGGGGAAACTGTGGCAACCACCCTGAGATAGAAATGACAACTATGGTGGTGCAAGTTCCTCTCTGTGCCCACATCTGCCCTCTTGAAGCATGAGATGTACGATGATCAGGGTGACAAAAGGGACATATGGTCACCTGACTTGTCACCAGACAACAGCTCTTTCCGCATCATGACACAGGCCATATGCCAAGAGGGGATGGATCTTGGCAGTGTGAAAAGTCTATCTTTCTTGTCAATATTCCACCAACCAGTGGTGCCCATCTCCACCCCAGCCTTCCTCATCTGGAGAGAAACTGAGGGAATGAACAGCTGATAGCTGTTCATCGAGGTAGAGGCAGACTGCTGCAGGAGGGGAGGCAAGAGATTAGAGGAGACAACCAGGCCAGAGAAAGTGCTAGGGGGTTGGAAGAGGTTTTCCTCCTTCTGGCCTTGAGCAGGTGGCCATTTGGGGTGCAGTGAACGCCCACATGAAAAGGCCCTTGCTTACTAAGGTGCTGTTTGGGTTCAGCCATTTCTGAAAACATTTCTCTGGCTACTGTCCTCATGTGTTGAAAGAAACACTCAAGTCAGATGTCAACAATGATTTCATTTACTTTCCTTTGATTTTTTTGTTTTGTTTGAGACAGGGTCTTGCTCTATTGCCCAGGCTGGAATGCAGTGGTGCAAACACAGCTTACTGCAGCCTCCACCTCCCAGGCTCAGTTGATCCTCCCACCTCAGCCTCCTGAGTAGCTGGGACTACAGGCATGTGCCACCACACTTGGCTAATTTTTGTTTTGTTTTGTTTTATTTTGTACAGAAGCAGTGTCACTATATTGCCCAGGCTGATCTCAAACTCCCGAGCTCAAGGGATCTTCCCGCCTTGGCCTTCCAAAGTGCTGGGATTACCACTGCATCCAGGATTTTGTACATTTTTCTATGCTTCAAGTGTGCATTTTTTGACTGATATGGTTGTTTATGAGAAATTTTTTCCTTCCTTGCATGCTTAGATTGTATCTTGGAGTGAAATCATCCAGAAGTGTGGAGTAAGGCCAGTGTCAGCTGTGACCAGATTCCAACACATCTGTGAGGTGAGCCAGCGTGGTGGCATCTGAGGCATGGTGAGCAACACACCCAGAACAAAGGGCGTCTGGCATGAGAGGGAGCAAGAAGCCACCCATGGGGGAGGCTGCAGTCTCTCCAGGCACTGGCACTGCCAGGGGATGTGGTTATTGAGAACTGATGGTTCAACCGGACAGCCACAGACAACCTCTAGGACAGGCAGCTGGGAAGACAGCTGTGGGGACACATGTGATCTGACCAGGTCTGAGGCAGCAGCCGCAAATTGTTGTCACTAACAAACCATATGGTGATCCACTGCCACTTTCCAAGGCCTGTCTTTCTTTGGCTACAGCCAAACTGGAGAATTAGCTGGTATGTGGTAGCAATCACCAACTCTGTGTATTTCAAGCTGTTTGTGGTTTCCCTAACATCTCTAATTATCCCAGGGATGTAGTATAGCTTTTATCTTGTTTGGCTAGGGAAGGAGAAGGCAGGAGATCACACTAGGTCCTTCCTCTGGAAAATAAAGAAAGCCCTTAATCCACGTAGATTGGGGATCTGGTGCGGAAATGCAGGCTGCTGGTGCTGTGGATTTCAACGACACCTTCGGAAACCAGGAGAATGACTGCAAGATACGGTTGGGGCCTGGCTGGGCCTTCCGTGGGGTGGACTCAGGTCAACAGCTCCGTTTACCCTGACCCCGTACATTCCTACTCTGACCACGGCATCACGGTAGCATTCTGGAGTTCTAGAAATCGGTGTTAGCTCAGAGATGGTATCCAGGTATCTTGAAAATGTCAGGGGCAGCCTCAGGCCCTGAAAGAGGGTAGAGTATTAGGAACAGTAGGGATCAGCTAGTCCATGCTCTCACCTCACCCTGCTGACCCACGTAGCCCTTGCCTCCCTCACCACTCCCCCTCAGAAGGTGTATTACTCAAGATTCTTTCTGTTGCACCTGAACAAGAAAGGACAATATATTGGTTGAGATAACTCAAAAGCCCAGGGTGTGGAAGAAAAAGTTTAAATTGTGCATTGTGCTTTTAATGTGAGTCCGTTATAACCAGTATTTGTTTTTCTTGTATAACTTATGCAAGGGGGGAAAAAAACTTTACAAATACTTTTTTTCCCAACACCAAGAAAGTATACCAGCCTTGTACTGCTGGTTGGTTTAAATAAAACAAGAGTACTGAAGTCATACTCAGCTCAGGTGAAATATTACAGGGTTGCTGGAAAGTTCAATTCCTTATAACAAACTTACAAGGAGTAAATACAATTTTCTACAATAAACAAACGTCATAGTCTCAGGGTTAAGGGTTATAAAACAATAAACCATTGCAGTTAGAGCAGAAAGTCAGAGGAGAGCTTCATGCATACAAACTACTCAATATCATGATGACAAGGTATAAAATAAGAATAAATGTAATTTGAAATAAGATCTTAACTCCATATGGTTAATAGTCTCTCTCTTTCTCTCTCTCTCTCTCTCTGTGTGTGTATTTATCTCCCTTTCTCTGTACTTTGTACCTTTCACCTTACTCCTAATTTTTGCCACACAAAAAATTATGTCCAGTCCAGTGTTTTGCATTCTCAAAAGCACTGTGTCAATAACTATTCATTCTCTGAAGATTCCTTATTTATTGGGATTGAAACCTCTGGTTTCAATTACAATGTTAAACAAAAATGAAGTAATAGACTGGAGCTTATAATATTTTATTTTCTCAAAGCCTAGATTAGATACTCAGAAATGGCTGGGTTCAGGGACTCAAATAACAGTTATCACATTTCTCTCTGTTTCTGTGCCTCCTTCCCTCTCCATCTCTCATCTTGGTTTATTCTCTAGTTCACATTGCTTGTTGCCCTCATTCTCTTCTATTGCAGAATTATTCCTTCACATGGACAGTGAAAATGGCTAAGGCAGCTCCATCTTCCACTCTCAGAGAATACAAGAGCATTTTCTTGATAGTTCTGACAGAAAACTCCCAGGGAAGATTCTGATTGTCCCATCTTGGTCATGTGCCCATCCCTGAACTAATCACTATGGCTAGAAGTTGGAAATGGAGTAGTCTGATTTGCAGGCTCATGTCACGCACCCACCTTTGGGTCTTGAAGATGAGGACTGAGTGGGGATCAGTGCCCCCTAAGCCACATGGAATGAGGAAGGGGTGGTTCCCTAAAGGAAAGAATGCTGGCAGACAATCTTGATCTAGGACAAACAGATGGAAGGTGGTGTTATATCAGGTCGATGGGGATAATAAAATTGTGATGTTGCTCATCAATGGCCATTTGGCAGTAAGGTCCAATACTCCATGAACAGACCAGGTTTTTTTTTTTTTTGAGGCAGGATCTTGCTCTGTTACTCAGGCTGAAATATTGAAATACAGTGGCTTGATCATGGCTCACTGTAGCCTAGACCTCCCAGCTTCAAGTGATCCTTCTGCCCTAGTCTCCTGAGTAGCTGAGACTACAGGTGCATGCCACCATGCCCAGCTAAGTTTTAAAAATTTTTTGTAGAGATGAGTTCTCATCTCTTAAACTCCCGGGCTCAAGTGCCCAGGCTGGTCTTAAACTCCTGGGCTCAAGTGATCCTCCTGCCTCGGCCTCCCAAAGTGCTGGGATTATAAGTGTTGGCCACTGCTGCAGGCCCAGACCAGCATTTTTAATACTGATATGGATTATCAGAATACATCTAAGGAATGTGAATTTGGAGCACCCTTCAGGCGTGGGCTGTCGCACCCTTCACTTCCCAGCACTGAACTGGGTGTTGGGACGCAGGCTGGGGGATGCTCCAGTGGCCTGTAATTCCGACGTTGTTTTTGTGTGCTCCGAAGGTGCAGCTGCTATGTTACAAAGGTCATGTCCTCGGGTCACTGAGACCATCTTTAATGAGGGAGCATAGACCATTTGGAATGGCAAAGGGGTCTGGAAAAGAGGCTTGGCTGACAGCCTAGGGCAATACTCAGAAGCTTTACTTAGAGCCTTGAATTATATAACCCAAATCTAGCTCCCTGCCCCAGATGAATGTGGGGGACTGGCAAAGAGCTTTGCTAGGAAAATGTCTAGCTGTGGTTGACAGCGAAAGGGAAGAAGTAGGTCTCTTGGCAGGAAGGGTGCAAAGCTTCTCTTATGGCCTGAACGCCATTCTCTAGGAATGACAGAAATTGCCCTAATTATTAGGTATTGTACAGGATTCCTTGTGCCTCATACATGGTCTGTGGAAGCAGTTGGTAATGCTTCAAAAAGGCTACCCCGCGGCGCTGAGTCCACACATGATGATTTTAGGCCTTGGGGAGGGAACAGATGCTGGGGCTAATTAGGGCATGATTCCTCTGGCCCAGGATGGCAGAGGATGTCCAGATAAAATGTGACACCTGCGCCCCAGTGCAGTTCATAGAAAACACTGCCCACCAACCCGCCCGTCTGGAGATGACTTAGCGTGGGATGCTCTTTGAAAATGGCACACCTTGATTGCTGTCTTCTGAAACTGGACAGTCAAGTCTGGAGGGCGTACTTCCTCCCGTGCCCAGCTACCCCAGCAAGGATCAAGCAGCATCCTCGGTGGCAGGAGGGTGGTGGGAGAAGTTCTTTTCAGTTTTTGGATCTTCTGTTTTGAGATCTTCTCACCAAAAAATGGTGAGATTTTAAGAATTATTTTACCCGCAGAACTTCAATTGGCAAGACTGGAATTGCTCCCCAGGGGGACTCTCCAGCCCAAGGGACTGAACAGAACATTATTAAATGTGCTTGGCACGCTCTATGCAAATCCGATAGGGCCGTAGGGCTGGTGTGAAGATGTCCTCATCCACACGCTGCCCCCAGAACGGTGCTGCTGACTGAGCAGTCTATTTTGACAGTCGGGCTGCAGCCATGATCACTTGTTGATTTTGTTTTGGGCTTGACAACAAGGAGACAGGGACAGTCTCATTAAGGATGCCACCAAGCTGAAGGATAAACTCCAAGTGGCTTATGGCTTGTCACTGCACAGAAAACAAGATCAGAGCCTGTAGAGCAGACATCTGTTGTTTTGGCCTGCTCCAAAGCCATTTATCCTTCTCCCCAGTCTTTACTTGGGGAGTCACACCTCAGCCACTCTCAGTCTTTGCAGTTTAGGGGGAAGGGCAAGGGCATTAACGACAGCCTTTAGGCAATGAGAGATGAAGGCAGATTCCTGATGATATTGTTCAAGCCAGGGGTTGGCAAACTTTTTCTATAGAGAGCCAATGGCAAACTTTTTCTATAGAGAGCTTTGTGGGCCACGTGGTCTCGGCTGCAACTACTCAGCTCTGTGGTTGTAGGGTACAAGCAGCCATAGACAATATGTAAACAAATAAGCACGGCTGCATTCCAATAAAAAGTTATTTACAAAACAGGTGGCAGGCTAGATTTGGCTCACAGGCTGTCATTTACCAACTCTTTGTTTAAGCACCTGGATCCAGCTGAGCCTGAAGCTAACTGCCTCTGTGATTTTTCAATGAATGAACCAGCAAATCCCCTTTTTTTCCCTGTAGTAATTTGAGCTGCTGTTCTGTTATTGCAACTGAAAGATTTCTTTCAATGTATCCAGGTGTAGAGCCAGGTTTGCAGACTGGAGATTGAGTTTCAAAATGGGTTTGGTGGCCCCAGATAGGCAGGAGATAGCTTAGCAATCGAGAAAATTCCATATCTGAGAGGGGATGGGGCAGGACTCCTGACAGTTTCTAACATGCAACCAGAGGCCAGGACTGTTAAGGTGGTATGTCCAAACAGCAAGCCACCCAAAGGAGACCTGGAGGAGTGGGAATCCACCTGTCTGAGGGCACTGACTATACCTCCCATGACAAGCTAAACAGGAAATGCCCCAGAGAAGCCAGCCTTCTTTGTTGATGAGGAGTGAGTAGGAGATGGATGGTGAGGAGGAGGATGGGGAGACAAAGCTGACCGGTGACTCTTTGAAACGAAAACCCAGTGATACCTTGACCCCAGGTTGGGGTGAAACACCCACACATCTGTGGGGATGTGGGAAGCCTCTCCACCACACTTTCTTTTTTTTGAGATGGAGTCTTGCTCTGTCACCCCAGCTGGGGTGCACTGGGGTGATCTCGGCTCACTATAACTTCTACTGCCTGGGTTCAAGCGATTCTTGTGCCTCAGCGTCCTGAGTAGCTGGGACCATAGGCATGTGCCACCACATCCAGCTATTTTTTGTGTTTTTAGTAGAGACGGGGTTTCTGCCATGTTATCCAGGCTTGTCTCAAACTCCTGACCTCAAGTGATCCACCTGCCTCGGTCTCCCAAAGTCTCTCCAACACATTTAATCCAGAGACAGCAAAATATAATGAAGAGGAAAAAGAGGAGCAACAAAGGACCGGTGATTCCCTCCTAGCCTGAGTGGCAGGTGGAGAGCTTGGTGCTGAAGCAGAGGGGCATGTTTCAGCTCCCCTGGGGGCTCAGAGAAATCCACTCATCATTCAGGTGAGGGCTTAGAGGATGGTTTTGCCCAGGACAAACATTCCCACTTGTCTAGAGGCTGGCTGCTCTGTGGGGCAGGTGGTATGTCCAAGGCCCTTGCTGCCCTTCATGTGGAAGGGATTTCCATCTTCCTTTATGAGGATATAGGAAACTCCAACCTCAACAGACTTCCCATTTCTTAAGGGGTTGAATCCTTTTCTGGAGAGGAGAGGAGCTGGGAGCAGAGACCCTTGGACTGGATCGGGTTCCAGGCCTACCTCACCTGCTGGTAAGCAGATGCCAGGCGACAGACCCTGCAGCAAGCAAGGGGCTCTGCTCCCAGGATAGGAAGAGGCTGAGAGTGGAGGCTGGAACATGCTAGGGGAGCATGAGAGGTTTGCAGGCCTGGAACAGAAAGAGTTTGCATTGAGAAATGATTACAGAGAGACTCTGTAGCCAATGTTATCTGCATTTTGCCCCTATACCCCGGGTCACTTTTGCACACCAGCAACCTGAGTGCTTTCACCTATGACAGCCTGCACTCTATCTTTGCCAGAGGCTGAGCTCAGGCTCCTGGAACCCATTTTAAGTGAATGCAAGGAGGGTGCAAGTGCCTGGGAATTTATGTGGGGCAAGGGCAGCGTTTACCAGGGATTAAGGGGTTCAGGCTTAAACCTTGCAGCTCCACTGCTCCCTGGACAGGGCCAACTGACATGTGCCCTGCACTGGCCTCAAAGTCCTGTGAAGGGATTGGGCCAAAGTCACCCTCTGTGGAACACTGCTCAATAGCCCACCCTTACTCAACCCCCTTCCTTTCTTGGTCCCCACGCCTCTCTCTCCTACTGGCTCTTCCTGGGAACTCTTCTTAAATCACCTGCATGTGAATCTTCCTTCCGGGGTTTGCTTCTGAAGAGGGAACCCACATCGAACTCCCAGCTGCTAAAGCTATTGTCCCTGTGGCTCTGTGAGCTGAGGGCTCTGACCCCTGATGGTGGACAGCTAGGAGGCCAGGTCTTGAGTTAGTAACCCCAGGTTACCAGATGTGGGAAGGCGCTCCACACATGTGCATGAGTTCCAGAGGTGTTCGGAATGAATTTGACAAGGGGCACTGCACAGCTTCGAGAATCTGGAATGTCTGAAGCCAGCTGGAGTGGGACCAATTTAGCCAGGGTTTCCTAACAATGTTAGACCCTCCAGAATCTAGAGGGTCACTGCATTCCAGCCCTTAGTGGGCGGGCAGAGAGGGAGGCAACCTAAATCAGAGTTGGGATCAGAGGGGAGACGAATGTGGAGAGCTTAAGGTGAGCAGGTCCCAATCTCAATAGACAAGGCCCTGCTCTGAGGGGCCGTCTGTCAGCCCCTGGCCCTGGCGGGACACCGCTCCTGGTATGTCTCCGAGGGGGCAAGTTTAATCCGTTGGGATTGCAGGGCCAGGGTCATACAGCCTCAGGGACAGCCCAGAACAGTCCAGGACTTTGTGGCACCCTCCACGCTCTCATGCCCTGGAAACATGTATGGCTGATGGCAGTGAATGCCATCTGTGGCAGACGGTGATGTGGAGAAAGAGCTTGGCAAAGACTACCTTTCCCACGGGAGGGATGGGTCAGGGTGCCGTCGTGGGTGGGAGGAGCTGCCCCAGGCAGGTTGGGAAGGCTGGCTCTGTTCCAGGTGAATCCCAGGTCTTGTGGACGTCCCTCCACAGAGTCAGACAGGCTCCAGGACATCACCTGGAACCTGTCCAGGGTGCTGGTGGTAATCACAGGGTTCCCCTGCGGGCCAGGCTGGGGCTGGCAAAGATATCCATAAGCAAAGTTTCAGAGTTGAAGGCAATGAATATGGGGAGGTGGGGAGGGTGCTGTGGGGCTGGGCTGGAGCTGGAAATAACACACCCACTTCTCTTTGCTGAAGACCACAAGTATTTCCAGCAGGAGAGGGTGGGGAGATGAACCAAGGCCTCCTAGGGGGCCGCTGGCTAAGGATGCCCAGGTTTTGCACGCTAACTTTGAGAGGGTGTCAGGGAGGAAGCTGGAGCACATGGAAAGAAAAGGCAAGGAAGAAAGGTCGGAGAGCAAGGAGAGGAGTGTGCAGCCGCTGTGGATGGGGAACTTGGGGGAACAAGCTTGTGGGGAGCATGATGACTCCTGAGTCATCTCACAAAACCTTCAGGAAAAAGTCCACATTATCCGTCACTGCCTTTGGAGTTGGAATTCCGTTTATTTGGGATGCAGTAACATGCGGGGACTGTCCTCAAGGCTGTCAGGAGGAGCAGGCCCAGCCCAGCGCAGTCCACTCACACAGGCGACATGATAAGCTGGCGAGACCCAGAGAAGGTTCAAGTGGGGACGTGAGAGAGGACCCTGTGCTTGGAATCCAAATGAAGACCTCCTATTTCTGCTCCTCTGTTTTCCAGAACAAACATGATTCCATGCAGTCCGAAGAGGGCAGTTAAGACAGAAGAATGGCTACGGGATTCAGAGAAGGCGCCCAGCTCTTCTCTAGCACGGATGGGGAGTGCGGGCTGTGTTCCTTTGGAGACCACATCCAGCCAGACTGCCTGCCCTGGCCTGGAGAATATTTCAGGGACCTGTGTCAGGGAAAAAGGGGATTGGGGAGCCCCCAGTGCCTGTCTTGAATTGGGTCCTAGGCCCATGAAGTGTGAGTCCTTCATAGCTATAAAGGATTCAGGAAAAAATGGAAGGACTCTGGGAGATCCTGGGAAAAGCAGTGGCCTTGAGCAAGTGATAATGCCACTGCTATGTGGAGGAGGGACCCTCTCCAAGCCTGGCCAGTCTGTCACTGCCAGGACTCTCTGTCTCCAGGGCTGGCCGACCGGGGAGCAGAAATGTCTCGGTATGATGCTTGTGAGAGTAACAGGTGGAGGAATTGGAAGCATGGTGCTCTTGGGACCCCAGCTGTATCAAAGGCTGACACACCTGGTGAAAGGCAGGTCCTATGTCTTTGCTATGGGTCTGTTATTAAGAAAAATAAGATTGGGCCGGGCCTGGTGGCTCATGCCGGTAATCTCAGCACTAGGCCGAGGCGGGTGGATCACTTGAACTCAAGAGTTCGAGACCAGCCTGGCCAACATGGAGAAACCCCCATCTCTACTAAAAAATACAAAAAAAATTTACAATTAAAAAAAAAAAAAAAAAAAGCTTCACATTGTGGCACACTATTAGGGAGGCTGAGGCAGGAGAACTGCTTGAACCCAGGAGGCAGAGGTTGCAGTGAGCTGAGATTGCACCACTGCACTCCAGCCTGGGCAACAGAGGAAAACTCTATTTCAAAAAAAAAAAGTAAGATCGTTCTGAACAACAATAAAAAAATATTCCTTCTTGTTGCTTACATCTGCCTAACTTCTAGGCTTATTGTTCTCAAGTCTATCACACCCAATTCATATTTATAACAAATGTTTTGCACCAACTAAATAACATTCTCTTTACCATCTTGAAATAAATACATAAATAGGCTGGGCGTGGTGGCTCATGCCTGTAATCCGAGCACTTTGGGAGGCTGAGGCAGGCGGATCATTTGAGGTCAGGAGTTCGAGGCCAGCCTGACCAACATGATGAAACTCCATCTCTATTAAAATACAAAAATTAGCCGGGCATGGTGGCGGGCACTTGTAGTCCTAGCTACTGAGAAGGCTGAGACAGAAGAATTGCTTGAACCTAGGAGGTGGAGGTTGCAGTGAGCCGAGATCATACCCCTGCACTCCAGCCTAGGCAACAGAGCAAGACTTCTTCTCAAAAAAAAAAAAAAAAAAAAGAAGAAACAAATGCATAAATAATATTACCTACTATGTATATAGTTTCAAACATCTAACATGTTCAAATGTCAAAATATCCAAATAAGGGCCCCACAGTAACATAAAGGTGACATAAAGGGAACATGATACAGGATTAGATGTCAATCATGACCACACTGTAGACATCATGCAGGGGCCACAGGCTTATATGTGGATGTACAGTCACTGAACATCACAGGCAATCACAGGTATAAATGCAGCCTGAGACACTGTGATGTGTTGGCACGAAAGTACCTCAAGGGGCTTTGCTCCCAGTGGTTTTCCGAAATGCTGAGCAACTATTGGAAAAGTTCTAAGCAAAACAAAGGTCACTCTTCCCTTGATCTACATTGTAGTTACCGCGTTCCTGGAGAGGGGATCCATGAGGGAGTGAAGTGGCTCGGGGTACTGGCAGGTCTAGGAGGTATGGGGAGCAGTAAATCCAGGTTCAAAGCCTTCAAAAGATGAGAAACCATGTGTAGACAATCCCACAGCATGCACTTAGAAAATTTTGGGGTCACTTTTTGGTGGTCACAATGATTAAAGGGGTGTGTGCCATTGGCATTTAGTGGTCAGGGGCCAGGGACGCTGGATGCTCTGGGAGCCCGGGACGATCCTGCACAGTGGAGAATGGCTCCATATCCTGCCTGACTTGGGAATATCACGCTGGACTTCCATCTAAGTGCCAAACCTGCTTATAATGATCTGAATCTAGACCCTAACTCTGCGTTATATGAAAACAGTGTGTGGTGTCCTCAGAACCGTGTGGTCCTGGGACTTGGAGCCTCTAAACTGATGCCGCGAATGCTGAGGGCACTGCACATGCATGAAGGGGTGCTCTAGTCTGTGGCCTGGCCCTTGAACACAGCCAGGGAAGTGGGCATGTGGGCAGCCCCTCTCTAGATGAAACGCTAACTTCTCTACACCTGAAATCAGAGGGTTATCGGGGGCGGGGGCGGTTCTACTAACCTGCTTTTCAGGCTTAGTAGGGCAAAATGACTTGAATGACTTGATAGAGTCTGTGTAGCTCTTCTCCGGTGGATCATGACGATGGTGCCCATGATGCAGAGCTTCCCAAAGTATGAGGACGCCACCTGAGGCCCTTGTCCTCAAAATGTAGCTTTGTGTAGAGCAGGTACAAGGTGCCGTGGACTCCTCCATTTCTCACCCTCAGCACGAAGTCAGCACCTTCAGGAAACTGTTACTAACGAAAAGACAGAAAGGCAGGCTGAGAGGGAGGGAGATGTGAAAAGCACTGGCTGCAGAGAGTAAGGAAGGCAAGAAGCCCATTATGCAAAAAATGGGGGAGCTACTGCGTTTGTCCAGGTGGTACACTTCTTTCTTCTTGTTGGTAATACCTGTAATACCTGTTAATACCTCCTGAACTCTGAGACTTCCTGGGGCAAAGGTCAACTGTGCTGCCCTGCCTACCTGACTTTCCCAGACCCTTAGGGAGCGGTGGACCACCCAGACCTGGCCAATCAGAATGGTTTTTTCTTTTGGACAGAGCAAAAACACCAGGGGATGTAAGCTGGACCAGTCCCCAGGTGTCTGGGCCCTGTGTATATACAGATGCTGAGAGAAGCAAGTGCTTTTCTTTTCTTTCTTCTTTTTTTTTTTTTTCCCCTGGTGTTGCTAAGCTGAGGATATGTGAATTTGGAACTGTCAGTACCCATCTCCCCTGGCAACATGGAGGAAATCCATCTAGAGCTGGAGAAAATAAGATCAGCACACGCAGGGGAGCAGAGGGAGCCCTGCTGGCACTGAGCAAGACTCCAGACCCAGCTGTGCCGGATGCTAGAGCTGCCCACAGCCTTCCCAGCTAGTGAGCTGATAAATCCACCCCTTGTTCTTTTTTTTTCTTTGCTGTAGCTAGTTTGAGATGGATTGCAACGTGAAAGAGTCCTGACTTCCACAAATAGCATTAATTCACCCATCAAACGTCTATTATATACCAGGCATGATCTTATATCCTAGGATTACAAGACTCAACAAGTGGATTGGGTCCCTGCCCTCATAGAGCTTACTGTTTTGTGGGGGAGACAGAACAAAAACAATTCCACGATCAATTAGTTTAAATAATAAGCCTGAGAAATGCTATGAAGGAGCATCCGTGAAATTAAGCTCCGTGAGGGCAGAATCCTTAGTCTCTTTCATTCATGGCAGTATCCTTGATGTCTAGAATGGTGCCTGGCACATAGTAGGCACTCAATAAATACTTATGTGGAAAAAGGAATGAAAGACAAAGTTTAGGGAGCCGTAACAGAACATCAAGAGGAGTAGAGGTGGAGGCGTTAGGGCGAGTTTTCCTGAGGAAGCAACATTTAAGCTGACATCTAAACAACCCTCAGGGGTTGGCCAGACCATGAAGGCAGAAGGAACAGAAAGTGAAGAGAAGGCAGGAGGGCACAGGTGTCTGTGAAGGAGAAAGAGGAGGCCAGTGCAGCTACATCACAGGCAGCAGGGAGGAGTGTCATGGCTGGTGAGGCCACTAAGGTTGGGGACACTCACCAGAGGCTGCCATGGCCGCGCTAAGGAGTTTGGGTCATATTATGAGAGCCGTAGACAGCCAACATTAGCAGTAGTAAGTGAAGCCGTCAGGGGCATTGCCCTCAAAAGTAATGAATGGAAGTGGAGAAAATTAGTGTCTTTTCAATCTCGGGAGATGACAAAAGAAATAGAACATTCCATATAGCAAAAAGCAGAAAATAAAGTATTCCTAGGTAATAGAGATGCAATGTGAAAAAAGATTTAAAAAGAACCTGGTACTGGCCAGGCGCGGTGGCTCACGCCTGTAATCCCTGCACTTTGGGAGGCCAAGGCAAGTGGATCACTTGAGGTCAGGAGTTTGAGACCAGCCTGGCTAACATGGCGAAATCCTGTCTCTCCTAAAAATACAAAAATTAGCCGGGCTTGGTGGCGGACCCCTGTAATCCAGCTATTCAAGAGGCTGAGACAGGAGATCTCTTGAACCCAAGAGGCTTGCGGCTGCAGTGAGCCGAGATCACGCCATTGCACTCCAGCCTGGGTGACAGAGCAAGACTCCATCTCCAAGAAAAACAAAACAAAGAAACAAACAAAAAACTGGTACTAAGATCTCAAATGATTTCAATAAAACAAGGGACATGAGGCCTGGGAAATTGGGTTCAAGTGTATTAATGATGTTTTCTTGTTTAAGGGAGGTTATGAATTGATTTGTTTCCTGATATTGACAGAAAAGGGAGAAGTGGGCTGAAGGAAATCAGAGAGATCCATCTGAAGGCTGTTGTGTTCCTCTGGTGGGAGCTGATGGAGAGGAGGGCACAGCCAAGAGATATTAGTGATCAAGACAACCAAACAAACAGATGTAATAGTCACATACCCAAGAGGAAGTGATTTCCTGAGCTGAAAATGATTGGGTAAACTAATCAATAAGTTCCAGAGAAAATTTATACAGGATTATATACCAGGACCTAGCCTTACTGAAAAAAGTCTTTTCAGCTGGGGGTGTGGTGGCTCACCCCTATAATCCCAGCACTTTGGGAGGCTGAGGCAAGCAGATCACTTGAGTCCAGGAGTTCGAGACTAGCCTGGGCGACATGGTAAAAACCCATCTCTACAAAAAAATACAAAAATTTTGTGTTTTTTTGGGGGTGGGGTGGCACATGCCTGTAGTCCCAGCTATTTGGGTGACTGCGGTGGGAGGATCACCTGAGCCCAGGAGTTTGAGTCTAAAGTGAACTATAATCATGCCACTGTACTGCAGCCTGGGTGAGAGAATGAGACCCTGTCTCTAAAAAGAAAAAGAATTTTTCCAAGATGAAGGAAAAATATTAAATGAATCTGTCTAGGTGCGGTGGCTCACATCTGCAATCTCAGCACTTTGGGATGCCGAGGCAGGTGGATCATGAGGTTAGGAGTTCAAGACTAGCCTGGCCAACATAGTGAAACTCCGTCTCTACTAAAAATACAAAAAAAAAAAAAAAAAAAAAAAAAAAATTAGCCAGACATGGTGGCGTGCGCCTCTAGTCCCAGGTACTTGGGAGGCTAAGGCAGGAGAATCACCTGAACCCGGAAGGCCGAGGTTGTGGTGAGCTGAGATTGCACCACTCCACTCCAGCCTAGGGAGTAGAACGAGACTCCGTCTCAAAAAAAAAATGAATCCATACACGAAAGTGTGTTACAAAGCAGGAAATTTAGGTTGGCCTTAGGTTTTGCTAAACACCAGAAGATAGGCAGCAATGGTTATAGTTTTGAGTACAAAAGATGGTCATGAAAATTTTGTACCCAACAAGTTGTCATTGTTGTGCGAAAACAACAGAAATATCATCCAGATTTATGAAGAATGATGTAGAAACGTGTTCTCCCTAAGTAAACAACTTGAAGACAAACTTCAGCTACTCGAGAGAGAAATTAAAATTAAATCTTGGAAATACGAACATTGTAATATAGAAGAGTGGTTGCAAGCATTAAAACCAACTAAGTAAATCATAGGAATTGAACAAAAAATCTATTCTTAAAGAAGATGCACATAATTATAATGCTAGTTGGATTTATAAACCCACAGTAAACTTTAAAAGACTGGGAAACGAGTGAGAAGTGGGCAAGGCGGGTAAAGGTACATTAAAACCTTCATTTGACATCAAGTAAGGGAGTTAGGAGATATTGATTGTTTTTACCTTTCATCATTAGAGAAATTTCATGAATATAAAAGTCGATCAGTAGTAAAATTAAAAACAGGATTACTATCTTTTAAATCATGGGAGATGACAAAAGAAAATATAACTTCTATATAGCAAAAAGCAAAAAATAAAGTATCCCTAAGTAATAGAGACACAATGTGAAAAAAGATTTTAAAAAACCCAATCTAGTACTAAGATCTCAAATTATTTTAATAAAACAAGGGAAATGAGGCCTGGGAAGTTGGGTTCAAGTGTATCAATGATTTTATTTTGTTTAGGGGGCTTATGAATTGATTGGATTTCTGACATTGACAGAAAAATTTGTTTCAGTATTTAACAAAATATGCAAGAGCAATAGAAACAGAACACAGAACTTACAGACCACAAAAGGAACAAAGAAATGCTACCAAACCTCAACAGGCAGGCAATGAAAAAAGAAACCAGAAAGCATGGTCAATGGAAGAAAATATAGAATAGAGGCCAGGTGCGGTGGCTCAAGCCTGTAATCCCAGCATTTTGGGAGGCCGAGGCGCGTGAATCACTTGAAGTCAGAAGTTCGAGACCAGCCCAGCCAACATGGCGAAACCCCGTCTCTACCAAAAATACAAAAAATTAGCCAGGTATAGCCAGACGCGGTGGCTCACGCCTGTAATCCCAGCACTTTGGGAGGCCAAGGCAGGCGGATCACGAGATCAGGAGATCGAGACCATACTGGCTAACACGATGAAATCCTGTCTCTACTAAAATTATAAAAAATTAGCCGGGCGTGGTGGCAGGTGCCTGTAGTCCCAGTTACACAGGAGGCTGAGGCAGGAGAATGGCGTGAACCCGGGAGGCGGAGTTTGCGGTGAGCCAAGCTTGCACCACTGCACTCCAGGACAGAGCGAGACTCCATCTGAAAAAAAAAAAAAAATTGCCGGTCGTGGTGGCAGGTGCCTGTGATCCCAGCTACTCAGGAAGCTGAGGCAGGAGAATCACTTGAACCCAGGTGGCGGAGGTTGTAGTGAGCAAAGATAGCACCATTGCACTCTCTAGCCTGGGCAATAAGAGAGAAACTGCCTCAAAAATAAAAATAAAAATAAATTAAAAAACCGTATATATATATATACACATAATAAAAATAGTAGGCATAAGTCCAAATACATCAGTAATCACAATAAACCATTATTGCAAATGATACGATAGTCTCCCTAGGCAAAAAAGATAATCAATTGTAAAACTATTAAAATCAAGAAAAATGTTCAGGAAGAATGCCAGAAATAAGACTGATGTACTAAAAATCAATAGCTTTTCTATTCATCTGTAGTAATCATTTAAAACAACTTCAAAATACCTAGGAATAAACTTAAAGCAACATGTGCAAGATAAGGAAATGACAAACAATCCAATAGAAAGCAAAGGTTATGAATAGTCAGTTTACAGAAAAAGAAAAACAGCCAATAAATGTAAAAAAAGTTCCACCTCACTAGCAACCAGAGATATGGAAATTGAAACAATACTAATATCAAAGGTGAAAAATGATTCTTAATATTTAGTGATGGTGATGGAGGGGGGAGCAGACATTCCTATGGGAATAAAAATTGGTAAATCATTTTTGTAGGGCAATTTGGGAATGTTTTAAATTTAAATGCTTATGTCTTTTGACTCAACATTCTGCTTTCAAGAATCTAGTCTCAAGAAATATTTTCCACTCATGCCAAGATATTCATTGCAGAATTATTTATAATAATAAGAAAGGAGGAAAAGAAATATTCAAAAGTAGAGGAACGACCAATTAAATTATAGTACATCCATATGTAAGAGAGTGCCAAGGGGCTGCCCCTCTGCTCTGCTTGCATGGATTGAATGTTTCACCTTGAAACAGGTCTCTTCCTTTCAGGGTAGGATAACTTTAGTGGTATCTGTTATTTATGGCAGTGTACATTAGATAGGGACTCCTTGCCCTAAGAGAATGGTGAAATGGAGCCTTTTATGGCTTCATAAAAGCAGGATTCTTACATATGTCTTCAATATGTAGACTTGGTTTTTGAGGAGAAGGTGAACAGGTTTGCAAAGAAGTCCAAGGCCTTCCGGGAAGGAGTAGATGGTCATTTTAGTCCCTCTTCTCTGATATTTGAGATTGGGGAGAGACCTGGTCAGGGGAAGCCTGATCCTGAAGTAGGTCTGCTGGCAGGAGAACACACCATGGTTTCCAGTGGGGAAATCACCATGAAGGGAGAATCTGGACTCAAAGCAAGTATCCAAGAAATCACAGGGAAAGCTGTTTTGAGAATCTATAGCTAAGTTGCAGCACCACTAAGAAAGACTCAGGCTAGCAAGAAAGCACAGAGGAGAGACACATTCATCAGACTGTGGGGGACGGGGCTCAACAGGAACACCCTGTGGTGCCAGCTGAAGTGAAAGGGGATCCAGCTAACCCACTTTCACAGAATGACATGTAGAGACAGGAAACTACAGTGGTCTCCAAGGCGCGGTACCACTTGGGCCTCTACAGCAATGTGACCTTATCTCTTACTGCACCTGCTCACTCCACATCACAAACACTGGCCTTGACTGTTCCCCCAAACACACTGGCAGGCACCTGCCAAGTCCTCCCTCCTGCTGTTCCCAGTGCCTGGAGAGTTGTTTTCTCATACCACCTCACTTCTTCTGAGCCGCTCAAACGTCGCCTTCCTTGTTCACTCTTTAAATAATTTGCAAACACCTTCTCTTCCCAGATGGTTAGCAATCCTATTGCCTTTCCCACTTAATTTTTCTCCACAGCATGTAACACCTTATTTATTTTGTTAATTGTTTGTTTCTGATTCACCTCCTCCCACCCTAGATAGACTATAACCTCCATGAAGGCAAGTTTGGTTCACTGATTTATCTCCAGGACTTAGAACAGTGCCTGATACATAGCAAATGCTTTATGAATACCTAATGAAAGAATAAATATGTACTCACAGAAAATCGCTAAAAAACATACTAAGTGAAAACAAGGTAGATTACCAAATAATGCACATAAAATCATACCATTGATGTAAAAGCCATGTATGTGTCTGTGTGTGTTTGTAAGGATGCATGCCAAATTATCATGGAGAGGGGAGTGGGATGGAAATAATTAAAGTGATTAATTTTTTAACTACTTAAAAATTAAATTTTCTTTTGTATATTTCTGTATCATTTGGCAATTTTTAAATATATGAGTATTTATTACTTGTACAATAAAATAGGTAATAAATACCTAATAACATAGTACAAGGGTAACAGTTCTGCAACAAGGTCTTAACTTTTGGTATTAGCAGAGTGGCTTATACCAGACTAGTCCTCTTTAAGATAACAGTGATAAACTCTGATCTAAATATTTTTTTAAATGGTATGAAGCTGCTGGAGAATGACAAGAAAACAAAAACAAAACAGGCAGAAACTTGATGGGATTTAATTCTTAAAAGAAAGGAACCATGCTGGGTGAGAACCACATTTCTATAGCTTTCTTTGGAGAGCACCTCCCAGTTCTTGTGGAACATGGGGACACAGAACAACTAGAAGTTGCAGCCTGAGGAGTCGGAGGACAGAGTTGGAGATTGCTGGAGTGGCATGAAATTGAGGAGGTAAAACCGGACAGGAGGGAGCTACAAAAGCAGAGCACCAAATCTATGTGCACATTTTTCTCAAATCTGCGGCTGACACCTAAACTACATGAGTGGAGATTCCAAAGAGATTAGGGGAAAATAACAGCTGGAAGCCTGAAATTGCTGAGCAGAGATGTCAGTACCTGTGCACTTCAGGGGAAACAGTGTTTGGAGTTTGAGTCTCATTATGTTAGGCGAGCTTGGTAAACACCTCGGGCTTTCCATTGACATCCCAGGGGGACCATGTCCAGGTCCAAGAGATTCTCCTTAGGAATGAGGACAAAACTAAAATAAATGCATTCTAAAAAGTGTGAAAACCAAGCCTCCACTAGATCTGGGTGATATGCCAGTAATCTACCTGTCTGCTAGAACAAAACTCAACTCTGTTTGAAGGCAGGTAATAGAATCCAGAATCTCCCCAATGTTTTACCTGCAACATCCTGTACGCAATAATACATTACCAGACACGTGGAGAAACAGGAAAACATGACTCTTAGTTAAGAAAAAAATAAGATAATAGAAACAAATTATCAGATAATCCAATGTTGGAATTAGCAGGCAAGATAAGTGATAAATGTGTTAAAGATCCCATAGGAAAAGTTAAAAATATTGTGTTAAGAGATGGGGAATTTCAATAGAGATATAAAAATGGTTAAAAAAAAAAAAAAAACAACTACAACTCTGTGATTATACCACAACTCTAAATGTGAACTGAATTGTACACTGTAGCTAGTGAACTGTATAGTATATAAGTTATGTTTGAATAAAGCTATTATATTAAAAAGAAAAAAAGCCTGGCCTGGTACAGTGGCTCATGTCTGTAATCCCAGCCCGAGAGTGTGAGACCAGCCTGGGAAACATAGGTAGACCTCATTTCTACAAAAAAATAAAAAATTAGCCAGGTGTGGTGGCACATGCCTATAGTTCCAGCTATTCAAGAGGCTGAAGTGAGAGGATCACTTGAGTCCAGGGGGTTGAGGCTGCAGAGAGCTATGATTACACCACTGCACTCCAGCTTGGGCAACAGAGTGAGACCCTTATCTCAAAAACAAAACAAAACAAAACAAAACACCTTAATGAAAATTATTGTACTAAAAACATACTAACTAAACTAAAAACACTCATTGGTGTTACAGGCCGAGAAAATGGGGGTCGTGACCAACTCAGTATACCACTGGAGACTATATGAGCAAACGGAAAACTGTTTTCATGAAAGCAGGATGTTGGAAAACTGACAACTGCGTCTGCCGCCAGAAGGGATACTGAGGGCTTTCCCGCCCCCAGCACAGTGTTCCGTGTGATTATCTATAGGAAATCTGAAGCCTGTTGTACAAAAAAAGAAATTATGTGTACCTGTGATAAATCAAGCAACTGACCAACCATTACCTCTCCCTCCCTGCTCTTTCCACCTCATAAATATGAAGGGCTGTGGAAGCTCAGGGCTGCATTTGCTCACTAGAAGCAAGGAGCCCCCTGACCTCTTCTTTTAAAATAGATCCTCTTGTATTTATCTTTATTTCTGCATTCATCCCCCTTCGTTTACTCACATGGAAACCATCAGCAACACGCTGGCACTGGGCATGGTGGTGCACACTTGTAGTCCCAGCTACCCAGGAGGCTGAGGTAGAAGGACTGTTTGAGCCCAGGAGTTCAAGTCCAGACTGGACGACATAGTGAGAAGCAAGACCCTGTCTCAATAAATAAATAAATAAATAAATAAATAAATAAATAAATACTCATTGAACAGGATTAAAAGATTGGGGAAATGGCCTCCAAAAGACCCTCCAAAACTTTACCCCTTCAGGCCCCATAAGCAGCAATAGCAACGATAACAACAACAAAAACTGGCAAAAATAGGTAGAATCAACTTTTTCAAAATTCTGAAAATTAACCAAAGGCTTGCAGCTACTTGGGGACAGTGTACTTAGAAGAAACAAAAGTTGAATCTCAGTAAGAACAGCAAGCTGTGTGCCATTTTAACTTACCCTAGTCTCATTCCCCACTCACCAGTTTGGCAGTAGCCTTGAAAAATAACAGCTTGCATTCCCTCTTAGGAAGTCCTCTTGGCAGCCACTAGAGGAGGCAAATAGAGGTGGAACCCTTCCAAAGACCTGTGCTTAAGGAAATTGTCATTATTTGGCCTATCTGGTAGTTCCTTGGAAGACCCCAGTTACAAGGATGACTTGAAGCTAGCCCATTGTGAATTACCTTCCTCCTGGGTAGGAAGAAATGTTTGTTGGAAACAATTAAAGGCCAATGTTTTAACCTCATGGCTGCCTGAAGCAATGAATAACAGTTGGGACACACACACACACACACACACACACACACACACACACACATACACACAGAACTTCCTTTCCATCCCCCACAAACTAAGACTAACTAAAAGGCTTAAAAGGAAAAGCTGGGAAATTAGATGTCCAAAGGAGCCTCGAAGAACTCTGCCATATTCCTGGAAATTTACAAGCTGACACACATGTGTAAGGCTGTGTGTGTGCTTAGGATAGAATGGGAAAGCTCTAAGCTCTCACTTGTGGCTGATTTTGATTTTCTGTGCAAGTAGGAAGTGAAGGCTAAGGTGCAGTTGGACACTACCTGGCTGAGTGTTAAAGGTGTGTCCTAGGCTGGGCGAGGTGGCTCACCATTTTGGAGGGTCTTTTGGAGGCTATTTTCCCAATCTTTTAATCCTGTCCAATGAGTATTTATTTATTTATTGAGACAGGGTCTTGCTTCTCACTATGTTGCCCAGTCTGGACTTGAACTCCTGGGCTCAAACAGTCTTCCTGCCTCAGCCTCCTAGGCTGGGCGAGGTGGCTCATGCCTGTAATTCCAACACTTTGGGAGGCTAAAGTGGGTGGATCATGAGGTCAGGAGTTTGAGACCAGTCTGGCCAACATAATGAAACCCTGTCTGTACCAAAAATACAAAAATTAGCTGGGCATGGTGGTGGGTGCCATAATCCCAGCTGCTTGGGAGGCTGAGGCAGGAGAATCACTGGAACATGGGAAGTGGAGGCTGCAGTGAGCCGAGATCACATGCCCCTGCCCTCTAGCCTGGGTGACAGAGTGAGACTCTGTCTCAAAAAAAAAAAAAGTGTGTCCCAACACACACACGCGCACACACACACACACACACACAGCGCCCCTCAGTAAAGACTTGGATGACTTTTTTGCTTCTAGTTAATAAAGGAAATCACTGGCCAATCATTAACTGACCACTAAGATGGCTGACTAGAGACTTCATTGGCCACATACAATAAAGAATGTAGACTTTACAGAATTAATCCAGAGAAGTCACTGAATAAATAAACAGCTGTAACAACAACAACACAGGAGAGGGGAGAAGAGTCTGGCTTTCAGGTTACCACATTACAGCATTTAAAAAGTCCAATTTCGACAAAACGTTGTGAAACAAAATTGTATTCACAAGAAAAAAGGAATACATAGAAATTGCCTCTGAAGAAAGCCACATGTTGGACTTACTAGGCAAAGACTTTAAATCAGCTATTTAAATATGTTCAAAACACTGAAAAAAATCTATGTCTGAATACTACATACTACAGGAAAGTATGAGAATATATCTGTATCTGTATCTGTAATGTATCACCAGGTATAAAATATCAATAGAGAGATATAAATTATTATTATTATTATTATTTTGAGCTAGGGTTTTACTCTGTCAGCCAGGTTGGAGTGCAGTGGCACAATCTCAGTTCACTGTAATCTCTGCTTCCCAGACTCAAGCAATTCTCCCACCTTAGCCTCCAAAGTAGCTGGGACCACAGGCACACGCCACATCTGGCTAATGTTTTGTATTTTTGGCAGAGATAGGGTTTTGTCATGTTGTCCAGGCTGGTCTCAAACTTCTGAGCTCAGGCCATCCACCCACCTTGGCCATCCAAAGTGCTGGGATTACAGGCATGAACCACCACGCCTGGCTGAGAATTTTTTTTTTTTTTTTTAATGGAAACTCTGGAGTTGAAAAATACCATAACTAGAATAAAATATTCACTAGAGGGGCTAAATAAGAACTTTGATCTTATGGAAGAAATAGTGATTTTGGAGATAGCTTCAAATTACAAATGCAAAAATTGGCAATTAGAAAAAAGATCAGCAAAGAAAAAGAGGAATTAAACAACACTGTAGACATCTATAGAACACTCCACCCAACAATAGCAGAATGCACATTTTTCTTAGGTGCATATGGACTATTCCTGAGGATAGATCATATATTAGGCCATAAAACAAGTGTCAATAAACTTACAAAGATTGAACTTATACAGTATATGTTCTTCAACCATAACAAAATGAAATTAGAAATCAAAAACAAAAAGAATATGGAAATTCATAAATATGTGAAAATTAAACACACTCCTAAATAATCAATTAGTCAAACAAGAAATCACCAGGGAACTGGGCAGAGTGGTGTGTGTCTCTAATCCCAGCTACTTGGGAGGCCAAAGAAAGAGGATCACTTGAGGGCAGGAGTTCAAGACCAGCATGGGCAACATAGAAAGAGCCTATCTCAAAAAATAGAAATCACAAGGGAAATTAAAAATTTCTTTGAACAGAATGAAAAAAAAAAATCACAACATGACAAAACTTAGAAAATCCAGGAAAAGGTCGGGTGCAGTGGCTCACGCCTGTGATCCCAGCATTTTGGGAAGCCAAGGCGGGCAGATCAAGAGGTCAGGAGATCGAGACCATTCTGGCTAACATGGTGAAATCCTGTCTCTACTAAAAACACAAAAAATTAACCTGGGCCTGTAGTCCCAGCTACTCAGGAGGCTGAGGCAGGAGAATGGCATGAACCCCGGAGGCGGAGCTTGCAGGGAGCCAAGATCATGCCACTGCACTCCAGCCTGGGCAACAGAGCGAGATTCCATCTCAAAAAAAAAAAAAAAAAGGTATCTAGGAAAAACAATGTTTAGAGGGAAATTTATAGCTGTTAAAGGCATACATAAAACAAGAAGGAAGCTCACAATTCAACAACCCAAACTTCCACCTTGAAAACCTAGAAAAAGAAAAGAAAATTAAATCCAAAGCAAGTAAAAAAGGGCAAAAATAAAAATTAAAGCAGGAATAAACAAAATACACTATAGAAAAATAATAGAGAAAATTAACAAAATTAAAAGTTAGTTCTTTAAAAAGATCAACAAAATTGACAAACCTTTACTAGACAGATTTAAAAAAAGAAGACTCAAATTATTAAGATTAAGAATTAAAGTGGGGACTACTGACCTTACAGAAATAAAAAAAGGACTATAGTTTTATGTCAATAAGCTAGATATTCCAGACGAAATTGATAGAAAGACACAAACTAGGCTGGGCGCAGTGGCTCATGCCTATAATCCCGGCACTTTGGGAGGCTGAAGTGGGCTGATAACGAGGTCAGGAGATCAAGGCCATCCTGACCAACATGGTCTACTAAAAATACAAAAATTAGCTGGGCATGGTGGTGCATGCCTGCAATCCTAGCTACTCGGGAGGCTGAAGCAGGAGAATCGCTTGAACCCAGGAAGTAGATGTTGCAGTGAGCCGAGATCATGCCACTACACTCCAGCCTGGTGACAGAGTGAGACTTTGTATAAAAAAAAAAAAAAGAAAAAAAAGACACAAACTACTGAAACAGACTCAAAAAGAAACAAATAATCTCAATAGACATAATAACGAGTAAAGAGATTGAATTAATAGTAGTAGTAGTAGTAATAATAATAATATACTATCCACAAAGAAAATCCCATCCCAGATGGCTTCATTAGTGAATTCTGTCAAACATTTAAAGAATTAATACAAATTCTTCACAAACTCTTCCAAGAAATAGGAGAAAAGTAAACACTTCCCAAATCATTTTGTGAGGCCACTACTACTCTGATATCAAAACCAGACGAAGACATCACAAGACAAGAAAATCACAGATCAATACCGCTTATGAATATGGATGCAAAACTTCAACAAGATAATAAACTGAATCCAGCAACATATAAACTCAATTATACACTTTGACCAAGTGAGATTTATCCCAGGCATGCAAAGTTAGTTTAATATCTGAAAATCAATTACCATAATGCACTGTATCAATAGAGTAAAATTCTATTTTACTTTAGAGTAAAATCCTCAAAATTTCATGATCATCTCAATAGGTGCAGAAAAAACATTTGACAAAATCCAACCCTTTTCATGATAAAACACTCAACAAACTAGAAATTAATGTCTGAATTTATTCTACTGTGGTTGGAGAGTTCAATTGTATGAGTTCAATCTTTGTAAATTTATTGACACTTGTTTTATGCCTAACATGTGGTGTATCCTGGGGAATAGTCCATGTGCACTTGAGAATAAAGTGCATTTGGTCTTTTTTGGGTAGAAGAGCACATCCTCCACATGATAAGGGGCATCTATGAAAAACCCACATCTAACTTCATATTTAATGGTGAAATATTGGATGTTTTCCTACTAAGATCAGGAACAAGACAAAGGTGTCTCATTTTGTTGTTTATACTCAACATTGTACTAGAGGTTCTATCCAGGGCATTTGGACAAGAAAAAGAAACAAAAGTCATCAAGATTGAAAAGAAAGAAGTAAAACTATTTCTATTTGTAAGTGGTATGACATAATGCTGTTATAGATAATCCTGAGGAATCCACTTAAAAACTATTAGAAATAATCAACAAGATACATAAGGTTGCAGAATTTAAGATTACATACGAAAATCAATTGTATTTTTTTTTTTTCTGAGATGGAGTCTCACTCTGTCACCCAGGCTGAAGTGCAGTGGCACAATCTCGGCTCATTGAACCCTCCTTCTTCCGGGTTCAAGTGATTCTCCCACCTCAGAACCTGAGTTGCTAGGATCACAGGTGCAGGCCACCATGCCCAGATAATTTTTGTATTTTTGGTAGCGACGGGATTTCGCCGTATTGGCCAGTGTGGTCTTGAACTTCTGACCTCAAGTGATCTGCCCACCTCAGCCTCCCAAAGTGCTGGGATTACAGGCATGGGCCACCACACCCAAGCAAAAATCAATTGTATTTCATAAAATATACACTAGTAATGAACTCTGAAAATAAAATTAAGAAAACAATTCTATTTATAATAACATCAACATGAATAAAACACTTAGGTATAAATTTAACAAAAGATGTACAAGACTTCTAATATGGTCTGTTTCTGTGTCCACACCCAAATCTCATCTTGAATTGTAGTTCCCATAATCCCCATGTGTCATGGGAAGGACCTGGCAGGAGGTAATTGAATCATGGAGGCGGTTACCCCCATGCTGTTCTCATGATAGTGAGTGGGTTCTCATGAGATCTGATGGTTTTATAAGAGACTTTTCCACTTTTGCTTGGCACTTCTCTCTCCTGCCACCATGTGAAGAAGAACGTGTTTGCTTCCCCTTCTGCCATGCTTGTAAGTTTCCTGAGGCCTCCCCAGCCATGTGGAACTGTGAGTCAATTAAACCTATTTCCTTTATAAATTACCCAGTCTCTGGTATTTCTTCACAGTAGCATGAGAATAGTGTAATACAACTTCTATACTGAAGACTACAAAACACCGTTGAAAGAAATTAAGGGAGATTTAAATAAATGGAAAAACATCCTGTTTTCTTAAGTTGGAAGACTTAATATTGTTGCAATGGCAATATTCTCCAAATTGATATACAGATTTAATGCAATTTCTATCAAAATTTCAACTGCCTCTGTTGCAGAAATTGACAAGATGATCCTAAAAGTCATATGAAAATGCAAAGGATCCAGAAGGGCCAATATAATCCTGAAAAGGAACAAAGTTGGAGGACTCCCACTTTCTGATTTTCAAAACTTACTGTAAAGCTGCAGTAATTAAGACAGTGTAGTACTGGGAAAGGACAGCCATACAGATCAATGGAATAAAAGTGAGAGTCTATGGTTAATTGATTTTCAACAAGGATGCCAAGACTATGCAATGGAGAAAAGAACAAAAGAACAATCTTTTCAACAAATAATAGTAGGACACTGGATATCCACATGCAAGGGAATGAATTTGGACCCCTGACTCACACTATGTACAAAAAACTAAATCAGAATGGATCGAAGATTGTCTTTTTTTTTTTTTTGAGATAAGGTTTCACTATATTGCCCAGACTATTCTTGAACTCCTGGGCTCAAGCAATCCTCCCACCTTTGCCTCCCAAATTGCTAGGATTATAGGCATGAGCCACAGTGCCAGCAGCCAGATCAAAGGTCTTAAGAGCTAAAACTATAAAGCCCTTGGAAGAAAATATAGGGCTAAATCTTCATGATCTTGGATTAGGTAATAGTTTCTTAGGTATGACACCTAAAACACAAGCAATTAAATAAAAAAATAGATAAATTAGACTTCAAAATTAAAAACCTTTGTGCATCAAAGGACACTCACAGGAAAATGAAAAGACAACCCACAGAACGAGAGAAAATATTTGTAATTTACATATCTGACAAGTAACTTGTATCTAGAATAGAAATAACTCCTACAATTCAATAATAAAAAAAAGACAACCCAATTTTAAAATGGGGGCTGGATGTGGCATCTCATGTCTGTAATCCTGGCACTTTGGAAAGCCAACATGGGAGCATGGCTTGAGGCCAGAAATTAAAGACCAGACTGGGCCATATAGTGGGATCCCATCCCTAAAAAAAAAAAAAAAAATTAGCTGGATGTGGTGGCCTGTGCCTGTGGTTCCAGCTACTTGGGACACTGAGGTGGGAGGATTGCTTGAGCCTGGGAGGTTGAGGCTGCAGTGAGCCATGATCAAGCCACTGCACTCCAGTGTGGGCAACAGAGCAAAAACCCATTACAAAAAAAGAAAAAAAAACAAGGCAAAGGATCTGAATAAGTATTTCTCCAAAGTAGGTTTACAAATGGCTTGATGTCATTAGTCATCAGGGAAATTCAAATCAAGGCCTCAATGAGATATCACTTCACACCCACTAGAATGAGGCTATAATAATAATTTTAAAAGAGCAATAGCAAGCATTGGCACAGCTGTGGAGAAATTTCAGACTCATGCAAGGCTGGTAAAATGTAAAATGGTATAGCTTCTGTGGAAAACAATTTGACAGTTTATTTAAAAGTTAAATATACAGGCTCAATACCGAATACAGGTGGCTCATGCCTATAATATCAGCATTTTGGGATGCCAGGGAAGGAGGATCTTTTGAGCCCAGAGTTTGAGACCAGCCTGGGAAACATAGTGAGACTCCATCTCTATAAATAAATAAATTAGCCAGGCATGGTGGCACATGCCTATAGTCCCAGCTACTTGGGAGGCTGAGGTGGGAGGATCATTTGAGCCTAGGAGTTCAAGGCTGCTGTAAGCTGTGATCACACTACTGCATTCCAGCCTGGGTAACAGAGTGAGACCTTGTCTCAAAAAAAAAAAAAAAAAAAGAAGAAAGAAAAAGAAAAAAAGATAAACACAAGAGTTATGATCTAGTAATTCTATTCTAGGTATATTTCCAAGAGAAATGAAAACATATGTCCACATAAAACTTATACATTAGTGTCAATAACAGCATTATTCATAGTAGCTTAAAGGTGGAAACTATGCAAATGTCCATCAACTAAATAATGGATAAGCAAATTGTGATATATCCATACAATAGAATATTATTCATGCATACATGGAATGAAGTGCTAATTCATACTACAATATGATGAACTTTGAAAAATTATGATATGTGAAAGAAGCCAGACATAAAATGTCAAATATTTTATGATTTCATTCAAATGAAATGCCCAAAATAGGCAAATCCATAGAGACAGAGAGTAGATTAGTTGCCCAGGGATGGTGGAAAGGGGGAATAAAAAGTGACTGCTAATGGTGATAAAGTTTCCTTTTAAGGTGATGAAATGTTCCAAAATTAAATAGTGATGGTAGTTGCACAACTTTGTGAATATACTAAAAACCACTAATAGCACACTTAAAAAGGTGAATGTTATGGTATGTGAATTACATCTCAGTTAAAAATAAGCAGATTAGACACAATCAAATAAAAGATTAGGGAACTTGAAGATAGATCAATATAAATAATCCAGACCAAAGCATGGAGATGGAAAAAGGAAAAGAGAGATGAGAGAAGGGCTCTTCAATGAGCAATGTGAGATCTGATGCAATGTGAGATTGCATCAAAAGGTAACACCCATGTAACTGAAGTCCCATAAGGAGAAGAGAAATAGAGTGGAGCACAAAACATGTTTGGATTCCATTTAAAGAAGTGTTGGAGGCCAGGTGTGGCAGCTCAAGCCTGTAATCCCAGCACTTTGGGAGGCCCAGGCAGGCAGACCACGTGAGGTCAGGAGTTTGAGACCAGCCTGGGCAACATGGTGAAATCCCATCTCTACTAAAAATACAAGTATTAGCTGGGTGTGATGGTGGGTGCCTGTAATCCCAGCTACTCAGGAGGTTGAGGCAGGAGAATTGCTTGAACCCGGGAGGTGGAGTTGCAGTGAGCTGAGATTGTGCCACTGCCCTCCAGCCTGGGTGACAGAGCAAGACTCTGTCTCAAAAAAAGAAAAAAAGAAAAAGAAGTTTTGGGCTGGACGTGGCGGCTGATGCCTGTAATCCAAACACTTTGGGAGGCCGAGAAGGGAGGATTGCTTGAGCCCAGGAGTTCCAGATCAGCCTGGGCAACATAGTGAGACCCTATCTATACAAATAAAACAATTTTCTTTTTGAGATGGAGTCTCATTCACTGCAACCTCCGCCTCCCAGGTTCAACCAATTATCTGCCTCAGCCTCCTGAGTAGCTGGGATTACAGGCGCCCACCACCACACCCAGCTAATTTTTTGTATTTTTAGTAGAGACGGGGTTTCACCATCTTGGCCAGGCTGGTCTTGAACTCCTGACCTCGTGATCCACCTGCCTCAGCCTCCCAAAGTGCTGAGATTACAGGCGTGAACCACCACGCCTGGCCAAAATTTTTAAATTAAAAAAAAGTTTGCCTGAAAATGTTCTAAATTTGATAAAAGTGTATAACAACTCAAGATCCAAAAAGCTCAGAAATTCCTAAGCTGGATAAATACAAAAATAATAACACCAATGCACATCAGGGTCAAACTGTTGAAAGCCAGAAATAAAGGAAAAAAATCTTAACAGCAACCAGAGAAAATGGACACATTATACATAGAGAAACGATGATAAGAATGTCAGCCAAGTTCTCATGAGAAACAATATAGTTCAAAAGACAATTGAATGGCATCTTTAAAGTACTGAAAGAAAAAGTTCAACCTAGAATTCTATATTGAGTGAAAATAGATCTTATTTTTAAAATTTTATTTAGAGATAGGGTCTCACTCTGTGGCCAAGGCTGGAGTGCAGTGACATGATCATGGCTCACTTACAGCCTCAACTTCCCAGGTTCAAGTGATCCTCCCACTTCAGCCTCCCAAGTGGCTGGGACTGCAGGTGCCCACACCACACCCAGGTAATTTTGTTTATCTTTTGTAGAGATGAGGTCTCACTATGTTGTCTAGGCTGATCCCAAACTCCTGGGTTCAATCAATCCTCTCTCCTTGGCCTCCCAAAGTGCTGGGATTACAGGCATGAGCCACTATGCCTGGCTAAAGATGTATTTTAAACATGAAAGTGAAATAAAAACATTTTCAGATAAGCAAAAGTTGAGAGAACTCTTTGCCCACAAATTGCACTACATGAAGTGCTAAAGGAAGTTCTTCAGCTGGAAAGAAAGAATTACCAGATAGAAAACTGGATCTACAGGGAAATAAAGAGTACTGGAAAGGGTATGCATATAGTTAAATATAAAATAACTTTTTTCTTTTTGGATGGGCGCGGTGGCTCACACCTGTAATCCCAGCACTTTGGAAGGCCGAGGTGGGTGGATCATTTGTGGTCAGGAGTTTGAGACCAGCCTGACCAACAAGGTGAAACCCTGTCGCTACTAAAAATACAAAAATTAGCTGGGCGTGGTGGCAAATACCTGTAATCCCAACTACTCAGGAGGCTGAGGCAAGAGAATTGCTCAAATCTGAGAGGTAGAGGTTGCGGTAAGTAGAGATCACGCCACTGCAATCCAGCCTGGGTGACAGAGTAAAACTCTGTCTCAAAAAAAAAAAAAAAAAAAAAAAAAAAAAAAAAAAAAAAAAGTTGCATCCATTGATTAAAATAAAAAAGGATCTTTAAAGAATATGCTTAACTTTTCTCCATATCTTTCCTTCTTAGGGGGATTGAAATTTTGAAAAATTAGCTTGGTTCGAGAAGTCTTCTTTGATATTTTTAGCTTGATGAAGAGTTAATCAAATAAAATCCAGCATGTATAGGGCTTCAGAAATTATTATTTCCTTGGGATTGTGCTTTCCAAGTAACAATTTAACATGACTGAAGCTATAAATCTATGTTGTGAAAACTGCAACAGATGTTTTCCTTTAAACGTCTGTCTGTCTATGTGTGAATGGGGCTGAGCAGTGTATAATTCAATCCATTTATATTAACATTTATGAAAAACACATGGTAAATTATTTTGCAACATGTTCAATTTTCTTTCCTTTGGTATGAATTTGGCTGATATGAAGTTGACTTGGTCTTCAAACTGATATTAAACTCTGTTCCAGTATAATTTTTGAGAAAACAAAGTTACGAATTCTTTCTTCTTTCAGTTATGAATTTTTAATGCAAAATGCTGTTGACCTGTGTTTGCTTCATCTCTAGGTCAGGAGAGGACCTAGAACCCTTTTCTTTCTGATCAAACGATAAAATTGGATTGTTAGGGCAAAAAATTTTTGTTATATAAATTTCAAGAGATTTATTTGTTTGTGTGTTTGTTTATTTATTTATTCTTTTAGATTCTCACTTTGTTGCCCAGGCCGGAGTACAGCGGCACCATCACAGCCCACTGTAGCCTCGACCTCCTGGGTTCAGGGATCCTCCCACCTCAGTTTCCTAAGTAGCTGGGACTACAGGTGCACGCCACCACATTCGGCTAATTTTTTGTAGAGATGAGTTTTCATCATGTTGCCAGGCTGGTCTCAAACCTCTGGCCTCAAGCAATCCTCCTGCCTCGGCCTCCCGAAGTGCTAGGATTACAGGCATGAGCCACTGTGCTGGACCAATTCTTAAAGCCATGCACAAGAGTAAAAAACTCAGAGCCACTGCGCCAGTCAATAGTATGATAATTTTGTTTTTGGGATATTTCACTTAAAAGCAGGTTTCTATGACTTTTTTAGATATCCAGCTGGCAATGAGCAACAGAAAATAGTGGGGAAATATTGTTTTAAAAGTTGATTCAAAGATATCACTTCTGAACAAAAAGAAGGAACAGTGAAAATGGTAGCAGGACTCTTAGACCTCTGTTTTGTACAACACAAAAATAAGTTCCAGATGGGTAAAAAACATAAATAGTTTATTTCAAGCAACTGCTGTCTGGAGAAACCCTCCCAGTATAGAGCACTTAACATGCTGGATGAAATACAAGAAGCATCTTTCTTTTTAAAGGCATGGCAATGTTGTCAGAAAAGGAAGAAGAATTATCAGAAATAAGGAGAAAACACCACTCCAGAAAAATTCCAGCCAGAGCTGGTGTTTGCCTGGTGACATCTGCCAATCCCTGGAGAACTAGCAAAGTGCAGAGGACAGGAGTTGAAGCGTGAGGCTTAAGGGGCAGGAAGGTTGGATTGGAACTCCCCACATAAAGCTGGGGTTCCCTGAGGATAAACTAGAGAATTGAGCAAACTAAAAAAGTCCCACCAACAGAAAAGGACAATGAAGATTACCTGTTTTCTAACCATGGCACTGTCCTCACTTGCACACAATGCCTCATAACTGTGTGCTTCAAAAAGAAAATCTTTAAGCCTAAGATTTAGTTAAAGTGATTCTGGGATTGTAGTGCCCCAAACTGCCCCATAGAAACAAACATAAATTGGCTGGGCATAGTGGCTCACGCCTGTAATCCTAGCCTGTTGGGAGGCCGAGATGGGAGGATCACTTGAGGTTAGGAGCAAAAACAGCCTGGCCAACATGGTAAAACCCCATCACTACTAAAAATACATAAATTAGCCAGGTTTGGTGTCAGGCACCTGTAACCCCAGCTACTCAGGCAACTGAGGTGGAAGAATCACTTGAACCTGGGAGGCAGAGGTTGCAGTGAGCTGAGATCATGCCACTGCACTCCAGCCTGGGTGACAGAGTAAGACTCCGTCTCAACAAAAAGGAAAAAGAAAAAGAAACAGACATAAATCTTCCATGGAGGAACACATTTTCATCCAGGGCTCAATTCTCACAGATAAATTTCCAAAGAATGTGAGTTCACACACATTTAAAAAAAAAAAAAGTCCTCAAACATAGGAGATAATAAGCCACTATGTGTGAATCAACAGAAACAACACACAGCAGAAGCAGACCTGTACCTATGATAGCTACCAGAATTATTAGATGATTTGGCAATGGAACAACAGACCATTGAGAGGGATTAAGCAGAGTTGAAAAGAAACCAAACGGAACTTCTGAAAACTGAAAATAAAATGGGAAAAAAATAGAGGTCAAAATGGTAGTTTACACACAGGTGGAAAGAAGATAAATCTGGGAAATTGTCCAGAATGCATTAAGAGGAGATGAAGATAGTGAAAATATGAAAGGTTAAGAGACATGGAGGAGTGAATGAGAAGATCTCACACAAACCTAACAGGAATTCTAGAAGGAACAGGGGCTGCAATATTCAGGGACTGTGGCTGAGAATTTCAATACTAGATAAAATATGCTAATTCTCAATATCAGATTCATAAGGACACACTATTCCCAGACAGTATAAATAAGAAGAAATATACATCAGCACACATCTTAGTGAAACTGTAGAACATCAAAGATAAAGAGAAGAGAGAAAAGACAGATTATTATATGAGGAAAATAATTAGACTAAAAGCTGACTTTTCTTTTTTTTTTTTTTTTTTTTTGAGACGGAGTCTCGCTCTGTCGCCCAGGCTGGAGTGCAGTGGCCGGATCTCAGCTCACTGCAAGCTCTGCCTCCCGGGTTTGCGCCATTCTCCTGCCTCAGCCTCCCGAGTAGCTGGGACTACAGGCGCCCGCCACCTCGCCCGGCTAGTGTTTTTTTTGTATTTTTTAGTAGAGACGGGGTTTCACTGTGTTAGCCAGGATGGTCTCGATATCCTGACCTCATGATCCGCCCGTCTCGGCCTCCCAAAGTGCTGGGATTACAGTAAAAGCTGACTTTTCAATAGCCACAGTAGAAGTTAAAAGATGGGAGCACTGGCTGCGCGTGGTGACTCGTGCCTGTAATCCCAACAGTTTGGGAGCCTGAGAAGGGCAGATTATCTGAGGTCAGGAGTTTGAGACCAGCCTGGCCAACATGGCGAAACCCTGTCTCTACTAAAAATACAAAAATTAGCCAGGCATGGTGGCGGGCGCCTGTAATCTCAGCTACTCAGGAGGCTGCAACAGGAGAATCACTTGAACCCCGGAGGCAGAGGTTGCGGTGAGCCAAGATCATGCCATTACACTTCAGACTGGGTGACAGAGCAAGACTTCATCTCAAAAAAAAAAAAAGAATAAAAGAAAACAAAGCTGTCCAACCAGTGCCAAACTGTGAACTTTCCACCATATCTCAGAATCTGATAGTCCCCAAACTACTTGCCATTTTCTTTTCAGTAATCTTTCTGAAGGGCCTGTTGTTCAGTGAATTTCTCTGTTATTTTAAGCCTTTAAACTGTAAATTCCACCTCTTGCAATAAATTTTTTTCTTTTTTTGCTTTATTTTATTCAAAATTTCAGGTATTTGGCTCCCTTTTTATTATATGTATATATATGTGTGTGTGTATATATATAATATATATATATAATTTTAAGACAGGGTCTCACTGCATTGCCCAGGCTGGAGTGCAGTGGTGCAATTTCAGCTCACTGTAGCCTCAACCTCCTGGGCTTGAGTGATCCTCCTGCCTCAGTCTCCCAACTACGGGTGCACACCACCACACCCAGCTAATTTGTGTGTGTGTGTAGTGTGTGTGTGTGTGTGTGTGTGTGTTTTGTAGAGATGGGGTTTCCTCATGTTGCCTAGGCTGGTCTTGAATTGTGGAACTCAAGGATTCACCTGGCTTGACCTCCTAAAGTGCTGGGATTACCAATGAGCCACCGTGCCCAGCCCCTTTTATGTTACTTTTAAATTTTTCAAATTTTCTGTTTTAGGGCATTCTTCCAGAAACAAAGGGCAAAATTTAACTGTTGTGATGAACCACAAGGACTCTTAATTTTTAATTCTATGTGTTTAATCATTGTCTCTTTATTTTAAGACTTTTAAAATACAGATATCATTTTTAAAGAAACAAACGAAAAAGAGGGGAGAATACTATCTGCAAAATACTGGAAAAAAGTACTTGTTCAATTGTATGCTCAGCAAAATCTTGTTCAAAAGTGAGTGCAGGCTGGGTGTGGTGGCTCATACCTGTAATTCCAACACAATGGGAGGCCGAGGCGGGAGGATCCCTTGAGGCCAGGAATTCCAGATCAGCCTGGGGTGGTTATGGTGAAACGCTGTCTCTACAAAACACACAAAACTTTTCCAGGTGTGGTAGCACGCTCCTGTAATCCCAGTTACTCAGGAGGCTGAGGTGGGAGGATCACTTGAGCCCAAGAAGTCAAGGCTGCAGTGAGCCATAATTGTGTCACTGCACTCCAGCCTGAGTGACATAAGGAGACTCGGTCTCTAAAAACCAGAAATAAAAACAAAAGGGAAGACAAAATATAGGCATTTTTCAGGCAAACAAAACCAGAATATGCTGTATTTACTTTCAGTTGACTAAATAAACTGCTAAAGGGTAATCACATGACATACTCATCATTAAGGAAATACAAATTAATGCCACAGTGATACCACTACATACCTACTGGAATGGCTAAAATTTATGAAGACTGACCTTATCAAGTGTTGGTGAGAAAGTGGAGCAACTGAAACTCTCATACACTGCTGATGGAAAATATAAAGTGGTACAAGCACTTTGGAGAACAGTTTGGCATTTTCTTAAAAAGTTAAACATGCATCTACCACATAGTCCAGTCATTACATTCCTTGGTACTTACCTAAGAAAGACGCAAATATCTGTCCACACAGAGACATGCTAGTGTTTACAGAAGCTTTGTTTGTAATTGCAAAAAACTAGAAACAACCCAAAGTCTATAAACAGGTGACTATATAAATAAATTGTGAATATACATATCATGTAAATATTATCTGGCAATAAAAAGAAATGAATACTGATACATACAAAAGGATGAACTTCAAAATAATTATGCTAAAAGAAGCCAGACCAAAAAGAGGACATTCTGTATCATTCTATTCACACGAAATGCTAGAATATGCAAATTAATCTTTAGTGATGGAAAAACATCAGTGATTACCTGGGGATGAGGTGGGTTCAGGCAGAGGTGAGAGGGAAATGAGGAAACGTTTGCAGGTGATGGGTATGTTCACTATCTTGATTTTGGTGATGATGATGTGAGAGCTTACCTAATTTAAATACATATAGTTAATTGCACATCAGTTACACTTCAATAAAGCTGTAAAAAAAAAAAAAAAAGAGAGAAAAGAAAAGAAAAAGAAAAAATTCAGTGCTGTGCTGGAGCCCACAAAATTTGAACATCTCTTTGCACGTGCACATTCAATGATGTTATGCTGATGGCTTGGAATAAGCCGTGGTGGGAGTACATTTCCACACCAGCAATTGACTACAATTCAGGCCCTTTCCCCACCCCTGAGCCAGTTTACTCATCACCAGTGAATGTGTATCAGGCATAAGGTAGCATCGCAAATTTCAAAAGCAGCACCTTAAATGCAAGAAAAAAATTGTGAACACACATGAAAAGCATGTGAATAAATCTAAAAATAAAACTACAAAATTTTGTTGATGTCAAATTTGTGAGGTTAAAGACAACAAGGTAGATCTAACACATAGGACGACAGTAGCACGTATGTCTGAAGTGGGGCAGTTGGAGTTCGTACATCCCCAAATCCTTGACTTGATTGGGAGGATGATACAGATATTGACTTTAGACATTTTGAGATGAAATATGAATGCTAAACTGGTTTAAAGTAACCATTAAAAGCACACAATTTGAATGCATGCTTTCAAAACTTGTAGAGGAAAAAATGCAATGAGAGAAAAACCTTAATTCAGTCCAAAAGAAGGCCTTGCCCTTCACCTGCAATTCCTCGCATGCTCCCACCACTGATAACGTGGGTGATGATGATGTCACCACATGCCATGGATTACTCACTTCCTCATTCTTCCCCAGCAAGGTTATCACTGTATTCCTCAAATACATGAGCAACGGAATTCCAGAATCCCATTTTGAGGAACTATTTTCTGATTTCACAATTGCTATGTTAGTCTGAGTTCAAATAGGAAACAGATGGCACACTGAAATTACTATAATTCAAGGAGGCTTTTTATGAAGGGGCCATTTATGAAGGTTGGGACAGGGTATAGGGGACTCACAAAGGATAATGTAATCATCCAGAACTAATAACAGCAGAATTACTGACACCCCTAGTTGAAGGCAGGGAATGGTTTCTGGAATCCAGAAGGAAATTCCTGTAGAGGGGGCTATGTGGAGAGCAGTGGTGACTTGTGGTCAAAGGATACAGCCAGCCCAGGACCTGTAAGGGAGCTCTCTGGCTGGGGATCTGCATTGACTGAACCCAACATGAGGCCAGTAGGCAAGGACTCCACTGGCATAGACCATGCGGGGGCTCTCCTAGGAAAGGGAAGGGGAAGAAAGGGTGGAGAGTATATATATATATATATATATATATATATTTTTTTTTTTTTTTTTCTAGACAGGGTCTTTCTGTGTTGCCCAGGCTGGAGTGCAGTGGTGTGATCACAGCTCACTGCAGCCTCAACCTCCCGGGCCCAAGCAATTCTCCCACCTCAGCCTCCAGAGTAGCTGGGACTACAGGCATGTACCACCATGCCCAACTAATTTTAGTGTTTTTCGTAGAGACAGAGTCTCATCATACTGCCTAGGCTAGTGTTGAACTCCTGGGCTCAAGCAATCTACCCACCTTGGTCTCCCAAAGTGCTGGGATTACAGCGTGAGCCACTGTGCCTGCTAAGAGTATTTTATATCTTTCATATACATATGCATATACATTTATATGATATATATCCATTTGTCTATATCCCCTCATATATTTGTCATATATCATACATATAGTGTATGTTTAAATGAATATGGATTGTTTAAAACAACAACAATAATGTCTTGTGGAGTTTAAAACAAGTAGAAATAACAGGCTGGGCGCAGTGTCTCACCCCTGTAATCCCAGCACTTTGGGAGGCCGAGGTGGATGGATCACTTGAGGTCAGGAGTTTGAGACCAGCCTGGTCAACATTGTGAAACCCCGTCTCTACTAAAAATACAAAAATTAGCCAGGCATGATGGCAGGAACCTATAATCCCAGCCACTTGGAAAGCTGAGGCACAAGAATCCCTTGAACCTGGGAGATGGAGGTTGCGGTGGGCCGAGATCATGCCATTGCACTCCTGCCTAGGCAATGGAGCAACATTCCATCTCAAAAAAAAAAAAAAAAGAAAAAAGAAGTAACATAGATGACAAAAATTACACAAAAGGGAGGAAGAGGAGGATAAATGGAATTAAACTGTTGTAAGTATCTTTCATTGTTTGAGAAGTAATAAAAGATAAAAGTACTAATTTAAGGCAAACTCTAGTGAGCCAAGGAGTTCTATTTTTAAAATATACTTGTTATTTTAGATAGTTTTAGATTTACAGAAACATTGAGAAGATAGTGCAGAGGGCTTTCCTGTGCCCCACATCCAGTTTCCCGTTATTAACATCTCACATTATGATGTATTTGTCACAAGTAATGAATCAATATTGATACATTAGCTAAGGTTCACACTGTATTTACATTTCTCTAATTTTTACCTACTGTCCTTTTTTTTTTTTTTTGGTCCAGAATTTGATCAAGGATCCCACATTACATTTACTTGTTATGCCTGCTGAGGCTCCTTGTGGCTGTGACAGTCTCTCAAATGGATATGCATATGACATACACATATACATTCATGTGTCCTTGTTTTTCACAGTTCTGAGCAGCACTGGTTTTGTATTTTGCAGAATGTCCCTCAGCTAGGATTTGTCTGATGTTTTTCTCATAATTAGATTGGGGGGATCTGTTTGGAAGGAAGATAGGATTAGTGGTAAATTGTCATTAGCATCACATCCCATCAAGGGGAACCCACTATCCACACGACCTATCGCTGTCGATGTTGACCTTGATCACCCAGCAGAGGTAGTGTTTGTCAGGTTTCTCCACTGTAAAATTATTTTATTTCACCTTTCAATAGTGTACTCTTTGGAAGGAAGTCACTATGTACACCCCATAATTAAGGAGTGGGGTATTATTCTTTCCCTCCTCTTCAAGGGCAGAGTATCCACATAAATTGTTTGGAATTGTTGTGCAAGAGAGATTTCTCCTCTCCCATTTATTTATATATTTAGTCATTCATTTATATCAGTCCAGAGTCATGGATATTTATTTTATACTTTGAGTTATAATTCAGTACTATTTTATTTATTATTTTATTTATTTATTTATTTTTTGTTTAAAAATTTTCAGTGTTGCCCATTGGGAGCTCTTTCATTTGACTTCTGTGTCCTTTTGGCATACTCTCATCATTTTTTAACACTCCTTTACTTTCTGGAGCTACAATATGATTCAGGGTCCTCCTGTATATTTTCTGTTTCAACTTAAGCCATCCATTTCTCTGAGAAGCCCTGCTTGCTGTTATGAGAATGGCATTAGAACTGGATGCTAGGGGTGTTCTTTGTTCCTAGGCCTTCTCAGCTGACAGAGTAAGGGAAGCTATGTGTGTGCACTAGCCTGTGTACACACACATGTATGTATATGTGTATGTCATATATAAGTATGTATGATGTAGGTCCTATGTATATATGTACGTATGTGTGATATATAAACATATTTCTAGATGTAATTATTTGTGTCTATATTAAACTAAACATGAGTTCATAGTGATGTAAGGAGATATTTTAATCTCTATAGTAACCGCTTGAAGAATAAGGAAAGAATGTATTAATAAAATTAACAAGGTAATAGAGGAAAAAATAGAGTAACAAAAGTAATTAGTCCTGAAGAAGGCAAGGACAGAGAAATAAAGGAACAAAAACCGGATGAGACAAATAGAAAACAAAGAGCAAGATGATAGATTTAAATGTAAAGAAAAAGAAACAGTGTCAGGAAAAGTTTAGGGAAACGTTCACCACGCCAAATCCACTCTCCACTCTTCTTCCCCCTGCGCCTTCCTAGGAGAGCCCCCGCATGGACTATGCCAGTGGAGTCCTTGCCTCCTGGCTTCGTGTTGGGTTCAGCCAATACAGATCCCCAGCCAGAGAGCTCCCTTACAGGTCCTGGGCTGGCTGTATCCTTTGACCACAAGTCACCACTGCTCTCCACATGGCCCACTCCACAGGGATTTCCTTCTGGATTCCAGAAACCATTCCCTGTCTTCATCCCTTCAGGCCTAGTGGGGGGTCAGTAATTCTGCTGTTATTAGTTCTGGATGACCACGTTATCCTTTGTGAGTCCCCTATACCCTGTCCCAACCTTCATAAATGGCCCCTTCATAAAAGCCTCCTTGAATTATAGTAATTTCAGTGTGCCATCTGTTTCCTATTTGAACTCAGACTGACATAGCAATTGTGAAAACAGAAAATAGTTCCTCAAAATGGGATTCTGGAATTCCGTTGCTCATGTATTTGAGGAACACAGTGATAACCTTGCTGGGGAAGAATGAGGAAATGAGTAATCCATGGCATGTGGTGACATCATCATCACCCACGTTATCAATGGTGGCAGCACGGGAGGAATTGCAGGTGATGGGCAAGGTGTTAAGAGATCAAGTGGCGCTGGCACTTAATTGCTATGGCAACAACGATGATTAAAAAATAGTAGAACCAACTGGATTCTTTTACTATCCTAAGAAGTTTATATAGGGAAAAAGAGAAAATCAAAGCTATGGAAATACAATTAAAAAGATGCGTGGAAAACCAGAATGCCTCTATGGTGGCACTGAGGGGTTCCTTATTTCTGGTAATTGAAGGGTAAATATGGCTAAGAACTAAGCCTAGGATCTGACTGTTAAAGTTGTAGATTTGCAGCAGCAATTAAATGCGTAACACGGCCAAGTCTCTTATGCCAAGGCAGAGTTCTCGGGGAGGAGTGGGACTGTCAGATACAGGAAGGGGATACAGGATGCCTGAAAGGCAGGCCTGATGGGGCTGAGACTTTTGAACCTCTGTTGTCCTCTGAACCTTTTATTCTGGCTGAAGGAGCTATCTCTCCTCTGCACAAAAACCTTACAATCATTGTTCCCAGGGCAGTTGCCCGATAAGCTAATGCTAATTCTCCTTAGGTCCCCTCCCTTACCTCTTATTACCTTCAGGCCCATAACAAAGTACAAGGCCTGCTCCAGAAAAAGCTAGCTGTGCTCTTAAAGACATGCAAAACCTTGCCGAGGTGGACAGTCAGGATAGTCAAGGGAAAGGTCAGGGAGTGGACTGGGAGGATGGTAGACCGCCGATTCTCTAGGTGTGGTCCCTGGACCGACAGCATCAGCATCGTCTGAGAACTTGTTAGAAATGCAAATTCTCAGGCCTAACCTCAGATCTACAGAATCAGAAACTGTAGGGGTGAGACCCAGAAATCTGTATTTTAATAAGCCCTCCATGTGATTCTGATTCGCACTAAAGTTTGAGACCCCCCACTCCCTGACATAATAGATCCATTAGATTCCCATGTTCCTGAGTCTTCAGACGCCTTGCTCTACAGCATTGCTACTCAGAGCTGTTGTCCCAGATCAGAGGCATCAGCATCACCTGCATCAGAAAATGCAGAACTCTTCGACCCCCCCCTGGACTTACCAAGCCAGATTCTGCATTTTAAAAGATGCTCAGGTGCTGTGCATGCGCATTGAAGTCGGAGAGGCCTGTTCCACAGCGGTGGCTCTCGAACTTTGACATGGCTCAGAATCACCGCACTGTGAGCAGCACTGTGCTCTGCAAACCTGCTCACTTCTCCCTCACCACGGCCCCCGAGAAGGTCTGAAGGACGCTTCCCTCACTAAGGTATTCGGAAGTCCTTGAAGAGCTCTGTGGTGACTGTCATCTATAGGCTGGAGATGAGAGCTGGGGACAATGCAAAGGAATTGAGTTCCTTGATCTTAAAGAGAATAATGGGACCCCACAGTAGATGAGGCAAGGTGGCCATGCTTGCTGGTCAGAGAGGAGGTAGCCGCCTGCGAGCCACAGAGGCAGAGTGGCCATCAGAGTGCTGTGATCTGTAGGGAATTGTGGCGCAGCTCTCTAGAAATGAAATACTTGGGCAGCCTGTGAAGGTGCTGCCTGACAAATACAGGTGAAACATTCTAGGTTTCTGGGTAGAAACTAGAGGAGGATTCTCGGCCTTTTACCCAATTCCTAGACCTAAGTCAGTTCATAAACTTGGAGACCCTCAACGGAGGAGGGTCCCTGCAATGTGGTCACGAATGTATATTATGTGTCTTCTCCAAAGCCTTCCTCAGAACGGCCTGCAGCCATTTACCAGGGAAATACCCGCTATACACGAGTGAGAAGGAAATATACTAGATCTTCCCAAGGTTAATAGATATTAGCCCTGAACTCACTCTGATCCCCAGAACCCTGAAGTGCCACCATCATCCACTAGTGAGATTTGGAACTTATGAAAATCAGGTGATGTATGGAATCCTAGCCCATACATCCTAGTCTGTCTAACGTGGTGTCCACAGGATCAGGTATTCATCCTATGTTTTCCCCTGACTCCTAGAATGTGTAGAGAAAAGGGAGATATGTAATAACTGGCAGAATGATTAGATGGGTCCTTTGACCAATGAAATGAAGGCTTTTGTAGTGAAAAGGAGGGCAAAGTGGAAGCTCCTGTTGGTGGAGATCCCTCCAATGCTCACTTCCATGCCTACCACACCAAAAAAGTCAAAAATGATACTTCAACCTGGGGGAAACCACAGTGATTAATGCTACCACCAGAAACTTGAGATATGCAAACGTGACAATTCCCAGGACATCCCCATTTAACTTACTTATCTGGCTAGTGCAAAAGCCAGACGGGGCATGGAGAAAGAGATCTTTGTACATTTATTCACGTAGTGATGTCAGTCACAGATGCAGCACTAAATGTGAAATATTTACTGTGGCAATTCCACACAGCCCATAACACCTGGCATTCAGCTTCTGACCTAGAAAACATTTTTCCCCCCAGGAAAATCTGAAGCAGTTTGCATTTACATAGCAGGGCAAATAGTATACCTCTGCTATCTTACACCAGGACAATATCAAGTTTCCTTTTCTCTGTCATAATATTGTGTAATGGGAACTTGATCACCTTGATACCCTACAGGATGTCATTCTGGTCCATGACATTGATGGAATTATGTTAACTGGACCTGGTGAGTAGGAAGCATCAAGCACTCTAGATGCCTTTGTAAGACATATGTGTGCCTGAGGCCAAGAGGCATATTATGTAAGTGAAGTTTCTAGAGGGTCATTGGTCTGGGTAATCCTTCTCTAAAGTGGGAGACAAGTTGCTTGCCCTTGAATTTCACAACACAATGATGGAGACACATTTGGTTTGGAGGAAGCCGACCTTGGACTCCTCCATCGTGAAAGGAATAGAGTTTTTCTTTCATGCAGTAAACACGTATTCTGGGTACACATTTGTCTTCTCTGCCTGAAGTGCTTCTTCCTGCATCACTTGTAGATTTATGGAATGCCTTATTCTTCATCACAGAATCAAATACAACGTCATCTCTGATAAGGGGACCCATTTTACAGCATAGGAAGTACGGCAGTGGGCTCCCGCCCATAAAATTCTCTGGTATTATGATGTGACTTATCACTCTGATGGCAGTGGCAGCCTGTCTGGAGTGGCTGCTATCATCATGCTGGCTGTGGCAGGGAGGTGCGGCCAGGGCTGCACACTCCACAGAGCCAGCAGGAGCTGAGGACAAGTGGGAGCCCTGCCTCTTCTGCGTTGGTGGGGCACGAGCTCCCTGGGTGGTGCAGCTGCAGCTGCCCAAGTCGTGGCTGCGGACTCGGGCCTTTCACTCCACAGAGCAGGAAGAAGCCCCACCCTTCCAGGTACAGTTACAACTGCCCAAGTCATGACTGTGGACCCAGGCATCTCTGTGCTCTTGGGGGGTCCAGGAGCAGGCAGAAGCCTCACCTATCTGGGTGTCGGTGCAACCGCCCAAGCCACAGCTGTGGACCCAGGCATCTGGGCACTCTCGGGGGCCTGGGAGCATCCCCCTTCCCCTGCAGGCTCAGAGGTGTCTGCTTCCACTGCCAGCCTCTTCCCACTCCCATGCCTGCTCCGATCTCAGAGCAAGGTTGGGGCCAAGGCTGAGTGCTGTCATAGCCTGGCTGGGCGTGCGAACGCTTGGGGCAGTGCTAACATGCCAGCCCCCTGCCGCCTTGGCCCCCTCCAGACTTTGGGCACTAATCAGTACAGGAGGGAAGCCAAGGGGAAGTTGAGGGCATCTTGGCACAGGCCTGCTCCTTGGCACAAACAGCCTGGGCACCATCAACAGCAGCAGGAGGCAGACAAGCTCCTGCACAGAAGGCCTGCTGCACAGAAGGGAATGGGTTTGTGGTGAGGCTCCACCTTCAGGCCAGGGAAAAGCTGGGGGTGGGACTGCCAGTCTGAACTTGTGGTGCCTTTTCTGGGCCCACCCATGGCTGCCCATGGACTAACCAGTCCACACTTTGACCTCTCTGAGGCCCATAAAAGCCCCAGGCTTAGCCATAGCTGAACAGATGTCTGGATGACCATCTGTAGAGAGAAGCTTCCCACTCCAGGGCCTCCTCTGAGCTATTCTGTCGTTCCATACAGCTCCTCTTTGCCTTGCTCATCCTGCACTTGTCCGCATACCTCATTCTTCCTGGACGCAGGACCTGCCAAATGGTGGGGCTGAAAGAGCTGTAACACAAACGCGGCTGAAACACACCCCTTGCTCACCACATTGCGGGAGAAGAGGAAAGAAGAGCTGTGGCCCTTTGGGGAGCCCAGACCTGGGAGCTCCCCGAGCCAGAGCTGTGACTCCCTCTTTGAGGCTCTGAAGTTCCTGGAGTCTCCAAGCTTCCAGGTGCCACCATGCTCTCTGGTGCCAGCCGTAGAAGCTGCTTGTGGTGCACTTGGTCCAGCTGCAGCCTTTCCGAGAGCCAGCACCTGTGCTGACACCTGGAGCTGCCCACCCCACTGCAGCAGCCAGCATGCTTGCCTGAAAGCAATGGCCAGACTCCATGCTTGCTCACTCACATACCGTTTACTACTCCACGCCTGGCTTGCCCTTGGCAGGCATGGCGTCCAGGTCAGTGGCATGAGCTGAGTGCAGCCTGCCAGGTTGAGTGGGAGGAATGAGCCCAGTGGGCCCAAGCAACACTCGGGCAAAGGCATTACTTGCCACAGAGGCTTCCAGCCAGGAATGCAACACCCAGGGATCCTGCAACAACTTGGAAGCAAGTAGCTTGAGAGAATGGTGAAACAGATTACTAAAGGTTCATTACAGTGCCTGCTGGAAGGCAACACCCTCCAATGTTGGGGTGCTCTCTCATAGGATACAGTGTGTGCTTTCAATCAGAAGTCAATATATGGTGCCTATAGCCAGGCTGCATAGGTGTAAGAACAAAGGGATAGTGGTGGCAGTGGTCCCTCTCACTATCATACCTAATAATCCATTTAAAGACTTAAAGACTATCCTTGCAATCTTAGGCTCCATGGATCTGAAGGTCCTAGTGTTCAAAGTGGTAATTCTTCTACCAGGAAAAATGACCGTTGTTCCAGTGAACAGACAAATAAGAAGCCCTCTTTCTTCACTGGGGCAATTGGTCCTGATTCCCAGAGGATAATTTTGTTGCTGGTATATGGTAGAGCCAGAAGAATGATGTTCAGAGCACCTCTTAGTCCTCTCTTGCTCTAAAGTCCTGGTCAGTGGAAAACTGTGACAACCCAACAATGTCAAGACCATCAAAGATTCAGATCCTACAAGAAAGAATGTTAAGAATGTTACGGTCACTTCACTAGGTAAAGACACCCATCCACCTGAGGTGCTGGATGAGGACAAAGGGAACCTGGATCGAGTGATGGAAGAAGGCAGAAGTGATTAGCAGTTTAGGCCCCATTCCCAGCTATGGAAATGGGGGCTATAAAAACTGGTTTTATGTTAGCTTACTGTTTGCTTCCTGTATTAGCTGCTTCTGCTGCTGCTGCTGCTGTTGCTTCTGCTGCTTCTTCTTCTTCTCCTCCTCCTCCTCCTCCTCCTTCTTCTTCTTCTTCTTCTTCTTCTTCTTCTTCTTCTTCTTCTTCTTCTTCTTCTTCTTCTTCTTCTTCTTCCTCTTCTTCTTCTTTTTCTTCTTCTTCCTCTTCTTCTTTTTTCTTTTTAGAAAGAGTCTCACTCTGTCACCCAGGCTGGAATGCAGTGGTACAATCTTGGCTCACTGCAGCCTCAACCTCTCAGGCTCAGGTGATCTTCCCACCTCAGCCTCCCAAGTAGCTGGAACTAGAGGTGTGCCCCACCACACCCAGCTAATGTTTTTTCTTTTTGTAGAGATGGGGTTTCACTATGTTGCTCAGGCTGGTCTTGAACTCCTGGGTTCAAGAACTCCTTCTCTGTCGGCCTGCCAAAGTGCTGGGGGATTACAGGCATAAACCATTGCTTCTGGCCTCCTGTATTAGTTTTCAGGGTTATATAACAAATTATCACAAATTAAGCTGCCTAAAGCCACACCCATTTATTAGTCCACAGTTTTGTACGTCAGAAGTCTAGGCCTGGTGTACATGGCTGGATTCTCTGCTCAGGGTCTCACAGGAGTAAAATCCAGGTACTGCATGGGCTGCCTTCTCATCTGGAGCTCAGGGTCCTTCTCCAAGCTCACATGGTTGAGGCAGAATTCAGTTCCTGTGACTAGAGAACTGAGGCTCCATTTCCTTGCTGGCTGTTAGCCGGGGGCTGCTCTTAGCTCACTGAAACCACCCACACTTCTTGCCACAAAGCCCTCTCCATCTTCAAGGCCACCAATGGAGGGTTTTTCATGTATCACACTTCAAATCTCTTTCACCAGGAAGAGCCCAGTTTCTTTTAAAGGCTCACCCAATTAGGTCAGATTTACCTAGGATAACCTCCCTTTTCTAACTGATTTGGGAACTCAATTGCCTCTGCAAACTCCTATCACAGCAGCCCCTTGATTTGTGTTTGATTGAATAACTGGGAGAAGGTGTGTGGCACTTCAGGGTGCAGGAATTTGGAAAGGCTGTCTCTGAATTCTGCCTACCACACCATGCCTCACTTTTACCCAATTCCTTATTTGAAGAACACCAGTGGAAGTCATGCTTTAGGTTTCAGGGGGAATTATGCCAGATTGAGTTTGCCTCTTGGTAAAACAGTAGCCAATGGGACTTTGTGCATTCCCTTTGATGAGGACACGAATTTTTCACCCATATCAAAGATAAAAGTGTATACTGACGGAAGAAAGAGAACTGTGCCAGATATATTCTATTTATGCCCCCAGATCTCTTTCCTCTTCTCTCTCTGCCCAAGTAGATGGACCTGTGTTGATTACATCAATGGCTTCCCTTGCCCTTTGACTCTGTTTGCTTTATCAAGCAGGGAGGTCTAGGAGGAGATTAGAGGGAGAAAAGAGAGTAAGGTCAGGTTATTTATTTCTCGGGCTTCCTCCCTGTAGGCTTGCCTTGGCTACCTGTCTCCCACAGCCGGGGGCTTCTGCTCCTCTGAGGACAGTTATGACTCTCTCCTCCTGGATTCCAGTAACTCCTGTGCCCCTCATCACCCTTGTAGGCCTCAGAGGCCCTAGGTTGCTGCAGCATCCCCTGTATCTCCTCTAGATTCTGCCTACACCTTCATAAATAGTCCTGTTATTAAATCTCCTGAATTATCCTAATTTGAGCGTACCATCTGTTTTTTGTTTGGACTCTGACTGATTCAAGAACCTATTAAGAGATAGACACAGGAATGTGGCAGATGGAAATACAAATATTACTTTTATTACCATCAAAACTGATACTGGACAATATGGCTTAGGTCTGCTAGGCAGACAGGTTTGCTAATATTTCACTCCTGAGGTCAACTGCAAGGGCCAGCTCCTGTAAAACTTAGGGGCAGGCATGGAGGCAGAGCAGGGTGCATGCTTTTTCACAGAGGGGAGGGAGGATGTGGCTGAGCTGAGCGTTTCGGCTTCTTCTTCTGCCAAAGTTACCCACCAGTTGAGTCACTTCCCATCCCCAGGGTAAGACTGGGAAGGTGGGGCAAGAGGCCAGGAGCCTTATTCTCAAAGGCTCCTTCCACAAAGGAACAGAGTCCCAAGAGTGCCAATATTTTGGATAGTGAATGACACTTTAAATAAAATCGAAAGATAAGCAAAAACAACTAAACGTTTAATATTCAGAGTTTTTATAAAGGACTCCTCTAAACTGATTAATTAAACACTGAGAATCCAACTGATAGCCAAGCAGAGTGGCTCACGTCTGTAATCACAGCACTTCGAGAGGTTGAGGTGTGAGGATCACTTGAGGCCAGTGGGTTTGAGACTAGCCTGGGCAAAAATAGCAAGACCCCATCTCTACAAAAAAATATAAAAATTAGCTGGTGTGCTCCTGTAATCTCAGCCACTTCGGAAGTTGAGTAGGGAGGATCGCTTGAGTCCAGGAGTTCAAGGTTACAGTTGTGCCACTGCACTCCAGCCTGGGCTACAGAGCGAAATCTTATCTCAAAAAAAAAAAAAAAAAAAAAAAAAAAGAAGGGGGAAGAAGACTTCAAATAAGCAACTCACAGAATTTTTATTATTATTACTCCTGAGGTTGAACATCTATCCAGATACTAATGGCCAATAAATATCTGGAGAGATGTTCAACCTCAGGACTAGTTGAGGACTTGATTCTTACAAATGTTTTTTCCCCTTCAGGTTGGTAAACATTTTGAAGACTGACATTATCCAGTGTTGATGAAGACACGGGGAAACAGACACTCTTAGGGGCTGTTTAGTAGGAATATAAGTTGATAAAACTGAAGGACAATTTGGTAGTGAATTTGAACCTTAAATGTGCATATCTTTTGACCCAGAAAGTCCACTTATGGGGACCTAAGTTGGAGAAATATGCATATTTGTATGCCACAAGAAAGCATATACAAGGATGTGTATTGCTTGTTATAGTAAAGATTTGGAAACAATATTGTTACCTATCAGTAGGGAAACAATAAAAACATATCTTTAATATAAACACAGTTAAAAGACTGGCTAAAGGGAGAGAGCACAATAAGGTAAATTGATTTTATTTTTTTATTTTTGAGATGGAGTCTTGCTCTGTCATCCAGGCTGGAATACAGTGGCACAATCTCAGCTCACTGCAACCTCTGCCTCTCAGGTTCAAGTGATTCTCCTGCCTCAGCCTCCCAAGTAGCTGGGACTACAGGCGCGTGCCACCACGCCTGGCTAATTTTTGTATTTTTAGTAAAGACGGAGTTTCACCATGTTGGCCAGGCTGGTCTCAAACTCCTGATCTCAGATAATCCACCCACCTTGGCCTTCCGAAGTGCTGGGATTACAGGCGTGAGCCACTGCGCCTGGCCTGATTTTATTTTTTTAAGGGAAGACTTCCTATATATATTGCTAAGGGGAAAAACCAAGTTGTAAAAAATACATACATAACACCATGGGTAAAATTCATGAGTGTAAACGTTAAACGAGGGAAGGATAGGATTGTATAGTCAGGGTTACTGAGATTTTTTCCAAATTACAAACTTAATGTAAAAACTGTTTACACCTGTACCCTTTGAGTTATATAAATGCTGGTTGTATTTAAGTTTGCATGTGGTTGAGTGTGCCGTTAGTTACCATTCCATAAGTTGAGACTGCCAACGGCCTTTGTGTGTTACCAACAGCATGCAAATGTAAGGGAGGGGCCCAGAAAGCTTTCTGGATGAGATCCAGAATATTACCATCCAGGAATAGAATATAAACTAAAGATACAGGGCCGGTGATAGGAACTTCCTTTTAAAGACAAAAATGTATAACATGGAACAGCAAATATTATAATATTCTTCTAAGAATATAGATGATAGCTCATGCAAGCACAAATTTTCTAAAGTGACTCAATGCTGTTTTGTATAATGCTATTATTATTCAATGTACTGTGTGTGAGATGATTCTGTTTAAATCTACTGAAATTTTAGTTATAGAGTTCTAACGTAGATGTACCATGGATATTCCCGTATGAATGCTTGGATATAATAGAAAACTATGAAAGAAAAATTTTACCCAAGATTTAGTTTCCTTTTTGACATTGTTACAAGCTGTCATGAATCCATATAATATGGACTATTACTGGTAAAATTGAGTAAAGTAGGAAAGAAAAATTCCGAAGCTTCAGAAATGCAGGCTCAATGGCTCAAATAATAATAATAATAATAATAATAATAATAGAGTGACACTTGAATGTTGATATTCCTAAATCTAGACAGCTATAACTGAACACATGGTTGGGTGTGAAAATGTATAACATGATATATGGAATCTGATTTGAGCAGACTGTAGGAAAGTAGTAGAAAGATTAGTAGCTCAAACAAGAAAGTTGAATAGAAATGAGGATGCTCTTGTTTAGAACAAGATAGGAAAGAGTTTAAAGAAGACTGGATGAAATAAAACACATTAGTATAATGTGTGAAAGACAAAGATTGCTCTTAGACACTGAAGTCCCTAATTCTCTGTCCCAACCTCCACTGTAAGTTATATGAAATCATATAAATTCATAAATTGATATAAATACATAGCTCCAAAGCCCCAGATTTTGGGTCTTTAAATTTCTTTTTACCGAGAGATCCAAGTATTTCCTGCAATGTGCACAATGCTAGATCTTTGGATGGGAAAAGCAAGTTAGTTCTGGGTTATCTTGATTTTGGAAACAGTTAAGATGAAGTAAGAAGGCCAACCTGGCCAGGCACGGTGGCTCACGCCTGTAATCCCAGCACTTTGGGGAGGCCGAGGCAGGCAGACCACGAGGTCAGGAGATCGAGACCATCCTGGCGAACACGGTGAAACCCCGTCTCTACTAAAAATACAAAAAATTAGCCAGGCGTGGTGGCGGGCACCTGTAATCCCAGCCACTCAGGAGGCTGAGGCCGGAGAATGGCGTGAACCTGGGAGGTGGAGTTTGCAGTGAGCTGAGATTGTGCCACTGCACTCCAGCCTGGGCGACAGAGTGAGACTCCATCTCAAAATAAATAAATAAATAAATAAATAAATAAATAAATAAATAAAATAATAAAAAAAAGAAGGCCAACCTGGTTGATTCCCTTACAGAAGCTCCAAGTGCTAAACACAACGCCTCTCTTGTTTTTTCTTTGCCAGTTCTCTTTGTACAGTTAGCTCTGGCTGACTGTCCCCATGAGTATGGTTCTATTAGGATGGAGAAAAGAGGAAACATATATCAGATGGGCAACCTGCAACATCTGAAAGAGGTATTGTGGCTGGGCCAGCTTGGGTCAGGTGCCCACTCACTGACTAATCACTATGACTCAGAAGAAAGAATCATATAAGAAGATGATAGTTCCATTCACACATTAAGGTGAGGAAGTGGTGAAAGTGATATAGTTCCCCCAAACAAGGGAATTGTTCCTAGAAAAAGAAAGAGATCCTCTATTAATAATCAATTGTGACTAATAAATTACCCTGAGACTCAGTGACTTAAAACAGCAAACATTTCCTACCAAAGAGTTTCTGTGGGTCAGGAGACCAGGTATAGTTTAGCTGGGTATCTCTTACAAGGCTGTAGGCAAAATGTGGGCCAGGGGACAGGGATTTTAAGGCTCAATCGAGGGAGGATCTGCTTCTGAGCTCACTCACGTGGCTGTTGGCAGGCCTCAGGTTCTTGCCAGCTGTTGGCTAGTGTATTAGCTTGGGCTGTGATAACAAAATACCATAGACTGGGTGGCTTCAGCAATAGTCATGAATTTCACACAGCTCTGGAGGCTGGGAAGTCCAACACCAAGGTGCCTGCAGATTTGGTTCCTAGTAATGGCTTTCTTCCTGGCTTGCAGATGCTGCCTTCTCAATGTGTCCAGAGAGAGAGAGGGGGGGGGGGGGTGGCGAGCAAACTCTGGTTTCTCTTCCTCTTCTTACAGGGACACTTATCCCATCATGGGATCCCACTCCCATGACCTTATCTAGACCTAGTCACCTCCCAAAGGCCTCATTCCTAAATGCCATCACATTAGTGGTTAGGACTTCAACATATGAATTTTGGGGAAACGCAAACACTCAGTCCATAACAGCCAGAACATCAGTTCCTTGACACATAGGTGTTTCCACAGGGCAGCTCACAACATGGCAGTGGGTTTTCCTCAGAACAAGTGAGTGAAAGAGTGAAAGGAGCCAAGACAGAAGCCACAGCCTTTTTGCAATGTGGTCTCTGAGACGACATCACACCACTTCTGTAATATTCTGCTTGTTTGAAGTGAGTTGCTAGGTCCAGCTCACAAACAAGGGAAAGGCGGTACATGGGGGCATGAATACCAGGAGACAGAGATAGAAGGAACCACTTTTTGTTTGTTTGCTTTATTTATTTTCTGAGATGGAGTCTTACTCTGTTACCCAGGCTGGAGTACAGAGGCGTGATCTCTGCTCACTACAACCTCCACCTCCCAGGTTCAAGCAATTGTCCTGCCTCAGTCTCCAGAGTAGCTGAGATTACAGGCACGCACCATCACGCCCAGCTAATTTTTGTATGTTTAGTAGAAATGGGGTTTCCCCATGTTGGCCAGGCAGATCTTGAACTCCTGACCTCAAGTGATCCACCCGCCTCAGCTTCCCAAAATGTTGGGATTGTAGGTGTGAGCCACCCGCCTGGCTAATTTTAATTTTTTAAAATTTTTCATAAGTTATTGGGGGATGGGTGGTATTTGGTTACATGAGTAAATTCTTCAGTGGTGATTTATGAGTAGTATATGCTACACCCTATTTGTAGTCCTTTATCCCTCACCTCCTCCCACTCTTCCCCCCAAGTCCCCAAAGTCCATTGTATCATTCTTATGCCTTTGCATCCTTGTAACTTAGCTCCCACATATCAGTGAGAACATACAATGTTTGGTTTTCCATTCCTGAGTTATTCCACTTAGAATAAGTCTCCAATCTGATCCAGGTCACCGCAAATGTTATTACTTCATTCTTTTTTATGGCTGAGTAATATTCCACCATATATATATAATATAATATATATTATAGACATATATACTATATAATGCAATATATATTATAGACATATATACTATATAATATAATATATATATATCACAGTTTCTTTATCCACTTGTTGATTAATGGGCATTTGGGTTGGTTCCACAATTTTGCAATTGTGAATTGTGCTGCTATAAACATGTGTGTGCCAGTATATTTTTCGAATAGTAATTTCTTTTCCTCTGGGTAGATACCCAGTAGTGGGACTCCTGGATCAAATGGTAGTTCTACTTTTAGTTCTTTATGGAATCTCCACACTGTTTTCCATTGTGGTTGTACTAGTTTACATCCTACCAGCAGTGTAGAAGTGTTCCTTATTCACCGCATCCATGCCAACATCTACTATTTTTTGATTTTTTGATTATGGCCATTCTTGCAAGAGTAAGGTGGTATCACATTGTGGTTTTGATTTGCATTTCCCTGATCATTGGTGATGTTGAGCATTTTTTCATATATTTGTTGGCCATTTGTATATCTTCTTTTGAGAATTGTTTATTAATGTCCTTAGCCTACTTTTTGATGGGATTTTTTTTTCTTACTGATTTGATTGAGTTTGTTGTAGATTCTGGATATTAATCCTTTGTCAGATGTATAGACTGTAAAGATTTTCTCCCACTCTGTGGGTTGTCTCTTTACTCTGCTGACTCTTCCTTTTGCCATGCAAAAGCTCTTTAGTTTAATTAGATCTCAGCTATTAGTCTTTGTTTTTATTGCATTGGCTTTTGGGTTCTTGGTCATGAAATCCTTGCCTAAGTCAACATCTAGAAGGGTTTTTCCAATGTTATCTTCTAAAGTTTTTATAGTTTCAGGTCTTAGGTTTAAGTCCTTAATCCATCTTGAGTTGATTTTTGTAATAAGGTGAGAGATGAGGATCCAGTTTCATTCTCCTACATGTGGCTAGCCAATTATCCCAGCACCATTTGTTGAAAAGGGTGTCCTTTCCCCAGTTTATGTTTTTATTTACTTTGTCGAAGATCAGTTGGATATAAGTATTTGGGTTTATTTCTGGGTTCTCTATTCTATTCCATTGGTCTATATGTTTATTTTTATACCAGTACCATGCTATTTTGATGACTGTGGCCTTAAAGTATAGTTTGAAATAAGGTAGTGTGATGCCTCCAGAATTTTTCTCTTTGCTTAATCGTGCTTTGGCTATGCGGGCTCATTTTTGGTTCCTGTGAATATTAGAATTGTTTTTTCTAACTCTGTTAAGAATGATAGTGGTATTTTGATGGGGATTGCATTGAATTTGTAGATTGCTTTTGGTAGTATGGTCATTTTCTTTTTTTCTTTTTCTTTTTTTTTTTTGAGACGGAGTCTTGCTGTGTCGTCCAGGCTGGAGTGCAGTGGCATGATCTCGGCTCACTGCAACATTCGCCTCCCAGGTTCAAGCTATTCTCCTGCCTCAGCCTCCCTAGTACCTGGGGCTACAGGCGTGCACCACCACGTTCAGCTAATTTTTGTATTTTGAGTAGAGATGGGGTTTCACCATATTGGCCAGGCTGGTCTCAAACTCCTGACCTTAAGTGATCTGCCCTCCTTGGCCTCCCAAAGTGTTGGGATTATAGGCATGAGCCACCGCATCTGGCTGACAGTATGATCATTTTCACAATATTGATTCTACCTATCCATGAACATGAAATGTGTTTCCATTTGTTTGTGTTATCTATAATTTCTTTCAGCAGTGTTTTGTAGTTTTCCTTGTAGAGGTCTTTGAACTCCTTTGTTAGGTATATTCCTAAGTTGTTTTTTTTTTTTTTTTTTTTTTCAGCTATTGTAAAAAGGGGTTGAAATCTTGATTTGATTCTCTGCTTGGTCACTGTTGGTGTATAGAAGAGCTACTGATTTGTGTACATTAATCTTGTATCCGGAAACTTTGCTGAATTCTTTAATCAGTTCTAGGAGCTTTCTGGAGGAGTCCTTAGGGTTTTCAAGGTAAACAACCATATTGTTAGCAAACAGGGACAGTATGACTCCCTCTTTACCAATGTGGATGCCCTTTATTTCTTTCTCTTGTCTGATTGTTCTGGCTAGGACTTCCAGGACCATGCTGAAGAGGAGTGGTGAGAATGGGCAGCCTTGTCTTGTTTCCATTCTCAGAGGGAATGCTTTCAACTTTTCCCCATTCAGTATTATGTTGGCTGTGGGTTTGTCATAGATGGCTTTTATTACATTAAAGTATGTCCCTCATATGCCAATTTTGCTGAGGGTTTTAATCATAAAGGGATGCTGGATTTTGTTGAATGCTTTTTCTGCATCTATTGAGATGATCATGTGATTTTTGTTTTTAATTCTTGTTTATGTGGTGTATCACATTTATTGACTTACATATGTTAAACCATCCCTGCATCCCTGGAATGAAACCCACTTGATCGTGGTGGATTATCTTTTTGATATGTTGTTGGATTCGGTTAGCTAGTATTTTGTTAAGGATTTTAGCATCTATGTTCATCAAGGATATTCATCTGTAGTTTTCTTTTTTAGTTGTGTCCTTTCCCGGTTTTGGTATTAGGGTGATGCTGCCTTCATAGAATGAATTAGGGAGTGTTCCTTCCTTCTCTGTCTTGTGGAATAATGTCAAAAGGATTGGCACCAATTCTTGGAATGTCTGGTAGAATTCTGCTGTGAATCCGTCTGGTCCTGGACTTAATTTTGTTGGTAATTTTTAAATTACCATTTCAATCTTGCTGATTGCTCTGTTCAGAGTATCTAATTCTTCCTGATTTAAGCAAGGAGGGTTGTATTTTTCCAGGAATTTATCCACTTCTAGGTTTTCTAGTTTATGTGCATAAAGATGTTCATAGTTGCCTTGAATGATCTTTTGTATTTCTGCAGTGTCAGTGGTAATATTTCCTGTTTTGTTTCTTAGTGAGGTTATTTGGATTTTCACTCTTCTTGGTTAATCTTGCTAACGGTCTATCGATTTTATTTTATTTTATTTTATTTTATTATTTTTTGTGACAGGATTTTGCTCTGTCACCCAGGCTGGACTGCAGTGGTGCAATTATGGCTCACTGCAGCCTGGACCCCCCAGACTCAAACGATCTTCCCACCTCGGCCTCTGGAGTAGCTGGGACTACACACACATGCCACCATGCTTGGCCAATTTTTATATTTTTGTCGAGATGGGGTTTCACTAGGTTGCAAAGGCTGGTCTCAAACTCCTGGGCTCAAGTTATTCTCCTGCCTCAGCCTCCCAAAGGGCTGGGATTACAGGTGTGAACCACCCGCTCTGACCCATTGGGACCATTTTACAGGCTGCCTGCCATAGGTTCTGGGCAGATAATACAATAAAAGATCACTATACTGAGCAGTGGCAAGTTGAGTCTAAGAAGTGATCATTATAATTCAAACCAGACAAACAATACAAACAAGCTGAACCTGTAGAAAAATCTTGAGATTATAATGATACCACAATGAGGATGTTAATATCAAATGTGCTAACAGACGGCAGTAAATGCATACAGGTTTTAAAAATGTGTTTTTATTAAATATAAAACAGATATAAAATGATATTTATAAAATATATGTTAACTCTAAAGAAGAGTAGTAAAGTTAACATACATGAATGTGCTATCCAAGGTAAGAGAAAGGATAACTAATGCTTTCAAAGGCTCCAATGCTACCCTCTTCCGTCCTCCTCTAGAGGTCGTCACCATTATGCTGAATTTTGTGATAATTATTCACTTGTTTTTCATTGTTTTACCAGTGATATCCATATTCCTACACAAGATACTGTTGATTTTCCCTGCCTTTGACTTTTTATCAATGGAATCACGCTGTATGTATTTCTCTGTGATTTGCTTCTTCCTCTAGAGATTATGTTTCTGAGATGTATCCATTTGATGCTTTCATAATGATGTTTTTCAGTTCCAGTTAAACTTCACTAAGCTCTTCAGATATTGTCCTGTGTGCAAGGTGGGATAAGACATAGCCGAAGGTGAATAAAGCAAATAATTTTCATGGACATTGCACTCCTTATATATTTATTTGGGCATATTATGTGAAAGTGTTGTAAGGGAATTAAGGGGTAAGTGAGTCATGTATGTCTAGTTTATACATAATCTTGTGTTAATAAGAACAAACTCAGTTTTATCATTTGAGCCACCAGCTTTCTCTTGTACAACATGGTATGACTGTACTATTACACAACTCACCTATGTATGTATGTATGGACATTTGAGTTAGTTCCATCTTTTTGCTACATAAGTAGTTCTGCTGTGAACATCACTTTACTTTTTGCCTGGTCCACTTGTGCAAAACTTTCTTCAGAGGATACACCTGGGAAAGGAACTGTTGGATCAAAGGCATATCAGCCTTAAGAGACAAGGCCAAATTGTTTTCCAAGGAGGTTATAGTGATTTACACTCCTATCAGCAGTTGTTCCAAATCCTATCCAATATTTGATAATGTCTTTTTTTTTTTTTGCCAATCTGAAAGGCATAAAATAGAATTTCATTGAGGTTTTGATTTGCATTTCACATGAGTCGTAATATGTTTTACTGCATTGCCAAATGTTATCCAGTGATCAAATGAGACTCTGAACTCTGTACTAAAGTTTTTGCCATTATCCATGCAACTATTTATAAATTGTTGTTACTTTAATACCACACCTGTGCAAATTATTTGGTTAAAAGCTAAATACATATCTGTGAAGTACAATAAAGCCGGAAAAAAAGGCAAATGCAAAGAATCCAAACTTGTGATAACTTAGTCTCATGCCTGTGTTGCGAGGTGGGATAAGATATAGCCAAAGGTGAATAAAGCAAATAATTTTCATGGACATTGCACTCCTTATATATTTATTTGGGCATATTATGTGAAGGTGTTGTAAGGGAATTAAGGGGAAAGTGAGTCATGTATGTCTAGTTTATACATAATCTTTACTGCCCTAAGGGATGTCAAAGGAAAAAAGGGGTGGACCATTGGGAGTTGGACACATTTTGTTTCTGATGCAGAGCTCAGCAGATGGTGGTGCTTTCAACATCATAAATGGAATTTGCATACTCAGAGATCAACAGTGAGGTGGTAATAAAGGAATTACTTCCTCTGGATGTTACTCTGTATTGTTGATTTTGGATTGCACACACACTAAAGTTGGGATTGATTCCAATGTTAAGCTTAGTGAGATCTTGACAGGACGATACCCAAGAAACACATTCCAAGACAAGGCAAAGGTCCTTATAAAACCAGTTGCAAATGAGCAAGAAATCAGGTGATCAGTGTCAGTTGGCAGCAGTCTGTTCTTGGAGGCAGAGCTGAAGAAATGGAACCGTCTAAGCATTTGGGTTCACCACGGGATCAGGCTGGATCCCTGGTGTCTGAGTTAGCCTCATTTGAGATGGAGTTGAGTGTTGACAGAACAATCAGTGGAAGCTGGGTGTTCCTAATGTTGTACTTTCAGCTTTTCTGTCAAAGTTAGCACAGACGATAGATCAAGATGACGTTTACTCATGAACTGTTGGGATATAGATTTCTATTTTTCAAAGGAAATTTAAGACATCAATAACTTAGATATGTTCCTATTTTTGACCATGTAATTCTACCCCTAAGAACCTGCCCAATCAGGTGGGTTATTGTAGATGAAAGTAAAATCATTCAAATTATCTCAAGAAACATTAAGATGCTATACAGACAAAGAAACCCAGGAAAGTCTAAGCATCCCAGCCTTAAGTGCACAGACCTGGGGGCAGCTATGGGTTTGGGCACCCCTGGGACGACATGGGTTTCTCAGTGTGCTACCTCTATTCACAGGACTTGGTTCCCCTCCTTTCCGCTCTAGCTTTTCTTTACCATAGGACTCTGTCTTATTTCGTTTCTACAGCCCAGTCACCTTCTGGCAACACCACCTGTTGACTCTCAGCATTTCTTTGTTTGAACTCTTGATTGGTTATCTTTCCAAACCACGCAAGTAAGAGGTCTTTGACCAGTCTATGGATTGGCTGTCCTGGGATCAGATGACCTCCCTGGTCCAATCAGCTGAGGCTAAGGCTAAGCGATGACAGCTCACCCATAGCTGCTCAATGGTGCCGTTTCCCTTGCAAAAGACAAACGGTGTGAACGGGCCAACACTGTGATGGACATCTCTAGAAAAAGACTTGAAAAAGAATCAGAGATAGGGACTAAGAAGTGCATGAAAGTGCGCTTGCAGCGCGCGCGCACACACACAATATCCAACCACAAAGTACAATAAATGACTTGCTGCTTAGGTGTGCAACAATGAGCAGCGAAGGCACAGATTTTGAAGGCTATTGGAAAACACGAGGAAATGCTCACAAAATAATATTCCATGAAAAAGGGTTATAAAACCGCATATACCGAATGATCACAATTTCCAAAGAAAAAAACTGCATATTTTAAAATTTGGACGGGAAAGCTAACAGGCTAGTGGTATGATAACTCGTGGTATAAAAGTGCTTCTTTATTTGGTTATACAGCTTTCAAATGTTGCTTAACGAACAGATAGCATTTTTATAAACAGAGGAAAGACTCAGTATTAAAGTGCACGTCCCATCATTGCAACCTGGCCCTCGGGCAGCCAGCTCTCTCTGGCCCCGCGTCCGGCTTTCAGGTCCGGGAGCCCGGCCTCTCCACCTTCTCCCGGCGCGGGCCCCGCTCCTTTTCCGGCCGCCCTCGCCCCGCCCCTTCGCCTCTCCCCGCGCTCCCTCTCTCGCTCACGGAAGGCGCTTTTCGCGAAGGCCCGGATTTTTACAGCACTTCGCTTTTCTAACCCCGAAGAGTGCACGTTTGTTCGCAGGGCCAGCAAGGAGAGCCCCGCCCCGCCCCGCCCGCCGCCTTTGGCGCCCTCGGACTCTGCCCGGCCCGGCCTCCCCAGGCATGGCGCCGCTGCGCTTCTCCGCCAATCTGTCCTGGCTATTCCCCGAGCTCCCTGGCCTCCCTGCGCGGCTGCGGGCCGCGGGCAGCTCGGGCTTCGAGGCCGTCGAGGTGGCCTGGCCGTACGCGGAGCCGCCTGAGGCGCTGGCGCGCGCCGCGCGAGAAGCGGGGCTGCGGCTTGTGCTGATCAACACGCCGCCAGGTGCGCCGCGGGCCGGGAGGCTGGTGGGGGACGGGGCGCGGGCAGGGGAGTGCCCGAGTCGGGGGCTGAGGCCCGTTCTCTCTGCAGGAGACCAAGAGAAGGGGGAAATGGGGCTGGGGGCCGTCCCCGGGAGACAGGCGGCCTTCCGAGAGGGGCTGGAGCAGGCCGTGCGATACGCCAAGGCCCTGGGCTGTCCCAGGTACCCCGCCTCCACCCCAAGCCCCACCCCTCTGTGACCCATGACCCTGCCGCAGGTTCAGGGAGTCGAGGACCTGAGGTCTGAGACGCCCAGAAGTCTGAGCCCACTGGCCTATCTCCGCCTCTGCGGTCCTGGTCCTTTGTAAATTGCCTTTTGTATTTTATCTGTCCTGTGCCAGTCTGTTTGCCACTCTTTCATGCTCACCCCATGCTGGGATCCCATGCTGGGAGCTCAGTCTGCCTAGGAAGATAGGAGAGTAAATATATGCAGTGATCCATTTGAGGACAGCCCTATTCCAGGAAGCTGTGGGAGCAGGGGTAGGCACCTAACCCTGTCTGGATCAGAGAAAGCTGCTTACAGGTAGTGATGCTTGGACTGTCTTCAAGGAGTGGGCATTGCTTGATGGGCAGAAGGTAAAGTATTCCCGGCAAGGGTGCTGTGGCAAGAGGCAGCCTGGTATGTTCAGCAGTGTTCCTAAGGCTGTACATATATGTAGCCTGTTGGGGTGGGGAGGCCTGGAATGTCTGTTCAGAGCTGGCTGTGGCTGATAAAATCAGGGGATGATGGGAGGAGGTGGACAGCTCAAATGGGGCTGATCAAATGTCAAATCCTGCAGAGGCCAAACAGGCTCAGAAGGAACTAGCAAGAGGGGATCACTACTGGTCAATGGTGGGGGCAGAAAAAAGATGGGAAGAGTCTAAGTAGTAGATGCAAGGAGAGGAAGTAGAGACAGCAGCACGGAATACCTGAGAAGGGCAAGCAAGAGTCAGGATAATTTTTAAAGGTGAGACTTTAGCAGGTTATAGGTTGAGGAGAAGGACCGAGGGAAGGAAAGGTGGAAAGTACTGGAGGCAGGGGGCGGTGGGTGGACGCTGAGGTGTCTGGGAAAGGGCTTCCCCTCGGCCGTTACTGAAGTGTCTCTGAAAAGTGCTGGGATGCCTGGGCATCGTGGCTCAGGTGCCATGGACTGGAGACCTGGGAGACAGGCAAGGGCCAGCAGAGTCAGGGAATCCTGGAAGAGGTGCAGAGAGCCAAGGGAGGCAAGGCCTCCAGTCCATCTTCCTCACAGGATCCACCTGATGGCTGGCCGAGTACCCCAGGGAGCTGATCGAATAGCAGTCAAAGCTGAGATGGAGATGGTTTTTCTGGAGAACCTGAGGCATGCAGCTGGGGTTTTGGCTGAGGTGAGAAAGGTGGAAACACACATGTACTTACATGTCTTTGTGGGTGTGCGGAGGAGGGGGTGCACAGTGGGGACAGCACGTGAGGCTGCCAGCCTAGGTCAGAGGGACAGGTGAGGGCCTTGACCAGTGACTGATGGGAGACGAACTTGGGAAGGAGCTCTATTCACAGCACCCGACATGCTGCTAGGAGGACCTCGTGGGACTGCTGGAGCCCATCAATACCCGCATCACTGACCCCCAGTACTTCCTGGACACGCCCCAGCAGGGTATGACCCCAGCCCTGTCTCTTTCTGTCCCTTTTGATTCCTGTGCTCTCCTCGAGGCTCACGGCCCCCTCCCTGGCTTCTCTTACAGCGGCAGCCATCTTACAGAAGGTGGGAAGACCCAACCTCCAATTACAAATGGTAAGTGGAAGAAAGGGGGTACTTTGAAGACTGGAAGGAGGGTGGGGCCTGCGGGGTCTTGGACTGTAGTATCCTCTTCCCCAGGACATATTCCACTGGCAGATCATGGATGGGAACCTGACAGGAAACATCCGGGAGTTCCTGCCCATTGTTGGTGAGAGGAGCTTCCTGTGCCCTCCCACCCTTTCAATCCCCACATCTGTTCTTCAGGCCCTGGCAGGAGCCTAGACCCCACATTTGTCCACATCTGTCCCCAGGGCATGTGCAGGTGGCACAGGTCCCAGGCCGAGGGGAGCCCAGCAGCCCCGGAGAGCTGAATTTCCCCTATCTGTTTCAACTGCTGGAAGATGAAGGCTACAAAGGCTTTGTGGGCTGCGAGTATCAGCCTCGAGGTGAGGGGTGGCCCTGGGGAAGGGAGCTCTGGAGGGACTGGACAGGGGCTGTTTTCTCCTTGTGGGCTGAGATGCTCAGGCCTCCCTCTCCCTACAGGAGACACAGTAGAGGGCTTGAGTTGGCTACGTTCATACTGGGATAGGCGGGGCCACCCCGAGGTGGCCAGTGAGGGCCTGCACACCACCCACATGCCTCCAGACAGCGAGTGAGATCCCATCTCCTCCTCTGCATTAAAGATGACCCGCCGAACATTGTCTTATGTCTCTGTTATGGGGTGGGGGGACACATAGTGTCTAACACTTCAGTTTCTCTGTTGCTTCCCTCCCATTGAGAAGCCAGCGCCAGGGTTGCTGTGGAGATGGGAGAGCTTCTGAGCCCACCTTCTCATTAAAGGATGAGAAACCCAGGGTCTGAGAGCAAAGGGACTTGACAGTGGCCACAGGTGCTTCAAAGGCAAAGCTGGGATTGGAACCCAGTTGTCATCTCAATGGGAATGTCCAGCAGTGATGTCCAAGTGGGAGGTGAAGACCCGAGGGCTCAAGGGACACAGGTGGCTGATCATAGTCAAAGGCTGGAGGGCAGGATCAGGTAAAGGAGCTCTAGGGGGTAAGTTTTTGCCACCCCGTGTGAACTCCCGAGACTACCAGGTGGGCAGAAAGGAGTACCCCAGAAGGGCCCAAGGGGTCCTTGGGTTGACCTGACCCTCTGAAGTCCTGGATGGGTCACTGGCTGTGGGTGTTTGAGGAGGGCAGTTCCTGCTGCCAGGCTGGGGCAGCAGACCCCCAAGACATAGTTACAAAGCCTTTGGTGTCACTCAGTGTCTGACGTGCCCTGGGGCCCAGAAGGGCTAGTCAGTCCTGCCTCTGGCGGGCAATCTTGTAGACCCACGATTCGAGGAACAGTGACATGCAGTGGTCCAGTCCACTCTCTCAGAGGAGGCGGGTCCAGAGGGTGAAACAGGCTGTGTTGATGACAGACTCCAGGTGGTGGTAGGTGGAGACCAGTTGGGCAGGGGGGCTCTCGCTGTCCTGAGGCTGTACTGGGAAGGGCTCTCGAAAAACCACTGTCAGAGACTGTGGGGAACATGGTGGGGGTGTGCTGGTGAGAGGAGGGCATGGGTGGGGACAGGAGGCAGGGCTCAGAAAGGGTGGGCACCCCAACCCAGCAGGCTCCGTACATTTGGGGCACGGCCTTCCACAAGGCTGACACAAATCCCCCGACTTGTTCTCACCGTCTTTCCTAAGTGGGAGTCCAGAAACACCAGCACAAAGCAGTCAGTGAACTTCTGATTCAGCACAACCTGCAGTGAAAAGATGAGAAGGGGACTGAGGTCTCTCTCCTGCGAGGTGACACAGACCCTTCCACAGGGCATCCTGAGGTGAAGGGAGGATGAGGAGAGGCCTACTTCCATCTCCACACCTCACCCTGCCTGTACCCCAAGGTCACATAGAACCATGTCTCCAAATTGAGCCTCAGTCCTCATCCTCGCTGGCTTGCCGGTCAGCCCATCTGAGCTGCGTCAGAATGAGGGGTAACAGTAGATCCTGGAGGCCCCACACACAGCCTGGTACGCTGAAGCCAATCAATGGAGAGTGCTGTACCCCTGGCACAACCTCCTTGCCTCCTGTCCTGGGACTCCTCTCTGACCACCCCTGGGATTGTCCTGTCCCCTTATGTCTGTCTGCTCCCTAACACTCTGCTTAGTGATCCATCCTGGGATGATTTGCTCTCCCAAGGCTTCGGTTACCACCTGTTCACAGAGCTGCTGCCTACGACTCTCCTGAGCTTGAATCCCTGGTACCCACAAACCTTGCAGACAGTGAAGGGCCTTATGGACCCCCGACTCAACTTCCCCCAGGTTGGACTTGTCACCCTTCCCCAAAACCCACTCCTGCTCCAGCCTTCCCACCACCCACAGGGGCACCCCCCTCTATTCACAACCGCTGACACTACTGCAGCCTCATCCTAAGTGACCTCGGCTTCTCTGGGAGACCCTTCCTGCACCCTGAAATGAATCCTCTGCACAAGCACTGTGCTGCAGGACCCCTCACCTGGCTCCACCTCCTACTTTCTCACTTGAAATCTTCTCTCGTAACGCCTCTTCTCTTGAACCTCAGCTCTGGCCGGGCCCATCTCTGTGGGCTCCTTAATGCCCCATGCTCCACCACCACAGCTCTCTCTACCTGTCCTTTACAGCAGCGCTTTCAAACTTCAGTGTGCACACAAATCACCTGGGGAGACTGACAACCCGCAGATCCCGAGTCAGCAGTCTCAGATGTGGCCGGAGAGCCTGCGTTTCAGCAAGCTCCCAGGTGCTGCGGCTACTGGTCTGTGGACCACACTTTGAGTAACAAGGCTTCAAAGCCCAAGGGGTCCTTTCTGGGGCTTCAGCCTACTGACAAAGTTCTGAGAGCTCCTTGGGTTGTCAATTCCAGAGCCTGGCCCTCAGGATCTCAAGCCAAAGCTTGTGTTCTTGGTGAGTCTTTGAGGGCAGAGCTGCTCAGAGAATCACATACTGTAGCTCGACGCCCGGTACTGGACGGGTTTTACATGTATCTGTGGAGTCCCATTCTGTCTAGGCCTCCCTCCAGAGCAGAGCTTGCTTGGTCAGGCTGAGGGGCGCATCTGTCTGGTGAGGATTTCTGCTATGTTGTCCTTTTCAGAGGAAGCTCAAGGGGACTTACCAGGTACTGAGTTCCCAAGTCTGGGCTTTGGAAATGGCGACAACTCTGGGGGAAGCGGCTTAGGAGAACTTTGATCAGGCTCTGGTACCAGGAGACTGTCATGGATAGGAAGCAGTCCTGGGGGAGGAGCCACAGGCCTGAGTCTTCTGTGCCAGTCACCTCAGATTCCTGTGCTCTCTGCCCTGGCTGCCAGTGGAATTCCTGGCATCTACCCCAGCTCTTTCGGGAGCCCACAGTCCCTTACCAGCTGGGGGTCGATGTCCCCAATGGATTTGGTATGGACTGCTTCTAGGAGCTCCTCCAGCTCTGCCAGGGCCAGGCGCCCCCCTAGCCGCAGTCTATCAGGCCCTGGTGGCTCCAGCAAGAAGAGGCGCTTCCAAAGGGTGTCCCGACGGCAGTGCCCTCCAGCCAGCCGTACCAGCTGAGCCAGTCGTGCCCGTGCCATGCCCACCTCTGCAGCCAGTGGTGGGAACAGAGGAGCCGGTCCTGGCGCTAGAACAAGCCCTGAGGCCTCCCCAGGGCTGCCAGCTGAACTCCCAGGAGCCTCTGGCTCAAGGGGCAGTCTGGGTGGCTTCCGGAAGCGGCGCATGTCAGCAGTGAGCCTGGGGAAGAGCTCTCGCTGGCTGGTGAGCACCACGAAGAACTGTAGCCTGGAGTGGGGAACAGGGCAGGAGAGTGGCGGTCATAGCAAGAGACACACAGGGCAGGGTGGGGCAGGCTGGGAAATGGGCGTGTTCAAGGTAGGGGATCTGCTGACCGCAGAACGTGCCGCTCAGCCTCTCCTTGCTCCTCAAAGGGTGCAGCACAGTGACAGACAAGCAGAGACACATCAAAGTCATCCTGGTGGCGAAGTCCCTCAGAATCCAGGTAGGAGCCAGAGCTGTGCAGGACAGGTTGGGGAGATGTCAACTCTGGGGTTCTAATGAAACAAACCTCACCCTGCCCAAGAAAACACGGGTCTCCCTACTGCAAGTATGTCCCAGCCCCAGCTCCTGCAGCATGCATGCTGGATGCCCCTCCCAGCCTTACCTGTGCCATGCCGACACCAGGGCATACTCATTGTGTTCTGGGCCCCCTGGCCGGGCCATTCGCAATGGCTTCATGTGGTAAGAGCTGGCATGGTCAGCCACGTAGTTGTACAGCTGGTGGGCAGCGATGAGTGGTGTGGGGAGCTCCAATGTCCCTGAGGGGTAAGTAACAGGAGACAGCAGACACTAAGCCTAGGACAGACACACTGATCTGGTGGGGCACAGGGATGGGAGTCTTTAAAGCTCTGACTGGCAGGCAGAGTGGGTCTGCTTTCCTTAGGAGCTCCTGCATTCCTGTGGAACACTGAGATGGGACAAAAGTAACTCAGAGGGCAGGGAACATGTGACATGGGGTCCAAACTCTGGTAAGAAAGACACAGGACAGAAACATGGGGACATGATATGTGTGACATGAGGTAATTAACAACATGGGACCACTTGTCCAGGGAGGTAGTCCCACCAGCCCTGACCTGGAGGCACCTGTGGCCTGTTCTTTTTTGGGTTCACTGGCTTGCCCTTGGGCACTGACCTTGGTAAATGTGATTGCGGCCGAAGTGGGGTCCATCGGGGTGGTGGGCCAGGAAGTGTCGCAGGAAGGTGGTGAGGTGGTAGCCGTGCCGCAGCACCAGGTGGGCACCTAGCACGTGCTGGTGCACGAGGCGCAGATGGAAGTCATAGCTGAACGAGTGCACGTGCATCAGGTCCCGCACCTTGTCACACTCCTCTGTGAACAGCATGGACAGCTGGGGAGGCAGCAGCAGGAGACAGGGTTAGGGTGTGGCTGCACTGGCTGCCCAATACATGTTTCCTTCCTTCTGTGGAAAGAAGTGCAATTTTTCCCCTGCTGCTGTGGCCCAGTGGAATGCCCTCTGCCAGAATGGTTTCTGTGGGAAGGCCTCCCTTTTTCATACTGTATTGTAACTACTTCCATGAAACTAGGGCCATTTTGAGACACTGGGCCATTCTGCTGTATCCCAGATTCCACTAGGGTCTGCCACAGACCCTAGATGACTACAGGCCAGACCAGGCACTGTGCTGCCTCAGGGCTACAGCTGAACACACTTTGGATGACCGACAGGGTCAGCCTGGTAGTGAGTGCAGCTCACCAGAATGAGCACTGACCTAGCCAGGCCACAGCACTGCATCAGTCACTAAGCCAGCCTGCCCACTGCATTACTCTACTGCCCAGCAAATGAGACATGGAGCCATGCTGCCCACAGGACACTGGGGTGCACTGACTGTGCCTACACCTCATCCACATACCTGTGAGTTGACAGCCTGCCCCATTGGGATTCGGGAACATTCCAGGGCAAACTGTTTGACACAGAAGTAACAGCCCTGGAGGGAAGGTGAAGATGAGATCAGGAAGGCAAGAGACAGGTGGGTCTGGCTCTCTCCACTCAGTGCTCTTCCTGCTTACCTGGAATGCCAGTTCCATGAGGATGATGCCCCCAGGCAGTGCCCGCTGCAGGTGGTAGGTGGTTACTGGAGAGCTAGTACTCTGAAGAAAGGAAAAACGGGGCAAGGATTGGGGGCTCACCAGCCTCGAATCAGTAGGGTGGAAGTCCCTTAGATCCTGACTTTAATGGTGTCAGTCTGGGATCAGTGACCTCGGTACATCACTCAGGGTCAATGACCTCAGGCCATGGGAAAGTAATTCGGCAACAGTAACTTTACCATTATATGACAAGTTACCTTGGGGCTCCCATCAGTCTTGGTTTTAGGGCAGGAGAAGGAGCCTCGACCCTCTGTTCCAAGGATAGCCATGGCCCGTGGCCGGCTGGTGCTGTAGAAGAGGAGGAGGGATAAGAGGATGAGGCAGGCAAGTGGCATGCAGTCACGGTGATCAGACCCAGAATCCGTTTTACATGGAATCATTTTGCAGGGGAGGAAACAGGCCCACAAAGGTGCCACTGTGAGTGGCAAGGCTGGGCCTGGAGTCCCGGTCTAGACTGCAGGGCTGGGCTTTCTCCACAGCAGCTGCTGCTTCAAGGGAGGCAAAAACAGTGCTCCGTGGGGAGGTGGAGTCTACGCCTCTCTGCTACTGAGAGGGTGTGTGCTGGGCAGGAGAGAGAAGGGGGAGGGTGATGCATGTCTACGATTTGATTAGGAAAATTCAAGGAGATGCTTGATGCCTGGTTAGGTACCTTCCTCTGAGGGAAAAGCTGCTGTCTTTTGATTGTGGGATGGCAGTTCCAGGCTTTAAGAGGCATATTGCTCATCACAGTTTAGTGCAGAGGATAGGGGAGAAGGGAAGCAGGGGAAGGACTGGGAAGAAGGGACAGAACAGAAGGGGTCAGGGGGACCTACTCACACCAAGGGGCTATAAACTGCCAGAATTCTTGCTGGGGGTCAAAACCTCTGGCGGAAAAAGTGTCCCATTTAAACCTCAAGGAAACTGGGACAAGACTTAGTGATTGTTAAAGATTGGTGGGAAGGGAAGGCCTGGCTTTAAATTTTGCTGCAGAAACTTTTTTTTTTTTTTTAACTCAGTGTCTTGTTTTAAAAAGGAATTCAGATTTGGGGGGAAGAGCATAACTGATGGCAAGTGTGCAAATTAAAGTCCTTTAGACAAACCCCTAGAGCTGGGAACTGTCAAGGCAGCAAGCTGTGAAGCTCCTCTCCAGGGTAGGAGGGGCCAGCCTGGCCTGAGATGGGATCACAGGAGAGGCAGGCACGCCTTCTCTTCCTAATGCCTGGAAGAGAGGGAAACCTGGGGAGTGGAGAGCTGGGCACAGAAACATGGGAGAGTTAGAACTGGCTTTCTGGACTACTGGCTTGAAAAGGTTCTAACTGAAAACAGAGGAGGGAGAACATGCCTTGATAAACTCACAAATCTGGAGACACAAAAGTAGCTGTGTGTAAGGTGAACAGCTCATTTTTCGCATACAGCTACTGGGAAAGGGCAGGGAACACAGAATCTGGAGAGGAACATAGAGCACGGGCCACAACCATGGGAATCTGAGATTTAATCGTGGATGAAAAGGTGGCTGCAGAGTTGTCCCTGCGCTCAGGGGAAATGGAGGTGGTGACAGAGGGGCTGCTTACTTCCCAAGACTCAGACCTGTCAGTACTGGCCAGTGGGTGAACATGACCAAGAACAGGCCGAGGACAGTGATGCAAGTAGGCCTAGCATAGAGGTCCTTGGTGAGAAAAGGACTTCCCTGGGCCAAGAACCACATCAAATCTCAGGAGAGGTCAGTGGGATGATCAGGACAGGAATCATTAAGGCCTAGATCCAGAGGCTTAGGAGTATGTACAAGATTTACATGTGCAGGCCGGACGTAATGGCTCACAACTATAATCCTAGCACTTTGGGAGGCTGAGGTGGGTAGACTGCCTGAGTTGAGGAGTTCAAGACCAGCTTAGGCAACATGGTGATACCCCATCTCTACTAAAATACAAAAAATTAGCCAGGCAGGGTGGTGTGCACCTGTAATCCCAGCTACTTGGCAAACTGAGGCACAAGAATTGCTCAAACCCAGGAGGTGGAGGTTGCAGTGAGCCGAGATCACGCCACTGTACTCCAGCCTAGGCGACGGAGCGAGATTCCATCTCCAAAAAAAATTCACATGGGGAGATGTATGCAAGCGTGTAAGTGTACAAGATATGTGTGGGCATGAGCTTTGTGAGAATGGACACAGTTCTGTGTACAAGTGTCATCATGAGTTCCACAAAGCATACAAGTTCTGCAGGACACGTCCGAGGGCTGTGTGAAAGTATCCAAAACCCTCACACGTGTGCGAGCCTGGTGGGATGAACATGCACGGGCCCAGCCCGACTTGTCAACATAGGACCTTGTAAAAGGAGGAAGGGCCTGTGGGGCCTCACTTGCAGTGCAGGAGGAGAAGAGAGAAGGGAAAGCAGGGACGGGCTCACCTGCGGGCAGGTGAGGGGGGCCGCAGTGGTACCAGCACAAAACCTATGCTCTGCAGATACTGCACATATTGCTGCAGGAAAGCCAAGCTCAGCTCCTTCAGCCAAGGCTCCTCACGGGCTCCCGGGGGCGACACATCCAAGGATTCACAGCTTGTGGGGGCCTCTCGGCTCCCAGACCCTGACTCAGGGCGATGGCGCCGCTGTGAGAGTAAAGATCAAGGAAGATTCTCCCCACTGTCAACCATCCTGCTGGGGATGGAAGAGGGGGGTCACTGTGGGGTAAGCAAAGGTCTCCTAGAAGTCTGGGAGTCAGCCTCACCTGCCCCTCAGGGAGTCCAGAGGTCTCTGGGGGCCCATGCAGCCAGGCAGCTGGGTCAAAGAGCATGGCTGTTGCACAGTAATGCACCAGGCGAGATGACTGCTTCAGGGTCTCCAGCTCTCCAGCCTGGGGAAACAGGGCAGTGAGCATGAAGCAGTGATGGGGCAGGATCAGAGATCCTCGAGGAAGATGCAAGCTGGGGTCACTCACACTGATGGGCATGGTGGCTGGAGTAGAACGCTGCTGCCAGGTTACAAACAGGTTTTCCATCTTCATCTGGCGCTCCAGCTCTGAGGGTTGAAGGCATCAGTAGTAGCCCCAGGCATTGTCACCCGCTTCCTCCCAGACTCCACAGATTTCCTGTCCCTGCTGCCTGTCCCAGTACCCTCACCTCTGCGCTCTGCCATCTTGATCTCTAGGAACTGTTGTCCATGGTAGGTGACAGGATCAGGAGGTCTGGGCACAGGACCAAGTATGGAGCTGGGGCGCGCAGCCGTGATATCCCTTAGGGCCTCGTCAAAGGGGAATGTGTCCAGGGGAAGGGGACCCCCACCACGAGAGGACCCACTCAGCCGGCCCTGCTCACGGCTCAGCGGGGGACTTGCACTCCGGATGAGGGTCTCCACTTCCATGGTTGGCAGCAGGAATGGGTTTGGCTCCTGAGAGACGGAGCATTGCAATGGGTTCACAGCCTTTGCCCTCGGACCCTCTCTCTCATCCCATGGCTTCCTCTCTCAGACTCCCTCCCCACTACCTCTGCCCTCAGTCTGTCCCATCTTTCCAGCTTCTGAGCTGGTTTTTCCTTTAACTGACCACTCAGTGGCCAAAACTATAGGAAGAGCCACAGCAGCAGGCACCTTTTCGTCTCGCACGGGGAAGTCCAACTGGCCATAATGATGGAAGAGTCCAAGCTTCTGGCTGAGTAGGCAGAAGATGAGATGGGCTCGTGCATTCTGCCACTGCACCAGGCGAACCAGTGCTCGGCCCAATGCTGCCCCCAGGTCTGGAGCCCAGTTGTAGGTCAGCAGCTGTAGCTGGAGGTCGGGGGTCAGGGTCAGTGAGATTATGGAACCCCTCTTCCCACCCAGTCCCTGGCCCATATGTACCTTCTTGTCCACGACCTCCAGTAGCAAGAGCCTCTGCCGGGGAGCATTTCGCCCTGAGCTCCCATCACCTCCTGGCTCGAAGCGCTGCATGGCTTTGGCAGCTACAGGATGGGGGAGGGGCACAACAGGGGCCTGGGAACAGATCCCCCTTGATCCCACCCTCCCCTCTGCAAGGTTGGAGACCCCACCAGTTATTCTTAGCCTACCCCCACAGGCCATGCCCTCACCCTGCTGTGTTGGTCTCCTCCACTGCAAGAAGTTCCTTCCCAGAAGCAGCAGACGCCGCTCAGCTGCAGGGCGGGGAGAGGGGCCCAGTTGCCCAGGGGAACAAGGGCTGAAGATCTCTGGCTCTGAACCCCTATTGAAAGGGAGGGCAGACAGAAAGGCCATCCATGACACCACTCCCTGGCCTAGTCTTCACCTCCCTGGACCTTGTTTCCACCTCTCCTAGCTCAGTTTCCTCTGTTTTGGCTTCCTATAGGCCCAGCTTTTAGCAAGTCTAGGGGAGTTCCCTTCAATTCTATAGGATCTACACTCACAAACGCTGCTCAAAGATGCGGACACTGGTGTCTCCAGCCATTGAGGTGACTAGTGCGGTGAACTCAGACAGGATGGATGGAAGGAGGAACCGGGACACCATGTGGGTGGAGCTTCTGGACACTGAGGCACAACCTGGGAGGCAGAGGAGTCACTATGAAGCTGCAGGATGGAGACCAGGCTGGGGTTGAGGGATGGGAGGGGAGGCTGGGGTCTCACCAATCTGAACCATAAACTCCATCCAGCGCCGAGCAGCACGGGCAAACACAGGATGAAGGGTCCCGACCTCACCCTCTTCTAGCTGTGTGGTCCGGCGTCTGAAAGACAGTGGGAGTAAGAGCCTCATGTCCATACATGACACTTGTATGTTTATACAGACCACGGCCCATCTGTGACTTCACGCCCATACTCTCTCAGGGCACAATACCACCACACACACACCTTTGTCTCTGGGCTCCAGAATCTGAGCCCGGTGCCCGCTCAGCTCCACCGGGAGTCCGAACACTCTCGGTTTTGTGACGCCTCCGGCCCCGAGTGTCTTCTGGCCGATCCAGGACAATGTCATCAGTTGTTTTGGGGGAACCCAAATCCCCACATTCTGTTTTACTCTGGGGGCAATGCAGTGAATGAGGAAGGGCTACTGGGAAGAGGAAAGGTGTGGGATGGAGGCACTATGGAACAGCAGTGAGCTAGGAGGGTTCAGAGGTCTGGGTTCAGACCGTGGCTTCCCCAGGGGCAGGCTAAGGAGCCCTGGGCAGGTTACTTAACTTTCCTGAGCCTCACCTTCCTCACAGTAAAAGCTCTACTTATCTTGCAAGCTGTTGTGAGGATCCAACAAGAAAAATGGAAGTGAAGGCACATAGTAAGTTAAGGCTCCCTCTACATCAGTGAGAACTGCCACATTCTGCAAAATCCAGTCCAAAAGACAGAGCAGTTTTTGTTTTGTTTTTTTTAAGAGAGTGTTTCTATGTTGCCCAGGCTGGAGTGCAGTGGCCATTAACAGGCATGATCACAACGTACTACAGCCTTGAACCTTGGCCTGAAGCAAAATCCTCCTACTTCATCCTCCTGAGGAGCTGGGACTAAAGGTACATGCTATGGTGTCTGGCAGGACAGAGCAGTTTCATATGAAAGGAGACTGTGGCAAGGCCTATAGGGGACTGGGAGGCAGGAGGGAGTGTAAGAGGAGCTAGGAGGCAGGCAGAAAGGTAGATGCCCACTTCACCACTTCCTCCCATTACCAGCATATCCCAGAAGCTACGCCGGCCAGCTTTGCTGGGTGGAGTCACAGGCTCCCCAGGGACAGGGGCAGGGGGAAAGGTGCTAGCTCGGCCTGCAGAGCTCTTAGTTTCCAACGATCCGTTCCTGAGACTTCCTGTGGACACCAGATATTACAGACACCCATCACTGATCATCAATCCCCATTCCAGAAAACTGAATCTCAAGACTGGTATGACAGTGACCTGCCTCCTACTCTACCTGTCAGTGAATGACAGTATACACAACTGATAGTGTGCAACCGCATGTGTTAGTATGAAGTGAGCTTCTCATGCAACAGCCCTGTCTAAGTGGGTGAGCAGCTGCAGCCATTCACTGCTGCCAGTATAGCACCTGGATGATGTACAGACAAGCTCATGGACAACTGTAAGTAAGTGATTCTGATGTAGTAGTTTTCTGTCATGCTTCCCCTAAACCCCATCTTTGTACCCTCACCTGCCACACTGTCCTGCCTGGATCTGTGACATTCTCTGGACCCCAAGGACCTCTTGACTTGCGTACCTGGGGGTGTGTCCTCTGTACATAGTGAAGCTGGCAGCAGCTGAAGTTCGATGATGGCATCGGCCAGGGCCTGACGAGCTGCTCCTCGGAACTTCTCCTCCAGCTGCACAATACTAATGTTCCCCTTTTCCCACACATCCAGTCGAAGCCGTGGGGCCCCATTCTGAGCTGGAAGGAGAACAGGGGACCCTAGATCCCCCTCTACTCACCACCCTTACCTCCCACAGCAATAACTGAACACCTCATCCTCTGACCAAGCTGTCCCACCTGAAGAACCATCCACAACAACCGGGCAGCGGATGACCTGGGTCAGCTGCTCAAATTCCTCCTCTCGCAGTGGGTCTGGGGGTCCCGGAGAGGAGGGGGGCCACAGCGCCACTGACAAGGGGGCCCCTCCTTCATCCACAAAGGCTAGAGTGATGCAGGCAACCCCTGGGTAGAAATCCATAGGAAGATTCAGCTGTGGGACTTGCAGACCACCCCTCCCAAGACCCTCCACTCAGCTGCAAGCCTGGGAAAGGCCCTCTCAGCAACAGGATGGCAAAAGGCTTTTCCTCACCTGGTGATGCCACAGGCCCGTGCCCTGCACCATACCTTTGCCCCCAGTGCCCTGTCCACCAGGCTTGTTATACAAGTAGATGTCCAAGTCAGGGAGGCCACCCTGTGGTGGGAGTGGATGCTGGGGAAAGAACAGCCACAGAGCACTAAGACCAAGCAAATGGACAAAACCCTCAGGGATGGGTGCCCACAGTGGGGAACGTGGTGCAGGTAGACATGGGAGCACGAGAAGACACAAGTGGGTAATAATGGTCCCCAGGGGGCACGGGTATACCCAGGTCCATGGACAAAGGTACATATAGTGGTATCTGGAGGAAAGAGTCAGTAAGGGTGTGCGTGGGGCAGGCAGCAGGGGTGCACATGAGTGTGGAGAGAAATGAGTGCAATCTCACTTGGAAGTGGTTCCGGCTGTTGCTATCTGTGTACTTGGGAGAGTGCAGGAAGATGAGCAAGTTCTGCCGCAGGTACCACGCCAAGGCTGGAAGCCAGGGCCTGCAGGACGTGGGTAGGGCCAGATGCAGCACCTCTGAGGGGAGACTTCCAGGGGGCTGGATGAACTGCAGAGTGGGAAGAAGAGGGCAGAGCTGAATGCGGAAGTTCCAGCCTAGACTGTCCCAGCACCTGTGGCTGAGTCTGGGAAGGATGCTGGTGCCTGGAGGGGAGCTGACCTCCACATCAGCTGGTGTTAGCTTGCAGTTCCGAACAAGCATGACTGTGATGACGTCCAGTGTGGCCTCATCCAGGCGCCGACACAGAACTCGTACGAGCTCATCCGTGATCTCAGGACCTTGACACAGCCATGGTGGGAAGGTGGGGACACTGGTAGAGGAACCAGCTACCCCCATAGCAACCCTAAGATGCCAAACTCAAACAATTCCCTGTATACTAGAAGCAGCGTTAGGAGTGCTGGCTCTGGAGGTAGCCAGCACTAGGTTCCATTTCTGCCAAGCTACTTGCTATGTGACTGTGGATACTTTTTGAGTTTTACTCTCAAAACCTCAGGGCTTTCATCCATAAAATAAGAATTATAATAGCATCATCCTCATAAGTTTGTTGCAAGAATTACACTAGAAGTTATGTAACAGTCTCAGCCCAAGACCAGCACGTTAACTGAGCTATAAATATTAGTTGGAAAATCCAGTTGCCTACTAGACACCTTGGGCAAAATATATCCCAAATAACCATCCTCTTCACCCCGAACCCAGTCTGGTATCAGGCCGCTGGCACCACCAGTTCTCCAGTCACCCCAGCTCCCCTTCCCCAAGCTGCGCCTCAGTCAACTGCAGTCCTATCCCTGAACATGGCAGAAGCCAGTCCCTCCCCATGCAGCTCCTGCTTGCGGAAGGCCCTGAGCACAGCAGGAACTAGAGGAGGGGCCCAGGGCAGAGTAATACGAGGTTCTAAGAGAAGTCCCAGAGGGTCTGGAGCCTCCAGCTAGTATTTATGGCTCACTTAATATGTGCCAGGTCTTGGGCTGCAACTGTTACATAACTTCAGTGTAATGCTTGCAAGGTTCTAAGAGAAGTCCCAGAGGATTCTGGAGCCTCATGTGGCCACTCCCCTACCCCCTCTTCAGACCTTACCTGCCTGCCCAACACCATGGACCAGCAGCTGGATATGTCTGTCCACTTGGCCCACAGGACGAGCAGCATCTGAACTGCGGCTGGAGGCCATGTCTAAGGGAGAACGAGGACCCTACAGGGAAAACTGTGGTCAGGGCCCTGGCTCCAGAGAGCAAAGTGCAAGGGGCACACGGGGGCATCAGGCAGTGGGAGTGATACATGCCGAGGCTTCCTCAGAGTAGATGGGCTCTTGGCTTCGGGACAGAGCGAGGGAAGGGGGCAGCGCATCCCCTTTCCATGGTCGGTCACTGCAGGATGTCTCCAGGAGCCTGGGAAAGAGCAGCATGTCTTTGGACATGCCTCCCATGCCATCCTTAACTCATGCCCTACCCACCTTCCAAGGGCCACGTACCGAAGATAGTACACAGCCTTTGTTGCTCGTTCCTGATAAACAAACATGTTTTTCCGGTTCACCACAGAGAAGGCATTGAGCACAGAGCGCAGGGCCTGGATGGCTGGGGAAGTAACGTGGGCTCAGGAAACTGCCTTTTCCAGATCCTTCCAATGTTCACCTGCCCTGTCATGCCAATCACATACCCCGAGAGACCCCCATGCTGGGTCCCATTTTGAGGCGTGAATGGACTCGGATCACAGTTCCCCACACAACGTCACAGGAGAAATGGCCAGGGACAAACTGCATTGTGGCTGCCAGGTACCCTCGGGGCGCACAGCTCTCATCAGCAGCATAATCTGGAGGAAGGGGAGCAGGGATTAGAAATGGGACACACCACCCTCTGCCCTCCACAGACTTCTCACCTGGGAACTGGCATACTTGCCCTCACTCCTCCAGACCTGTCCCTGATTACTGCAGAGAAACGATGATCATTTTGGGTAACACGACAGGGCCAGGCAGACGCGTGCCCTTAGGAACACAGGTCATAGCACAAAGGTTTCTACAGGTATCTCAAGGAGACTTAGAGAAGGAGCTAAGGAGAGGTAACAAGGCAGGCAAAGCATGAGGAAATCCTCAAGATCATGCAAGAGATTCTGACCCTGTCATAATATATGTCAGTAGCACTGTAGCACTATGTCCTCCGGGGAGTTCCAACAGTAACCTCATTAAAACCAAAAGGGTATGGCTGCTTATGCACACCAGCTGCAGAGGAGGGATAAACTGTGTCCTGGGCTTTGGAGGACAGAAGCGCCAACAAACCCAAAGGGTAGTGTGGCAGTACACAGGAGCCCATGGCCACAGTACAATGCCTCCTTTGACCCTTTTCAGGTTTCCAGGGAGCCTTGCGGTGGATCAAAGTGGCAGTTTTGCTCTCAGAGAAGCTGCTGTCAAGTGTGAACAGCACACAGGCTACCCAGGAGGCTGCAGTTTCTGTGTAGAGGCAGAGGCTCTGGAATGGAATGCTGGTTGCTAAGGGTTTCAGGGAAAAAGTCTGGAGAGACTAAAATGAGGAAGGGCTATGTCTGGGTTCTGACTGGCTTTACATCTCAGGCTGCCGGAAGTCATTCTGAAGTAAAAGTGTTCGCCTGTCCTAGCTCATCTTCAATTTGCAGAAGATAGATGCCTTTGAAACCATGGGAGTTCACTAATTATGGGGACTCTGCTTTGATAAGGAGGAGATCCCAGAACATGCTGAGAGATGCACTCTCCTGCAGATGTCAGAAACATTTGTCTACAGACTTGCTGAGAATGTTAAAAATAATGAGTAGTCTGATTTTACTTTTAAACCAGAGAAGAACTGCAAAGGAATGTTATGGTTCAGCTTTTCCTCTATCCGTTTGGGTGAGAGGTCATCAGGAGTAAGAGAAGGGAGAAGTGTTGAGACTTCAGTTACTATCTTGAGTGGATTATCTTGTTCCCTTACCATGACTGGAAATCCCAAAGCAGTCCTGTGGCTGCCTGTCTGGAGGAACAGCCGATTAGAAGGCCAATTCTACTGGCCTTCAGGCTCCTCCCCTCTGGATTTCTCTTACATGGGAACTGGCCTGTTTGTCCTCACTCCCCCAAACTCTTCATTCCTGTCTATTTCCCTGCCAGGGAAAGATGGTCATTCTGGGTAACAAGACAGGGCCAGGCAGAGGCAGGCTCTTAGGAAGATGGATCATGGCCTGATGCCCCTTCAATGATCTCTCCTCTTCTGTATTCTTCAACCTCTCCCTCTCCACTGGCTCTTTCCCTATAGAATATAAACATGCTCATGTCTCTACTTTATTTTAAAGCTCCTTCCTTGCCCCCATCTTCCTTTAGTTACTGCCGTATCTATTTTCTCTGTCTTCACTGCCAAGCTACTTGTAAGAGTAGTTATTCTCAGCCCCACCTATCACCCTCTTTCACTTTTAATTTCATCTGCTTTCTATTCCCATCTCTCTACTGAAAGTACTTCCATGAAAATCACTGATGTTCATCAGCCAATGACGTTCAGCAGCCAAGTCCAGTGATCCTTTCCTGTCCCATCCTTCTTGCTCTCTCTCTAGTACCTGGCACTGATGACCAAGTAATGAGGACTCGGCCCTCAGCTTTCACCAGAGTATTCAGTAAAAGAAAGGGCAGCAGCACCGCCTTGTGAGGGAGGCTTGTGGGTGGGATCTCACCATCACTGGGCAGTGGTGCCCGCTGGCGGGAGTGGAAGGGAGTCTCGCTGCGCCACAGATCTTCTTCACTCTCGGCCACCAGAAGAGAGTTACACACGTGGCTGTCATGAAGGTCTTGAAGAAGCAGTCGCTGGGAGAAGGAGCACAAGGTCAGGGAACGGAAATATCTCCTAAGTGGGCGGTGGTGGTCAGGGGTGATCAAATGCCAGAGAGAATGACCACTATCACTGGGGATTGGAGGTCAACAAGAGTATCAGTTATCACTGAGAGGTCAGAGCTCAGGCCTCTGAGAGGGATTCTTAGTCAGGAACACTTGTCCCTTTGGCGCCAGAATCTGTTCACCATCCTTCGGGTCTCAGCTTAAAACTCACTTCCTCTAAGAAGCTTCCCCTGATACTTCAGATGGTCAGATTCCTGTTACATGCTTTCATAGCAGCTTCTACTGTTCCTTTTAGGATTCTTCACAATTGTAATTGAAATAAGTTGTGTAATTCAGTTGTTCAACTGTCCCCCATTCTACACAAGCTCCACAGAGTTATAGCGTCCCTCTGTCTGGGTCACTAGTATATCACTAATGCTAGCACAGTGCAATGAGAGGGAGTATCTCATGGTTACTGGGATGGTTTGAGAGAGTAACCCACTGTTACTGGGGGTGGGTTGTGGAGCACTCCCAAGGTTGTAGGGAGCTGGGGGAGAAACAGCATCCTACTAACTGAGGGAGTCAAAGACTTTCCATAATTATTGATTCTGAAATGAACCAATAGCCTCTGAAAATCAAGTTCTTAGAAATTTGGTTCTCATCTGTTCTGTCTCAGGGCCTGGAGAGTCCTGCCCCTTACCTGGTTGACCTCCCTGCAGATTTCCCCAACTCGCCTCACCAGGAGCTGCTGCAGGTGGCGACACTCAGTGCCTGGCCCCCCATCCTCCCGAATCAGGCTCCTGGGAAGGAAGGATAATCTGACCAGAACTGCAGTGAGGAGTTATATGTAATGGCATGATATGTATATGTGACATAACTGCAGTTATATGTATCACAAAGGGGAGGGAAAGTCACGGAGGTGGGGCCAAGGGAAACCATGAAAAGGGAGCAGGCTTGGACAGAGGTAAACTTGGTGGGAAATGGAAGAGATGGAATTCTCAAGAGCAGTTCTGGATGCCGAGGCTCCACACTTGCTTCACCAGCTCCCATACGGGCACCACACTGAGGCTCCTTTATGCTGTGTACCTCTTCTTTCTTCTCAAGTGTTCGTCAGAATGGCGGTTTTCCTTTCTTCTCAACCCCACCTTACCCTGCACATCCCACCCACCCCTGAGATGACAGCAGTAGTGAACTGATGCCTATACAGGAATCCTGGCTTTGTCACTTACTATGGCCTTGGGCAAGTATTTAACTGACCTGTGCTTCAGTTTCTTCACCCAAATGATAAGGATATTAATACGCCGTAGGGTTGTTATGTAGACAAATGAGTGGATTCATGTAAGCACCAGAACAGTGCCTAACACACAGTATGCACTTGATAAATATTAGCTATTATGCCTTATTTATTTATTTTTTTTGGAGACAGTGTCTTGCTCTGTTGCCCTGGCTGGAGTGGAGTGGCACAATCTCATTCACTGCAACCTCCACCTCCCAGGTTCAAGATTCTTCTGCCTCAGCCTCCCAATTAGCTGGGACTACAGGTGCCTGCCACCACGCCCAACTAATTTTTGTATTTTTAATGGAGACGGGGTTTCACCATGTTGGCCAGGCTGGTCTTGAACTCCTGACCTCAAGTGATCCACCTGCCTCGGCCTCCCAAATGCCTGGGATTACAGGCATGAGCTACCATGCCCAGCCTTATTATGCCTTATTTTTATACACGAACTTCTGAAGCTGCTGTGAACCTTAGATATTGTTAATGCTCAGCTAGAAGCCAGAATCTCCATCAGCTTTTTGACTCCTATAAGACAGTTGAATGTGATGTGCTTAGCTGTAAGATGTGGAAAGTGATCAGGAGCCACCAACCTAAGAATACAAGTTGGATCTCTACCCAAGCTCTCAGTCCCAAGTCTTACTTCTAACACTGGAGAGAGGTACTGTGGGAGCAGAGAGAAGAGGTTAACGGGAGCGTGAGGGTGCAGGCCCTGGCTTCTACTTACCGTGCATGTGCATACACTTCCACACGGTCCTGCAGGACCCGGACAATGAGCCAGAAGTCAGGCAGGGAGGGCCCAGGGAGGCCTGAGAGTGAAGGCTGTGGAGGTGCTGGCCCAGGTGGAGTCCGCAATGTGAAGGGGGCCTTCTCACCAAGGGTGTCATTGGGACCCTCACTGTCTGAGCCACTGCTGCCACCATCATAACCTGTGTCAGATGCACTGAAGGTCAATCCCATCCGAAGCTGGGCCCGACTCACCTGATCCTCCAGGTGCATCCAGCTTGATGCACTTCAGATTAGTCCCTTCTGATACCTCCTGCCCAAACCTTTCCCAGTGCAGCCCTAAGCCCACCTCCCATCAGCTTAGAGTCCTTCACCCCCTCCCCCCAGCTTACCTAAGTGGTCTGAGTCCACACTGCCCTGACTGGACATGAGACTTAGCCCCCGACTGGGCTCAGGCTGACTCCCTGGATAGAGAAAGAATATGCCTGGAGCCTCTCTCAATCCTGTCTAGGGCCTCCCTCCAAAAATGGAAGCATGGTCAGGGATCTGGTCCTGGCCCCCAGACTTTGCGGCCCAAGTCCTCTCTTACCTCCCTGTGGCACGCTGGGCAGGCTGATGAGGGGGACACCCTCAGAATCCTCTGGGGACCCAGGTGCTTGGGGGCTGGCTGTCAGGGTCTGAGAAATAGGAAGTCAGGACTGAGGTATAGGCCCCACACACCCACCACCCCCCTCCATTCCCAGGTGAGACTCACCTCCCCTTCGATGCCTTCAGCCCTGTCCTCGTGACTGTGCCAAGCCCAGGCTGCTGAAGAAGGCTCCCCATGGGACCCACCTGGCTGTTGGCCAGCTGCCACAAAGAAGAAGCCACTGTCAGGGTCTTCAAGAAGAACATGGCCAGGGAGATGGAGGCGCCGGAACTCCTAGAGAGTAGGAGCCAAGATCACAGTTTAGGCAGGGCCCCTCCCTACACGTGGTGAGCTACACTTCCTCATGAGATGCTCCTAACTACCTGGTAAAGCAGATGCTGGCATCCCCACTGCTGAGGTAAGAAAAGGTTCAGTGACTTGCCTAAGGTTCAACAGGAGCAGTGACCAGGTTGGGAGCTGGGTTTCTTTCCACTGAGTTGGGCTGCCAAGCACAGGGGTGAGGGCAGACGATGTGGTCAGTAGGGAGACAGGAGGGGTAATTCTACGAGCTCGAACTAACAGAGGGCCTTCCAGTCCTGTGCCTGGGACCCAGGGAAGGACGGGCCCCAAGATGACCCTGCAGTGTTCTGAGGGCAACTTACCTCCTTGAATTGTGTGAGGGAACGCTCTGGCCCAAATACAAAACTCAGTGGCAGAGTTTGGCGAAGGCAGGTGGAGCGTCCAGGAGAGCTATGGATATGGGCAGCTGCGCGGTGCAGGGCAGGGCTCTGGGGGATGCCCCCTCTTCGGAGTGCCCCCACCATCTCATCTTCCAACAACCAGCGGATCTACGGTTAGACAGCAAGTGACAAGGGCACCTCCCTTGCTTCCTTGGGCATCCCCTCAACCCACACTAGAAGATACTTTGCCTCACAGACTGAGAGAAGTCTCACTTCTATCCCAGAACAAAGAGGGTACCTTATCTCACTCACCTGATGGAAAGGGAATCAGTGACAGTGTTGGGGGTGAGGGGCTCACCTCATTCATGGTGGTCTCAATAGCCAGTCTGTGGGGCGTGGCCAAATTGGATAGACCTGGGTGCCTAATTGGAAGAAAGGTTAAGATATTGGTTTCCAGCAAATGAAATTGAAAAGGAGTAATGAACTCTGAGAGGGAGAGAAGGAAGTACCTCTCTTCTTCTGGGGGTGGCAGTGGGGGCCCAAGGCCATCATCTGACCTTAAAGATGATGGCTGCCCTGGGGATCGTGGGAATGAAGCACTGCTTTCAGATGTTGACCTGAACAGGGTTGGAACAAAAGTCAAAGGTCAGGAGCTACTATCCTACCAGGGCCTCCTCCTCACTCCTTTCTTGGACTCCTCAAGGTCTCCTTAGTCCCCAAGTGCTCTAGATTCCCTCAGTGGTCCCCCTACCCCCCTTCCAAAACCCCCCACCAAATTTGCTGCCACACCGGTGGTGCTGAGGGTCTGAGGCTGTGGGGAGCTCCACTTCCAGGGGCAAGGTCAGCACGAAGACATCCAGAGTCACACTGAGGTCCCTCAAGGGAACTCGGCCTCCAATTGGGGGGCCCTCCAGACTGGAAAGCACCTGGCCTGGGAGAGGAGGGAAGTTAGCAGTTGCTGAGGGCTGCTCTAAGATAAGCACAGATTCCAAGCTCTAAGTGTTAAAAAACATAACCCCTAGGCTCCCCTCCACGCCCATACAGGCAGGCTGTTCCAGAACCTTTGGCTTTCCCTTGGGCTGCCTCAAACTCACCCAGGCAGGTAGGCAGGCTGCACACAGGTACTGAGCTGTGCTGCCCACGCAGCCGCACGGAGCACGTGAGGTGCAGGAAGAGTGGGGGCAGGTCATGCAGGAGGCTCTCAGGCCCAGTGGGTGAGTCGTCCCCCAAGATACTGAAGGAGTCTTCATCAGGATTCACAGTGTCTACATCTGACAGCGAAGCAGAGTCTAGCCCAGCAGGTCCCAGGTCTGATTCACGGCTCTCCCGGTATTCTACCTCTAGCTCTGGGTCACTCTCAGTGACCACACAGCAGGCAGATGTGTCTCCTAGTAGTGCATGTCACGTGGTCAATGGGAGAGGCTGGCAGTGGAGGCCCCTGAATCTCCATGTGAAGCAGCCTTCCCCACCTTGACTCACTTGCCCACACACCTTCTTCTCCCATAAGCTCAGCCTCTGAAAACTCCAGGTCGCTGATTTTTCTGTCTACTGTGTCCCGAGGCCCCTCATCCTAGGCAAAAGAAAGAGACAGCTTGATCTAAGGCAAGACAAGAGCAACATCCAGGTCTCAGGGAACCAAGACTCAAGAGGGTCTGGGTGGGCCTCTGGGACTGTGGGTTGAGAGCACAAGAGAGGTAAGGAAGAGAGCCACTCACTTCTCGCCTGCTGGATGGAGGGCAATAGAAGAAGTAGTGGGGATTGGAAGGCACTGTGCGGAAGTGGAGACGACTTATCTCTAGGAACTTCTCCTGTTATGGGGTTTAGAAGGAGGTTAGAATGTCAGCCACCCCTCAACAGGACACTACTCCCTACGCTAGAGCAGGACACATGCATACCACCAACCCAGGAGAGAATCCTGTCCCTCTGCACAGGCAGGACTCTACACCTCTTCTACCCTCGCCCAAGCTTCCCACCTGGATGATGCTATGAAGGGCACCATGGGCCTCTCCTCTGAGCTGGCAGACATCTGTCAGAGAGATCTCTGGCCCAGGGTCTGGATTGCCAGGGACACGGGTGCTCTGACACTCAGGCTCGCTTAGGTCCTCGGTCTCTATGCTGAATGGTTGGGGTAAGGATGTTGAAGTGTTAAGAACCACCAAGTTCTGAAGCAGCCTGCCTCCCAACTAGGGAGCAGCACAGAAAGCCTTTTTGTCCATAGGAAGAGTGCTTAGCATAATGGCATGGGTGGTGAAAGAGGCGAGGAGAACCAACATACACATTTTGGCTCTAATCTCCATATTGCTTTTTCTTTTTTCTTTCCTTTTTTTTTTTTTTGAGACAGGCTTTTACTCCGTTGCTGAGGTAGGAGTGCAGTGGTGCCATCACTGCTTGCCTTCTGAGTAACTGGGACCACAGGCACGTGCCACCACGCCCAGCTAATTTTTGAATTATTTTGTAGAAACAAAGTCTCCCTTGGTTGCTTAGGCTGGTCTTGAACTCCTGGGCTCAACTGATCCTCCCGCCTCAGCCTCCCAAAGTGTTGGGATTACAGGAGTGAGTCACTGCACCTGGCCTTAACTTTCACATTTCTTAATGGATGGGGATTTCTATGAAACAGAGTAGCGATAACTCCCAGTTTTCTGACTTGGATCACTAGGTTGAGGGTGATATCTTTCACCATGAATGAAGAAGAAAGGTGGAGAATCAAGGGTTAGTGGGAAGAAAATGCATTCATTTGGGGTGCATGAAAAGTGGGTATCTAGAGCTCCAAAGAGAGAACTGGACTGGAGTTCCAATCTAGGAGTCATCAGCATATCCGTCCTTCTGGTTCTTTTGTTTCCCCAATGCTAACACACTGCAGATGCTAGACCCATAGCTGTCTGCCTGCTTGCCTTTCTCCTTCTCTCCTCCCCTTCCTCCCTTCAACAGCGACCTACTGAGCCCCTAAGGTGAGCTGGGGACTTAGCAGTGAGCAAAATACAGTTTTGGCCCCCAGGAAATTCACAGATTGGTTGGGGAGATTCCTACTATTGTGTGGATGTCCTCAGAACAAGTCTCTACTTTTCACGGTTAGCACCAGGGGACTCCCTATCCCTGACTTAGCTCATCACTCAACACCAAAGCAGGGGAGATGGGGAGAGCCTGGGAGGGAGACTGCTGCCTGTGCCAAATGTGGGAGGAAGGCTGCATGGCACTCAGGGAGCCGGCGACAGAGCACCACTGCTTCTCAGGTGCTTAGATACTACCTTGGACAGTCATTCCCCTGGACTGGAAAGTCCTTGTTTATAGGGACTTGGTCTGTGTACCTCCTTATCCATCATTCAAGTACAATCCTAACCTGGATTCAGAAGCTAGGATAGCTCGTTCCCGAGGCTCAGCACCCTCCTCCATGCTGCTGCTGAAGGGCCCAGGGCTGAGAGGCCCAGGGCTTGGGGGTGCATGAGGCAAACCCCAAGTGTGGCCACACAGTGCAAGCAGAAATGGAGTGATGTCTACTTCTTGTAGTAGCTCCTCACAGGCATCTACTGCTGTCAGCAAATCCTGGGAGGTCACACTCTGTGCTTGCTGCAAGCTGCGGAATAGCCCTGATGGAAGTGGAAGGGGCCATGAGGCTCAAGCTCTGGAATGGCCTCTCCAATCCCCACCCTGTAATCCCTGTATCTCCCCCAGGGCCCCACTCCTCCCTCCCACCACCCTCCTGCTCACCACGGACATAGCACCGCTGTGCATGCTCCTGCAGCAGGGCACAATGGTTAGCTGCCTCCTTGTACCGGGGCTCCATCCAGGCTGAGGATGGGGAGGGGTGGTCAAGGAACTGAGTCCTAGGGAGGGGAGGGAAAATGGAGCTTGACTAACTCCCTTAAGTGATACCTCAGACTCATTAGCCATCCACACTCCAATGGATCATCTACAGACACATATCAAGTGTATTCATGGCCTAACAAGGGTTTGCTGGGGGAAATCAAGCAAGGAGCCAGCAGGATGTGGCAACTTACCTGCCCATGCCCATTAGTGTGTACTTACTTCTTGGCTGGGAGCCACGGCCCGGTGAGGACATGGGTCAACACTGAAGGCACTCACCGGAAGATGAGGTCTCGGGGCGCCTGAGGGGGCTGCATGCCAACCATTTGTTCCCTCAGCGCTTCCAGTGAACAGCTGTAGATGTAGACAGGACACCGGGTCCGGGGCCCATCTGTACTCTCAGTCTGGGAAGCCTGACGCCCAGCATAAGCCTGTAAGTCTCGACGGAAGGGTGGGCTTAGCTCTCTTTGATTCTGGACATTGTCTGTGAAGAAAACGTGTCATGTGGTCTTCCAGCCCTGTCTGTTTCCCACTCCCACTCCTGCCCACCTTGAGTCGGCAGCCTTACCATCAGCCAGGGTTACACTGAGGACAGGGACTTGGGACTTTGTAGCTTTGACGCCAGTTCCTTCTAGATCTTTCAGACTGGGAGCCCCACTCCAATCCCCAAACTTAGGCTTTGTCTCCTCTTGAGGGGGTCCCTCCAGGCCACAGGCAGCCAGACGCTGGACATCTGAAGAGGATGAGACAATAAATCAGAGCTGCCTGGTGGGCTGGTGCGGGAGCTCAGGGGTTTGTATCTGAGGGGGTTCGTGAGGAGGTCAGTGGCTGGCACCTGAGAAGGTAGCTGGGAGAAAAGTCAGAAACACATGCTGGGGGTTCACAAGCCTTGCATAGCAGCGCCACTGAGGGGGCTGGGCAGAGATGAGAGGCTTGAGAGTTTCAGGAAGACCTACTCTCTGTAAGAGAAAAACAGAAATTAGAGTAATCTATAAGGGAATGTCCAACCCCTGTTCCCCTCCTCCAACCTAGAGCTGACTCAGGTACAGCTTGAAAGATCCAGGACAATGGAAAATGATGGCATTCTGTCACTGGCAGATGCCACTTAGTCTCAATGGCGGTAGAAGGTTGGGGCCTGAAGATGTGGTGCTAGAAGGAGGTCAGTGTGACAAGGGTTCAGGGAGAAGAATCGGTGCTGACCAGGGAAGTAACGGTGGAGTCTCCTGTGGCCTGGGTGCTGATGAATGCTTGCTCCTTCAGGATCCCATGAACCCCTGGTAGTGGCCCCTCGGCACCTACAATCAGGGTAGAGATGGGTGAAAGAGGGCAGAGCCAGCAGACAGGTGGGACTCTGGGTTGAAGAAAGGGGGAGGAAGGGGAAGGCCAAAACTCAAAGACAGAAATCACCCTGTGAGGGTGGGGGAAAAGGGCTGGGCCAGGGTCTGGTGTCAGGAGGATGTGGGGAACTCACCTGGAACGTGGCAGGTCCGCCGCAGCACCTCACTCAAGAAGGCAGCCTGGTCAACGGGTGTCAGTGGGATCTCCCGGTCACTCAGCTCCTGCCCCAGGCAGCTGTGCAGCAGGCACAGCACCATGTCGTTGGCGGGACAGGACCCCTCGGCGAAAGGGACACCCTCTGGCTCTGCCCGACACACACTCTGCTCAGCACCAAGAGCCTCCTGCTGCCCGGTGCCCCCGGCTCAGCCCTGACCAGCAAGGCCCCTCCTTCAGCCTCATGGGCTCCTCCTGTCCCCGCCACTCATCTGCTCACTTGCTGACCCATCTGTTTGTTATTTTCTAATACTTCCAGGCTTGCTGGCCCTTTAGGTGTGGGCTGAAAGGGTACCAGGTTCACCCACCTCTGGCAAGCAAGAGGAAGAACATCTGGAGCTGCTGGCACTGTGGCAGCAATCCCATTAGGTCAAAATGGAAAGGGATCTCATGGACACAGGTGTCTCCTCCCTGATCCAATCCTACAAGGGAGGAAAGACAGGACACAGTGAAACACTGATTACTCTACCCACTCCCCTGCTCCACCAGTGGGCCGCCTGCCTCATTCACCGTCAGAGACCCTCGGCTCTGGGGGCACAGGACCCCATTCCTTGCTTTGGCACAGCTGTATCAGGTATTCAAAGCTCAGCATGGAACCTATGCAGGCAGCATCCCGTGGATGGAGCTACAGGAAGAACATCAGAGGTCAGGAGTCAACATCTCTTAGCCCAGGATACCCTGGGTTCCAGCTCTTCAGGAAGCTTCAACAGTCCCAGCCATTCAGAGGCACCAGGAAGCCCACAGACTGCAGTACTCCAAAGGAGATGGCACCCCAATCCAGTGAGAGAGGTCGGGGTACTGTTCTGAGGACACTCACAGCTTGTGGGATCTCAGAATATGTCAGGTCCTGGAGGTGCTTCCAGCTTCCAGGGCCAGGTCCCACTCGCCCATACTGTGGCTCCACCCACACCTCGGTGACCAGATTGAGCTCTGAGTCTCCCTCCAGGGCCTCCACTTCCACATCATTGTCATCATCTGTCGAGAAGCTAAAGGAAGAAGGGCTCTGAGTCCAATGCAGAGCCTCATGGCAGGGAATGGACCTCATGGAGGGAAGGTGGCAGGCACAGAGGGCAGCCACGAGTCACACAAGACCTTCCCAGACCAGCATCTGCCTGATGAAGCATCTAAACACCGCACCCACTCCCTGACTTTGGGATCAAGATCATCTCAGGATATGGGAGCCAGACCTCTAGGGGATGGTGGGGAGAAGGGTGACTCTGCAGAGGCGGCCCTCACAGAGGGCCTGTCTCACCTGTCTTTGGTGGAGGTAGAGTGTGGGGGGAAGAGGATATACTGGACAACACAGGTGTGCTTCTCTTCAGCTGCAGCCTGCCCTGGTGGTTCATTCTGTGGGCAAAATGGGAGATCTGGGGCAAATCCCAGCCAAGGCAGAGATCTGGCCTGGCTTAGCTCTGGCCCTCAGAATTTCAGTTCCCTCACCACATTGTCCTGACTGCAGCCTCAAACCTCGCACCCTCTGGCCACACTGTCCCTGTGAGGCAGAGTTTCCAGCAGTCCCAACCCAGCTCAGAGGCCAGTGTCCCTGGGATTATGACAGACCTTGGCAGGGAGGTGTCATGAGGGATGGCACATACCTGAATTGGAAGCTCCAGAACCATGTTGATGATTCCTTCTCCACTGCAGGCAAAGTGGAATCCTTCAGAAAGTCGGACTCTGAAGCCCCATAAAGGCCGAGGCAAGGCCAGGTAAGAGAAGAGACACTGAGACTACAAGCTTTCCCCACACACACCCACCTCCCAGCAGTCCTCAAGGAGCCAAGTCTGCTGGTGGCCCTGCTCAAACTGGCGGTCCCTCAGGGTATAACAAGTCCAAGGAGGATGAGAGAGGCCAAAATAAATCGGGTGATGGGAGGAGACAGGGAGGGCAGTAGCAAATGGTGCTCTATACTTGAGACTGGGAATTAGAGGGGAAGTGTGTGCTACAGGCTTTCTGCTAGTGTCCCAGTCTACACTTGCTCTCTCCTTGCCCCGAGTGGCCTGGCAGATTGGATGACATACTCAGTGAGGATGGAGAGGAGCTGGGCAATGGCACTGAGAGGCAGCGCAGGGGCCAGTCCTGATGGGACACTCCAAAGCCAGCGCTGATGGTAGAGGTAGCGGGACAGTGATGCCAGGCTAGAAGAGGCTGAGCGGCCTGACACCAAGGGCAGTGGACCTGGTGGCTCCAGTGTCAGCAAGAAGGGTGCCCGGTAGTCCAAGGGTAGCTTCTCATACCTAGGAAATGGGACAACTCCCCAGCGATCTCTACTCATCCCTGGCTAAGCCACACCCGTCCATACCTCTGTACTACTCATGCCCCACTAAGCCACACCCTTCCACACCTCCGTACTACTCATATCCCGCTAAGCCATGCCCTTCCACACCTGTACCACTCATACCCGGCTAAGCCATGCCCTTCCACACCTGTACCACTCATACCCGGCTAAGCCATGCCCTTCCACACCTGTACCACTCATACCCGGCTAAGCCATGCCCTTCCACACCTGTACCACTCATACCCTGCTAAGCCACGACCTTCCACACCTGTACCACTCATACCCTGCTAAGCCACACCCTTCTACACCTGTACCACTCATACCCTGCTAAGCCACACCCTTCTACACCTCTGTACCACTCATACCACGCTAAGCCACACCCTCCACACCTCTGACCTACTCATATCCCGCTAAGCCACGCCCTTCCACACCCCTTACTACTCATACCCCGCTAAGCTACAGCCTTCCACACCTCTGACCAACTCATACCCTGCTAAGCCACGCCCTTCCACACCTCTGACCTACTTATACCTCGCTAAGCTACGCCTTTCTACACCTCTGTACCACTCATACCCTCCTAAGCCACGCCCTTCCACACCTCTGTACCACTCATATCCTGCTAAGCCAGACCCTTCCACACCTCTGTACCACTCATACCCTGCTAAGGCACGCCCTCCACACCTCTGTACCACTCATACCCTGCTAAGGCACGCCCTCCACACCTCTGGACCTACTCATACCAGGCTAAGCCACGCCCTCCACACCTCTGTACCATTCATACCCTGCTAAGCCGCACCCTCCACACCTCTATACCACTCATACTCTGCTAAGCCACGCCCTTCCACACCTCTGACCTACTCATACCAGGCTAAGCCACGCCCTTCTACACCTCTGACCTACTCATACCCCACTAAGCCACGCCCTTCACACCTCTGTACCACTCATACCCCACTAAGCCACGCCCTTCCACACCTCTATACCACTCATACCCTGCTAAGCCACACCCTTCCACATCTCTGACCTACTCATACCCCGCTATGCCATGCCCTTCCACACCTATACCACTCATACTCAACTAAGACACGCCCTCCACATCTCTGACTCATACCAGGCTAAGCCACGCCCTCCACACCTCTACCACTTGTACCCGCTAAGCCACATCCTTCCACACCTCTGACCTACCCATACCTCACTAAGCCACGCCCTTCCACACCTCTGTACCACTCATACCCTGCTAAGCCACGCCCTCCACCTCTGTACCACTCATACCCCGCTAAGCCACGCCCTTTCACACCTCTGCACCACTCATACCCCGCCAAGCCACACCCTCCACACCTCTGTACCACTCACACCCCGCTAAGCCACACCCTTCCTTTGTGTGGTAGCACTCATACCCTGTCAAGCCAGACCATTCCACACCTCTGTACCACTCATACCCCACTAAGCCACACCCTTCCACACCTCTGTACCAACCTGATGAGCAGTTTGTCCAGTGGCTTATGCAGGACCACAAGGCAGGGCCGGTCAGACAGGGCCTGCTGTGGCCCCAGCACGGGGGATGACTTGGAGGGAGAGCTGCCCCCACCAGCGCCCCCTAGCCCTTTTCGTTTCACCTTGGGTGTTGGCTCCTTGCTTTGTACCCGGTGAGGGAAACGCAGCTGCAGGATCTCTTCCCTCAAGCCTGACACAATCTGAGGGGAAAATGTGGTCAGATCCTCCTACTCCCATCTCCTACAGGTCTGGGAGAAGGGGCCCACAGACAAGGTGAGACACAGCCTTCTTCTCTAGGTCTCCCTTGGTCTGGGGACTCCTCCCTCTACTGGACCTGGCCCTGTGGGGTTTGGGGAGAGGGAGCTAGTCTACACCCCAGGGCTCCTTGGTCAGAGTCAGTCAGGGCCCAGCTCACCTTGTGTCGGGCCGGTGCTGGTGTGCCAATGGGAAAACCCAGGCGAAGAACCATGCATGGGGCCTTGGAAATGATACGGACCATGTAGAAGGAGGAGGGGGGCTGGTCTGGGGCACTGGGGAGAAATGGGAGTCAGTGAGCAGTCCGAGGTTGGCAGGAAGTAGGAGTGAGGTCTGGGGTTAGAGGTTAGAGGGAGACATGGGATGAGGGGGCAGGGGTGAGGGGACATCACTTTGCCCACCTGGAGAGCAGCTTGACATAAGAATAACCCTCGACTAGTACGAAGCTGCTCCAGTCCCGAAGCAGAGAGGTCAGGGAGGAGTGGGAGATCCTGCACTGGATAGTGCTGTAGCGCCCATTGCTGCCCGGGGTGTGCAAGTGCTTGGGGATTGGTCTAGGAAGAGGGGTGTGGACTGAGGTTAGACCTCCCGGCCCCAGTCTTGGAGAAAAGGAATAGACTACTATCTCTCTCTTCTAGGCCTTGCCTGAGGTTATGGGGACTGATGAGCAGGGAGGCAAGGAAAAGGCTATAGTTTTTCCTTGGCCACAGTTGGTAAGAGCTCATCTGCTGCTCCCCTTCCCATCATTCCCTATTCCCCAACCCTGATACTCCACCTCAACTATGGCCCAGCCCTAAGGGCACCCACGTGTCGTGCTCCAGGATTAGCACCAGGCGATGCATGTGCAGCCATCGCTGCCAGGAATTTGCATCCATGGACAGCACTGGCTTCCAGTAGGCAGCAAACTGGGCATGGGATGAGTCAGAACCACTAGGCTGGAGGGAGAGCACCTGGGGACAGGAAGGACAGCACTATATGAGCATTTGTAGAGGACCAGGGTACAAACTGCAAAGAGCGAACAAAACCATGGGTGAACTCCGTTCAGAGTCAGACAGCAGTGGCTTGAGGCTACAGCCCAGCCTGAGACAAAGCACAGTGGAGACAAAAACTGCTTCCACTGTGAAGGCTAGATTTGGATGACTGAGTCCAGGGACAGACTGTGTAGCCCTTTAAAGCTGAATCCAGGAGAAGGATGGAACCATGAGCCCAGCTTATGTCACTGACTTAGGAGAAAAGCCACCGAATGGTGGCAGGACCTCATGATGTGGCCACTGTATACTAGCATAAGTCACCTGCCCATCAGTGTTAGGCTCACAGCGTGGACTGAGTGTGAAGATAGCACAGGACCAAGGAAGCTGTGGTCTGCAGGAAGTACACAGTTCATGGTGGCTGATGGTGGATGCACACAGGTAAAGGTGACTGGGGGAGCCCAAAGTATGCCACATGGAGATGGGGCAAGGGCTCATGGTCTGCTGGGCCTGGGATACCACCACCTAGACACTGTGTGAGTCTTTGCCTCTGCCACCTGTGCTCTGTTCAGGACAGCCTGTCTCTATAGATCCTCCTCTTCCCTGGGGCCTTAGGGTGAGGGAGAAGAGAAGCTCTCAAGGTTAAAGCTTGGGCTTCTGGTTTAGGTGCCTTAGACGTGAGAGAGAAAGCAATAGAAAGTGGTGGTCCTGGGCTCCAGACGCTGTACAACCTAAGTTGGCATGAAATGGGGCTACTACACTTCAGAGCTACTCACCGGGGTGGTGGAGCCTGGAGGGATGTAGAAGAGTGGCACTCCACTCTTGGTGCTGTCAGGAAGTGTGAAATGCTCAGGCACTGAGGAGAAGGACTGAAGGTGGGCAAGCATCTGGTCTGTCTGGTTGATGCTGTAGAATAAGGGCCAGGCCTGAGCCATATCTGACTCTGCTGGGTGCAGATAAGGGTAGCCTTAGGGGTATTTGGGACCCTGGATATAAACCTGGTTCTCTGGGTGATGCTCCCCAGCTCCCACCTTCACAAATCTGTCCCTCCACACAACAAATGGGGCAGCACTCATTGAGTGATGACTTCACTGACCTCTGCAGCGTGTTCCAGAAACGCCGGATAACGTGGGTACGATACAATGAACGGATGGGCTGCCTTAGTGCACAGGACACATCATGCAAAATGTCGTAGCCGCCTTCCATTGTCACTTCCACCCGTGTTACTCGAGGGCCCTCAGGCTCCAGAGGCCAGGGTGCCATAGCCACGTACTCAATGCGCATGTTGTGTTTCCACAGCAGCACAAGCTTTACCTCCAATTGAGACCCTCCTTAGGGAGAAGTGGGAGGGCCAGTTAGGAGAAGGCATAGGACTCTACGCCTGGGATTGAGTTCTATCTGAAACCCCCACCTATCTCATGGAACCTAGCCCTGCCAAAGGTTCCAAGCATGCTTCCACAGGTTTCAGGCCTAGAGCTGGCCAACTGACACAAACACAAGTTTGTAGAAACAATCTGAAAACCAAGCCAAGTTCAGGGCCCTACACCACCCTCAGCTGGTTCACCTTGGTCAAAAGGAGATGGAATTGGGTAGCTCCATGCTAAGAGAATTAAGCCCTGATGACAATTCAAAACCCACTGTCTCAAGCGATAAGGTTTTCATGGTGACACTCTTTCATGTGTGATACATGTGGGTCTTCCCACACACAAATTCCTGAGAGATCTGTGGGATTACAGCAGGTTAATGACCCTTACCTTTGGCCAGTGTGACCTCTCGGACACTGTAGCCCTCTCGAAGTCGCACAGACACGGTGCTGACCAAGTCGGCTGGCACCTCCTTCTCAGTGTGCTTCTTCCGGCGCAAGGCTAGGGCAGGGTTGCTGCTTGCAGAGACCAGGTGCTCATTAAACAGTCGGTGCTGAGAGCCTGGAAGATCAGTGGGGATGGGGAAGGAGAAACTGGCTATCTGCCAACTAACTGACAGATCTGTAGGGCGAAGGAGCTATGCTGAAATCACTGTGAGGTAACAGTGCCAGTGGAGCCAGCTCCAGTTACACTTTCAGTACTCCAGGGCACCATAATCTCTGGGCCCATTCTATATTCCCTCCTTCCCACACCCACCTCAGTGTGCCTCTCACCGCAGTAATATTCAGGGTTCAATGCTTCCCCACTGCGCAGGAAGGAATACAGGAGAAACGCCCGGTGGTAGACAGTCAGACCCAGGTTGCCTGGCTCCGGCTCAGGACAAGTGGACAGGTAGGACCCGAATGTTGCCATTGCGATGAACTTCATTAGTTCCACATTGGGCACATGGCCAAAACTGCAGTCATAAGAGTAAACTCCTCCCACCTGAAAAAGTGAGCAACTGAAGACCTAGCTCTGACAGAGGCACAGGAGAAGGAAGAACAGGAGAGAAAGAGACTGGGCTAGGTGGCTGCTCCCATTCCCTGGACCACAGAGTGGGAAGCCAGCCAGTGTTTTCCTAGGACAGACCACTGTCTGTGTCTTTCCTTCTTTGAGCCCTTCTGTCTGATGCCCATGCTAACCGGCCACAGCATCCTCTGCACTTCCTCCTCGATACCTAATGGCCCACCAGGCCCACCACCTCCTTCACTAAAGATTTTGGCAACTGGTTCACTGACTTCCTGTCATCATCCTGAGAGGCTTCAGCTTATCAACACTTCTCAAACTTCAGGGTGTATAAAAAACACCTGGGGATTTTGTTAAAATGCAGTAGGTCTGCGGTGGGGCCTGAGGTTCTGGATTTCAAACAAGCTTTCTGCTAGTCTGTGGACTACATTTTGAATACAATAGCTGTAGATGAGAAATTAGCAAACTACATATACCCTGAGGGGCAAATCTAGTCCATCACCTATTTTTGTGAATTGAGTTTTACTGGAACACAGCCACACACATTCATTTTGTATTGTCTATGGCTGCTTTCACGCTTCAACAGCAGAGCTGGTCCACAAGGCTTAAAAGTTAACTGGCCTTTGCAGACAGTGTTCACAGACCTGCTCCAGATGACTCATTCAAGTCCCTGCCCTCTCAGTTCCTTAACTCTTATCTCCAGTAACTTTCTCTATTCCGCTCACCTGCCTGTAGGCTACACGCTGGCTCTTGGCTTCACCTGGAACAAATTCATCTTTGCAATTTCAAAATGCCACAACCCACTGATTACATACAGCACTATACCCTTAGGTTCCTCCCACCCTCCTCCTGCTGCTGCTCTTTGACGTCGCTGAGACTGCCAGGCCTTGAACCTCTGCTCTCTCCAAATCTATCCACATTGTCCTGACCCTCCTTTCTCGACCCAGCTTGGACCCTACATTCAGACAACTTCATAAGCATTGCTCTCAAATCCCTGGCCCTCTTCACTCTCGTCTGCTTCTTCAAAACCCCAACTAGGATCACAGCCTCTGTTCTTGGCCAGTGGTGCCCAAACAGAAAAAACTGACAGTTGTGTAGGTTGGCACCACATTAAAACATATGACACCCAACTCAGCTAGTCCTTCAGGGCAGTCCTCAATACTGTTCCTTCTTCCCAACTCTGGCCTCTCTTCCTTACAGTACTCGGCTTCACCTTTTACTTCAGAGATAAATCAGAGGCCCTTCGCAGAGCTGATCTACATCTTCACTTCTACTTTCTAGTTTCAAAGAAAGAAACGACACTTCCCTGCTCCAAAAGAATCCCTCAATCTGTTTCTTAAGCCAATGCCCTCCTGTCAATTCAGAGACTTTACTCCACCAGCCTCCCTTTTCCTTTCTTTATTTTCAAACTCTTCTTCACTATAGACCCTTAGAAACATGCTTAAGTCTCTAGCTTTAAAAACAAAACAAAACACTCCTTTACCCTGTACTTCCCTCTGGTTACCATTCTCTCTCTTGCTCTGCTCTCGATCTCAATAGCCAAATTTCTTGTGTCAACACTTGTCCCTATTTCCTTCCTTCTATCCACTCTTCAATCCCCTCACCACCTCTTCACTAAAATGGCTCTGAAAAAGATCCCCGTGACCTCCTAATCACCAAATCCAAAGGGCACTTTTCATTCCTCAGTTTTTACTTGATCTTTTTGCTGCTTCTCACAGTGTAGTTACCATTGTGAGAGGCAGCAGAAAGATCAAGTAAAATTTTCTTCCAAAAATTCTGACTTCTCTGACACTGCAATCTTCTGGCTCCTGGCTGATTCTTTATTCTTTGCTGGGCCCTCTTCCTATGAAAGACTGCGAACACTGGTGTTCCCCAAAGTTCTTCCAGGACCCTCTTCTGTTCTCAATTACCATCTGTACCCTGACAAATCTTAAATCTCTACCTCTCAAGCAGTATTCGTCTCCTGAATATCAGGATCTGTGTATTCAACCGCTATCTGCTACAAACAGCAGCCATTTATTAAGTGATTATATACAATGCTAAATACTTTAAATGCATCTCACCTCCCAGTGAGTTATGTACTTTTACAACCTCCATTTACAAATGAATCTGACCTAGAGGTGAAGCAATGTGCCCAATGTCACCCAGTTAATAACTGCAGTCAGGATTTAGACCAGCATGCCTAACTCCAAAGGTGATGTTCTTAACTGGCTGTATTGAACCACAGGCACCTCAAACACAACATACACAAACTTGCATTCATCATCTTATCCTCACTCTACCACAACTGCTTCTCTTCCTTTTGCGCTGCTGCTACCCAGTCATCACTGGAGTCAGAGACTTGGAGACATCTTTAAGCCCTCTTCTCTTTCATCTCCTACCCCTATCTTGCTAATCATGAAGTCAAGTTGACTCTGCCTCTTCATTTTTCTCAATCCTCTTACCCCTAATTTAAGCCCTGATCCTCTCTCACTGACTTCCCCACTGTCCTTCACCCAGCAGCAAAAGTGACCTTTATAAAACATAAACCCAACTAATGACTTTCCTTCCATCTATCTGCATCACCCACAGAGTTATGCTTAATCTCATTAATAAAGCAGAACCAGATTTTCATGTTCTGGCCTGTGCCTACCCCTTCAGCCTTGTTTCCCATAGCTTTTTACCTCCTTCCCTACAGTCCATCAATCCAATTTAGCTACAGTCCCTGACTATGCCTTTCACCCCTTTGCTTAAGCTAGTTTGAGCGGGTTTTCTGACCCTTGCACTCAAAACAATAATGACTAATCTGCGGGATGAGGTGGGACTGGAAATGACTGTCAGATTTCAAATTCTGCATTCTTTCTGCTTTAACATCTATTTCTAAAATCCCAAGGAAAGAGGAAAAAAATGAAGTCCTCTCCTACCATGCTACCTACCTTCCAGACATGACTCCTTCCCCCCATGTAACTAAGTAATTGACTTTACCTGGGAAATCACTGCCTGTAAGAAAGTAACCAGCCATCCCACCTTTGTGTGAGATATTCCATTTCTCTCTCATCCTTCCTAAAAAGTCCTCACCTGGACAAAGGAACAAGCCACAGTGCCACTGCGAAGCTGGTTCAGCAGCGTCTCACAGACAGCAACATCAGGAACACTGGTCACCCCATCCGTGATCACGATAATCCCTGGAGCAGGAAACACCAGATCAGACCTGGAGACACTGGACAGACCAAAGTCACAGGAAGGCACCCAACTGACAGGGCCCTGAAGGGCTCAGTGTCTTCCCACCAATGTGGGCAGTTTTATAAACTATGAAGATTTATAAACTTCAAACACCTTTCCTTCTCCCTTACCCTCCTGCTTCTTCCTCTTGAGTGCCAGATCATAACCTCCCCTAAGTGATATCCTTGGAGCTCTACTCCTTCTAGGGAGTTGTCAGAGCTGAGGGTTCCTGATACACACTAATACAGACATACGTTTTGCAAACAAGGAAACAGATCCTCTTCCCTGGGGCCCACTGATTCCCTGGAACTGCTATCTTTGTTAGCAGTTAGCCCCACTCTTCTTCCCCGCTTCCCCAGTCCCACCAATATTCCTTCTACTGACCTGCACTAGAGTTTGACGGTAGTAACTGCAGCGCCAAGATGCCCTGACGAATCATACTGACCAGTCCAAGATCAGCTGTCACCATGGAGACGCCTACCTTCCGACCCAGTAGGTCCCCTGAGTCTGGGGACTGGTCTTCTGCCTGCCCCAAGTTACAGAAAAGACAGAATGGGGCAGATGGCATTGCTGCCCCATCCATAGCAAAGCCAGAATTTACAGTTCAGCACCTCTCAGGCCAGACAGGCCGAATCCTGTGAGGACCCCAATTCCTCTACTATGTGACTGAGTCTTTACTGTGCTCCCTCCCCATGTGTGCTCAGATACTGAACTTCAGAGGCGAAGGGAGTTCGGCACCAGATGAAGCTTCAGACTGTACTGAAGTAAGGCTTCTCCATCTTTTGCCAAGAAGGGCCCCTTTCCATATTTTTCCATCACTGTTACAAAATATTTTATACCTCAATCAAATTACATGCCAGTCATCAGGCACACAGAACTGCCATTTGCCTGGCTACTTCTGAGGTACCCAAAGTGATGAGACAGGGAAGTCTAGTGGGCCCAGGCAGCTTTATCCCCGGTTGTACAAAATGCTAACTAGAGGTCAAAGCCACACATGACACCTTCTCAGATACACTGGAGGAGAAGATCTGGGGCTAAAAAAAAATGCAAACAAATGGATTTCACATTTTCTCCCTGAAAGAATCTGTGTTTTGGGGAATATATCTGAGTCCTGCTCCAACAGGAAGCGTGTCATGAGCATGCTTATCCTTGTCTCACTTTGTCCCAGCTCTTAGCCTTTTTCTGCCCTATTTGGACTATCCCTCCTCTCTGCCCTCTGTCCTTAGCTGCTCCTCTTTCTAAGTTGCCTCTGCCCACTTTCTCTCTTACATACCTGGCTCTGGGGATCATACTGCTGCTGCAGCATGGTGGCCACCTTATCCTCAAAGAGGCAGAGCTGCTCATATATCTGCTGCAGGAACACCTCCTGCTGGGACGGGTCCAAGAGGCAGCCTTGTACCAGCACCTAAGAAGCACAAGGGAAAGACTGAGACAGGATGGTCAGGGGGGCACAGACCACTACACTTCTGCTCTGTTTATTCTCCATAGCTCCATCTAGACGATCCTGACTTCCTACCCAACTAGGGTCTATGATTCCACAACCAATTTCCCCCTTATCCAATCTCCATCAGTCCTCCGCCCAGGTCCCTAGTCATTAGTCATCTTTATCTGGGGTCACAACTTCCCTCTGATTAGGGTCCTCCACACTGGGCTTCCCCAACCCCTACATGGGCACCATAAGATCTTCTATTAATAGCTTCTTCTACCTTGGTCTACAGGATGTCTTATGAGCTGCCCTCCTCAGCCTGGCAAAGTCTCTTTTATTCTCATACTTTTTAATGCTTTTTTATTTCTAAGCATACTGACCAGCCCAAGATCAGCTGTCACCATGGAGACGCCTACCTTCTGTATACACAGAGGCTATTCTGGATCTTTTCAATTTTACAAAAATTAGCTGGGCATGGTGGTGGGCACCTGTAATCCCAGCTACTCGGGAGGCTGAGGCAAGAGAATTGCTTAACCGGGACTTGGAAGGTGGAGGTTGCAGTGAGCAGAGATCACGCCACTGCACTCCAGCCTGGGCTACAGATAATTTTCTGTATCAAAAAAAAAAATTTTTTTTTAAATTTTTGTGGGTATATAGAAGATGTATACATTTATGGGGCACGTGAGATATTTTGATACAGGAATACAAATAACAATTACATCATGGTAAATGGGGTATCGCCCATTCTTTTTTTTTTTTTTTTTTGAGACAGAGCCTTGCTTTGTCGCCCAGGCTTGAGTGCAATGATGTGATCTTGGCTCACTGCAACCTCCGCCTCCTGGTTCAAGCGATTCTTGTGCCTCAGACTTCCTCAGCTGGGATTACAGGCATGGGCCACCACACCCAGCTAATTTTTGTATTTTTAGTAGAGACGGGGTTTCACCATGTTGGCCAGGTTGGTCTCAAACTCCTGGCCTCAAGTGATCCACACACCTCGGCCTCCCAAAGTGCTGGGATTACAGGCATGAGCTACCATGCCTAGCCCAGCTCAGGGATTTATCCTATTTTTTGTGTTACAATCCAATTTTACTCTTTTATTTTTAAATGTACAATAAATTACTGTTGACTGTAGTCAGTCTACTGTGCTATCAAGTACTAGATCTTATTCATTCGTTCTAACTCTATTTTTGTACCCATTAACCATCTCCCCTTTCCACCTCCCCAACTACCTTTCCCAGCCTTTGGTAACCATCGTTCTACTCTCCATGAGTTCAACTGCTTTAATTTTTAGCTCTCACAAGTAAGTACCAACATGCCAAGTTTGTCTTTCTGTGCCTGGCTTATTTCACTTAACACAATGTCCTCCAGTTCCATCCATGTTGTTGCAAATGACAGGATCTCATTCTTTTTTATGGCTGAATAGTATTCCATTGTGTATATGTACCACATTTTCTTTATCCATTCATCTGTCAATGAACACTTAGGCTGCTTCCAGATCTTGTCTATCGTGAATAGTGCTGTAATAAACATGGGAGTGCAGATATCTCTTCCATATACTGATTTCCTTTCTTTTCGGTATACACCTAGGAGTGAGGATTGCTAGGTCATATGGTAGCTCATTTTCGGGTTTTTGTTTTTGTTTGAGATGGAGTCTCACTCTGTCATCCAGCTGGAGTGCAATCGGCTCACTGTAATCTCTGTCTCCCAGATTTAAGCAAATTCTCTGCCTCAGGCTCCCAAGTAGCTGGGATTACAGGCATCTGCCACCACACCCAACTAATTTTTATATTTTCAGTAGAGATGAGGTTTCACCATGTTGGCCAGGCTGATCTTGAACTCCCGACCTCATGATCCACCCACCTCGGCCTCCCAAAGTGCTGGGATTACAGGTGTGAGCCACCGCGCCCGGCCTATTTTCAGTTTTTTGAGGAACCTCCAAACTGTTCTTCATAGTGATTGTACTAATTTACATTTCTACCAACAGTGCACAAGGTTACCTTTTCTCCACATCCTCACCAGCATTTGTTATTGCCTGTCTTTTGGATAAAAACCATTTTAACTGGGGTGAAATGATATCTCATTGTAGTTTTGATTTGCATTTCTTTGATGATCAATGATGTTGAGCACCTTTTCATATACCTGTTTGCCATATGTATGCCTTCTTTTGAGAAATGTCTATTGAGATTTTTTAAGAAAAAAATCCCACTTTAAAATCAGATTATTATATATTTTTTTCTTATAGAGTTGTTTGAGCTCCTTATATATTCTGGTTTTAATCCTTGTTAGACGGGTGGTTTGCAAATATTTTCTCCCATTCTGTGAGTTGTTTCCTCACTTTGTTGATTGTTTCCTTTGCTGTGCAGAAGCTTTTTAACTTGATATGATCCTGTTTGTCCATTTTTGCTTTGGATGCTTGTGCTTGCAGGGTATTATCAAGAAATCTTTGAGCTAAGCACAGTGGTTCACATCTGTAATCCCAGCACTTTGGGAGGCCAAGGTGGGAAGATCGCTTGAGCCCAGGAGCTAGAGACCAGCTCGGTAGAGATCTCATCTCTATTAAAAAAAAAAACAAAAAACAAAAAACAACAACAAAAAAAACCTAAAAATTAGCTGAGTGTGGTGAAATACACCTGTGGTCTCAGCTACTCAGGAGTCTGAGGCAGGAGAATCACTTGAGCCCAAGAGATCAAGGCTGCAGTGAGCTGTGTTCACACCACTGCACTCCAGCCTAGGAAACACAGCGAGACCTTCCATGGAGAACAGAGCCAGTACCAGAGTTTATGCAGACTGTGGGTGAAGCTGTTGATCTCTTTATAATCTGCAGACTATTGTGGGTATTTCTGGGCAGGCAGTTCCTTTGCCTGTTTCAGGAGAGGTTTACTGATTTGGGGCTTATACATCAGGTCTTTGGTTTGGGTCTCATTTTAGGGGTTGTTTGGGGGCTGGGTGTTCCACCTTACATGGGAGGTGGATAGACAATGGATGAAGTTGCTGGGGCAGTGGCTCACGCCTGTAATCCCAGCACTTTGGGAGGCTGAGGCGGGCAAATCACCAGGTCAAGAGTTCTAGACCAGCCTGGCCAACATGGTGAAACCCCGTCTCTACTTAAAATACAAAAATTAGCTGGGCTTAGTGGCAGGCACCTGTAATCCCAGCTACTCAGGAGGCTGAGGCAGGGGAATTGCTTGAACCCAGGAGGCGGAGGTTGCAGTGAACCAAGATCACACCACTGCACTCTAACCCCGGGCAACAGAGTGAGACTCTGTCTCAAAAAAAAAAAAAGATAGTGGATGAACTTTTCTGCTGTATCTTGTGGGCAGGTGATTTTGCTTTTGTTTTTGTTTTGCATTCTTCCCCCTCCACAAGCCAAAGTCATTTCATTTGGTTTCCACTGTGTGGACAGTGCTGGAGCTCAGTGCTTGACAGAGGATGTGGGGCTGGCTGAGCCCTGGGTTGCAGACATGGCAAAGCAGAGAAACTGTTCTTCTGGTTCCTGCCCAATCACAAAGGGGCAAAAGCCCTTCCCAGGGAGGAGGGTGTTCAGGAGCCAGACTTTTGGAGAGGAGGTAGTTTCCAGTCTGCTGGGTGACTGTCATTCTGCATGTGTTCCCTGAGCTGGAAAGGGCTGGAAGCTTTACGCATGAACCATGGAGAAGTAGCAATCACCCCTGCCATGGGTAGAGGGGATCCTAACTGGGCCCCCTGGGTCAGGTTAGAGCCAACACTGTCAGCCACCCTCTCTGGCCTGCTGGCAATGCCACATGTGCCCAAGAAGATGGGGGATACCTGTGCCAGAAGCCAACCTGGTCTTTCCAAGGGGCAGCGCCCCCTGTGAAGACAGAAGTGAGAGAATAAAGTTCCCTGCAGGTCCTCCATCACTTTTAGGTTGTATTTTTCAATTGCTGACATTTCAAAGGGGACCCTCCAGAAGCCCAGCTGGCTTCCCCCAAGGACTCCCCCTTTGCTGGGAGTGGATTTCCACATGTGCCTTTGATTTCATATAGATCAGGCTTTACAGTCACCAGTTCAGCTGCCAGTCCCTGGACTGGGGGTTGGTGTTTTCTACAGAAGAGGAATGGCCTCCCTCACCCTGCTCCCCACTCAGGCAGGGCAGCACAGGATTCAGCAACTCAGTGCTATCAAGACCCCCCAAAACCCCAATATACCCCACCTCAGAGGCCTTGCCTGGGCATCCTGAAGCCCCTGTTCCTTGCCATACACTGACGCCTGGCAGCTATAGCAAATGGCTCACGTTCTTTGTCAAAGGCCTGTAGTGAGATGGTTTTGTTTCCTTTGTTTTATGAGTTTGTTTAAAATTGAAATTAGTTATTTCCTTCTGCTGAACAGTATTAAATAGAGCAGGATGTTGAGTTAATCTGCTAGATTGTGGTTTAAAAAAAAAACAGAAAAGAAATCTTTGCCTAGTCCAGTGTCATGAGCGTTTCTCCAATTTTTTTTTTAGTAGTTTCATAGTTTGAGGTCTTAGATTTAAGTCTTTTTTTTTTTTTTTCTTGAGATGGAGTCTTACTCTGTAGGCCAGGCCAGAGTACAGTGGCACGATCTCGGCTCACTGCAACCTCTGCTGCCCAGGTTCAAGCGATTCTCCTGCCTCAGCCTCCCGAGTAGCTGGGATTACAGGTGCCTGCCACCGCGCCCAGCTAATTTTTTTTTTTTTTTTGTAGTTTTTTAGTAGAGATGGGGTTTCACCATCTTAGCCAGGCTGGTCTTGAACTCCTGACCTCATGATCCACCTACCTTGGCCTCCCAAAGTGCTGGGATTACAAGCATAAGCCACTGTGCCCGACCACATTTAAGTTTTTAATCCATTTTGATTTTATTTTTGTGAGATAGGAGTCTAGTTTCATCCTTCTGCATATGAAAATCCATTCTTCCCAGAACTATTTATTGAAGAGACTGTTCTTTCCCCAATGTATGTTCTTGGCATCTTTGTCAAAAATGAGTTCACTGTAGATACATGGCTTCTGCATTCTCTATTCTGTTCCATTTGTCTATGTTGTCTGTTTTTATGCCAGCACCACACTGTTTTTGATTACTATAGCTTTGTGGTATAATTTGAAGTCAGGTAATGTGATTCCTCTAGTTTTGTTTGTTTTGCTCAGAAGAGCTTCAGCTATTCTGGGTCTTTTGTGGTTCCATATAAGTTTTAAGATTGTTTTCTCTATTTCTATGAAGAATGTCATTGGTATTTTGATAGGAATTGTACTGAATCTGTAGACTGCTTTAGGCAGTGTGGGCATTTTAACAATATCGACTCTCCCAATCCATGAACATGGAATATAGTTCCAATTTTTGGAGTCCACTTCAATTTCTCTCATCAATGTTTTAAAGTTTTCGTTGTAGAGATCTTTCACTTCTTTGGTTAAGTTAATTCCTAGGTATTTTATTTTAAACTATTGTAAATGGGATTACTTTCTTGATTTCTTCTTCACATTGTCTGCTGCTGGCATACAGAAATGCTACTGATTTTTTGTATGCTGATTTTGCATCTTGCAACTTTATTGAATTTGTTTATCAGTTCTAATAGTTTTTTGGTGGAGCCATTAGGTTTTTCCAAATAAAAGACCATATCATCTGTAAACAAGGATAATTTGACTTCTTTTTTTCCAATTTGGATGCCCTTTCTTTCTCTTGTCTGACTATTCTAGGTAGAACTTCCCTTCTCTCTTTCTTAAGCTCAAAATCCTCTCCTTATCCCCCTAATGAATGCTCCTTCCTTCCCTTTACCCTCAGCAGGTAACTCCCACCCTGTGCCCTCTTCGAAGAGAAAGGAAGTCAGTCAATAGAAATGCCCTGCTTACCCCAACCTGGAGAGTACACTACTCTCCAACTCTCTGAAAGCATCCCCAAAGTCTACTGAATGTTTACATCTGTGTCTTTGTTCTTCCTTCAAGGTGCTGAAGAAAGGATTCCTCTTCCTCCTCATTTTCCCTATAGCTAATCTGTCCATCTAAATCTTGAGCCTTTTGTCTCTCTAATATCTTCATTATTTCTCCATGGGTTCCTTTTCTTCTACTTCAAACACAAATAAGTGTCCCTATCCTAAAATTGTATATAGACCCAGCAGTCCCTGTGGTGGCCCTCAGGATCTCACCTCTCTTTCCCCATCACACTCCTACAACCTGCCCCACATGCCCACTTCTCCCGGACCCTGACCCTATGGAACAACTACTTTTTTACTCCCTGTTCCCAATTGGAAAGTGGGTGGAGTGAGCCAGAAGAGGGAAAGCGGGACATTGTCTCACTCTACAGGCCCATGGGAAGGAAAATGAGCAGAACTGGAGCCATAAAAAGGTGAGAAAGACGTTCCTATTCATATTGTTTAGAATAATGAAAATTGGGACAACCCAAGTGGCCAAGAAGGGACTGGCTAAACATATGATAAAATATTATGAAACAGTAAGTTAACAGGTCATTAAAAATCACGTTTTCAAATAATATTTAGTGACATAGAAGAACGCCCATACTACATGTTAAAAAAAAAAAAAAAAAAGCAGGACAGGCTAGGCACAGCAGCTCATGCCTGTAATCCCAGTACTTTGGGAGGCTGAGGTGAGAGGATCACTTGAAGCCAGGAGTTTGAGACCAGCCTGGACAACATAACAAGATCCTGTCTCTACAAAAAAATTTTTAAAAATTAGTTGGGTGTGGTGGCACACACCTGCAGTCCCAGCTATTTGGGAGGCTGAGGTGGGAGATCACTTAAGCCCAGAAGTTCAAGATTACATTGAGCTATGATCATGCCTCTGCACTCCAGCCTGGGTGACAGAGTGAGACCCTATGTCTTAAACAGAACAAAAAACAGGACATAAAATCATGTGTCTAGAATGAGTCTCTTGATTCTCCCTTTCTCTTTGGGTAAAGAGATGGAGGTGAGGGAGGAAAATTCCATAAAATGTTTGAATTTAAGCAAGGCACAGTGGCTCACGCCTGCAATCCCAGCACTTTGGGAGGCTGAAGCGGGCAGATCACAAGGTCAGGAGATGGAGACCATCCTGGCCAACACGGTAAAAGCCCGTGTCTACTAAAAATACAAAAAATTAGCCAGGCGTGCTGGCACGTGCCTGTAGTACCAGCTACTTGAAAGGCTGAGGCAGGAGAATCACTTGAACCCAGGAGGTGGAGGTTGCAGTGAGCCCAGATTGCACCACTGCACTCCAGCCTGGGTAACAGAGTGAGACTCTGTCTTAAACAAAACAAAACAAAACAAAACAAAACAAAACAAAACAAAAAGGTTAGAATTTAATACAATATCCAGAAACAACTGCTGTTGTTTCTGAGTATTGTATTATAGATGAGTTTTGTTTTTCTCTTTATATTTTAATGTATTTTGCAAATCTTCTTTGATGAACATGTATTATATATATGAACTAACTTTTTTGAGACTTTTGGGTCTCACTCTGTGGCCCAGGCTAGTCTCAAACTCCTGGCCTCAAATAATCCTTTTGCCTCAGCCTCCTATGTAGCTGGGATTACAGGCATGCACTGCTATGCTGTGATTTAACAGGATACATCTTGTTTTTTTTTTTTTTTTTGTAGACAGTCTCACTCTGTTGCTCAGGTTGGAGTGCAGTGGCGTGATCTTGGCTCGTGGCAACCTCTGCCTCCCAGGTTCAAGCGATTCTCATGATTTGGCCTCCCAAGCAGCAGGGATTACAGATATGCACCACCACACCCAGCTAATTTTTTGTTGTTGTTGTATTTTTAGTAGACAGGGTTTCGCCACATTGGCCAGGCTGGTCTCAAATGCTTGGCCTCATGTGATCCATCTGCCTTGGCTTCCCAGAGTGTTAGGATTACAGACGTGAGCCACTGTGCCCAGCCAGGATACATCTTGAGGAAGCTACAGAGAAAATGAAAAGTCTGGCTCAGGGCGGCCAAGTGGCCCTGGGGCTTAACTGACGAAATCCTCTCCTTCCCTATAGCTGCTGTCCTTATTCAGGCCTCCTCCTCTCACCCATGCTACAATAATCTTCACCTATTCTCCCATCCAGACTTTGTCCCCAAATCCATCCTCCATATTAGCCACAAAATACTGTAATCTTCCCAATGTACACATGTGATCTTGTTACTGTCCGTTTAAAACTTTCAATGGCTCTCCACCACCTATGACTAATTATTTTAATAGCTAACATTTGCACATTTTCTATGTAGCAAGCACAGTTCTAAGTGCTTGACATGAATTAATTCAATCACCATATGATATAGGCAATGTTAATATCCCCATTTGGAGAAAGGACACAGATGCACAGAAAGGTTAAGTAACTTGCGAAGGACATACGACCAGTAAGTGGTACAACCAGGAAGCAAACACAGGCAATGTGATTCCAGATCCAGTGCTCTTATTCTTCACACTGAACTCCCCCATAGAATAAAGCACAAAGTCCTTAGCGTCACATTCATGGCCTTTCATAACCAGCTCCCACTTATGTCTACAGTCTCTTTACCATCCCTTTCCACATTCAAATTTTACTCTGTTGACACTGAATAATATGTAGTTCCCTAAAATACCTGTGATTGAGAGTACAGGTTCATAGTACCATGTATTTGTTTTTGCTGGTCCCTCTGTCAGAAAAGTCCATTTCCCCTTCTTTGAATGGTTAACCTCAATTCTTTCTTCAAAACTCAGTTCAAATGCTGCTTTGGGCCAGACACAGTAGCTCATGCCTGTAATCCCAGCACTTTGGGAGATAGAGGCAGGTGGATCACTTGAGGTCAGAAGTTCGAGGCCAGCTTGGCCAACATGGTGAAACCCCGTCTCTACTAAAAAAAAAAAAAAAAAAAATTCGCTGGGCGTGCTGGTGGGCACCTGTAATCCCAGCTACTTGAAAGGCTAAGGCAGGAGAATCACTTGAACCCAGAAGGTGGAGGGTGCAGTGAGCCAAGGTTGCACCACTGCACTCTAGCCTGGGCAACAGAGCAAGACTCTGTCTCAAAAACACAAAAAACAAATGCTGCTTGGTCTGAAAGATTTCTCTGTTGTGGCCCCATGCTTGGTTGGGTGCTCCCTCTTGGTGCTCCAATAGCACCTGAGTCATCTCATCGGTGCCCTTATCACATTCAACTGCAATTACCTCCCTTTAATATCTGTCTTTCCCACTAAACTCTCAACTCTTCCCATCAGGAGAAAGACAAGATCTGATTCATCTGTGTGTTCAGGACCTGCTCAGGCCTGGTATAGATCAGGCTTCATTAAGTGTTTGCCAACCTGAACCAAGTTTTGAGTGATTATCTAACATCCATGCTCTCCCTGCCTTGGCTATCAGTGCCTGCAAAACCTGGCCCCCATCTGGGGATGCAGCCCACAACTGACAGTCCTAACAGCTATACTAGGAAAGCACTTTAAACTAGCGCAGAGGGTTGGCAATCCCTGCCCTGAGATCCAGGTATGTACCAATTTTGTAGATTTATGTTTCAGACCCTTAGATCCTGCTCACAATACCTTCTCTCTCAAAGCCAGTTTGATAGCTAAGGTGACAATGCAGCCATCAGGGACAGTTTCAGGGAAAGCCTTTACCAATGAGTTAAGGGTGGTTAAAAGCAGATGAGGGGAAACTGGGCCAATGCTTATCTAAGTCAAAAACAGATATTCCAGTAACAGACTTGGCCATTCTCCAAAAGGAGTGTCTTGTGATAGCCTCCTTGAGTGCTGGATAAGCCCTGTAATTATCTGTGCGGGTCAGTATTATACCCAACAGTTCACATGGCCCTCAAAAAAACAAATGACCCACACTGGGCGTGGTGGCTCACGCCTGTAATCCCAGCACTTTGGGAAGCCGAGGCAGGAAGATCACCTGAGGTCAGGAGTTCAAGACCAGCCTGGCCAATATGGCAAAACCTCGTCTTTAATAAAAAATAAAAATTAAAAAAATAAGCTGGGCCTGGTGGTGAGTGCCTATAATCCCAGCTACTCGGGAGGCTGAGGCAGGAGAACCACTTGAACCTGGAGGGCAGAGGTTGCAGTGAGCCGAGATTGTGACATTGCACTCCAGCCTGGGCGAAAAGAGCAAAACTCTGTCTCAAAAAAACAAAAAACAAAAAAACCAAAAAATGACCCTCCTCTATTGTTGAAACCAATTATATTTCTGGGTGATTTGTTGTCTTTGAAAATCACAAAACTCTTCCAAAAGACCATCTCCTGAGGGTACAGCACATCAGCAAACCATCCAATAGAACTAAAGGAGAAGGGGGGAACAGAGAAAACAGACATCCAGTGGTCAGAACCAGAGATTTACAGAAGTGGTGAAAAAGGCAGTTGTCCAATCAACACCAACTGACCCAAAGTCTATGGGAAAGCCCTTTAAGTCCAGAGGAACTGGTTCTTCTCAAGAGGAGAGAGACTCATGAGAATGACTAGAAAACAGGTTCAAGAAGCCAGCAGAGCTGGGGATTTTGGGGACAAACAGCAGAGACAGGATAAGGACTTGGTCAGAGGACTAACAGAAATTTGGTCTGAGGGTACAAACTTGGAGAGATGATGCAATACCTGGTGGGACTGCAGTCCAATGATGGAGGAGTAGGCCTGGATAGTTATGTAGATTTCAGGCTGGAAGTCGATGCAAGATCCAGGCACTCGGAAGGGCCGAAGCAGCCCGCCTAGGCAGCGGGACAGGGCATGGAAAACTTCATCAAACAAGATCTCCCCTGTGGAATCATCCTGAGGGCAGAGAAAGAGCGCTCAAGGGCGTCCAAAGGCAGCCTTAACCAGAGGTCAGAAACATGCAGCTTCCATGGGTCAGTAGGACCCTTATCTTATGGCTGATCATACACCCAAATACAGTGCCATACATGGAACAGTTTCTGGGATGTTTTTTGGAAACAAAAACAACAAAACCAGGGTCTTGCTTTCTTGCCCAGGCTGGAGCGCAGTGGCCTGATCCTGGCTCACTGTAGCCTCGACCTCCTGGGCTCAAGCAATCCACCCACCTTAGTCTCCCGAGTAGCTAGGACAGGTGCATGCTAGCATGCCTGGCTCATTTTTGTAGTTTTTATAGAGAGGGAGTTTTGCCTTGTGGCCCAGGCTAGTCTCGAACTCCTGAGCTCGAGCAATCAGCCCACCTCGGCTTCCCAAAGTGCCGCGATTGCAGGCATGAGCCACCACGGTTGGCCCAGTTCTGTTTTTAAGCACCCACCATTCCTTTATAAGCCTGTCTTCTCTCCAAAATGGTAGGCTGGGACCATTTTTCACTTCCCCACAGGCCTTTCCCTCTCCTCACCCCCCACCCTATCCTTTCTTCCCATAGTCTCCCTTCAATCCTTTACCACAATGCCAGTAGATGGGCTAAGGTCCAGCTCAATGACAAACCGATACTGCCAAGCCAGGAAGGTGACTCGGGTGGAAGGTACAAGGAGGAATGGCCTTGGGACCACTGGTTCATCTGGTTGCCACCCAGGGGGCAGGACACTGAGGACTTCCAATTCCTGTTCAGACTGAAGCTGAAAATAAGGATGGTAAGAAAAGGAAAGGATCAGGGAAGTACCCCTTTCTTCCCAGGACCTGCCTTCTATATCCCAAATGACACATCAATGGCTCCACCTCCTTCAATCTAACCATATACTCTTCCTCTCACGCTCTGGAAAAATTATTTTTTTAAATTTCCATCATCTTGTAGGCAGTCCCTTGCCCTAACCAGACTTAGAGCCCTCAGAGTTAGTCTCCCTCCCTGTCTGTTTCCAGCACTCTCCTAAAAAACAGATCCTTTTGGGCTGGCCCCTCACATCTTTCATGTGTCTAGGGCTCACCAGCACCTCCTGGGATGTGGCCTGCACAGTTTGATGCAGATGATTGAGGAACCAAGCCAGGCGAACATTTCGGGAGATTCGATAATCCTTTTTCATTAACAGGAACACCTGCCCAGCTTCTTCCACCTGGGAACAAAGAGCCATTAATACAGCTTTAAAAAATGTCACCAAGTACCTGGAACACACAGATCACTGTACAAGTAACTTGCCCAAGGAACTCACCATCTGTGAGAGGGAAAGCAGCAGAGGTGAAAAGTTTACCGCAACCTCCATGCAAGGTGTTCTCGGGGAGTCAATTCTCAACTCTCTGTTCCTGTTTGCTCGATACAGACCTCCATATAGATGAAGTGACCCTTCCATATTGTTTCCACAAAGTTTATGTGAGTTTCACCTATAAACTATAAGATTTTGAGGGCAAGGGCTGCGTCTTGATTCTATTTTTGTGCCCCTGTGCTTGGCAAATTGCTACAAACACAGCAAATACTAGGACAAGGCCCTAATACATTACATGAATGCCAGATAGTTACTCCTAACAAGTCTTGGTAACAGCAGGCACTGAAGACATTTTCATCGAAGGAATAGCAAGCCTTCCGAATACCTCAAAATCAAATCTGTGTGGGTCACAGTCCCCACCTCTGCACTTTCAGTTGTCAGCCCTCTAGTTCTTGCCTCCATTGCCTCACAGGTGGCCACTTCAACAATGCCCTTGCCCATGTCCTTGTCCTTCCACTACACAAGTCCTGTCAAATCTTATCTCGGGACGAATTTGACATTTTCCCTTATCCATACATATACTATGGCAGCTGCGCTTGGACAGAAAGAAACTTGTCACCTTGCCAGCAGTGCCCACTCTAGCAGGACTTTGCCAGTCCTCTGAATTCTCCTGGCCAGCAGTCTTTCCTGTTCCCCACAGGAGGTTTTCCAATCCCTCAATCCCCTCCCAGCAGATAAACTTGCCCACAGTTCACAGAGGAAACAAAGGTCAACTGGTCTGAACTCCCCAATGTCTCTTCCTGATTAATCCTTATCTGTCACATTCCTTACTCCCTTTCTCTTGTCTGTCCTACACAAAATGGCAAATTTCTCCTCCTGTGTCCCTGATTAATGAGGGGAAGAACACCAGGTGGCAAGAACTGAAGAGCAGGTAGTAGAGGAGAAACAAACAGAAGTTAATAACTGCCTGTTGAGAACCATGATGTTGAAAGAAAGGAAGAATTTTTTTTTTCCAAAATGGGGAAATATGCATGGAGAGAAGACTGAAAAAGCCCTGGAAAACAATAATGAAGAGTTTTTGATGTCAGAGAAAAGAGTGGAGAACAGAGACACAATGGCTGTGAAGTTGTAGAGTCTTTCTTCTGCTCCAAGACAGAAGAAAAGGGTAAAAAGATACAGAAAGAGGTACTGGAAAGTGATAAGGATAATAGCAGAAGACAAGAAAGAGGAACTCACATTTATTAAGCACCTAAAATATATGCAAAAGTACTCTGTAAAAGAAAAAAAAAAAAAAGGGCCGGGCGCAGTGGCTCATGCCTATAACCCCAGAACTTTGGGAGGCCAAGGCGGGTAGACCACCTGAGGTCAGGAGTTCGAGACCAGTCTGGCCAACATGGTGAAACAAACCCCATCTCTACTAAAAATACAAAAATTAGCTAGGCGTGGTGGCGGGCGCCTGTAATCCCAGCTACTTGAGAGGCTGAGGCAGGAGAATTGCTTGAACCCAGGAGGTGGAGGTTGCAGTGAGCCAAGATCACACCCCTGCCCTCCAGTCTGGGCGACACAGTGAGACTCCATCTCAAAAAAATAAAATAAAATAAAAAGTAAGAAAAAAAAAGTACTCTGTAGAGGCCAAGTTCAAGAATTTCAGGTTCGGAAAGTCTGGGTTTGAATCCCAATTCAGCCTCTTATTAGCTGTGAGACAGTGGGAAGGGTGTATCACCTCTTTAAGCTTCAGTGTCCTCCTTTGTAAAATAGAGATAATTACAATATCAATCTAAAGTACTGTTCTGTGGAGCAAGGAAAATCATGCATATGAAGTGCTCAGTACAATGCCTGGTAAAAGTTAACAATAACAGCTAGGCATAACGGTTCAAGCCTATAACCCCAACACTTTGGGAGACTGAGGTGGGCAGACCGTTTGCACCTAGGAGTTCAAGACCAGCCTGGGCAACACAATGAAACCTCAACTCTACTACAAAAAACACAAAAATTAGCCGGGCGTAGTGGCTCGCGCCTATAGTCCCAGCTGCTCTGGAGGCTGAGATGGGAAGATCACCTGAGCCCAAGAGGTCGAGGCTGTAGTGAGCCATGATGGCACCACTGCACTCCAGCCTGAGCAACAGAGTGAGACCCTGTCCAAAAAAAAAAAAAAAAAAGACAACTATTACAGTTAACTATTACAACACTATACCAGGTTCTTTTTTTTTTTTTAAGACACAGTTTTGCTCTTATTGTCCAGGCTGGAGTGGCATGATCTCGGCTCACTGCAACCTCCGCCTCCCAGGTTCAAGTGATTCTCCTGCCTCAGCCTCTTAAGTAGCTGGGATTACAAGCGCTCGCCAACAAGCCCAGCTAATTTTTGTATTTTTAGTAGAGACGGGGTTTCACCATGTTGGCCAGGATGGTCTCGATCTCCTGACCTCGGGTGATTCACCAGCCTTGGCCTCCCGAAGTGCTGGGATTACAAGCGTGAGCCACCACGCCCAGCCTATACTAAGTTTTTTACATAAGTAAGCTCATTCAATATTCACAACAAAACATTTAACAGGAGAAAACAGAGGCCCAAAAAGTTAAGTGATTTAACATAAGTAGTAGGTGTAGGCTCAGAAGTCAAACCAAGGCCTGGTGAGCTGCAAAAGACCATCTTACTGAGAGTGACAAATCGATAAAACTGAGGTCTCATGAGCATAAAAGATTTAGTCACGAAAAGGAACACAATGTGGGTAATTAGCAGAAAGGATGTTTTGACATAATCAGAAAGATAAAAAGAGAAGTTAAATATCAACATGTTGCGATTGCGTATTATATTCTCTCTCAATAACATCTAAAATCACATCTTAGGGCCAGACACTGTGGCTCAGGCTTGTAATTTCAGCACTTTGGGAGGCCAAAGCGGGCAAATCACTTAAGCCCAGCAGTTTGAGAACAGTCTGGGCCACATGGTGAAAGTCCATCTCTAAAAAATAAAATACAAAAATTAGCTGAGCATGGTGGTGAGCACCTGTAGTCCTAGCTACTCGGGAGATTGAGGTAGGAGCATTGCTTAAGTCTGGGAGGTTGAGGTTGCAGTGAGCTATGATCATACCACTGCACTCCAGCCTGGGCAAAAGAGCAAGATTCTGTCTCAAAAAATAAATTTAAAAAAATAATAAAATGAAATTACACCTTGGGAGATACTACTCTCTACTACACTGCTTTCCAACACTGTGTTGAGACAGGCCCTGGCTAGGTTTTTGGATTCATCCTTTGAGTGAGTTTAAGCTACTAAAGGGATTCCACAAGACAGTAACATTATATCTGCATTTAAAAAATTACCTCTGGTGGCTGGGCACCGTGGCTCACGCCTGTAATCCCAGCATTATGGGAGGCTGAGGCAGGCAGATCACGAGGTCAGCAGATCAAGACCATTCTGGCTAATGCAGTGAAACCCTGTCTCTACTGAAAGCACAAAAAATTAGCCGGGCATGGTGGTGGGCACCTGTAGTCCCAGCTACTCGGGAGGCTGAGGCAGGAGAATGGCACGAACCCGGGAGGTGGAGCTTGCAGTGAGCTGACATCACGCCACTGCACTCCAGCCTAGCAAGACTCCATCTCAAAATAAAATAAAATAAAACAAAAAAATTCCCTCTGGCTACTGTGTGATTCAGAAAGCACCCCACCGCTAACAACTAGGGGAGATGACAGTGGCTTTGACTAGAGCTACTCAAACTAGCCATTCTGTGAACTGTGTGAGACCAGGTCTTGATGAGATAATGCCAGGATGCAAAACCACCCGCCTTTCATTGTGAAAGTCTTATTACGGAAAACAAAAAGTTAGCTGAACAGTGAACTTAGTTGCATTTCAAGGGATCTTTAGGACAGGACAGAAAAGAATTGGTGATTAATTGTAAGTCAGGACATAGGAGGAAAGTAACAAAAAGGAAGGTGTCAAGGATGATTAAAGTAGCATTGGAAACCAGTATGCTGCAAAATGATATATATATTTTTTTGAGACAGAGTCTCGCTCTATTGCTCAGGTTGGAGTGTAGTGGTGCGATCTTGGCTCACTGCAACTTCCGCCTTCCCAGTTCAAGCGATTCTCCCACCTCAGCCTCCTGAGCAGCTGGGACTACAGGCGTGTGCCACCATGCCCGGCTATGTTTTACATTTTTAGTAGAGATGGTGTTTCACCATATTGGCCAGGCTGGTCTCAAACTCCTGACCTCGTGATCCGCCCGCCTCCACCTCCCAAAGTGCTGGGAATACAGGTGTGAGCCACCGCACCCCACCTACTGCAAAATGATTTCTAAGTTAGCTACAAAAATTAGATAGTTATTCCTGACTACCACACCCCATCGAAAAGTCCCATCAAATTGTATACTCTTATTGCCATGCTCCTAAAAGCAGAAAAGAGGTCTATTTATTGGCAAAGAAAGAAATCACAGCCATTACTTGCCCTTTCTTTCTCTGATCCTTGGTTTTAAGGTGGGATACTAAACCAGGCAACCTCTCCTTCAGGTTTCACTTAGCTAGTGTGGGTGGGATATTATGTGTTGATTATGCTGGATCCTGCCAAAGTTCTTATCTAAAAAAGGATGTACAAGAGACTTACTGGAGTTTTAAAAAAGAATATTTTTGTTAAGGGATGGTTTGGGGCTCCGAACATTATCATAATAGGAAGGCTATCCTAATTCAGCAGCCATTCATTTATCACTCTATCTCCAGAGCCCAGTGCAGTGCCTGGCACATAGGATGTTCAATAAAATTGTGCTAAATAAGTGAATTTGCTATGGTTTTTTCTCCCCACCACCACCTTCTCCCCTCTCACTACATGTTCTAAGCAAAGCAAACTGGACATTTAAAACTAATCATAATTAGTACAACTTTTCTCAAGATGAGATCATCTTAACACTAGTGTCAATACTACTTTCCTTTTGTTCTTTGGTATTAAATACTTTTTTTTTTTTCAGATGCCAGCCCGTTTCAGCTACGCAAGGAGAAACCAAGGAAAAGCGCTTCGGCCACATAAGGCCAGGGTTAAAAGGGGAAGAGCACGTGGTCATGGGTCAGCACTATAAGGACAGAGTTGGGCACGTGGTCACCTCATCTTCTAGGACTAAAATCATGGCAAATCTAGGTTTAATAAATGAACCTTTCCATGACTGTCTGCACTAAGTTAGGGTCCTATGTTGGGCATTCACACAGCACTCTGTATTTTTTCTTCATGACACCTGCCAGAGTTTATAATTAAGAATTTGTAGGGGCTGGCCGTAGTGGCTCACACCTGTAATCCTAGGACTTTGGGAGGCCAAGAGCTCGAGACAAGCCTGGCTAACGTGGCAAAACCCCACCTCTACTAAAAAATAAAAGAATTAGCTGGGCATAGTGGAGCACATCTGTAGTCCCAGCTACTCAGGGGACCGAGACAGGAGAATCGCTTGAACCCAGGAGGTGGAGGCTACAGTGAACCAAGATTGCACCACTGCACTCCAGCCTGGGCAACAGAGCAAAACTCCATCCATCTCTCCATCTTAAAAAAAAAAAAAAACCATTTGTATACTTTAATGTTTGTTTCCCGTATAAGTCTGAAGATCTAGTGAGGTAGAGGCCATCTCTATATATTATTTCTCTCTTTTTTTTTTTTTTTAGATGGAGTCTCGCTCTGTCGCCCAGGCTGGAGTGTGGTGGCGTGATACCAGCTCACTGCAAGCTCCGCCTCCTGGGTTCACACCATTCTCCTGCCTCAGCCTCCCGAGTAGCTGGGACTACAGGTGCCTACCACCACACCCGGCTAATTTTTTGTATTTTTAGTAGAGATGGGGTTTCACTATGTCAGCCAGGATGGTCTCGATCTCCTGACCTCGTGATCTGCCTGTCTAGGCCTCCCGAAGTGCTGGGATTACAGGAGTGAGCCACCACGCCCGGCCTTTTCTTGTTTTTTGTTTTTTGAGATGGAGTCTTGCTCTGTCACCCAGGATGGAGTGCAGTGGTGCCACCTTGGCTCACTGCAACCTCTGCCTCTTGGGTTCAAGTGATTCTTCTGCCTCGGGCTCCTGAGTAGCTGGGACTATAAATACGTGCCACCACATTCAGTTAATTTTTGTATTTTCAGTAAAGACAGGGTTTTGCCATGTTAGCCAGGCTGGTCTCGAACTTCTACCTCAGGTGATCCACCAGCCTCAGCCTCCCAAAGTGCTGGGATTACAGCTGTAAGCCACCACACCTGGCCTATACATTGTTTCCTACTGTAACCCTAGCGCCTAGCACAGTGCCAAGACATACTAAGTGTTCCAATAATAATTGTTGAATACATGTACGAACAAGGAAAACTAATCTCACAAGCTGTATTTATTGTTTCCAGCTATCTTTAATTTGTTACCAATAATTTCTAATTTTTCACTCTTCTATGAACATGGTTTTTGTTGCTGAAGAGTTCCTGTCCTTTATTCACTTCATCTTTCAATCATTTATGGAAAAAGTAAGCTATTCCATTTTTGGAGTTTTTCCTTTGCTTCCAGAAATGTTGTTTTTACCATGTTTTCACTAGTATCTTCTTTTTTATTGTTCCTGGAACCCTGAGGGAGTGCAAATGGGGGTTCTAACAGATTTGCTTTACGTTCCATTAGCTTTGTTTTAGAAAGAACAGTGTTACGGAAAGAAAGTGTTGTGATTTGATAGCTAAGACTCTGGGTGAGCTTCCTCCTGTATAAAAATACCACCTAGCCCAATGATGTGTGAAAGCACCTTGTAAAAAGTAACGTGTATAAATGCACAGATTAGTAATAACAAAGTGTTGCTGTTTACCTCGCTTCTTTGAATCAGAAGTCCTGCACAGCCATTCCCTTCAGTTTTTTTTTTTTCCCCATACCTGTTTAGTTGGCAGAGTTGGGAATGTCTTCACATAGAGCCAGAATCTGTCTTTTTGATAATATCTTGAAAGCTTAAAATCTGTTGTCTTGAAAATATCTAACCCACTTTTTGTTTTACCTTCTAAGGCCACACAGGGAGAATCTGACCCTCTGCCAAATGAGAGTCTATTAAACACGTGATGACAGCCCCGAGTCTTTGCTTTTCTAAAATAAACATCTTTTGGGTTCTTTAAGTATCTCTCAAATGGCATGGTTTCAAGTTTCCTCACTATTTTATATCTTAGATTATGTGCCCATGAATGAATTCTGGCTGGGCTACTTTACAACTTAAAATGTGGGGACCAGAATGGAACATAATACTCAAGTGAGATCACAGATTCAGCTTCTCCTACATTATACTTCTCAGGAAACCTCCATGACTTTCTCACTTGTGCTGCTGTCCAAACACATCTCCCATTTTATCCTCATGCAGCTGGCTTTTTTGGACACATAAAATTATTCAATTAGTCCTGTCACATTGGATAAATTCAGTCTATTATTTTACAGTGAAGCTTAGAGTGTTGTTTCTTCTTCTACTAAATCTCTCCAGTTTGATTTCCATGCTAATTGGTTCAGGGTGCTATCATGTCTTCACTGAACTCCAAAAAGAACAAAGGCAAGGTAAGCATGCATGCATTCACTCAACAAATTTATGAAAAGCCTGGTACATGCTAGGCACTGGGCTAGGTACTAATGATACAATGAAAAGCAAAAACATGCATTCCCTGCTCTCATAAAACTTACTCTATAATGAAGGACAAAAACATTGATCAAATAATCACTGTAACTACTGTGTAATTACACACTGAGTAAGCGCTCTGAAGGATAAGAATGTGGTTCTACAAAAACAAGTAACAGCCAGGTGCAGTGGCTCATGCCTGCAATCCCAGCACTTTGGAAGACCAAAGTGGGCAGATCACTTGAGCCTCAGGAGTCTGAGACCAGCCTGGGCAACACGGTAAAACCCTGTCTTTACAAAAAAATTATGAAAATTAGCTGGGTGTGGTGTCATGTGGCTGTAGTCCCAGCTACTTAGGAAACTAAGGTGGGAGGATCGCCTGAGCCCAGAGAGGTTGAGGCTTCAGTGAGCCATGACTGTACCACTGCACTCCAGCCTGGGTGACAGAGCGAGACCACATGCCCCACTCCCTGACCTCCCCCTCCCCACAAAAAAGCAAGCAAGTAACAAAGTAACCTGATTCAGGCTAATACCTTAAGAGAAAGTGATGCTAAAGGTTGAGCAGTGTTTGTTAAGTGAGGAGAGAATGGGGATAAACAAGATGGAGGACACAGACTACTAGAAAGCTTTCTTCCGATTACCAGTTAGTAGGCCACTGAATTTTACTACTGTACAGCTTCCATTTTTCCCACCTTTCCTTGAACGTTATTTTGAATGATGGACTGACTCTCCAAAGGCACAATGAAGTCTAGTTCATCAATCAGTTTTTACAGAATCCACCTTCCTGAAATCAGGAACATTTGCTGAACATTTGCCTACCCTTCTTGCAACATGCCCCTTCACATATGATCCTTCAAAGTCAACAACTATATTTTCTTTTTCTTTTTCTTTTTTTTTTTGAGACGGAGTTTCACTCTTGTTGCCCAGGCTAGAGTGTAATGGCGCCATCTTGGCTCACTGCAACCTCCGCCTCCTGGGTTTAAGCTATTCTCCTGCCTCAGCCTTCAGAGTAGCTGGGACTACAGGCATGCACCACCATGCCCGGCTAATTTTGTATTTTTGGTAGAGATGAGGTTTCTCCATGTTGGTCAGGCTGGTCTCGAACTCCTGACCTCAGATGATCCACCCACCTCGGCCTCCCAAAGTGTTGGAGTTACAGGCATGAGCCACCGCACCCAGCCCAACAACTATATTTTCAAAACATCATTTCTAAGTTCTCTTCACCTTCAAGATGTAATTTATCATAACTAGAAGACTTAATAATTTAAGCAGCTAGAATGGTGTTTTTCAAAGTGCGATCCAAGGACCAGCTGCATGAATAATCACCTGAAGTGCTTATGAAAATACTGAGTTGGGTCCCAGGCACCATCCCAGACCAACTGAATTAACAGTTGATGGGCTCCAGACTGGGTGCTGTGGCTCACACCTGTAGTCCCAGCTACTTGGGAGGCTGAGGCACAAGAATTGCTTGAACCTGGGAGGCGGAGGTTGCGGTGAGCCAAGATCACGCCACTGCACTCCAGCCTGGGCGACAGTGCAAGACTCCATCTCAAAAAAAAAAAAAACAAAAAAAACCAGAGTTGATGGGCTCCAGAATCTACATTCTAACAAGGTCTCCAAGTGATTCTTCCACGTTAACACTTGAGAATCCCTGGATTAGTTCTCAGAGCATCCACACTCACATGGAGCTTCAAGTCCTCATATTAATCCCTCTTGAGTCTAAAGTTCATTCCTCTTGGAGTAGTCTCGCAAGGTAGACAAAATAGTTTCGGAGTCAGGGACCTGGATTCAAATCTGGTTCTATCATTTGCTATCTAGGTGACCTTGGACAAGTTACTTAATTTTTCCAGGCCTCAGTTTCTTTATTGATAGCATGTGGATAAGATTATCTTCATAGGGATGTTGTTGCAATTAAACAGGAGAGGAAGGCTATCATTCTTTGGAACATTTATTGAGGCCTACATACCATTTATACCAAGATGAATAAAACATTACCAGGCACTGTGCTGCATACCATGTATACCAGGATGAATGAAGCATAGTCCATCTCATTAATTTGTTGCTTTGTCTTTTTGTACCTGTCCCTTTGTGATTAAGGTCTGATTTGTTTAGCCTTTTCTAACCCTTGTGCTGTCTTTTGTTAACACATTCCCACAAAATAATGCGGATTATTTCCCCTCTTGAACTGGTTAAACTCTTCTTACCACTATACATCAAAGTCCTGAGCCTTTAGCATGGCCTCAAGCTGCATCTTCTCCAGCCTTATCTCTCATCAATCCCCACTCAGTTAAATGCATGTATTCCAGTGTTACAGCACCTAGGATCAAATGCTTGTTCCGCTGATTATTAACTATACGGCTTTGGCAGAGACTTACACTCTCTATGCCTTAGTTTCCTCATCTGTGAAACTGGGATAATAAAAGTGCTTATTTTCGGATAATTTTTGAGTATCAGATGATACTCAGGAAGCATTCAGTAAGTGCTAGCTATTCTCATTGTCATACTGCATCCACACTAGGAGTTGCTTCCTCTTAGTTCTCTGAAGGCTCCAATGGGCTCCTCACCTGAAGATCTTCACTATTCCCTTTGCCTGCAACGCTCTCTGCCTCTTCTTTCAGACAACTTCTACCTATTCAGGCTTCAGTTTAAATGTCATTCTTCTGAGTCTTCCTGATTCACAACCACTTCTTAACAAGGTAGGTTGAGAACCACTGTTAAACACCCTAATTCACTCCTTTACAGCACTTATTATCCTAATTCAATCCTGTTTTCTCCATAAAGATAGGGACCATGTCTGTCTTACACTGCTGTGTATCCACCCTGATACTTAGCACAATTCTGACTCATACCAGCACTTGTAAAATATTTCAAGTGTGTGATGAACGAATGATTTCCTAAATCTGACTATACCTAATCTTTCTCTCTTGGGATCCTAACAGCCTCTAAAAGTCAATCACTTTATCACAGGGCAGAACTCTTCAGTCTCTTTACCTTCTGATAAAATTTTCAGAAATGCAAATCAGGAACTTAAAAAATGCTCAACTTAGGCCGGGCCCACCCCGCCTGTAATCGAGCACTTTGGGAGGCCAAGGTGGGAGGATGACGAGGTCAGGAGATCGAGACCATCCTGGCTAACACGGTGAAACTCCGTCTCTACCAAAAATACAAAAAATTAGCCGGGCATGGTGGTGGGCGCCTGTAGTCCCAGCTACTCGGAATGCTTAGGCAGGAGAATGATGTGAACCCGGGAGGCGGAGCTTGCAGTGAGCCAAGATGGCGTCACTGCACTACAGCTTGGGCAGCAGAGCAAGACTTCATCTCAAAAAAAAAAAAAAAAAAAGCTTACCTTTTGGCTGAGACTCCCAGGATTGTGTGTCTTGACTTGAAATTACTTTAGATCTGTACTGCTCTATATGGTAAAGACTACCATATGGGGCTACTGAGCACCTACAATGTTGCTAGACCAAAATGGATGTGCTATAAGTGTAAAATACAACGCTAGATTTTAAAGACTTGGTACCAAAAAAATGTTAAATATCTCACAATATTTTGTATTTTATTACATTTTGAAAATGTTGGGAGTTTGGGTTAAATATATCTTTAAAATTTATTTCATTTATTTTTTTATGTGGCTATCAGAAAACCTAATATTACACACATGGCTTGCTTCAGATTTCTACAGGACGGTGTCATTCTAGACTATCTGCCTAAAAGGTAGGTTGTATTTCCCCACAACATCCCTCCATGTCCTTTCACTTTCTAATGAAACATCCTCTAAACTGTTTCATAGTTTTTCTTGTATTAATATTTCTGATTGATCTTGACTGATATTTCTGATGCATGGGCTATTCTACCACCTCTGTGAACATGACTATTTTAAATAAGGCATGGTTTCCCACCACCATATTCAATGTTGGGTCTTATCACACCAAATCCCAGTGAACTGGAGATTTACCATTCTGTGGCTACTTTATTATTTATACTATGAACAATATGGTTAAGAACACAAGGACTGGAGCCTGGCCATCTGTTTTGGAGTCCTGACTATAATATTTAACAGCTGTGTAACTTTGTTACTTTTTTTTTTTTTTTTTTTTTTGAGACGGAGGAGTTTCACTCTTGTTGCCCAGGCTGGAGTACAATGGCCTGATCTCAGCTCATCGCAACCTCTACCTCCCTGGTTCAAGCGATTCTTCTGCCTCAGCCTCTTGAGTAGCTGGGATTACAGGCCCGCACCACCATGCCCAGCTAATTGTGTATTTTTGGTACAGACGGGCTGTCTCCATATTGGTCAGGCTGGTCTCGAACTCCTGACCTCAGGTGATCCGCCCACCTCGGCCTCCCAAAGTGTTGGGATTACAGGTGTGAGCCACTGCGCCCAGCCTACTTTGTTACTCTTAATATCTCTGTGCCTCAGTTCCTAAACCAAAACAAGGAGGTAACAGTGTCCACTTCATAGGGCTGACAGAATTAACTGATACTGATAAAGCGCTTAGAATGGTGCCAAGCATGCAGTATGTATGCAGTAATGAATACTATTTGTATCATTATACACATCTCTCACCCTTTCCACCTACTAATATACTGGCACCTTTCCTAGTGGTGGTGTTTTATCCAAATCTGAGATTTTAAGCTCAGATCTTCTAACTCCAAATTGCTACTTCCTGGATGAGTGGCATTTGAGTAAGGTACTAAATCTTTCTCATTTTTCAGTTTTCTCCTCTGTGAAAACGCCATCTTCCTTGCAGAAGTCTGAATGACACAACGTATATAAGGTTCCTTGAATGTTCCTTAGCATCTAATGAATATCTCATATCCCCTTTCTGGTTTATTACATGTGATCCTTACAACACACTGTAAGACACATATTTTATAAAGAAGGAAACAGGATCCGGGAAGACTCGCCTGAGCTTGCACAGATTAGCTACATGACAGCGCCAATATTGGAGCGAGGTCTCAGTCCGACTCAAATGTTCTTTTCATGAAATTAAAGCTGCTTTTCTAAAAGCATGGGCCCTAGAACTAAATGAATTCATGCTGTTTACGGCATTCCAATGCCTAAAGAAATACAAAAACCGGCAAACTAAATCTACTGCCGTGTTGCCCATTGAAACTGCAACAGAAAGTCAAAATACAAATTTTGTTAATACCACTATCATTAGGTCAAAGAGTTGACGACGCGGATGACACGTCAGTAAACAAAACAAAGCGAAAAGAGTTACTCCTTTAGCTCCCCGAGGAAACTGCAGACCGCGTCCCATAGTCCGCAGGGGTACCATAGTCGGGCCTTCCGGGCTGGGCTGGTCCCTGCCGAGGCTACGCAGCCCGGCCACCCCCAGACCCAGAGGAGGCCAACGCCACGCCTGCCCGCCGGACCCTCCCCCTCGGATCTCAGGGCCCAGTGCTGCGTCCGCCCGCCCCTCACCTCCGGCTCGGGGCGCTCCGAGGCCATCACACAAGCCCTCTCGCGCCGGCCCGGGCCTGTGTGTTCCACTCTTGACCCCTGACCTGGCTACCTCGGCACCCGGAAGGAACCGGAAGTGGGTGGGAGGGCCGAGTTCCAGTTTTCTGATTGGTGGACGAAGCCTTCTCAGAGGCGTTTGCTGACAGGAAAACCGGAAGTGGAAATCGTTGCAGCCGTCTCGGCCGCCGCAATGCAGGTGAGAGCCGCGTTGGGCGTGCTAGCGGCTGGCAAGCTTCGGCTAGAGGGAGCCAGAGTGGGCTGGCTAAGGAGAATGAAGAGTTGGGACTGAGAAGAGAGGGCAGAACCCACGGCTGATAAGGGAACGTGGGTTGGGGGGCGAGGTTAATTGGAGAGGGAGCGGCGCAGATGAGAGGTGGGGGTGGAGCTCGCCTGACAGAAGGCGGTCGGGCTAAATCCGGAGGGAGGAGGCAGCACTGACTTGCTTGGCGTGGGAAAGGATTAGGTTGTAATACGGGGAGGCCGAGATGCAGTCCAAGGAAGGCGGCTCAAGAGGTGGTGGGTTGGCTCAGGCCCTGTCCTAAGCTGCTGGATGGAGGCTATTGGATGCCGATATAGCAGGGGATCTAATTGGAAAGAAGCCCAAGCAGTGAGGGAATTGTGGGCCTCGGTGTCCGAAAGCTAAGCAGCTTGTAATGTGAGGCCATGGTGGAACCCAGGATCAAGTTCCTGTCAGGCACCTTAGCAGGTTTGCAAGACAGTTTTGCATCACTCTTCCCAGCCTGTGCCCTATAGTTGTTAAGGGTGAAGAAATGGAATAAAACAGGAGACCACCGATGGGAAGGAAATGCTTTGCAGACCCCTGGCATTTTAATTTGTTTGTTCAGTGCTTAGAAGCATGTGTGGTTTTGGTTTTCATTTGTCACTTAGTTTCCTGCAGCTGGTAGTCTCAAGAAATGTTAATGGGTTGACCGAGCTTGTGAAAGAGGCACGGGAATATTGACACAGAGATAGATGGGTGCATATTAATTCAGCGAGGAGAAGGTTGAAACATGAAATGATGAGAGCAGATGGAAAGCTGGAGTGGTTGGTTGGGGGAGGGAAAGAGAAGAGCAGGGCTGGTATTCAGAGAAGTCTTCATGAGTAGGCAGATTTCCCAGAGACTGACAAGAGAGCCAGGCTCACAAATGCTAGGATGGAGGAAGCTGGAGTACATGTGCTACAGAGGTGCACATGAGATAATGATCTGGCATTAGGTTTGTCGAAAATGTCTCAATGAGGGAGTGTAGGGTGTACCTAATACAGAGAAAAACCAGGCATAGATTAGGAGCTGATGGGAAAAAGGAATCAGTTGGTAGAAGTACTTGGGGTCAGGCAAACGGTTGAAAGGTCTCAGGGTTGATGTTGTCTATAACCCAAATACCACAGATAGGAAACAACCTGGTTATCCTATGCCAATGAGATCCTGTTACCTGACTGGTGTTGGCACACCATCTCCTTGGCTTTTCAGCCCTCCTTTCTTTGTGTCATACTCGTTTATCTGGGTAACCAACCTGTTCCTATTGGTGCAGAGAGAGGAGAAGCAGCTCGAGGCATCATTAGATGCACTGCTGAGTCAAGTGGCTGATCTGAAGAACTCACTGGGAAGTTTCATTTGCAAGTTGGAGAACGAGTATGGCCGGCTGACCTGGTAAGGGTTGCCAGGGCAAGCTAGGGAGGGCTTATGGGTGGGGGGGCCTAGCCTCCTGATGAATAAGACATTTCTAATGATGTAACCATTTATCAGTTTACAAACATCTTTTGATTTGGAAAGAGCTGGGTTTCCTAACATTTAGCAAGTGGCTTCCATGGCCAGGAAGTAGAGAAATGCTCGGTTTCCTAACCCAAGTTCTTTATAGCTTTCAATTCTTACCCTTTGACTTCTCTGGTGAGGAGGTCCTCCTATTACAGCTCTATTTGTGCTGGATCTCTTGCCACAAATATGGCTGAGTCCTTTAGATCCAACCTACTCTGAAGTGTGGATCCTATTTCCAGGCTGGAAAGAAGGATTTTACCGGGTTTCTGAAGTTTTAGTTATAACAGTATAGTCCTATTTTGCCACCATTTTGTTCCTCACCTCATTCAAACAATGAACTGGGTTTTTTCTACATCTGTTTCATAAACTGAAACTATGTCCCTCTTTCGTAGCCCTGTCATCCCTGTTAGTCTCTTCCCACTTAGGCTAGTCATAGGGCTATGAGACTTTTGGGGGTAAATCCGAGTGTTCCTAGCCTGAAGGAACTAGGACTATTTTACTAAGAACCACCCAAGGAAGGGGTGGAACATTCTGACACCTTCTTACTGCCAACAGGCCATCTGTCCTGGACAGCTTTGCCTTGCTTTCTGGACAGTTGAACACTCTGAACAAGGTCTTGAAGCATGAAAAAACACCACTGTTCCGTAACCAGGTCATCATCCCTCTGGTGTTGTCTCCAGACCGAGATGAAGATCTCATGGTAAGAGCAGAAAAAGAATACAACTTGGGAAATTAAGGAGTTTTTTAGGCTTCTTTACTATTTAGGGAAATTAAGTTCTTAGCTGAGAGCTTAGAAATAATTTTGGAGGCCTTGCTTTTTGTTCTTCTGAAGGTGGGAGAGCCACTCCCAAATAGTGTTGTAATAACCTGAGGGGTATGTCACCAAGGCTGGTACCTTCCTTCTCTAACATCTGTCTCAAGCCACAAAATCTGCCCTTTGGTGACTTTGTCTGTTTCAGTCTTTGAAACGTGGTAGACAGTGATAGTTTAATTTGCCTCTAGGTCTGGTAGAGATAGGGATGTGAGAAGACACAAAAAATGAAGGCTGGAGTAAAGAAGATTGTGTCCTAGGAAACTAGATATTATGTCTTAGGTTGTATTTTCCTTGAAAATGCACTGTTTGCCTGTGGATGGGACTGTATATCAGGCCAGATAGAATCTTCTTGGAGTGCATAGTAGGATCAATAAAATCTGTGTGTTGCAGCGGCAGACTGAAGGACGGGTGCCCGTTTTCAGCCATGAGGTAGTCCCTGACCATCTGAGAACCAAGCCTGACCCTGAGGTGGAAGAACAGGAGAAGCAACTGACAACAGATGCTGCCCGCGTTGGTGCAGATGCAGCCCAGGTTGGACTGAGTCACTGCCTTGCTGCCCCATCCCCATCCCATCATGAGAAGCTAGGCATTACCATTCCTGTCTAGTAGGGATGCATAGTTGGTTGCACCTAAGCTGCTTCTGGCAGAACCCAAGGAATAAATTTGTCCATATCGTTTCCTAGTTACCCTAATCTCTGCACAAATTTGTGTGTTACAGAAGCAGATCCAGAGCTTGAATAAAATGTGTTCAAACCTTCTGGAGAAAATCAGCAAAGAGGAGCGAGAATCAGAGAGTGGAGGTATGGTGGACTGGTGGCAAAACAGAGAAGGAGAGGTATATAAGATCACTGGAATGGGAATGGTTGTTTCGAGAGTAGTGAAGTTAGGACACAAGAGTGAACTGCTTTAGGGTTGGCATCCATTCTGTTAGCCTTTTGTATTTAAGGCCAACCCTGAAGCAGTGGAGGAAATGGGCAAAGTAAGAAGAGAGAATTCTGAGATAGGCTTGGGGGTCCTCTGGCTCTTTTTATGGGCTGTGAGGGAAGTCTAGATGCTGCTGAATTCAGAACTCTAAACCCTGGCACTCATACTGGTCTTCCAGCTGCCACGTTCAGTCCTGCATCAGAAACATACTTGAGGATCCCCACTTACTTTTTCTTCAGGTCTCCGGCCAAACAAGCAGACCTTTAACCCTACAGACACTAATGCCTTGGTGGCAGCTGTTGCCTTTGGGAAAGGACTGTCTAACTGGAGACCTTCAGGCAGCAGTGGTCCTGGCCAGCCAGGCCAGCCAGGAGCTGGGACGATCCTTGCAGGAACCTCAGGATTACAGCAGGTGCAGATGGCAGGAGCTCCAAGCCAGCAGCAGCCAATGCTCAGTGGGGTACAAATGGCTCAAGCAGGTCAACCAGGTAAGGTGGCAGGGGTTGAAATGAAGTTGACTTTGAGCAGGGGAGTTGGAGGGAATAAGCTAGATTATCTGGGCCTCCAGCATCTCTAGACCTAGAGATTTTCTCCATTTCTCCTTTGCACTGTGACCCAGGAAATAATTTTCAGAAGTAAAAAAATCTCATTTGAGACTCTGCATAGGCACCAGAGAGTGAGGAAGAACTTTGAGTAACAGAAACTGCTCTCATTTCCCATCTCCATCTCACATCTCTGTGTTAACTATCCTTCGGTCCCATTTATTCTGGTATTAGATATGTTGTCAGTGTCTCTTCTTAGGTAGAGAAATCAGCGGTCAGATCTTAAGACCGTTTGGTAGGTGCATTAGGAATTGACACGCAGGCCAGTTTTCCAGTCCTACATGTATTCTTTTCTCTGTATCATGCCTCTCTTGCTCTTGGCTTCCTGCTTTCTCTCCTACTCATTTTTAGAACAGTCTAGATGGAGGCAGCTAGAAGAGTTATTTCCTCCAAGCTGTCTAGGAGAAGGGACAATTAAAACAAAGATTCTGCAGTTCTTATGATATTAAAAAAAAAAAAACAATGAGAGAAAGTACTCTTTTTACCTGTGACATTAAAAGGGGGTCACACAGGTTTAGCTATCTTTTCTAGGAGTGGATGAACAGACTATTCTCCCATATCACTTCTTTCCTCCTGGACACCTTCAGGGAGAGAGCTGGGTGAAGAACCATACTTCTGACCTTTGTCAAACAAGGTCAGATGCTACAGAGGTTCTGAGATGATAAAGGAGGTGACAGAGGGAACCTGAGATACCACATTTCTGATTGGTCGTGAAAGTCTTACCTTGCTTGAGATGTCTTTCTTCATGTTCCTTTCAGGGAAAATGCCAAGTGGAATAAAAACCAACATCAAGTCGGCTTCAATGCATCCCTACCAGCGGTGAGTGTGGCTGGCAACCTCGACTCCCTGGTGCTCTTTGCAGAGTTGGGCAGTGAAATTATCTTTTGCTCAAGGCTCACCTAGATGGGTACAATAAAAAGAACATGGGCTTTCAGCAACAGACAAATCCCACTTCCACCACTGACTAGCTGTGTGACCTTGGACAAGTGACCTAATTTTCTGAGCCTGTTTCTTATTTGTAAATGGTGATAATACCTACCTCATAGAGTTGTTGTGAGGATTAAAATGAGGAAATGAATGTAAAGCACTTAGCACAGTATATGAAATGATGGGTATTCAATAAATGATAGTTTCTACAGATCCTTCTCCCCACCACCCTCCACAGTCCTTGATCCAGAACTTACCCTGATCTGATACTGCCTCATGTCAATGGTGAGCTGATGGACACAAGATCAAATAAGGCTTTGCTTATTTTATGCTGCCAGAAACTGTAGCAACCTCTGTGTTCTTAGAGGCACACTGTCTTTGCAGGCCCTCCTGCCCGGTTTTCATTCTGGCTATCCCTCTAAGGTGCAAGGTAAAGAAGCTTCTGGGTCAGGAAGAAAAAAAAAATGCCCGCCTACAGCTCTGGTGAAGCTTGGGCCTGCTGTCCTTTCTATGCTCTGAAAAGCCAACTTGGCTCTTACCTGGCAAATAGTCATAAAGTCCCCTATTCTTTACCCCACCCTTATCACACGAGGCTTTCTCAGGAAGTGGCTTTGCCAGGCAGGACTATGTGGGAAAGGGTTTTTTCTTAGCACATGAAAAAGCCCCTTCCCCTGGACTTGTGTTTCTTATTTTGGAGGGAGAAGGAAATTGCACTTCACACTGCCATCAGGGTTTAGTTGACCTCATAATGGTACCCAGTTTCTCGACTGGCCAGGATGGCTTTCCTTCATTTCCCTAAGCCTGTGGCCCAAATGGTGAACCCGATTGATGGTGGGAGGGGGCAACCCCCAGTAACTTTGCCTGCTTTTATAAAGTTGAACAAAGTGAATTTAGACATTCAGGCTAATCTGCCTTTCTTAGTACTTGTTTGTCGGCATGGGCAGGGGTTGAGTCAGCAGAAGTGGACCAAGGGATTCCTCTGAATAAAGTTATTTAAATTGATGTTCACTGGCTCAGGGTTGTCTGACAGTAATTTATGAGAGCACTACATAGGGATCAGAGGCAATTTCAAGAGTGCTGCAAGGCAGTTCTAATTTGCTCTCCATAAAAAAGTTTTCATATCTTTAATTAGCTTTGATCTAAAAATCCTGCAACTTCCCTCCTGCTCATACCTTCCAGCTGCCTTTTTTTTTGTTCTCTTCTATCACACACTGGTGCTTTGGCATTTGTTCAGTGCCAAAGTTCTGCCAGGCTGTGGCAGCAAAGGACTGGAAAAGTGGTCCCGGATGTCACATCTGTTACCATTCCATCAAGACGAGGAATGGTATCCACAAAGCTCACTGACCACAATACATAGCAGTAGGGGAGTCTGGTCACCAGCTCTGAGGCAAAGACAGACCTTTCCCCTACTTAAAACTGTTCCAACTCATCAGCCTGCTGAGGTGCTCTCTATCTTCTCACCTCTTCCCTTCCCACTGGAAATGTCAAAGCTAAGTGGCATATTGGGTAGAGTTTGAGCTGTGCTTCTCTGAAACCCCTGGAGCATCTATTGGTGACTGTTGCCCTTTACTCCACCAAAACATTCCCTCCTATTGAACGGCACCAACTGCAGGATTTTTTTGTGTCCCAGGCAAATACTGACTTCATCCCCACCATACTATTAAAATGGATTCCTTGTCATCCAAGAATGGAAATGTCCTCTTGCCCCAACAGGAACGTATGCAGGATGTCACCTACATCTTGTTCCCCTAAGCAAACACTCCTTCCTCTAGAGGGACTCCTCTACATTCAGCACTGTAGGAGTGCATGCTCTCATTTTTATCCCCCATCCTCAAAACAATCATTTGGGGTACACATATCTCACGAGTGTCTCCCACTTTGGGGTCCATACAGTCTAGTAAATGCCTCTAGAGAGTATGTATCTCCCACCCCTAACATACTCATTCCCTCAGGAGGGAATACATATAGAATTTCCTTTGAAGAGGGGGACATGACCTATTTACTGCCTCAGATGTAGGATTTGCAAAAGGTGACTATTGGCCTACTCTGGTAACATGCCTCTGTTTTTGACTGCCCTGTTTTGCTTGGAGATCGTGCTTTCTCCTATTCTTGGGTCCCCTGGAGAAAGAGATTAGGCCATTGTCTCCTAGGTTTGTGTCTAGGATGGAGAAAGAAGCAGCAGCTGTGAAACGTCAAGAGCTTACTACAGGACAGAGTTCATCCTGCTGAAGGCGGAAGCTTATCCAATCAATGTCAGCATAAGGCCCATTGCCTAGGACCTCTCTCCAGTCCTGCCCTGAGCCTGGGATTCAGTCATTGCTGAACCTCTCTTTTGCTCATTGTGCCAGTCACCCCATTCTGTTCCCCTTCTGGTGTTTATTGCTGCCCTACTTAGCTGGTCCACCTCATTCAACCCTGTCGTTTTTTGGGAAACAGCCAAGATAGATAGGTTGTAGCCAAGTGCTCCTTACAACTCCATAGTGGGTCCCAGCATTAGGATTGAGCTGGAGGGGGTGTAATTGCCCACCTCCTCTTGTGCTGCTGCAGAAAAGAAGCTGAACTCTGCAGGAATGCCCCAGTGTGAGGCTGGTCCCTTTTCCCACCCCCTTCTCACCTCCCCCAGGCAGCTGGAAACAACCTCTCCCTTTGTCTGAGCTTCTTGTACAGAATAATCCTCCTTATGGACAATGTATTCTCTGTGCCCTGTGGACACAGGAGCTGTGTAAGCTGATCCCAGCACCAGGCAGGACGGAGGCTGAGTCCTTCCAAACGCCCACCCTGGGTCAGCTCCTGATTACAGTCCAGATGAACTACGAAGGGGTGTACATTCTCTTCCATCTGCTTTTCCTATCTGCTCCAGAATTAGGGAATAGTCTACTGAAGTGTAGCATTGGGCCAGGAGTAGGAACAGGGACTGTGGTCTTTTTCTGCTCAGTCTTGAGGGTTCACAGTGCCTACTTATGGAGGCTCGGTGTGACTCTTGCCTGGAACCTTGAACACACGGGGACTAACCCTTGGAAAGGGCTTGCCACTGTGCAGATGGGGCCTTCTAATTGAAACAGAAGGCAAACTCCAACCCATCTGACGAGACCGTGGTGCCCCATCACTTCAGCATGTGTTTTGTCCCACAAGACAAAGTTCCTTTCTTCTTGCCTTTAACTACCATCTCTTGTTTTTGAGCTCCATGTGTCACTGAGGCAGCTCTTGGATTCCTGTTGTGGTCTCTCAATGAGTCACATGCCATTTGGACATGGCAGCTTCCCTAAGTACATCATGGACAAGGCATCTCACTTCCCTGAGCCTCAGTTTTCTCACTTGGTGGTCCCAGTGATCCTTTTTAGGTCTAAAGTCTGTGGCAGTGATTTTCAAAGCCATTTATCCCCAGGCGTTTTGTTTTGTTTTGTTTTCCTTGGTGCATAACTGTTACATAAATAGGCCAAATTTTCCTAGATGAGCCCCCAAGTCCCTCAAACTCCTATAAACTGTTCCTGATGTTCCCTCACTGTCACCTACACCTTAACATACCAACATCCTTCAGACCACAACATTGAAACTGCTTTCTAAACATCTTTCTCTAAGTGAAGATTCATCAAAGAGATGGTACGTTACCACAAAGTTATCACAAGTTACAAGTTCTGACATACCTTGTGTGTTAGAAGTCACCCTCCCACTCTCAGACATCTCTCTTTCCCCAGGCAAGATATATGTACCCAAGACACTCCTCCAGTAGAGGCAATAAATTATACTTTTTCCACATGAAGATAACCTTTCCTAGTGAGTCAAATATAAAGTGCCTTGGGATGCTCGTCTTCCTGTGTTTTCTCTACCATTCCAATGCCTTCCCTAATTCTAACCCTAATTTCCCTTGTTTGTGGTCATTTTGATGCTTCATCTTTTCTTGCCCACATTCCCCATGTAGACATCCTTTGTTCTTTTTTTTTTTTTTTTTTTTTTTTTTGAGGCAAGGTCTCACTCTGTCATCCAGGCTTGAGTGCAGTGGCACGACCACCTCTTACTGTGATCCTGCAACTCAGGTGATCCTCCAGGCTCAAGTGATCCTTCCCCCTCTCAGCCTCCCAAGTAGCTGGGACCACAGGCATGTGCTTCCATGCCCACCTAATTTTTTAAATTATTATTTGTAATAGAGACAAGGTCTCTAGTGTTGCCCAGGCTGGTCTCAAACTCCTGAGCTCAAGCGATCCTCCCACTTCAGCCTCCCAAAGTGCTGGGATTATAGGCGTGAGCCACCACACCCAGTCTATCCTTTGTTCTTTTTGCCAATTTCTCTGGGCTACATTTCATGGCCCTAGATAGTGCCATTTTAGTGTCTCGTCCATTTTAAAAGATCCTTCTTGACCCTAAATCCCCTCTCACTGACTCACTCACAGCCATGCTCTTGAAACACGGTGCTTAGAATCACTGTTTCTTTTACCTCCCATTCACTTTTTAAACCCTGTGTTTGGGCTACTTCCACCATTCCTCAGAAACTCAGAGATCACTGTTGACCTAATGACTAAACCCAGAGTTTTTTCAATCCTCATAGTAATGTATCTGCAGCATTAATGCTGACCATTTCCTTTAGTCTCTTTCTCCCCCATGGTTTCTATGGCACACGCTCTCCTTGTTCATCCCCCTCTCTAGCCATTCCTTCTCTGCAGCTTTTGGATTTTTATACTTCTGCCTGCTTCTTAAATGTTAGTCTCTAGCACTTGTCCTTAACCCCCTTTTCTTCTTATTCTGCCTGCTTTCTCTGTGACCACCACTTTTATGTGCATAACTTAAGTGAGTTTTATTTTCAGCTCAGACCTCTGCTGAGCTGCAGATTCCTAGTGGATATCTCTACCTATATGATCCACAGCTGGTTGAATGTCCAAATCCAGTTATTCTAGCCTACACACCTGTTTTTCTTCTAAGCCAGGAATATGGAAACCATTCTAAACTATTCTCCCTCTGGGTCCCCAACCCCCTCATACCTAATCAGTACTAAATTCTACCAATTCTGTCTCCACCTTGTCCTACAGTTTAGGCTCTGGGCCTTTCTTACTAAAAGTATTGTTCAGACTCCGTATCTCCAGCCGTGCCCGCTCTAACTCATCTTCCAAAAGGCTGTTAGGTCTTTCTAAACTGCAGATCTGATCTAATTACTCCCCTGATTAAAATCCTTTATCTTCAGTCCTGCCCACTTTAACTTGTCTTCCAAAAGGCTGCCAGATAGGTCTTTCTGAACTGCAGATCTGATCACATTATTCCTTTGATTGAAAGCTTTTTGATAGTTTACTCCCCATGTGTGCCAGGCATACTGAAAATCACAAGATAAAATCATCCTGGAATGTTCATTTTAAGGGTAATTTAAAACAATACACATTTAGCATGTATTATTATTATTTTATTATTTTGAGACACGGTCTGTCTCACTGTCACCCAGGCTAGAGTGCAGTGGTGTGATCTTGGCTCACCGCAACCTTCACCCACTTCAGCCTCCCAAGTACTGGGACTGCAGGCACGTGCCACTATACCTGGCTAATTTTTGTATTTTTGGTAGAGGTGGGGGTATATGGACCCACCATACCTGGTGGGTGGGTTGGTAGGGGTGGGCGTGCCAGGCATACTGAAAATCACAAGGTAAAATTATCCTGGAATGTTCATTTTACTTAAGAGTAATTTATAACAGAGACCACACATTTAGCATGCATTATTATTATTATTTTATTTTGAGACACTGTCTCACTGTGTCATACAGGTTAGAGTGCAGTGGTGTGATCTTGGCTCACTGCAACCTCCACCTCCTGGCTCAAGTGATCCTCCCACCTCAGCCTCCCAAGTAGCTGTGACTACAGGTGCATGCCACCATACCTGGCTAATTTTTGAATTTTTGGTAGAGATGGGGTTTCACCACGTTGCCCAAGCTGGTCTCAAACTCCTGAGCTCAAGTGATCCTCCTGCCTCAGCCTCCCAAAGTGCTGGGATTATTGGCGTGAGCCACCATGCCCAGCCAGCATGCATGCATTATTAAGATAAATAGCCTTCAAAGAATTCCTACTAGTCTGAACAGCTTCAGACTAAGCCACCAGATTCCCTAGGGATATTTACTTACTCATGTTGGCCATTACATTTACCTCATTGGAAAAGCTTAAAAAATAGCTCAGATTTTCTGGAAAGGCAAGTAAGATTCTGTGTGATGCAGCCCCCTGCCTCCTTCTTAGTGTCATGCCACCCACTCAATTCCCAGGCCGTCCACATTGCTTGCAGTTTCCTGAATGTGACAGCTCTTTCAAACCTCCATTCCTTTATTCCCACTGTTCCCTCTGCAAGGAACACTTTGCCCTATCATTCTGTCTGACAAATACCCAATCTTTCAAAATTCAGCTCACAAATCACCCCACTCTCGCTGGTGCAGTGGCTCACGCCTGTCATCCCAGCACTTTGGGAGCTGAGGCATGAGGACTGTGTGAGCCCAAGAGTTCAAGACCAGCCTGGACAGCAGAGGAAGACCCTGTCTCTACTAAAAAATTAGCCAGGTGTGGTGGCATACACCTGTGGTCCCAGCCACTTGGGAGGCTGAGATGAGAGGATTGCTTGGGCCTGGGAGGTCAAGGCTGCAGTGAGCTGTGATTGTGCCGCTGCACTCCAGCCTGGGCAACAGAGCCAGACCTGTCTCCAAAAAAAAAAAAAAAGAGGTCACCCCTATGTGAAGTTTTTTAGTAACCCACAACTCAACACTATTCCCAAGGTAAGATTAATTATGTCCTCTTTTATGCTCCACATTTGTACCTTGTACAGACTTATTCTAGCTCCTGGTGCACTTTATTGTCTCCCAGGTTCAAGCATCCTGAAGTTTGAATCCCAGCTCTTCCACCTGAGAGCTGAGTGATCTTAGACAAGATAATGTGTGTGCCTGGCATACTATAGCATCTAGCCCATCATAAACACCATAAATGGTAGTGCTACTATTATTATTACTATTATGATTTGTTTGTCTTTGGAGAAGGTAGTATAAAATAACATTTTGGTTTAAAAAGCAGGTTCTTGTGCCAGACTGCCCCAGTTCAAATGCTAGCTGTGCAACTTACCAGCTGTGTGGCCTTGAGCAAGTTAGTTCACTTCTCTATGCCTTTGTTTCCTTATTCCTGGGGTCGATAACAATGGCTATTTCATAGGGTTGCTGCGAAGTTTAAATGGGTTAATACATATGAAGTGCTTAGGATAATGCTGACAACAGTAGAAGCTCAATACATATTATATATCCATAGGGTAACATCTGGAAATCTCTGCTGTCAGTGATTATTGCTTGAATAAACGATTGACCAATTCCTCCAAGAGGTCATAACCTCTCCTTCCCTCTGCAGCTCCCCTGTGCTCATGTCTCAGGCGCTTAGCCTCAGAAGACTGCTTTTTGTGCATACTTTATCCCCTATGGTATCTCCCTAGTAACATAGTAACGTGCAGAGTAGGCACTGGAGCAGTTTTACATTGGATTACCTGACATAAGTCAATTTCAAATCTAGTTTTGTGACTTTTATTTCTCCCACCTAGTTGTTGCCTACATTCTTTCATTAAGAAATTGTATCCTTTTGACTTGAGGCCAAATGACAAGACCTCTCACCTGAAATATTGTTTTTCATGCCTTCTGAACTGTATCTCTTCCCTGTCTAAACTAGCTAACCACTCAGTTCCATAGTCTTTCTACAGTCTGTCCCTAAAGGGGGCCCTTCACCACTCATAGCTTTCTCTGTGCAGTTGTGATGAATTCTTGCCTCACTTGTCTGTGCTTGCTGGGACGGGCTCAGTTCTTTGTGGGTGGCTGTGTATAATTCACTGGAGATCAAAACCAGAGCTCTTTGGTGCCATGCTTGCCTCTCTTCCCACCACATTGACCACCAGTCCTTCAGACTTTGTTTTGTCATGGCATACTCCATGATTCTTGCCACTTTGCCATAAGTGCTCTCAGCTGTAGCCATAAGGACATAGCTGGGAGTCAGGTGTTGCCTTATACCTCCGGGGCTTACACATGCTCTGCCTTACGCAGAACGCCCTCTCTTTTTCCTGCTCCAACCCCCTTATTCACCTGATAAATAATTCATCCTTCTAGTTCAAATGTCACCTACTCCTGTAAAGTCTTTACTACTTCCTCTCCTGTACACTTGACCATTCTTAAACTGTACCTCTCCTGTGCCCCGTACACACTTCCATTCTCGCACCCATTGTTCTATTGCAGTTTATTTATTTTCAAGTTCATATCCTGCTTTGGACACTTACCCACTGTGTGGCCTTAGAAAGTTACTTCACTTCCAAGAACCTCAGTTTCCAGCTCTATAGGATGGGATTATAGTACCAACTTCAAAGAGCACCTTCAACAAAACGTATTTAAAGTTAGTAGCTCTTAATTTTCTACCAGATAAAGTCCAAGCTTCTTAAAAAGGCCCTTCAGGCAAATAGTCAACACTCAAGTGGTAACTGTTAGTCTCTTCTACTTTCTCCTGAGCAATCTCATTTTTATGTAATGGTCTAGTAGACTGTTTTGATTGCAAGACATTATAATTAAACTAGCCTAATAAAAATTACAATTAAACTGGCTTAATAAAAAAACAAAACAAAAAAAAGAATCAGCTGTATTTGGGTTATGTGGATGGCTCTAGGTGGGCTCAGAGGCTCAAATGTTGTCTGGACTCTCTGTGTCTGCATTTCTCCACTCTACATTATTAGAACTCATCTCATGGGAGAGCTCTGGTTTCGCTTGGATTATGTGCCGTTAGGAGCTTGGACTGGGAGGAAGTAGGGAAGAATACCAGCATTAATGAGCCAATGGGGTAGGGAATTTCTCAAAGGAAATGAAAGCAGGGGATGGGAAAGTTTCTGAATACAGCCAAAACTAGAGCTACCACACTCCAGTCCACTTTTTGTGGTTTCACCTCTATATAGAGAATCCTCAGATTTTTTTTCTCAAGTTCCGTCCTTTCTCCTGAATGCACAGTATTATGTTTTAGATTGCTTGTTGAATGGGCCATCTCACCTCAAACTCAGGATGTCCCAAACTGCATTCATTTTCTCCATCCTTCCCCACCTGAGTTATCCAGCTGGACATCTGCTGTTAGTTCTGGGTCTTCTTTCTGCTGTATCCCCTTTTCTTCCTTCTCACTGCCATTCTTCTAGGTCAGGCCTTTGTTATGTCACACCCAGACCTCTGAGCTGGCTCCCAGCTGGTATCCCTGCCTTCTTCTGCTTTCCTCTTGATAATATACCTTACTCTTGCCAAGTTTGTCTTTTTTTTCTTTCTTTCTGAGACAGTCTTGCTCTGTCACCCAGGCTGGAGTGCAGTGGTACGATCTTGGCTCACTGCAACTGCCACCTCCCAGGTTCAAGCGATTCTCCTGCCTCAGCTTTCCAAGTAGCTGGGACTACAGGCACATGCCACCACGCCCACCTAATTTTGTATTTTTAGTAGAGATGGGGTTTCACCATGTTGGTCCAGGCTGGTCTCGAACTCCTGACCTCAAGTGATCCACCCATGTTGGCCTCGCAAAGTGTTAGGATTATAGGTGTGAACCACTGTGCCCATCCCCAAATTTGTCTTTTTAAAGCACAGTGGGGATCATATCAGCCTGCCACTTAAAATCTTCAGAGATGGGCCAGGCACGGTGGCTCACACCTGTAATCCCAGCACTTTGGGAGGCCGAGGCAGGCAGATCACGAGGTCAGGAGATTGAGACCATCCTGGCTAACACAGTGAAATCCCGTCTCTACTGAAAATACAAAAAATTAGCCGGGTGTGGTGGCGGGCGCCTGTAGACCCAGCTACTCAGGAGGTTGAGGCAGGAGAATGGTGTGAACCCGGGAGGTGGAGCTTGCAATGAGCCGAGATGGCGCCACCACACTCCAGCCTGGGCGACAGAGTGAGACTCCATCTCAGAAAAAAAAAAAAAAAAAAAAGAAATCTTCAGAGACATCCCAATATAAAGTAAACTCATTTTTTAAAATTCAAAACATTTCATGATCTGGGGTCACTCATTAACCTTCTATCATATGAAGGCCTTTCATTAGCCATATCCTTTAGCCCAAGGGTCCCCAACCCCTGGGCCATGGACCAGTACCGGTCTGTGGCCTGTTAGGAACCAGGCCACATAGCAGAAGGTGAGTGGTGGGCAAGTGAGCAAGCATTAACGCCTGAACTCCTCCTCCTGTCAGATCAGCAGCAGCATTAGATTCTCATAGGCGCGGGAGCCCTATTGTGATCTGTGCATGCAAGGGATCTAGGTCGTGCGCTCCTTATGAGAATCTAACGAATGCCTGATGATCTGAGGTGGAACAGTTTCCTCCTGAAACCATCCCCCTGCCCCTTGCCCCCCACATCACCCCACAAGCCCCCATCCTTGGAAAAATTGCCTTCAACCTCTGATTTCAGTTTATCTGTTAAGAGGTGATCATAGAACTTACCTTACAGGATGGAAACATTCGAACATATGGAACGCAGCTGGTTTCATCCTTGCCAGAAAAAGTACTAATAGAATAATAAGTTTCTCATTCCCCTCTTAGTCCTTCTCCCGTGTCTTCTGGATCTTACTAACTCCCTTTCCTCCATCTTGATAGCATCCCCTGGTTTGCCCCCTAACAAAAAGCCTCTCCTTTTTTCTCTGCAGAGCTTTTCCTGCAGGTTCTGTCACATCCCTTTCCCCCTTTCTAAGTTTCTTTTGTTCAGTTCAATGAACAGTGAATGATACCCATAGTATGTAGGCACTGGTTACCCACTGATGGATCAGACATTGGCCCTGACCTTTCAGGGGTCCAGGCCAACCCTCAAATTCCAGAAGATCCAAAGAATGTTTGCATGCAGTCTCTCCCCTCTGCCAGCCCGATGTCTTTCCAGCCCTGGTTCCTTCAGCCAAGGTCCCAGCCTGCTTTGGAAGAGGATACCAACTAGCTGGCTGGGGCCCAGGGACATGCAGAATTATTAACTGGCAAACTCTTTGCCCTCATCTTCGCTCTCCCATCCTCACAGGCTAACCCTCCCATCACCTCTTCTCTGTGGGTACTGTGTAGGAAGTGTCCTTTGTCCTTTACAGGATGGAAAATGGAGAAGCTTGACACAGCCCCCAAGAGGCTGCTTCCATCTCCACCTGCCAGTTCTGTTGCCCCTCAATCTGGACCTTCAGTTCCTGTTCATAACTGATACCCCGTCTCTTATTGTGTTTTCCCTCCACTCTTCCACTCACTCACTCACTCATGAACATGCAGGCGTACCTTTTTCCATTTTTTTCCTCATTGCCATTTCTGTTTCTCTGATCCTACCTCCATTTAATATTTGTGCTGAAACATATAAAGCCTCAGAAAATCATGGGAATCGAGTTCATACAGATAGTGATTTTCAGGCTGAACTTCTGGAGAAACGACATCCATGGTTTATCTTCTTGAGAAAGAGGATGGAGACGGGCCCTTTGAAGAGCAGTGAGTGAGGAGTGAGTCAGACAGGGTGGGACCTGGGGGAAGTCGCCACCTCATTTCCCATTAGTCAGGAAGGCTCCATGAAAGGGATGGAATTTTAGTTGTTGGACTGGGTTTCCTTTCCCCACTGTACCTGGCCTTCATCCTTATCAAACCTGTGAGTTCCTTGACCTCTTCAGTTTCTCCAGTTTATCAGTGTACCCTTGGTTTGGTTTAGTCTACTCAGCCTTCACTGAACCCTCTCCCAAGCAAGGCCTTCCATCTGGCTTCCCTACAGATCCCTATTTCCGCTTTCCTGACTCCCACTCACTTAGCTCTGCTGGAGAACATCACAGCCTTCTAAACTGGTACACTCCTTATGGTCTCCCACCCAGCGTGGCCTTCCACTCTGTTCACCAAGCTTTCCCAGCATTCCATCATCAGCTACTCTAGACTGTACCACTTCCCTACAATTCCTTATCCTACGACCTACCCATCCCCCACGTTCAGCAAATACCTGACATCTGACTGAAGGAAAAAATAGACTCCTTTAGACAAAACTCCCTCAATTTCCTCCCATTCCACTGACGAACTTACTCTATTTCCGTTCTCCTTAGCCAGAGGCTACTCTCTTAATGCTGGATCCCATTGTCTCTCTCCACACAGCATATAAACATGCTTCGGCCTCTTCCCATTGAGAACAACCATCTAGCATCAATCTGGAGGTGAGAGCCAGGCACTGATATTTTAAAAGCTCCCCAGTTGATTCTAGTTGCAGCCAGGGCTGAAAAACGAACAGAATAAAATCCAGTCTTATTATGGCATGCAAGGCTCTTCATAAACTGACTCATGCCTTTCTTGTCCTTCCATATGCCCTCTGAACTAGAGTCATACCAAACTACTTAGCGTTCCCAAATCCGCCACATCTCTTGCTTCTATGCCTTCACATACATGCTTCACTCTGTTTAGAATGCCTTTCCCTGCTTTCTAGAAACTATCTTTTTTTTTCTTTTTTTTGAGATGGAGTCTCACTCTTGTCACCCAGGTCAGAGTGCAGTGGTGCAACCTCGGCTCACTGCAACCTCCGCCTCCTGCCTTCAAGTGGTTCTCCTGCCTCAGCCTCCTGAGTAGCTGGAATTTTAGGTGCCTGCCACCAGGCCTGGCTAATTTTTGTGTATTTTTTAGTAGAGATGGGGTTTCACCATGTTGGCCAGTCTGGTTTCAAACTCCTGACCTCTGGTGATCCACCCACCTCGGCCTCCTAAAGTGCTGGGATTACAGGCATGAGCCACCTCACCCGGCCTAGAAAGTGACCTTTAATGCTCAATTAAGTGTCATTTTTGCGTCATCTTCAAGAATGAGCCTCCACACTGAGTTAAGGTGCCCCCGCACACCAGTGCTTTCATAACCCTCTGGGTTTATCTCTATGGGAACACTCACCACATATATAATTGCTCATCTATATGTCTGTCTTTCCTATCAGACTGAGTGTTTTGCAGGAACCCCAGGGCCATGAAGATGCCATTTGGTAGGATTTGGGGCTAAGTGGTCTATATCAGATATTTAAAGATGCTCTCTCCGATCCATTCATTGTTTGCCAAACTGAACAAAAGAAACTCAGGAAAGGGGAGAGGGGTGTGATACAACCTGGGACAAGAGCTGAACAACTGTCTTTGAGCATGTTCATTCATGTAGTCAGTCAGCATTTATTGAGGGCCTGCCATGGTCATTTACCAATATGGTCCAGGTAAATAAATACACAGTTGAAGTTTCCTATCACTACTGCATTTGGCCTCTGGGATGGTTTCATCATCTATAATAGTCTGCTTTCTTTGTCTCTAGTGCACTCTTATGATGGACATTTAATCCAAAATCTCTCAATAGTGCTCTCACAACAGTGGTTTGCACAGAGTAACTGTTTAGGAAATATTATTAAAAGAATGCTCATGAATCTACATATAAGTATGTACCTTCCTGATATTTTGGGCACTTTCCCACCTTCTCCATTAAATGTTGAGACAGAAACAGTGCTAAGCACTTTACATGTGTTATCTCCTTCAGTCTTCACAGCAGTCCTATGAGATAGGTACTCTTATTGCTCCAATTTTATAGAAGTTCAGCAACTTACATAAGGTCACACCCAACATCACTGGAGTATACTTGGAACACAGGCTTTCAATAAATATTTATGGACTCAGTGATACTGTTCCCAAGGGAAATGGAAAGGCTTTCAAATTCTTATTGTCTTCTCCCCTTGACCCTGGTTCCCTTGGCCTCTCTTCCTTTCCCACATCATCCCATTCACACTAACATTCATTCAACAAACGTAGAGGGTCAACTGAGTACCAGATAATGGGCCAGATGCTGGAGATACAGAGATGACAAAACATGGCCCATACTGAGAGGAACTTATAGTTTTGCGATGTGGATAAGCAGATAATTACAATTGTGGGAGCAAGAGGAGTGAGTGATTTACTGCCTAGGAGACCTGACTGTTCCTTGTGCTGAGCCAGGGGGCGAGGGTTGAGGGGGGTATGAAAGATGCTGACATCCTCGGGGAATGGTTAAAGCACTGGGTGGGGCCCAGGAGAGTGTCACAGGTAGAATGCGAGGACAAGGCAGGGACCAGATCAGTTAGGATCTTAGTGTTGGAGCTTTTTAAATAGTGAATTCTTCTGCCATTTCCTTTCAAGGGTGGGTACTAATAGGCTGGGTCATATCTGTACTTTGGCTCAGACCTCTTACCTAAGCTCTAGGACTAAACTTTCACATAGCTATATCCCACCATTTGTGGAGTCATTTATTTATTCATTTATTTAGAGACAAGGTTTCTGTCATTCAGACTGGAGTGCAGTGACGTGATCTTGGCTCACTGCAACCTCCACTTCCTGGGCTCAAGTCATCCTCCCACCTCAGCCTCCAGAGTAGCTGGGACTATAGGCATGCATCACCATGCCTGGCTAATTTTTTGTATTTTTTGTAGAGCCAGGGTCTCACGATGTTGCCCAGGCTCAAACTTGTGAGCTCAAGTGATCTGCCTGCCGCGGCCTTACAAAGTGTTGGGATTACAGGCGTGAGCCACCATCCCCAGCCTATCCTACCATTTATGAACACCTTTTTTTTTTTGTTTTTTTGTTTTTTGTTTTTTGAGACAGAGTCTCGCTCTGTCGCCCAGGCTGGAGTGCAGTGGCACAATCTCGGCTCACTGCAACCTCTACCTCCCAGGTTCAAACAATTCTCTTGCCTCAACCTCCCGAGTAGCTGGGACAACAGGCGTACGCCACCACACCCGGTTAATTTTTTTTGTGTGTGTGTGTGTGTGTTTTAGTAGAGACGGGGTTTCACTGTGTTGCCCAGGCTGGTCTCGAACTCCTGAGCTCAGGCAATCCTCCCACCGTGGCCTCCCAAAGTGCTAGTATTACAGGCATGAGCCACCGTGCCTGGCCTGAATATCTTATTCTCCCAGCCACCACGTCTTCCGAATTCCCTCTTTTTTTTTGGAGATGGAGTCTTGCTCTGTTGCCAGGGTGGAGTATAGTGGCTCGATCTCGGCTCACTGCAACCTCCGCCTCCCAGGTTCAAGCAATTCTCCTGCCTCAACCTCCTGAGTAGCTGGGATTACAGGCATGCGCCACCATGCCCGGCTAATTTTTGTATTTTCAGTAGAGATGGGTTTTCACCATGTTGGCCAGGCTGGTCCTGACCTCAGGTGATCTTTCCGCCTCAGCCTCCCAAAGTACTGGGATTACAGGCTTGAGCCACTGCACCCGGCCGATTCTTTTTTCTATTTTTTGAGAGGGAGTCTCGCTCTGTTGCCCAGGCTGGAGTGCAGTGGCTGGATCTGGGCTCACTGCAAGCTCCACCTCCCGGGGTCAGCCATTCTCCTGCCTCAGCCTCCTGAGTAGCTGGGACTACAGGCGCCTGCCACCACGCCTGGCTAACTTTTTGTATTTTCAGTAGAGACGGGGTTTCACTGTGTTAACCAGGATGGTCTCAATCTTCTGACTTCATGATCCGCCCGCCTCAGCCTCCCAAAGTGCTGGGATTACAGGCATGAGCCACCGTGCCCGACCTTTTTTTAAAAACTGTGTTTATTTTCCTTGCGGAGCAGGGCTGCCCCATAGGCAGTGTGCCCAGAGTAGCCCAGATTCCCAAATTCTGTCCACACTTACACAATCCAATTCTGCAAGCAGTTATTAGATCGTTGTGTGCTCGTGTTCCAGGGGCCGCTGGAGGTAGAAATTCCATTTCACTAAAATCTACTCCGTCCTTTGCACCCACTAGTTGAGTCCAGTTAGTGAGTGTGGAGGTGGGGGCTGGGGTGTAGAATAGATAAATAAATATATAGAGAGCCAGTCCAGCTGTCTGGAGGAAAGCTCGACATTGTCCGCCTCTTCCAATCCCATCAGTTGCCACATCTTTGGTCAGGCTGGCTTTGTCACCTGGTCTCCTTCCTGTGCCCTCCTCACACTGGCTGCCAGAGTAAAGTGATTAAGCCAGAGGGACTGCAAGCCCCGTGAGTGCAGGGACGTTGGGTGGTCCATAAACGTCTGATGAATTTATGATACAAGCCTGATTATAGTCTCCTCAAAAATCTTTACTGTTTCTCCTCTGCTTCTAGAATAAAAATCAGATCGCTCATTTGGCCTTCACGACCTACTACATTCAGCCGCAGTCAGCTTCATTTCCCTTTTTTCCTTTCACTACCTCGAAGGCCAGTTTAGCCAGTGATTCACTATGCTTGCCCCGGGCCACTTGTATCCTCCCACCTCCATTCCAGGCAGCCCTCGCAGCAGATCCTAACGCTTAGGGCTCCTCCAAGTGTACAGGCTCGTGAGGCTTCCCTCCCGCTAAGACCAGTCCGTCCTCAGCACACGCAGTGTGCTCCCGTCCGCCGCTGTGCGCTCACCCGGCAGGAGAGGGAGCTCTTTGAGGGCAAGGCCGAACCCTCCCCCGAGCCCTGAGCTGGGCCTGCCGCACACAGATGCGCGGTCCACCCGGGGAGCAGTCACCCGGGGACAGGGCCGGGTCCGAGGCTGCACGTCGGGAAGAGACGGCGTGCTCCCGAGGTGGCCAGGCCGCTGTAATCCGCCAGGGCGGGCCCGGGCGGCGAGGGAAGAGGTGGGGAACCCGGGCCGCGGCGCTTCCTGCCGGGACCCGGCGGCCCGCCCCAGCCTCTGCCCCCGCCCCGGCCGAGCCTGCGCTGCCGGCCTCCGGCCCAGCTGGCCGCCCAATCAGCGGGCGCCCCCCGCGCGGCCCGCCCCTCCCCCTCTGGTGACAGAAAGTCGGCCCAGCAGATGAGGAAGTGGCAGGCAGGCAGGCTGGCCCCGGGGACTTCTCTGTGGCCCTGCTCCCTCCAAGCCCTCCGCCGTTGCCCGCCTGGCCCCTACGGGTGAGTCTGGACCTTCCACGGGCTCTCCACGTGCCGGCGCCCCCTGCCTTGCCAGCCCGGCCCAGCTCTGCCCTGCCCTGCCCTGCCCAGGCTGTGGGAGAGGCTGTTCCCGGGGCCAGTGGGTGGGAGGTCCCAGCTCCCTGGGGCCGGGCCTCGCCAGCACCCTCCCTCCCCCACACCCCCGTCTCTGGCCCCCATTTGCCTATACCCAGGCCTTCCTCCACCACCCGTGCTTTTACCCCTCTCCCTCCTTCTCTCCCTTCCCTCCCCCGACTCCCCTAACTTTGCCAGGCTCCTTTTCCCTTCCATCCATCTTAAAGGAAGGAAGGGACGGGCTGAGTTCCCCGACGAGGGACACACCCAGATTTTCCTGCAGCTTGGGGAGAGGTCCTCCCAGGAGCCTTGGTCCCTCCTGGTCTGCCGGGTGTGTGGGTTGATCTTGGGGGCTGGTGGTTGAGAGATAACAGGCTGGCTGGCTCCCATGTGTCAGGGAGGAACCTGTGTTGGCGCCCTCGCCCCGGCCTGGGCCCTGCCGGGGATGGGCGGCCAGCAAGCCCGATGGTCGGGGAGCAAGTGAGGAGGGGATCCGAGCGTGGCCAGGCAGCGCGCACACGTGTGTGAGTGGCCCCGCGGGTGAGCCCGTGCGTGTGCCTGGGCGGCGGCCGAGCTGCGTGAGGGCCGGGAGCCATGCGTGTCAGCCCACGGAGGTGCTGGGTGGTGTGTCAGGCAGGAAACATGTGTGCCAGCCCTTGGCGTAGCGCCTTCGTCGTTGGGGGTGGAGAGCTGGGTGAGGGGTGGGTGTGGACCGCAGGCTTGGGGCCTGACCTCGGTGGGCCTAAAGAAGCCGGGCCTCCTGGAGGTGAGGGGTGTGCGGGGCGGGGAGGTGACGGAGGTGCGCCTCTTCACTTCGCACCTGCACAGGTGCTTCTCTGGAAGCAAGGAGTCTGGGGCACCTGCTGCCCTGGGCCCTGCTCTGTTCCAAGAATGCCTTGTCCCTCAGGGATTGTCAGTACCATGCTCTCCTGGGTCTGGCCAGAGGCTTTTATGTCCCTGGAAGCCTTCCCCCGACATTCCTTTAGGCCCTGAGGGGGAGGGGGCCTAGCCCATTAGGGCCCCTCCCTGAGGGAGGGGAAGATTCCTGCGACCTCCCCCACTCCCCAACCCCCTCACATGCCACTGGCTTCCCTGCCTTCCCAGGAAGGGAAGAGTGATTGTACCCATTCTGAAGTAGGACAAACTGAGAAGTTCTGGCCAGCTTAGGAGAGGATGCTGGGTGTGGATTTTCAGCAGTGCTTTGGGCCAGGGCTGGGGCTGGGGCTAGGGTCGGAGGAGGTTTCTGGCTCAGAACCTAGGACCTTAGTTCATCAGGCTGGTCCCGGGTTGGTGGGTGGTGAGCCTGGGGCTTTACTTGGCTTTCCCAATCCTGGTGGGTCCTGCTTCCCCAGGCACTGACCTGTGGCCTGGACCCACCCTCCACCCCATGCGCAGTACAGCGGGGGCGGGCAGAGGGCGGGGCTGCTGCCAGATCTAGTCAGACAGGTGGAGCCGCCGGGGCAGGAGTCTCAAAGAGCCAGGCTCCAGGAGAGGAAGGGCTCTGCGAGAGGAGAGGAGAGCGCTGGAGAGGAGAGGCTGGAGGTGAGAGCCCCGGGAAGGCAGAGGAGAAACGTAGGGAGATGAATGTCCCAGCAGAGGCAAGGAGGAATCCCAGGATAAGGTTCTGGAGGGAAAAGAAGGGCCCAGGGAGGTGAGAGTCCTGGCAGGGGCAGGAGGGACCCTGGGGAGAAGAAGAAAGTTCCTGGAAGGGTCCAGAGGGACGGGAAGTAGAGAGGGCAGGAGAGGAGAGATTGAAGGGGAGAATCCTGAGAGAAGAAAGACCCAGAGCTGGGGGGCGTGAGGGACTCGGGTGAGGAAGGGAGACGGATTTCAAGAGCTCCCTGTTGGTGAGAAGGTAAGACTCTCCAATAAGAGACCTGGAATTGAGAGTCCTTTTGTGGAGGAAGAGGGGAAGGGAGGCCAGGAAGTAAAACTGTGGAGAGGAGAGGAGAGGAGAGTAAGGTGTGGAGAGGAAGGGTAGAACAGCCCTTCCCTGGCAGGGAGGACGTGTGGGGAGCAGATCCCTCAACCAAACTGCCTCCTCCCACTAGTTACCAGTAATTCCTTCCTTTCACTGTTCTGTCCTTTCTACAATGAGGCATTGGGAGTTTTCTTGTCTGGTTCTGTGTCTTATCTCTGTGGGATGGGGGTGTGCAGTGGGCTCTGTCTGACATCCACCCTCTGTACCTCCCCAGAGTCCTGAGCCAGGATGGAGGCTGTTATGAACTTGTACCAAGAGATGATGAAGCACGCAGGTAAGACACTGTCCACCAGCCCTTTCCTCTCTTCTTTCCCGGGATCCCTGGATCTAGGGCTGTCTTCTAATAGAGAGTTCCTATGAACCCCTTGACCCATTGCGACCTGACCTCATGTCTGTAGACCTAATGAAGACCCTTCAAACCCTGTGACTCTTCCTGATTCTTTGACCCTTATTCATAGATCCCCGGATCCAGGGCTACCCTCTGATGGGGTCCCCCCTGCTAATGACCTCCATCCTCCTGACCTACGTGTACTTCGTTCTGTCACTTGGGCCTCGCATCATGGCTAATCGAAAGCCCTTCCAGCTCCGTGGCTTCATGATTGTCTACAACTTCTCACTAGTGGCACTCTCCCTCTACATTGTCTATGAGGTGGGCCCCTGGGATGCTGGGCTTTAATTTCTGTCAGCAGGATAAGGAGCAGACCATAGAGCCAGAGCATGGCATTTCTCCTTTCCAGAGAGGTTCAGATACATGTCCTCAGCTAGTGAAGGGGAGGGATGGCTGGGAAGGGAGAACTCTGGTGGTCTAATCCACATCCCTTCCTAGTTCCTGATGTCAGGCTGGCTGAGCACCTATACCTGGCGCTGTGACCCTGTGGACTATTCCAACAGCCCTGAGGCACTTAGGGTAAGTAGGGGCTGGGGCTAGGTCATAAGCAACCTGGTAGATATGACCAGTTTGGGGCCTGTGCTCAAGGCCCAATTTAGGGAGGCTCTTAGAACAGCATATGAGGTCCTAAGGCTATCCCAACTTCTTGCAGATGGTTCGGGTGGCCTGGCTCTTCCTCTTCTCCAAGTTCATTGAGCTGATGGACACAGTAAGTAGTTATATGAGATGTGAGAACTTGTGGGGAGAATGAGGTGGAGAGGCCCAGGTTCTGAATCCCCTTCCCTCACTCTTCTCTCAGGTGATCTTTATTCTCCGAAAGAAAGATGGGCAGGTGACCTTCCTACATGTCTTCCATCACTCTGTGCTTCCCTGGAGCTGGTGGTGGGGGGTAAAGATTGCCCCGGGTGAGTGGTGAAGGCCACTATGGGAAAGGGTGGGCACCAGAGGCTGGACTCTGCTGACCCTGTCTTATTGTCTACTCATAGGAGGAATGGGCTCTTTCCATGCCATGATAAACTCTTCTGTGCATGTCATAATGTACCTGTACTACGGATTGTCTGCCATTGGCCCTGTGGCTCAACCCTACCTTTGGTGGAAAAAGCACATGACAGCCATTCAGCTGGTGAGGGGCTTGGCCTGACTTACCTATAACCATTCCCCCACATTCCTAGCCTGGATCCTCCCTTTATCCAGTCTGTCTCACCTTTGACCCCATCTCTGCCTACTCAACATTTCTCTTTCTCTATATGCTCTTCCCCTCTAGTTCTCTCAGTATTCCCTGACCCTGACCTTTATCTATCCTAGATCCAATTTGTCCTGGTCTCACTGCACATCTCCCAGTACTACTTTATGTCCAGCTGTAACTACCAGCACCCAGTCATTATTCACCTCATCTGGATGTATGGCACCATCTTCTTCATGCTGTTCTCCAACTTCTGGTATCACTCTTATACCAAGGGCAAGCGGCTGCCCCGTGTACTTCAGCAAAATGGAGCTCCAGGTATTGCCAAGCTCAAGGCCAACTGAGAAGCATGGCCTAGATAGGCGCCCACCTAAGTGCCTCAGGACTGACTGCACCTTGGGCAGCGTCCGTCAGTGCCCTCTCCACCTACACCTGTGACCAAGGCTTATGTGGCCAGGACTGAGCAGGGGACTGGCCCTCCCCTCCCCACAGCTGCTCTACAGGGACCACGGCTTTGGTTCCTCACCCACTTCCCCCAGCCAGCTCCAGGGATGTGGCCTCATTGCTGTCTGCCACTCCAGAGCTGGGGGCTAAAAGGGCTGTACAGTTACTTCCCACTCCCTGCCTTAAACTTGGGAGAGGAGCACTCAGGGCTGGCCCCACAAGGGTCTCGTGGCTTTTTTTCTCACAGAAGAGGTCAGCAATAATGTCACTGTGGACCCAGTCTCCCTCCTCCACCCCACACGCTGAAGCAGTAGCTTCTGGGCCAAAGGTCAGGGTGGGCGGGGGCCTGGGAATACAGCCTGTAGAGGCTGCTTACTCACTTGTGTCTTAAATTAAAAGTGACAGAGGAAACCACAGAGGCTGTGTGTATACATGTGTGAATGGAGGAGGTGGGGGAACACAACATGCTTAGCCCTGTCCACAAACAGGAGCAATGGATGATGGTCCAGGCTCCCAGAGGACATATCTAGCTCTCTGATCCCAGTAGAGTAGCGCCCCTAGGAAGGCTGCTGGGATCATGAAAGAAGAGGGATTAGCTGAAACAGATTTAAAAAAAAAACATGAAGGGAGACATGACTTTATTAGAAAAATAAAAAACAACTGACGTGATGGGTTAGTCTTCAGCGGATGCCTTGGTGGATGAGGCTGCTTTTGGCTGCACTGGCCTTCTCCCGCTCCCGCCGCCGTGCAGGGTCCAACTCAAAACAGCGCCATAGCCTCAGGGTTTCATCTGCTGCTGCGGATGCCACTGTGGCCCCATCTGGGCTCATGGTCAGACTCAGGACCCGGGATGTGTGACCTGGAGCAAATGAGAACAGTACATACGAATGTTGATGCAGCCATAGCCCTCCCATAAAGGAGGCACATGCCTCCCTTTTTTTCTTTCTTTTTTTTTTTTTTTTTTTTTTGAGACGGAGCCTTGCTCTGTTGCCCAGGCTGGAGTGCAGTGGCACGATCTGGGCTCAATGCAAGCTCCGCCTCCCAGGTTCACGCCATTCTCCTGCCTCAGCCTCATAAGTAGCTGGGACTACAGGCGCCCGCCAGCATGCCTGGCTTTTTTTGCATTTTTAATAGAGATGGGGTTTCACTGTGTTAGCCAAGATGGCCTCTATCTCCTCACCTCATGATCTGCCCGCCTTGGCCTCCCAAAGTGCTGGGATTACAGGTGTGAGCCACCACGCCTGGCCTCCTCTCTTTTTTCAATGGTGTTACTGAGATATAATTCACATACCATAAAATGCATCCTTTTAAAGTGTACGGTTTAGTGGTTTTTAGTATATTCACAAAATTGTACAACTGTTAAAACTAATTCTAAGACATTTTCAACACTTCCCATTACCCTCTCTCCTCAGCCCCTGGCAACTATTAATGTGTTTTTTCTGTGGATTTGCCTATTCTGGACATTTCAGTCATACATTATGTGGCCTTTTATGTCTGGCTTTTTACCTAGCCACTTACCTTTGAGTTCAGCCACCTTGGCCATGGTTGGGTACTTCCAAATAACCAGCTGGTTCTGTGCAAAGCCATGGCCTGAGATGAGCTCCTTGTAGTGGGGAGACCAGAGGATGGAGCACACCTGTGGAGAGGAGCTGGTGTGGGCATGACATATAGCCAAGGCTACTTAAGTCAGAACTGAGCCCATTCTAGTGTTAGGCACCCTGCCACGTGCTCCAGACTCAGAGTTGAATGATCACAGTCCATACAAATGTTCCTTGAGAGGCAAATTATAGACACTCCCTGATGTAACCATTTTTTAACTTTACAATGGGTTTACTGGGACTTAAATTGGGGAGTGTCTGTCTTACCCATTGTATAGATGAGGAATCAACCAGAAGGAAGTTCAATAGGTTGCCAAAGGTCACATTCAAGTTTAGCAGATGATGGAGCCAGAATTTTAACTTGGGCAGTCTGGCTCTAGAGTCCATATCTACAGTGAAGGCTGAATGTGAGGCGAGTGGAAGGAGAGAGCCTCAAGCATCTTTCTAATGGATTTGGATTATATGCCATAGGTGATGAGAAGCCATCACAGGTTTAAGAACAGTACAGTGTAACAAACCACAGCATGGAGGATGCATTGCAGGAGGTAACAAAGAATGCTTGACACCAATGAGGAAGCCATTGTAGTGGGCCTCCACTGGGAAGGATGAGGCTGAGGGGAGGGGACAGATGTCAATGATATTTTAAGGTAAAACTGATAGATCCTGGTGAGGAGGATGAAAAATTCTAGGAGGTTTTTCAGATTTCTGAGCAGGTTCTGCCATTCCAAAGCAATGTGACAGGAAGGAACATTTCAGGGAGGCAAGGGGAAGTGAAAAGGTTAATTTGGGACAGATTAAGGTAGTAGTGCTTATAGGACATGGGATGGGAGATAGCCACAGACTGCTGGAAATGAAGCTCATGAGTTAGAAGTTTGGGAATCACCAAGGCACAGAGTTGGTGAAGACATTGGAATGGATGCACTCTCGATGTGGATGCCCCGTAAGAATGCATGTGGGAGAGGCAGGAACAGGCAAAAGATTACCTGGGAATGGGCATCCACAGCACTCAGACAGGCCCCAGAGCACACGTTCCAGATGCGAATGTGTCGATCACTGGTGCCACCTCCTGTTGCCAGGACATTGGACTGCCAGGGACACCATGCTACAGCCTAGATGGGATAAAGGTGGGGTCAGCAGGTACTAGAGCTAGACAAGGAGCTCTGGGGGTCACAGATTAACCCAGTCCAATCCTACCATCCCTTCTCCCCTTAACAGTCCCCAGGTTATAGGTGAGGGTCTGCAGAGGCTTCAGCCCAACCCTACTCACCTTGACAGCCCCTTGATGCTGGGTGAATGTCTGCAAAGGAACCCAGCCACCCTCTCCAGGAGCACTAGGCCACACATTGACCAAGTTATCATTGCCACCACTGGCCAAATGTCGTCCATCTGGGGCCCAGCGCAGCCCACACACTTCCTGGCTGTGGCCACTCAGTGTAGCCACATGGTGTTCTGCTACCCGAACATCATGGTGGTGGATGTGGCCAGAACGTGAACCACTGGAGGAGGAAAGAAGGGAATCAGGTTCTGTGGCAGCACCAAATGCAAGCAAGCCAGAGGTGGTTCAGTTCAGGGGTGTACAGTCAAGGGTAGGGTGGGCAAATATCAGACTACCATAGACCAACAAAAACCACTGACCTGGAGAGGATATAGCTGTTCCAGCTTAGGGAGCCCACTCGGGCAGAGTGACTGGTCATATTTCGAAGCCGTTTCTGCTGCTGCACATCCCATAGCTAGAGAGAGAAGCCCACTAGGATCAGAAATTGGGACTTGGCATTAATATCCTCCAGCTGTGCAAGCCTATTGGGACTGGTGTGAATGGCAGCACAGGACATGTCTCACCTGCACCTCAGCACTGCTGGTGCCCACAGCCAAGTAGTTGCCCTCTTTGATCCAGGCCACAGAGGATACATATTCCCCAGGCTGCTCCATTTGCAAAAGCTGCAGGATGTCACCAGAGCTTGCGCTCCACAGGTACACACTGTTGTCCAGTGCCACGGCCAGTACATTCCCAGAGCTCCAATCCACAAGGTTCAAGTCTGTCAGAGGCGGAGAGAAGAGCATGAGCTTCCTTGTTTGTGTGGTCCCAGGCCCTCTTTCTCCATCCATAAGGCAAGGATAAGGATGCACTTACAGTAGTCATTTCGGATTTCAGGGGCATCCAGGATGCGGTCTGGCAGGGAAGGAATGTAACGGCAGGTCTTCCGGCTGGAGCCAGGAGTGGCCTTTTGGCTGTAGAGTACTTTCAGTCTGTTCTGGTAACCTGTGGCAACAGAGTGGGTCCAGACGCTGGGAAAATCAACACCTCCCTTGCCCTCAGTCTTAGATAGGAAGAGCAGACAGATATCTGTGCTTAGCCCTGGAGATGAACTGACACCTCCCTCCAGGAACCAGGAACTTCGGGTCTTACCCTCTGGCGCATTTTGTGGTTTTCCACTGAGCCGAAGGATCTTGGCTTCCTCTACATCAAAACCGTTCAGGTTCAAAGCCCAGGCTTTCTGATGTTCCTGGCATAAAAGGTAGTGGAGAAGCAAGATGGTATTATCCAAAAAACAGTCGGGTCCCGTGCCTTAAGCCCCTCTGGGACACATACCTTCTTGGTGGGCGTCTGGCTGTTTTCAGGCTGGTTCTCCTTGCTCAGGAGGAAGCTGGCCACCTCCATCTGGGCAGCACTGCGATGGGGGATATAGCGGTCACCGCCAGGTTTGCTAGGAGTGGTCTGAACCTTGGAACTGGATTTGCCTGGGGCGGAGAAAGAGAAGACAGTCTGACCAGGCTCCCGGGGGAGAAAGTATGAAGGCTGCTCTCACCCAGTCCCTTTGGCACCTCACTGACCAGGAGTTCGGCCCGGAGTTCTGCCGGCGCTGTGGGATCGGTTGGCGGCCCGCATGGGTGAGGGGGCCGGGCCTGAGGCTTCCTTGGCTTTGCGCTGCCAGCGCGCAGGGGGTGCATTGGGGATGGGTGCATCCAGCTGAAGCAGCGAGTGCAGGTCACTCTCGAACGCGAATTGTGCCATGGGAACGCCCGCAGCGGGAGGGGTCCTTGCAGTTGGTGCCTGCGGAGCCCTGGAGGAAAAGAGGCGACGGTGCTCAGGGGACAGCAAAGGACCCCTTCGCTCCTGGCCGGCCACACAATCAGGGCCACCCTCGGCTGCTGCCCCTTCTGGCCTAGCACCCCCTCCCCCTGGCCACGACCCGAACCAGGCTCAGCCCCGCCGCCTCTCACCTTGCCCTCCCGAGCAAGTTGCAGTTCCGACCGGCTTTAACACGCCTCGCTTACGCCTCTTAAACTCTCCGCTCCGAGCGCCCATTGGCTCCTTCAAAACCCAACCGTCGCAACCGTTGCCCTCGCCCATTGGCCTCTCCGGCGAAGGGGGCGGGCCTTCCGGGGCAAGTCTCAGCTATCACGAGAGTCCAGCCGCGGAGCGCGATTTGAAGGGTGAGAAAGGGGCTGGGAGCCGGCCCCAGAGGACTGGTGCTGGAAAGCGGGCGGGGCGGGCCCGGGGCTGGCCCGGGGCGGGCGTGCTCTGCCTCAGCGTCCTCGAGTCGTCTCGATTTGTTCCTCTGCGTCCCCTCTACCGCCGCGAGCTCGGAATGTCTGGCCCCCCGTGCTTCAGGGTCCGAGAGCCTGCAGAAGTTCACACTTAAATCCTAAACGAAGGTCATGTTTATGATGCAGAACTCGGTGCAGAACCCGATGGAGGTGACCAAGGCGCTTGAGCTGTTCCTAGAAGGGAAAGGAGAGCGGGCGGCAGCGGGACAGGGGACGGAATTGGGAAGCTAGGGAGCAGGAAGAAGGCCAGAGCTACTTAGGGTACATTCCACTTTTGCTAGGCGCCGGGTAGGAACCCTGCTAGAAAGGAAGTAACGTGTGTTTGTCTTGTTTGCTGCTGTTGTTACAAACAGGGAAAATGAGTTTGAAAAGGGTGAATGAATTCCTTAAGGTCAGGAAAAAGGATCGGTATTCAAACCTGCCTATCTGGAAGATAAGCTTAGACTGCCCTACAGGAGGCACTGTGGCTTACCCCCTTGGGGCTTTAAAGAGATGTGAGAACCTTAGAGATCCGTTAGTCTAATCTGTGCGTGGTGCACCCTCCCCACCCCAACAACAAATCCTTATTTTACAGATGGAGAAACCGAGGCCCAGGGAAGGGATGTGCCCGAGGTCATACAAAGAAGTTAGTGGGAATCCAGGTCTGACTCCATTCAGTCCAGTGCTCTAATAATGACTTGAGTAAATTGTATGAATGTGCTCAGAGGTGGAGCAGCAATCATAAAAATAATAATGGTACCATTTATGGACCATCTAACTGCTGTGTTAAAACAGTTTACAGGCCGGGCGCGGTGGCTCACGCCTGTAATCCCAGCACTTTGGGAGGCCGAGGCGGGTGGAACACGAGGTCAGGAGATCGAGACCATCCTGGCTAACACGGTGAAGCCCCGTCTCTACTAAAAATACAAAAAATTAGCCCGGCGTGGTGGCGGGCGCCTGTAGTCCCAGCTACTCCGGAGGCTGAGGCAGGAGAATGGCGTAAACCTGGGAGGCGGAGCTTGCAGTGAGCCGAGATAGCACCACTGCACTCCAGCGTGGGCAACAGAGGGAGACTCTGTCTCAAAAAAAAAAAAAAAAAGTTTACATACATAATCGAGTTCAATCCTTAATCCCAATAAGGCAGATAGATACCCTATCTTCCCTTTACAGAAAAAAGAAACTGGGTCAGAAAGATTAGAAACTTGCCCAAAGGCTTGCAGCCAATAATAAGTAGGAGAGCCCAGGATTCAAACTATCTGACTAATCCCTGCAATCCTAACAATACGCTATACTGTCCCAGAAAGAGGCTGGAAAAATCAAGTTTTCAGTCATTAGCCTAAAGTCCACTCTGATGCTGACAGATAATGTTATTATCTTTGACTTGAAGACTTTGCATTCTCTATTTCTAATTACCTTGGAAAATGAGGAATTGGATATACTTAGGTTAGAGGTGGGGAGTTCCCAGAAAACATAGAAAAGTTTGTCTCATGTCAAGTTGGTCAGGGTCTTAAATGTCAAGCTAAGGACTTTGGACTTTATCTGCTAGGCATTGTGGAACCTGTGGGGTTTCTGTGTAGGGAAGGACCAAATAAAACATATCTGAGCGGGGGAATATGGCAATAATTTGCAACTTCTGGACTAATGGTAGCTGTAGAGAGGGATAAAGGGTATAACCTCAGGGAATTTGTACATTTAAAAATAAAGGATTTGGGCCGGTGTGGTGGTTCACTCCTGTAATCCCAGCACTTTGGGAGGCTGAGGCGGGCAGATCACTTGAGGTCAGTAGTTCAAGACCAGTCTGGCCAATGTGGCGAAACCCTGTGTCTACTAAAAGTACAAAATTAGCCAGGTGCAGTGGTGCATGCCTGTAATCCCAGCTACTCGGGAGACAGAGGCAGGGGAATCGCTTGAACCTGGGAGGCGGAGGTTGTAGTGAGCGAGATCACGCCACTGCACTCTAGCCTGGGTGACAGAGGGAGATTTTGTCTCAGAATAATAGTAATAAAGGAATGAATGAAGGCAATCGAAATTATCCAGACATGGATCTTGAAGTGGGAGATACTCTAATATGATGTAAAGTAGTCAAGTGAAATGATGACAGAAGGGGTCAGATTTGTCCATTGAAAATCAAATCACCGATGACTTTGGAGAGAGCAGGATCAGGAAAGTGGGTGGCCTGAGATCCATTTTGGAGGAGTTGCAGAAAGAATGAAATAGGGAGAACAGGAAGCCGGCAAGCAGAGGCGACTTGTGGAGCCCATCCCCTGATATCCTCTGTATTCGTTTGCTAAAGTTACTGTAATAAAGTACCACAAACTGGCTTAAAATGTACCACAAACTGACTTAAATGACAGAAATTGGCTGTCTCACAATTCTGGAGGCTGGAAGTTCCAGATCAAGGTGTCATGAGAGTCGTGTGAGAACTGTGAGGAAGAATCTGTTCCATGCCTCTCCCCTGGCTTCTGGTGGTGGTTTGCCAGCAATCTTTGTCATTCCTTGGCTTGTAGAAGAATCACCCTGTTCTCTGCCTTCATCTTCACTTGGCTTTCTTTGTGTATGTGTGTCTAATTTTCTCTTTTTATAAGAATACCAATCACATTGAATTAGGGCCCTGACCTCATCTTAACTAATTATATCTGCAATGACCCTATTTCCTAATAAAGTGATATTTGACGTACTGGGAGTTAAGACTTCAACATCTGGCTGGGTGTGGTGGCTTACACTTGTAATCCCAGCACTTTGGAAGGCCAAGGCCGGAGGACTGCTTGAGCCCAAGAGTTAGGGACCAGTCTGGGCAACATAGTATCAAACTGTCTCTAAAAAAATACAGAAAACAGGCCTGTGAGGTGGCTCATGCCTGTAATCCCAGCATTTTGGGTGGCTGAGGCGGGCAGATCACCAGATCAGGAGATTGAGACCATCCTAGCTAACGCGGTGAAACCCCGTCCTACTAAAAATATTTTAAAAATTAGCCGGGCGTGGTGGTGGGTGCCTGTCGTCCCAGCTACTTGGGAGGCTGAGGCAGGAGAATGGCATGAACCCAGGAGGCTGAGCTTGCAGTAGGCTGAGATCACGCCACTGCACTCCAGCCTGGGTGACAGAGCGAGACTCCATCTAAAAACAACAACAACAACAACAAAAGAAAACATTAGCCAAGTTGGTGGTGCACACCTGTAAGTCCAGTAGTCCCAGCTACTTGGGAGGCTGAGGTGGGAGAGTTGCTTGAGACCCAGAGTTTGAGGCTGCAGTGAGCCATGACCACACCACTGCATTCCAGCAGTGCATTCCAGCAGAGACAGAGTGAAGACCCTTCTCAAAAAAAAAAAAAATAAAGACTTTTGTCTTTTTTTGTGGTGTGGTCTTGGCTCACTGTAATCTCTGCCTCCCAGTTTCAAGTGATTTTGTGCCTCAGCCTCCCAAGTAGCTGGGATTACAGGTGTGTGCCACTGCGCCCAGCCAAAAAAAAAAAAAAAAAAAAAAAGAAGAAGACTTTAACATGTGAATTTGAGGGAGAGGAGAAGAATATCATTCAATCCATAATATCCTCCTATTGTTGGAACCCAAGCAGAAACCAAAGCCCAAGAGAATGCTTTGATTTTGATGCAGGCCATATGAATCAGCCTTGCTAAGCATAGGACAAGATGGAGAACAATGGAGAATAGGTCTGGGTGGGACAAATGGATGACATCCAGTATACCCAATCTCCATAATTCCTCCTCAGCCATGTGAAAGGCTCTGACTTTACTCCTAGGGACCCAAGACTGGAATGGGAGGAGCATGAAATTGAGCTGTCTATCCCCCTGGCTCTCTCATTGCCACCTGCCCAGAGGCTGGCCGCATCCCTCCACCAAAGAAAGGCCATGACTCCTTCCAGGCAGCCCTGTCTTACACCTACTCTCTGGTGATCTGGGAACCACTCCCTCCCTTACCCCTTGATGCCTAGGGCTGGTGCCAGCACCTTGTTGTTGTTAACCTCAGAGGCACTTGCACTGTTCCTTGATGTTTTTCCCAAATCTTGCCCTCATCTTTGTAAATACTGTTTGCCCTTTATTACACTCTCATCATATTACCCAATTTGAGTGTGTCATCTATTTCTGCCAAGACCCTGACTGATACAGTGGGTATGTTTGGAGCCAACAAAAAACAACAATGACAACAAAACCATTTGTTTGAGAATCAGAATGTGTTAGGAGAGTCCATAACCAGAGCGGTCTGAGCACATTTACTACTGCCTGTGAATGGTTTAGAGGATGAGAACAGCTGGCATGGGATTCAGGTAACCTTGCCCAGAAAGATTTCATTCATTTAGAGAAAATTTATTGAAGGCCTACTATCATGCACCAAGCACTACTCTAGGTGCTGGGGGAAAAGGACAAATAAATCATGGTCCTTTCCCTCAAGGAGCTCACAATCTAGTAGCAGGGGACAGACATGTAAACAGTTAGTTGCATAAAGCATCACAGTGCTGTAGTAGACGTCTGAGCTAGAGATAAGAACTTTGGAATGGTCAACATATAGTAAAGGCAGAGAATAGATGGGATTGGAGACTCTGTTAAGAAATGGAATCTTGAAAGACTGTAATAATTGGAAGAAATGCTAGAAGAGAGTAAGAAGGAATAATTACAACAGTAGTTCAGATATATTAATCATTTACTATGTCCTAGGTACTGTGCTTTACTTAGATTACCTCAATCCTCGTCACAACTCTGTGGGGTGCTGTTATTATCCCTGTTTTATAGATGAAAAAACTAAGGCTCAAAGACATTAAGTTATGTGCCCAAGGTTGCACAGCTAGCACATGTGAAGGACAGGAATTCAATCCAGCTCTGATTCTAGATCTACTTTATTCTCTTAACTACTAGTACACTCAGCTGGGTGCAGTGGCTCATGCCTGTAATCCCATTACTTTGGGAGGCCAAGGTGGGTGGATCACCCGAGGTTAGGAGTTCAAGAGCAGCCTGGGCAACATGGCAAAACCCTGTCTCTACTAAAAATACGAAAATTAGCTGGGGCCGGGCGCAGTGGGTCACACCTGTAATCCCACCACTTTGGGAGGCTGAGGCAGGCGGATCATGAGGTCAGGATATTGAGAGCATCCTGGCCAACGTGGCAAAACCCCATCTCTACTAAAAATACAAAAAAATTAGTCAGGTGTGGTGGCAGGCACCTGTATCCCGGCTACTTGGGGGGCTGAGGCAGAACTGCTTGAATCTGGGAGGCGGAGATTGCAGTGAGCCGAGATCGCGCCACTGCACCCCAGTCTGGTGACAGAGTGAGACTCCGCCTCGAAAAAAAAAAAATTAGCTGTGTATGGTGATGTGCACTTGTAATCCCAACTACTAGGGAGGCTGAGACACAAGAATCGCTTGAACCCAGGAGGTGGAGGTTGCAGTGAGCTGAGATTGCGCCATTGCACTCCAGCCTGGGTGACAGAGTGAGACCCTGTCTCAAACAAACAAATTTAAAAAACTACTAGTCTACTCAAAGAGGCAGGACCAAGGTAGGAAAGAATTTAAAGGAAAAGTGAGTAGTCAGCCATGACAAATCTCACAGAGAGATCAAAGGAACTGATGATTAACGAGATCCTTTGGATCTTGGAATTCGAAGATTTGAGGTGCACTTTGCCTGGGTAGTTTTACTAGCAAAGTGTAGTAGGGGAACTAATTGAAGTAGTCTGAAGAGTAAATGGGGAGTGTGGGGAAGTGAAGGCTTGTTTTCAAGGTGTTTGGCATTAAGGAGGAGAGAGAAAGTAAAAGAAGAGCTTAGTGAAATGAGCCTGCCTGTGGAGAAAGGGTCCTGGTTTTATGTCAGCAGCAGTAGAGTAAGATCAGTGCTATGAAGCCTAATTGTGAGGGCAGACAGAGGGGGATGAAGGTGAGGTCTGGGGTACTTGTGTTGTGGGGGTAGGGTAGGGAAGTTCACAGAGAAGTCTTGAGGGTTTAGCTCCGTCCAGGGAACTGGGAGTGAGGAGCCTCAAGGCTATCCTCAAGGCTGCTGCCAATAGCTTAGTGGTAGGTAGGAATGGTTGGCAATGTGAGTGGTACAGCAGGACCCTGACTCAGCCATGGGTGGGCACACAGACAGGGGCATGGTCCCCAGGCAAGAAGGCTGCAATCTTCGGTAGTCCATCTGGGACTGGGAGGAACACAGGGGCAAAGGAGTCCTCTCTGAGGACTTGGGGAGGATTTCAAGGAGGCTGGGTTCCACTTCTTCACAGGTATCTGAGACTGTGGCCTTGGGCTGGGAGAGATGAGGAGAGGCATTGGATTAGAGCAGATCCTGTGGGAGGAGGGGCTGGACTGTACAGGAAGGAGAAGGGCTGGGGTAGTGCTGGGGTAGTGCCTGGGGATGGCACGCTGGTAGGGCAAGGACCTTGAACAAGTTGTGTTGTTGGGGCAAAGATCCAGTACCAGGCAGGGTTGGTGGTGGACACAGGGGAGGGAACCTCACTCACCGGACTCAGGGCTGCAGTGTCCCTAAGGTACTGGCCTAGTACTCGGTGCAGATCTGGAAGTGAGGGCCACAGGGCATGCCTCAGTCTCCTGGGGGAGAAGAGAAGCAGACTGAGCCATGGCAGTGAATTGGTGTGGAGGAGGAGAGCAGTTGGGGTGGGGGAGCAGTGAGGCCAGGGAGTAAGACTTGGAGAGATAACAGCATGGTCAAGGCAATAAAGTCAGGCAGGGGAGTAGAGTAAGAAGAAAACTTCAGGTAGGGGAGGGAAGTCAGTGGTGGGCAGGTTCAACAAAGGGTGCTGCAGTTTCCTCAAACATTCCAATGTTTGTTCTGTCTGGAACACTGGATTCATTCCCTCACCTCATTGTGGGCCTCTGTTCAAATGTCATCCCTGACTACCCTGCCTGAAACACAGTAGTCCCCCTTTATCTGCAGGGGATATGTTTCAAGACTCCCAGCAGATGTTTTTTCTATACGTACATACCTATGATAAAGTTTATAAATTAGGCACAGTAAGAGATTAACAATGACTAATAATAAAATAGAACAAGCATAGTAATGTGCCAACATCACTACTCTTGTTCTTTGGGGCCATTATTAACTAAAATAAGGGTTACTTGAACACAGCACTGCAATACCTCAGCGAGTCAATCTGATAAGCAAGACAGCTGCTAAGTGACTATGCGGCAGAGAGCATATACAGCGTGGAGATGCTGGACAAAGGGATGATTTACATCCTGGGTGAGACAGAGCGGCATGGCAAGAGATTTCATCATGTTACTTACAATTTAAAATACGTGAATTGTTTATTTCTGGAATTTTCCATTTAATTTTTTTCGGACCTTAATTGACCGCGTGTAACTGAAACCACAAAAAGTGAAACTGTGGATAAGAGGGGACCACTGTAGTACCACTTCCTTTCCCCATGACAGGCTATCTCCTGCTGTACTTCATTTTTCTTTATAGCACTTGACTTGTTGTACATTTATTGTATTGTTATATATATTTCTTTTTGTCTATCTCACCCTACTAGAACATATGGTCCCTGAGAACAGAGAGTTTGTCTATTTATTCACTCCTATATTTCTAGGGTGTAGAATAGTGTCTGACCCGTAGTATGTACTCAGTAAATTAGCTGAATGAATGAATGAATGAATGAATGAATAAAACCAGTGGAGCTTATTAGTAAGTTATCTGGGAAGAATATGGATTAAGGTGTGTTGGAGGAACCTCAATTCTTTTTTTTTTGAGACGGAGTCTTGCTCTGTCACCCAGGCTGCAGTGTAGTGGCACCTTCTCGGCTCACTGCAAGCTCCGCCTCTCAGGTTCACGTCATTCTCTTGCCTCAGCCTCTCCAGTAGCTGGGACTACAGGCACCCACCACCACACCCGTCTAGTTTTTTTGTATTTTTAGTAGAGACGGGGTTTCACCGTGTTAGCCAGGATGGTCTCGATCTCCTGACCTTGTGATCGCCTGCCTCGGCCTCCCAAAATGCTGGGATTACAGGCGTGAGCCACCGCGCCCGGCCAGAACCTCAATTCTTTAGCCTCATATTTCCATGTGGAGGGACGTCAGCAGAACATTTCAGGCTGCTTCAGTGACCTCACTCATATCTCTCCAGAGGAGGAGGTGTGACTTACCTGGTAAAGTGGGGAAAAGGAACTGAGTATGCCTTCTCAGCAGACCACCTCCTCCTACTTCTCCAACTTTTTTGTTGGATCTGGCTACCTTCATGGAGGCTACCTTTCAGTCTGCTCATACATATGAACAGATTAAAAGTTCAAAGAGAGGTATATTCAGAGGGAGATGGTAGCCCATGAGAGTGGCACCTGAACCAACCCAGGACCATCAAAAGACACCATCTGGAGGAGCTGACTTCTGAGCTAAGTCTTCAAGAAGCAGCAGATGAAGGACGGAGGTGGGATGCATTCTACCCTTCATGTTTATAGCCTCCAATGGCATTTCTCCTCAGCCTTCGTCTTCCCACATAAATGAGTCACTCATTAATAACATTTATTTAAGGGCCTGCTTTTTGGCAGGCACTGTGCTAAGGATTTAAAGATGACCAAGTAAGGTATAATAGGGAAGATATATAAAGAAATAAACACAGTAAAACACTACTGGTACTGTATTGGAGCACAAAGCAGCGGCCAAACGGGGGAGGGTCAGGAAAGGTTTCTTATGAGTTGGTGAAGAAAGTTATTTACAGATGAATGGGTTTAGTCAGACAGGGAGGCTATTTCAGGCAGAGGGGACATTATGTGCAAAGGCACTGAGAAGTAAAACCTGACTTGTGGAGAAAACCAGTTTGGAAAGGCTGATGCACAGGGTAGAAGAGGCTGAAGTGCTTGCTGGCAGGGGTCGATTTTGCAGAGCCTCGCTTGTCATCATAGGGAGCCTGGACTATATCCTGGGAGCTATTAAAGGGATTTAAGGAGGGAATTGATAGGTTCATGTGCGCATTTTAGAAAGATTATTCTGTTGGCTGTGTGAGGCTAGATCGGAGCGGGAAGAGGTTCTGTTTCAGTGAGTCAGGGCTAGAGAAAGGGGGCCATTGTTTGGACTAGGTTTAGGAGGTGGGACCTGATGGCCAGTTGGATGGGGGTGGAGTGGGCAGTTTGGCTGAAGGGTGGACGGTGGCCTAGTCGCCAAGGTGAGCAGCAGGAGGCGGGGCTGTTCGAGGTGTGCGGTATAGTGGGCGTGTTAGAGTGTAAGGAGTCGCGGCAAGTCCCAGAGGAGACGTGCAGGAAGCGGCGAAGCCGTAGGTGCGCACGGGCGGTGACCGGAGATCTAGGGTCACAGAGCGAACCGAGAATGCCTGTTTAGAGGCCTCCGGCTCCGCCCGGTCCACCACCAGTCTCCTGCCTGGCGGGGGTGGTACCTGTAGTGTGCAGGAAACTGCCACCTCAGCAGCAGCAGGCCCAGGACGGCGCTGAGGCCCAGCACTAGCAGCAGAGCGGTCACCAAGGAAATCCAGGCTAGGAGACAAAAAGGGTCAGACCTCGGCCCACCGGGCCTGAGCCCCACCCTCAGCCCGCCAGCCCGTGCTCTGGCCCCGCCCCTCGCCGCCCTGGGCACTGCGGGCACCCGCGCAGCCGTCGACCCGCGCGGCCAGGGCCCCGCCCCTCTCCGAGCCCCGCCCGTCCCGCCTCCGACGCCCCGTCCCTCCCGCACCCGGCGCCCAGTCCCTGGCGCAGGCGCTGTGCGGCTTTGGCGCGGCCGGGGCCTGCCTCACCGGTCTCGGTGGCGGTCTCCACCCTAGCTGGGTCCGACCACGAGCTCCAGGGACCTTGGTAGGTGGGGCCATTGAGCCTGGCGCGCAGCTGTAAACGGTAGCGAGATCGCGGGCGCAGCTCCAGGGTCCCTCCTCGGGCCCCGAGAGGCGGCTCCAGCACCTGCACAAAGAAGTGTGCGGTGGCCCGGCGTCGGGGCTTCGACAGCCGGGCGTCTGTTTGACCCAAATCCTACAGCTCCGAATCCCCAGGCTGTCGGAGATCCCCACAAAGAGCCCCACCGGCATAAAACACGCTTCCCAGCAGAAACAGGATAGAGCGCCCTAACCGAAAGCCTCTCCCCAAGAGGATCACGCTCTGCCTGAGAGAAAGGCGCCAGACCTCACCTCAGAGAGCTACGTATCCTAACACCAACACCCAGGTACACCCTCGGCAAGGATCCCGGTCCACACGCACCCTGCCCTGTGCTCTCACAACTCCAGGTCGGGCGATGGACACCCCCAGAAACAGATATATTCAGAGTCACATAGACCATGCCACAAATAATACTCATGCTGCGGAGGATGCCAGATTTGCGTTAGGCGCTGGGGTACAAGCATCACGTGTACAAGCAGGAAGACAGCAAACATTTATGAACTGTGTGATACTCCAAACATTGGGTTAAGCAAGCACTGGGGAGAAAGCAATAAAACACCGTCTCTTACATGTCTAATGAGGGAGACCCAAACAGGTAAATAATCACAACAATTAATTAGTGCAAGGCACCATGGAAGTCCAGAGAAGCATTTAATGCTTGGTTTTGTGCCACAGAGTAGTTTAGTGTGCTAAAAGCCTGGATGACAAGGCTGGATGGTCACAGATGAGGCTAAGGCAATCCTGGTAGGAATTTGAGGACTGTTAGTACGTTATTGCTATCAACTTAGTTGTTGATGAGTAAGGGGAAGGGATAAGGGAAGAGCAAGAAGAGTCAAGGGTGCTTCCAGGCTTGGGTACTGGGTAAGTAGTGGTGCCATTGTCAGAGACAGGAAACAGAAGAGAAGTTAGTTTGAGGAAGATATACTATAGGGTTCCATTTTATAGAGTTCAACAACAATCCAAATGAATCAATGGTAATGTCAGGATGGTGATTACCTTTGGTGGCGGGGGATGTGGCGGGGCATTGGGAGCTTCTGAGGTGCTAGAAATAATTTATGTCTTGATCCTGGTTATGGTTACATGGATGTATACACATGTACAGACTATTTGTACACTTTGTTGTATGTAAGTTTTATCACAATAAAAAAGTAAAGCTTCAGGAGGAACAGGAGTTCCATTCTGGATAGACTGAGTCTGAAATGTCCAGGGGGAGGAGGTTTTGGTGGAACCATAAGATGTTGCACATAGTTGTATATATGTGTGGCAAATGAGAATAAAAGTTGACAAACTAATATTTAAGTAACGTATATTGGGCACTTTCCTTATGCCAGTATTTAGATATAGTATTTAATTTTTACTATAACTCCATAAGGTAGATAGCTTCATCCCCATTTCACCAATGAGGAAACAGACTTCAAATGTTTTGGTAATTTGTGGTTTGTAAATTCCTTTCCATATGGGAATTAGAATGGTAAAATTGTGATTGTAATGAAACCATGGAGTTGAAGCACTCACCTGGGGAGAAGATATTTTTTTTTATCAGAGGAGAAAAGAGCCTAGGATGAGACTCTAGGAAGCACAGCATTTTGTGGAAGGCTGGCAAGGAGGAGACAGGAGAGGAGAGTGAGAAAGTTCAGTCAGAGAGGTAGGAGGAAAATCGGGGAAGACTGATATCCCAAAGACAAAGGGAAGAGAAATGTTAAGTAGGAGTAGCCAGAAGTATCGGATGCTCAAGAGAGACTAAGATACCAGTTGAATCTGATAAACATAGATATACTAGCAGAGACTGGATACATAGACACTTTCACTCCTGCTAACAGCCATGGCCAACCCCAGGGATCCCCTGCGTAGTGAGGTCTGTGGGCGTTTGTTGCTTGACCATACCTTCCAGTCCTGATGGCCTTCTCCTGTGTATCGGAGTTGATAGCAGGTCTCTTGGGCTGCCCAGGATGATGGGTGCTGCCACTCCAATTCCAGATGCCCGCTGGAGATCTCCCTCCAGTGCAAGTTTGGGGTGGGGAGGCGCACTACAGGGATGTCAGCAGGGAGCAGCTTAAGTCCTTCTGTGTACGAGGCGTCGTGCCACCAGAACCATTGGTCAGAAGGGTCAGAGTTGGGGATCCTGGGCACAGGGTCAGATTCAGTGGGGCTGGGAACTATGTGGGAAGAATGGGGAAGAAAGTTCTTACCAGCCTGGTGGATCCAGAAAGGGGAGCCCAGGTAACTGTGAACAGCACCCAGGGCTGTGGTCACCTCCACAAGGATGTGAATAACGCTGTCATTTCGTGACTTGAAGTGGCAGCGAGAGAACTGTGGGGTCTGTAATCCTGGATTTGTTTTCTCTTCCTCTTCACAGTCCTCCCAGATGGGGTACCTAAGACCCAGCCCCACAGAGTCATTGAATCAGGCCTGCCCCAGAGACTAATCCCAAGGCTTCCCATCCCACAAGAATGATGGCCTGCAGGGATTATCATCTAACTCCTTCCTTCGAGGGGCCTCTAGAGCTTTCCCTCTGTCTTTATGCCATAATGTTTTCTTTTTTTTCTTTTTTTCCTGTATTCATTTGATCATTTGTTTGTTTTTGCTATTTTGCCATGATGTTTTCTGAAGTCAGCTTTGGTGTCTGGCCTCTTCCCTTTGAGGAAAGACGTAGCATGATATGTGAAAACAGCATGGGTTTTCACCAAGAGTTCAGGTCTTGGCTTACTTTTGTATAACTTTGGGCAAATTACTTGGTTTATTTCTGCTCCAGTTTCCTTCTATTTGTAAAATGGATTAATGATACCAACCTCACAGGATTGTTTCAAAGATTAAAGAACCCTCATCTTTCTGGAGAAAAATATCCTATATTTTTAACGTGTTCTCATACGTCATTCCTCCTACTCTCCCCTATGTGTTATTTTGCTATTAGATTATTACAGTAGTCTCCTAACTGGCTTTTCTGCTTTTGTTTTTTGCCACTACCTTCAAGTTGTTCTCCACATGGCTACCAGAATTTGTTTCCACAAATGTTGATGTGATAATGTCCAGAATATAATGTCACAAATCTATTGATTTTGATCTTTACCACTGCTATGTTAGATGAAGCCACTATTATTCCTTGCTTGGATTAAGGCAAATTTCTAACTGGTGATTCTGCTTCTACTCTTATTTATTTATTCACAGAGAAACATATCTTTTAAAAATGTAAATCAAATTGTCATCGTTTACTGCTTAAAATCCTTTAGTGGCTCTTCATCCCACTTTGAATAAAACCCAAACTCTTTACCAGGCCTATGGGAGTCTGTGATTTGGTTTCTCCTTGCCTCACCATTCTCATCTCTTATGATTCTCATGCCAGTTTATCACCCTTTATCCACACAGGCCTTCTTTCTGTGCCACAGATATGCCAAATGTGCTATCTTTGCACTTTGCCTTTGCCCTGGATTGCTCTGACTGCAGGTCTTCATGTGACTCATTCTTTCTTGCCATTTAGATCTCGGCTTATCTATCACCTCCCTGGTGAGGCTTTTCCTGGCCACTCAGTCTAAATTAGCAGTACCCACCCCGCCCACCCACCACACGCCCCCCTTTAGTCTCTATTATAACTTTGTTCCTTTATTTCTTTACTTACTTGTCTCCCCCTCCTTTTCCCCTCCCCTCTACTAATGTAAGCCCCAACAATGCTGGAACCCTTTCCATTTTATTTATTTATAAAAATGTTTTGAGACAGTCTTGCTTTGTTGCCCAGGCTGGAGTGCAGTGGTGCGATCTCAGCTCACTGCAGCCTCTGCCTCCTGGGTCCAGGCGATTCTCCTGCCTCAGCCTCCTGAGTAGCTGGGATTACAGGCACCTACCACCACACCTGGCTAATTTCTGTATTTTTAGTAGAGATGGGGTTTCACCATGTTGGCCAGGCTCATCTCGAACTCCTGACCTCAAGTGATCTGCTCACCCTGGCCTCCCAAAGTGCTGGGATTATAGGTGTGAGCCACTGAGCCTGGCCCCTTTTCCATTTTATTTGTTGTACTATTTATCCCCAGTGCCTTGTACAAAGTCACCCTCAATAATTCTTTATTGAACAACGGAATCATGTCTCCCTCTTGATTATAACCCCTAAGTGGCTCACCATCACTAAAATGGGTATGTTTACCCATTTAATCAACAAATAATTTATACTATGTGCCAATTGGTACTGTGCCAGGCCCTAAGAGTGCATAGAGGAATAAGCTTCAAAGAGCTCTAATTTCAGTGGGAAAGACAGAAAAACAAACATGCTATTTTTCTGTGATGTGCATAGACTGGCTTGGGAGCATCAAAGGGGAGCATCCAACCCAGACTAGGAGGGTCAGGGAATGCTTCCTGGATAAGGCGATGTTTAGACTGAGTTTTGGACTAAAAATAGGATAGGCAAAAGGGACAAACAGGCATCCCAGGCACATGGTTGTGCATAGATAAGAGAGTGTGGTGCTTTGGGGGAGATTCTAAGTGGTGCAGATGGTTTTCGCATAAAGGGCCTGGTGGTAAGTGGTAAACGTAAGACTGCAGACCATGTCATGGATGGCCTTATGGCCTTTCTTGGGAGCTTGAACTTGAATTACTGCTAACTTTGTAGTAGTTATGTAGACATTTAAGGATTTTCAGCAGGGAAGTGCTTAAACTAGCTTTGTACTTTAGGAAGATCATTCTAACTGCAGTCTGTAGAAAGGATTTGTGAGGGCCGACTAGAAGCAGAGAAATCCATTATGACACTCTTGTAGTTTTTCCTGTGCTAAGTGATGAGGATGTGAAAATAGAGTAGCGGCAGTGAGACAGAGGGAAAGAGATGACTGAAGAAATATTGAAAAGGTGAAAATGACGAGACTATTTCTGGTTAGGCCTGGAGGGTATAGGAATGAGAGAAGTCCAGGATGATTTCTGTTTTTCAGTCCAGGAAAACTGAGTTCGTGGTAGGATCAGGGACAATAAAGAAAAAGCAATTTATTTTATTTTATTTTATTTTTTGAGAAGGAGTCTTTTCTCTGTTGCCCAGGCTGGAGTGCAGGGGCATGATCTTGGCTCACTGCAACCTCCACTTTCCCGGTTCAAGCATTTTTCCTGCCTCAGCCTCCCAAGAAGCTGGGACTACAGGCATGTGCCACCATGCCCGGCTAATTTTTGTATTTTTAGTAGAGATGAGGTTTCACCATGTTGTCCAGGCTGATTTCCAACTGCTGACCTCAAATGATCCACCCACCTCAGCCTCCCAAAGTGCTGGGATTACAGGTGTGAGCCACCGTGCCCGGCAGGAAAAGCAAGTTTTGATAGAGGAAATGATGACTTCAGTTTTGCTACTCTTCAGTCCACTCAGGCATCTCTATCCTATGGATATCTATACAGTGATTAAAAAGAATGAGTTACATCTTTTTGTAATGATCTCTGAGACATGTTTTTAAGCAAAAAGGCAAACTACATATATAATGTAATCCAATTTATATTTAAAAATTAAATATTAGGCTGGGTGTGGTGGCTCATGCCTGTAATCCCAGCACTTTGGGAGGCTGAGGTGGGTGGATCACTTGAGGTCAAGAGTTCAAGACCAGCCTGGCTAACATGATGAAACCCCGTCTCCACTAAAAATACAAAAAATTAGCCGGGTGTGGTGGCTCACGTCTGTAATCCCAGCTACTTGGGAGGCTGAGGCAGGAGAATCGCTTGAACCCAGGAGACGGAGGTTGCAGTGAGCTGAGATTGCACCACGGCACTCCAGCCTGGGCAACAGAGCGAGACTCTGTCTCAAAAATAAATAAATAAATAAATAAATATTAGGCTGGGCGTGGTAGCAGGGCTGAGATGGGAGGATTGCTTGAGCTCAGGAGTTTGAGACCAGTCTCGGCAACATAGGGAGACCTTGTCTCTACTTTAAAAAAAAAAGAAAGAAAATGCCTGTAGTCCTAGCTAATCAGGAGGCTCAGGTGGGAGAATCGCTTGAGCCTGGGAGGTCGAGGCTGCAGTGAGCCATAATCACGCCACTGCACTCCAGCCTGGGCAATGGAGCAAGACCCTATCTCAAAAATAATAAAATGTAAATGTTGTATATAGATGTATGTAAATACATAGAAAAAACTGGAAGAATATATTTAAATAGTTAATAGTGGTTTTTTTAAATTATTCATTAGTTCAACAATTTTTTACTGGGCACCTACTATTGGTAGGTGAGACTATATTGGTGAATAAAAACAGACATTGATCTTGCCCTCATGGATCATATTTGGTCAAGGTCAGACTTTCTCAATTGGAGTTCTAAGAGATTTTTTTTTTGGAGACAAAATCTTGATCTGTTGCCCAGGCTGGAGTGCAGTGGTGTAATCATAGCTCACAGTAACCTCAAACTCCTAGGCTCATGCCGTCCTCTCACCTTAGCCTCCCAAGTAGCTAGGAATATAGGCACATGCTACCATGCCTGGCTAATTAAAAAAAAGAAATTTTGTAGAGACGAAGTCTCACTATGTTGTCTAGGCTGGTCTCAAACTCCTGGCCTCAATTGATCTTCACACCTTAGCCTCCCAAAGTGCTGGGATTACAGGTGTGAGCCACTGGGCCCAGCGAGATTTTTATTGTCAACCAAATAATCATATAAAGTGTAAATATAAAAGTGTGACTATGATAAGTACTCAAGAAGGAGAGATATGGCCGGGCGCAGTGGCTCACGCCTGTAATCCCAGCACTTTGGGAGGCCGAGGTGGGTGGATCACGAGGTCAGATTGAGACCATTCTGGCTAACACGGTGAAACCGCATCTCTCCTAAAAATACAAAAAATTAGCCAAGCATGGTAGCAGGCACCTGTAGTCCCAGCTACTTGGGAGGCTGAGACAGCAGAATGGCACGAACTCAGGAGGCGGGGCTTGCAGTGAGCCGAGATCGCGCCACTGCACTCCAGCCTGGGCGACAGAGCGAGACTCCATCTCAAAAAAAAAAAAAAAAAAAAAAAAAAAAAAAAAAGAAGGAGCGGTACATGGTACAACAAGAATGTATAATAGTGCTATTGGACTTAATAAGGAAGGCCAGAGGAGGGTCCCTAAGAGAGTGATGCTTGAGTTGAGATTTGGAGGATAAGTAGAGGTTAAGTAAAGACAGGAGGGCTGGGTAAACAGCAGTGTAAAGACCTAGAGCAGGAGGGAATATGCCAGATATGAGTGGACCATAGAAGGCCCGTGCCGGAACATGGGAATCAAAGGGCAGCATAGCACAAGATGAAGCTGAAGAGGTAGGTAGGGTCTGAGTCTCAGAACTTTTCAAGTCCATGATAGAGGTTTTTTTTAATCCTAAGACAAGTTGAAAGCTATTGAAGATTTTTAAGCAGGGAGTGTTATGTTCATTTTTGCACTTTTAAAAGATCCCTTCAGGCCAGGAACGGTGGCTCACACCTGTAATCCCAGCACTTTGGGAGGCCGAGGCAGGTGGATCACCTGAGGTCAGGAGTTTGAGACCAGCCTGACCAACATGGTGAAGCCCCCTCTCTACTAAATACAAAAAAAATTAATGGGGTGTGGTGGCACATGCCTGTAATCCCAGCTACATGGGAGGCTGAGGCAGGAGAATCACTTGATCCTAGGAGGTGGAGGTTGCAGTGAGCCAAGATTGTGCTATTGCACTACAGCCTGGGCAACAGAGTGAGACTCTGTCTCAAAACAAAACAAAAAGTTCCCTTCAGCACCTGTGTGAAGAATTACTTGGAAGACTCAGGGTGGTCAGTTACTACATCTTTTCAGTAGCTGAAGAGAGAATTGATGATGGATTGTAGTAGGATAATGGCAGTGATAGACAAGTGGGCAGATTCTAGAGTTAGTTAATAGGTAAAATCAATACAACTTGGTTATAGATTTAGATATGGAGAGGATGAAGAATTAATGAGATGCTTGGTGGAACTCTTTGAAGGCCAGGCTAAATTTTTTATGGCTTTGATAATGAGAAATTGCAGTACGTATTTGAGTAGGGGGAGACCATGCAAAGTTAGAGCTTTACAAAGGTCATACACAGTTTGAGCTTAACAAAGATCACTCTGTTAGCAGCATGGGGAATACACTGGAGGTGAATTAGACTGTAGGCTGTTGCAGTGGTCCCAGTGACATGACTAAGGCTGAACTAAACCAAAGCATTCCCAATGGGAACAGAGAGGGGTTGAGAAGATAAAATATCGACTGGAGGATGAGAGAATAGATAAGAGAGCATTGAAAGCTGTATGGTTTTGGGACAAGGGAGGAGAGTGAAGACGACCAAGAACACTCTCTTCCTTTTTTCTGCAGGACTGTGGCTCACTCCCATGACACCAACCTCAATCAGCAGTTCAGCTCTCACCTGTCTCTGGGGCAGCACCGTGCCCTGCTGTGGTAGAAGAAACCTTGGGAGCTAGCATGGTCCTCTTGCTGCCATTGACAGGTAACATTCTTCAGGTCCAAGGTAAAGCATTGCAGTCCAATTGCCACTAAAGTCAAAGGAGTAAGTCCCATCAGGGTCCGTGTGCCCCTACTGTACAGGGTGTTCGGATCATTTCTACACATACAATTTAGAACATGGACTCCTATTCTCTCTTCTTTCCCTGAACATAGTTCATCCTGTCCAATGGCAAGTTCGAGATCATCAGGGAGGACCATGGTTCCCAGAGCTTCAGATCCAGCCCAGGCTTCCCTAGGGCTCTTCTTTTATCTCCTCCCCATCTCCCTATTCCTTTGTTGACTCACCTGCATCTCCAGGCAGGTCCACAGTCACAGGGAGGGACCAGGATCCCCAGGAGCCACCGAGGGAGATCCCATCAGGTTCACTGCGCAGCTGCAGCCAGTAGGAGTTGCCAGGCTGGAGTCCTGAGATGAGGCAGCTTCCACCCACTGCTGTCAGAGCTGAAGCCTTGGGAGGAAAATCCCAGCTTCACAATCTAGGTCTGCCTGTCAGCTGAGACAGCCTCCAACCCTTATATTTGCACACCATCCCTGTGGAGAGGAGCTCAGCTCCTTGCTGGATAGATATGCACACAGACCAGGGGCCAAGTTGGTGGGTTTCAGGTGGTGTTCAGGGTTTTGTTGGGAAATCTCCATTAATTTGGAGGCCTAAAAGACTTTACTTTTATCAGTGGGAATGACCCAAAGTAGGAAGCCCCTAAGTAGACATGGCTTATATCTGAGCCTATACTAACTCTCCAAGGACAAACCCAGGTCTGGAATCCCCAAAGTATGGTCTGTCCTTTCCTGGAGCAAGATTGAAGGTAGGAGATAGGAGGTGAGGCAGAAGAAGGTCAGCATACTTCTCTAGTTGGGGAGGTCTGCTTTGGTCCATCTTGCCAGGGCATTGTGGGCTGAGCACATGGAGACTGGTCCAGAGCAGAGGCTGAGTGTGGCCTCTGCAGAGCAGGGCAGCAGGTTTCTGTGGCGATCAACTGTATGACCGTGGGACCAGTGGAGTTCTTGAGATCTTTGGCGCCATAGCGGAGTTCGTACCTCAGGAAATCACTGATTTCTGGAGCTGGGGCCTCCCAGCTGATCTGAAGTTCCCCTGGCTGGCTCCCACCCATGGCCTTGATGATACTGGGGGGAGCCGGCAGGCCTGAGGGCAAGACAGGGCACATCAGAACTCTGAGTACCACAGTCTATGGCTCAGCCTCTGGACTGCAGAGAGGGGTGCTGGGGGCTGAATTGGGGCAGCTTCTGGATTCAAAAATTGTAGGCTGTCATTCTCCTGGAGGGCAGGCTAGGGAGGCTCCTGATTCTGTTCTTCCCTCATGAGAACAGTGACTTCATTGCAGTATGATGGCTAGCTAGACTCAGTGCTTCTTGGAAGCAGGGATCCTGTTTTCTCCATATCCCATCACCTAGCCCGGTGTCTGGCACACAGTAGGTATTCTGGAACTCTTGAATGGATGAATAAATGATGTGTTAATGATGGGAGGACCAGGGTGTCCCTGGTGTGAAATGATATGTGGGGCAGTTCTAGCTCTAGATGCCAAGGGTGGGAGGAATGACAAGGGAGTCTTGGGGTGCCTCGGGGGTCTGTTAATCGGGGTATCCGTGCTGAGCTGGAAGGGCACAGATAAGTCTGATTCCAGGAGCTGGACTGGGGGCAGCAAGTGGAGGCGCCAGGTGACAGGAGGATGGCTCTTACCTACACTGTCCACAAAGAGGACTCGCTGAATCTGAGTCTGGTTTAGGAACACATTCTTCACCCAGAGGTGCAGCGGAAAGAAGAGACGCACTTCTTCCTGGGCTGGAAACTGGCACACGTATCGGGTTCCAAAGCGGGGCACGCTCTGAGAACTCAGGGGGCAGGCACGGGGCTTCTCCCTGTTGGCATAGCAGAGATCCCTCCTACACAGCCACCAGGCAGAGCCCTGAGGACCCAGACCTGGGCTCATGCCCAACTTTTGTCTCTAGTACTGCCATTTTTCTTCTTAATGCCTGGGATAGGTGGGATTAGGGGTTATGTAGGGCTGGAGTTGGGGCCCACATACATCCAAAGCACATCTGTTCAAAAACTGGGTACTTAGGGCTTGTATTCAGAGTGATCCTCGGACGGGCAGGAAAGCTGCTGGAGTGGGACTCAGCTAAATGCAGGGACAGATACATATATGGGGAGTGGGGCACAGTCCAGCACCTACCCCGGGTAGGCATACAGCAGCTGGTATGTCCCACTGGGTGCTGCCTCTTCCTCATCCCAGAAGCAAGTGAGGTCCTCAAATGTTCGGGAGAAACACTTCAGGGGCTCTGAGTCCGAGGCCAGCAAGGAGACATCTAAGGAACAGCTGGTGAGTTGCCCTGGGTCCTCCCAGGCATGTTTACGTGGAAGAGGAGGGGACCAGCAGGAGAGCCTCTTACTCTACCTCCCCTCCCAGGGCCTTGCATCACCTCCCAGGGCCCTGCATCACCTCCCAGGGCTCCCTCTTCCTGGGCATAGGTGATCTCCACCCTCCGTGCACCTCACCTTGGCTGCTGACTTGGGCCAGGTTTTGAGGGGCCAGGAGGAGGCAGGAGGTGACCATGAAGAGAGCCCAGGAGGGCATCTTCTCCGCCACTGTGTGCCTGCCTTAGCCCATCCTCCCTTCAGGAAGCCGGGCCCCAATCCCCTCCCAGGCCAGCCCCTCAGGTTCCTGTCAGATACAGCCCCACGTCCTGTCCCTGTCCCTGCCCCTCTGGGGCCCATCCAGACCACACTGGGGCCAGGGGCCAGGGGAGGGAGAGTGGGCAGGAGGGAAGGAGGAATTTGAAAGAGAGGACACAGGCCTTTTGGTGGGAGGGAGATGGGGGTTGTATATTTGACCGTGTACCAAAAGGCAAGTCAGTCTCTGTATCTATGTTAATGATTATAGAATGGTATAACAGCATCAGAATAGCAGCCTTTACTGAGTACTAACTATGCTGCCATGTGTTAAGCACTTTATATCCATTCACTTAGACAGTCCTAACAATAGTCTTGTTATTTCTATTACAGAGATGAGGAAACAGAGATATAGAGAAGTTAAGGATTTGCCCAAGATTACATATGTACTAAGACATGAAGCTCAAGAGGTCAACCTTCAGAACCCATGTGAGTAACAACCATGCTGTGCTATGCTCTTAGGAGGCTAATGTGCTGAGAAATGACTGTCTGCTCCACAACATGCCAAATGGTGGGTATTTCCACTTTAATAGTTCTGTGACTTTTTGCATGAATAAACACATTCTCTCTGGAAATGGACATGCCCTCTCCGTTATGGGCGGCCTCCACGGCTGCCTCTAATCCCTTGCTACTCAAAGTGTGGTCTGTAGACTAGGAGCAACAGCATTAGGTGGACACTTATTAGAAATGCAGAATATTAGGCCCCGCCCCAGGCCTGTTAAAATAGAACCTGCATTTTACCAAAATCCCCAGATGGTTTGAATGTAACTTAAAGTTGGAGAAGCAATCGTCTTCAATACTTTTATCCTGTTTGCTCAGAACCAGTGGGTCAGGCTGGGTGCAGTGGCTCACACTTGTAATACCAGCACTTTGGAAGGTCAAGCTGGGTGGATCATCTGAGGTCAGGAGTTTGAGACCAGCCTGGCCAGTATGGTGAAACCCCATCTCTACTAAAAATACAAAAAAATTAGCCAGGCGTGGTAGTGCTTGTCTGTAGTCCCAGCTACTCAGAAGACTGAGGCATGAGAATCTCTTAAACTCAGGGGGCAGAGGTTGCAGTGACCCAAGATTGCACCACTGCACTCCAGCCTGGGTGACAGGGCAAGACTGTCTCAAAAAAAAAAAAAAAAGAAAAATTCAGTGGATGGCTGGTCTCAGCTCTTCAGCCTGTGCTCATCTCCTGTCACTGAACCCCAAGCCTTCTCCTGGGACTGCTCTGTATATGGATTTTATGCCAATTCTAGGAGCCTTGACTCTTGTGTGGGTGGGGGTGGGGACAGGAGGTGAGTTGTGGGGAGGGCGCATAGCCACATTAACTCCCATTTTTCGCCCCTCAGGCCTTAGCTGGGGCTCCCATTGCTGGCTTTACAGACTAAGTATCCTCAATATCACCTTCCTGTCTTCTTCCTTCTTAATTAATTTTACTAACAGAATTATGGGAGGTGCTGGAGGAGATGGAACTCCTTCAGTCCTCCTGTGAAGTCTTAGTTTCTCTGGCACCATTTCTCTGCAAGCAGTCCCTGACTCAGATTTGTCTTTACCTGTACCTGGCTCTCACATTATGAGGACTGATGGTAATGACATTGGATGCCTTCCCCAGTCCCCAGGCAAGGGCTACCCAAACTTCTGTGAGATCAAGTGAGAGGGGAAACACAACTTGAGTGTTCATGCAGTCCCATGGCTTTGATGCTCTGTATATGCTGATGACTTCAAAATGATATCTCTAGCTGTGACTTCTTTCCTGGGCTCCAGATTTGGATCGCCAACTGCCTACTTGACTTCCCCACTTGCATATCTAAAAGCATCTTATACTTTTAAAAATTTTTTATAGACAGAGTTTTGCTCTTGTTGCCCAGGCTGGAGTGCAATGGTGCAATCTCAGCTCGCTGCAACCTCTGCCTCCTGGGTTCAAGCAATTCTCTTGCCTCAGCCTCCCAAGTAGCTGGGATTACAGGCGCCCACTACCACGCCTGGCTAATTTTTGTATTTTTAGTAGAGACAGGGTTTCGCCATGTTGACCAGGCTGGTCTCGAACTCCTGACCTCAGGTGATCCACCTGCCTTAGCCTCCCAAAGTGCTGGGATTACAGGTGGGAGCCACCACGCCCGGCAAGCATCTTATACTTAAGGTGGTCAAAATAAAACTCTGGATTCTCATTCTCACCTCTAACCCTGTTTATTTGGTTTTCCTCTAGCCTTGCCTACCTCTGTAAATAGCATTACCACCTACTTAGTTGCTTGAACCAACACCCTCCGTACTCGTTGATCCCTGTCTCTCTCTTACTCTGCATTCTACATCCAATTAATTAGCAAGTCCTGTCAGACCTTCCTTCAAAATGTATACTGAATCTGAACACATTTAACCACCTCCACCCTTACTGTCCTAGTCCAACTCTGGGTCACTATAATAGCTTCCTAACTGGTGTCCCACCTCCATTCCCACCCTCACCCCCCAGGCTGTCCTCCACACAACACTGTGATATGTTTAAAATGCACATCGGATTTCTTCACTCCCCTCTTAAAATCCTCCAAAGATTTCCCACTTAGAATACCACTCAAATGCCTTCTGATGGCATGCCTGGCCCTGCCTGACCTGGCCCCTGCCTACTTGAATCTTATCTCCTACTTTCTTTCTTCCCTCTCAGCCAGCCACAATCATCTCACTGTGTCTCTCATCTTAATCCTCTTCGTATTCAACCTTTCTGCAACACTTGATAATCTTCATCCTTCCAATGTCACATTCTCCTGGTTTCCTGCTACCTCCTATCACATCCCCACTCAGTTTCCTTCTGTGGTTGCTCTTTCTCTTAAATCTTGCTGCCTCCAGGTGTCCCTGCTCAGCCCTTTCTATTGCCAGAGTGATCGCATGGCTTCAACTCTGTCTACACACTGGTAACTTGCAAGATCTCATCAGTCTCTCGAACTTCAGATTCTCAATTGGACATCTCTATTTGTTGTCCCATAGGCACTTCAAACTCCCCAAGCCCCAAATATAACTAACTCCCATACACCCTTTGGGTCCTCTCTTCAAGCTCTGTTCTGCATCTCTCATGGGCTACCTAGGCTCCTAAGCCTGGAACCTGAGAGTTATCCTCAAACCTTCCTTCTCCCTCTACACCTACATCTAAGTCCTGTGTCTTCTACAGGGAGGCGGTATAATAGCAGTTAAAGGTGCAGAGACTGCAAGGGGCTTGTGTATGACTGTCAGAAAGGGGCTTTCTGAGAGTTGAGAAAGGGGCTCTCTGCCTCTGCATGGGAGGAGGTCCACTCTCTATCCCTGTCATTTTCCCATTTTCTTTTGCTTCCACACAGCTGAAAAAAGTAGTCTTCTCCAGGCCTTGATTCCTTCCTTCCTTCCCTTCCTCCCTCCCTCCCTCCCTTCCTTCCTTCTCCCCCCCTTTTCTTTTTTTGATGGAGTCTAGCTCTCTCGCCCAGACTGGAGGGCAATAGCACGGTCTCCGCTCACTGCAACCTCCGCCTCCCAGGTTCAAGCAATTCTCCTGTCTCAGCCTCCTGAGTAGCTGGGATTACAGGCGCCTGCCACCATGCCTGGCTAATTTTTGTATTTTTAGTAGAGATGGGGTGTCACCATGTTGGCCAGGCTGGTCTCGAACTGTTGACCTCATGATCCACCTGCCTTGGCCTCCCAAAGTGCTGGGATTACAGGCGTGAGCCGCCACACCTGGCCCAGGCCTTGATTTCTTTAGAAAATCAAGCAGGAACTGGGGTATCTAGGAGAAAGGAGGCCATATAGGTCTGCCTGCTTTGGTGAAGGAGTTCTGCAGGCTCTTGAAAGTCCAATGCTGCTCAGCAGGCCTAGGCTTTCCTTATGGGATATAAGGCCAAAGACCTGGCTTATAAAACTGGTACTTGATCTCTGGGTAGCTATCGTTCAGAGAACTCAAGGGGTTGCTGGATGAGGATTGGCTCAGGCTATAGTGTGCTGACAAACTGACTGGGGTGGGGTAGGGTGTCCTGTTTGGTAACATTTGCTGCTTTTTGTGGTGTAAATACTTCTGTCATGGCCTGTTTCAAGCTACTAACATGATGTCACTGAGCAGTGAGCTGGGAAGATAACTGGCTCTTGGCTCTCGTGAGCCTGTGCCTGTGCACTTGCCCTTTATCTCCCCATGTTTTCAGATTTCCCAACACCTGCTGGGTTTTTTCCAGTTAGAAAATTAGGGACAGGTAGCTTTAGGCACTAGGATTCTCTATCCCCTCATCTCTTTCTCAACATTGCTAGTTGTCTCTCTAGAACGATGGTTCCGGCCGGGCACGGTGACTCACGCCTGTAATCCCAGCACTTTGGGAGGCCGAGGCGGGTGGATCACCTGAGGTCAGGAGTTCAAGACCAGTCTGACCAACATGGAGAAACCCCATCTCTACTAAAAATACAAAATTAGCCGGGCGTGGTGGCACATGTCTGTAATCCCAGCTACTCAGGAGGCTGAGGCAGGAGAATCGCTTGAACCCGAGAGGCGGAGGTTGCGGTGAGCTGAGTTTGTGCCATTGCACTCCAGCCTGGGCAACAAGAGTGAAACTCCATCTCAAAATAAACAAACACATAAATAAATAAATAAACAAATGATGATGATTCCATTTATACACTTAGCAGCGTGTTAGGGTGCTGTATTTCCCCCACATCTTTGTCAACTTTTTTGTTTGTTTGTTTTTGTTTTGACAGTCTTAACTCTGTCGCCCAGGCAGGAGTGCAGTGTGCGACACACAGCCCCTGGGAGGAGCCTGAGCTGCCTGCAGGAAATCACCCCTTCCTTGGGGGCGGGAGGGGAATGAATGACTCAGGGCCAACTGGTGGGAGTTCTGTTTTTGTGGTCAGGATGGGCTGTAGGGAGGTTCCTGGGATGAAGTACTCACTGGGTTCGCCTTTCCCAGCTGCCTCCTAATGAGGCTTTTCCTCTGACCTTTTCCATTCTATACCTGAAAACAAGTTTGTGCTACTGGTCTGGTCTTTTGCTCCAAGCCCCACCCAACCCAGGCCATCTCCTGTGAGAATATGGCTGTTGAGTGAAGCAGTGAGAACTGAGGCTATAACAGGTGCGGGCAGGCGAGGCTGAGCATCTAGGACTGTGCTCTGGACCTGCAGTTTGCTGACTTGCGTGTATTGGGGTTCTGGGTCTTCAGTGCTACAGTGGGAATGGGGAGACCTTCTGTTGGGGGAGGGTATCTTTGGGGCCCACAACCTGGAACGTGGTGTGTGATTGATATATCTGGTGAATTTGGAAGTGTACTATACCCAAATCTGGCCCTTTCACTGTGCCAGAGAAGCAGCATAGTACTGTGGCTAAGAGAGGGAGCAAGAATATCCAGGTTTAAATATCAGCTCTTGGCCAGGTGCAGTGGCCCACGCCTGTAATCCCAGCACTTTGAGAGGCTTGAGGCAGGAGGATCACTTGAGCCCAGGAGTTTGAGACCAGCCTGGGTAACAAAGGGAGACACCCCTCTCTACAAAAAAATTAAAAAAAAAAAAATAGCTGAGCATGGTGGTGCATGCCTGTAGTCCCATCTACTTGGGAGGCTGAGATAAGAGGATTGCTTGAGCCCAGGAGGTTGAGGCTGCAGTGAGCTATGATTGAATCACTGCACTCCAGCCTGGGAGACTAAGCGAGATCCTGTCTTAAAACAAGAACAACAAAAACATCCACAAAAAATCGCTCTGCCCCTTACTAGCTATCAGATTTTAGCCAAGTTACTAGCCTCTCTGGTCCTGTTCTCTGTAAAATGAGAATAATAATGGTAGCTACTAATAGGGTTGTTGAAGACTGAATGAATTAATACATGCAAAATGCTTGGAATGGTGCCCAGCAATTAAGTACTATGTAACTATTAGCTGTTTTTATTCTTTTAGTGACTGGTATCACCACCCACCCATCATATAAACAGAAGCTTGGCAGCGATCCTAGACTCTTCTCCTTTCAGTCCCATATTCAACCCCTGTCCATTCTTTCTTCGTGTTATTTCTTCCAGTTTGCTACCACCACACCATTGTTTCACTCACACTACTATATATAGTGGTCTTTCACTGATCTCCTTGCCTTCACTTAAAAAATAAACCCAGCTTGGCCAGGTGCGGTGGCTCTTGCCTGTAATCCCAGCACTTTGGGAGGCCAAGGCGGGCAGATCACAAGGTCAGGAGATAGAGACCATCCTAGCTAACACAGCAAAATCCTGTCTCTACTAAAAAAAAAAAAAAAAAAAAAATTAGCCAGGCATGGTGGTGGGTGTCTGTAGTCCCAGCTACTTGGGAGACTGAGGCAGGAGAATGGTGTGAACCCGGGAGGTGGAGCTTGCAGTGAGCCAAGATCGCACCACTGCACTCCAGCCTGGGCGACAGAGCGAGACTCCATCTCAAAAAAACAAATGAATGAACAAACAAAAAACAACCCAGCTTTATTGGGATATATAATTCACACACTGTACAACTCACCCATTTAAAGTGTACAGATCAGTGGTTTTTAGTATATTCACAGATATGTGCTACCACAGTCAAGTTTAGATCATTTTTATCACCTCAAAAAGAAATCCTGTACCTTTTACACTCATCCTTTTATCTCCCCAACTTCCTTCTAGTCCTAAGCAACCACTAATCTACTTTCTACCTCTATAGATTTGCCTAGTATGGAAATTTCACATAAATGGAATACGACTACCATATGTTGTCTTTTGTGACTGGCTTCTTTCACTTAGCGTGGTATTTTCAATGTTCATTTACAATATAGCATGCATTAGTATTTCATTCACCGCCCCCCACTCTTTTTTTCTGAGACTGGATCTCACTCCATCGCCTAGGCTGGAGTACAGTGGCACGATCACAGCTCACTGCAGCCTTGACCTCCCAGGCTCAGGTGATCCACTCACCTGAGCTTCCTGAGTAGCTGGGACTACAGGCATGCACCATCACTCCTGGCAAATTTTTGTATTTTTTGTAGAGATAGGGTTTTGCCATGTTGCTCAGGCTGGTCTTGACCTCCTGGGCTTAAGCGATCTGCCTGCCTCAGCCTCCTAAAGTGCTGGGGTTACAGGTACAAGCCATCATGCCCAGCCTTCATTCCCTTTTAATGGCTGAATAATATTCCACTGTATGGATATACCATATACCATTTATCCATTCATCAGATGATGAACATTTGAGTTGTTTCTACTTTTTGGCTATTATGAATAATATTGTTATAAACATCCGTGTACATATTTTTGTGTGCACATACATTCTCATTTCTCTTGGGCATATGTGCCTAGGAGTGGAATTTCTGGGTCTTCTGAGAACTCTATGTGTAGAGTTTCCACATGTTTAAGGAACTGCCAGACTGGTTTCCAAAGAGGCTGCACAATTTTACATTCCCACCAACAGTGTATGATGGTTCCATTTTCTTCCTTGCCAACACTTGTTATGTTTTTCATTATAGCCATCTTAGTGTGTATGAAGTAGTATCTCACATTGGTTTTGACTTGCATTTCCTGATGACTCCTCATGTTGAACATCTTTTTCATGTGCTTATTGGCCATTTGTTTTTCTTTTTTGGAGAAAGGTCTATTCAGATCCTTTGTCCATTAAAAGATACTGGGTTATCTGCCACTTTACTATTGAGTTATAAGACTTCTTTATATTAATATATTCTAGATACAAGTCTCTTACAGGATATGTGACTTGCAAATGTTTTCTTCTATTCTGTGGTTTTCACTTTCCTGATAGTGTCCTTTGATGCACAAAAGTTTTCAATTTTGATGAATTCTAACTTATGTATTTTTGATTTTGTTACCTGTACCTTTGCTGTTACATCTAAAAATCCACTGCCAAATCTGAGGTAATTATGATTTACTTCTATGCTTTCTTTAAGGGCTTTATAATTTTGGTTCTAATATTTAGGTCTTTGACCCACTTTGAGTTAATTTTTGTATGTGGTGTTTGGGTAGGAGTCCAAATTCATTCTTTTGCATGTAGCTATCCAGTTGTCCCCACACCATTTGTTGAAGACTATTCTTTCCCCGTTAAATGGCCTTGGCACCTCTGTTGAAAATCAGTTGACCACAGACACATGGGTTTAGTTCTGCACTCTCAATTCTGTTCCATTGATCTCATATGTTTGTATCTTAAAAAAGATACAAAAATTAGCCAGGCATGGTGGCGGGCACCTGTAGTCCCAGCTACTAGGGAGGCTGAGGCAGGAGAATAGAGTGAACCCGGGAGGTGAAGCTTGCAGTGAGTCGAGATCGCGCCACTGCACTCCAGCCTGGGCCACAGAACGAGACTGTCTCAAAAAAAAAAAAAAAAAAGTTTGCCAAAAAAAAAATTTGTATACTTTAATGTTTGTTTCCTGTATAAGTCTGAAGATCCAGCGAGGTAGAGGCCATGTCTATATATTGTTTCTTTTTTCTTTTTCTTTTTTTTTTTTTTTTTGAGACAGAGTCTCGTTCTGTGGCCCAGGCTGGAGTGCAGTGGCGCTATCTCGGCTCAATGCAAGCTCCACCTCCTGGGTTCACACCATTCTCCTGCCTCAGCCTCCCGAGTAGCTGGGACTACAGGTGCCCGCCAACTCGCCCAACTAATTTTTTGCATTTTTAGTAGAGATGGGGTTTCACCATATTAGCCAGGATGGTCTCCATCTTCTGACCTCGTGATCTGCCCGCCTCGGCCTCCCAAAGTGCTGGGATTACAGGCATGAGCCACCGCGCCCGGCCAATTTCTGTCTCTTGGGTTTAACTACACCCCTCACCCCAAGATTGACCAGCAGTAAAAGGTAGACATTGAATGGAGCTTATTAGAACATTTATTTTTTTCTGAATGACAGGCCGGGAGTGGGAGTAGCTGAACAGGGCATGTTAGTGGTATGAGTGCTGGCTTAAGCAGAGGAGCTGGAGTGGGGGTTTGTGTTGGGGAAGGAGTGGGATGGGAAGCACACCTGTGGGGCAGCTGAACTAGAAGGAAGGATGCCCAGGATAGCTATGAGACACCTACAAATCATGAGGACCCAGTTCCCCTAAGCCCACCCCATCCCCAAATCCCTTTTTTTCTCCCTTAAGTTAAAAAAATTCATTGAGGCAGCTTAAGTCAGAGGCTGTAAGGGTCAGACTGGTCACAGGTTAGACAGCAGAGTTTGCTCCGGCCAGCAGAGCCAGGTTCTGGCTGGATGGCAGCTCAGGCCTCCTCAGCTGTGGCATCAATGCCCGCGTAAGTGAAGTTCTCAAACAGCGACATGTTCACATAGGCCTGGGGGCAGAGCAAGCTTTAGTGGGGGCCAGGAATAGGGATGAATCTGGCCGCAAGCTCTTTGACTTCCATGTGGTTGGGGCATTTGAACTGACACTGATTTGTTCTGGAGACTCAAGATGGCCCCATGGCCAAGAGTGGCCTTTACCAGCCCAGGGCAGTGAAGGCATCAGGCCACAGCTGGGGCCTCAGGTGAGAGGACCTCAATGCCACTGTTAGAGGAAGGTTTTTACATGCACTCTTTCAGTGAATTCTTGGCTTATGCATTCATTCATTAAGTAACTTATCTGTTCAAAAGCCATTTTAGATGACTCACCCATTTATATGGTTATTTGATCATTCCCTCATTCTTAAGATGGTTAATCATTAATTTACTTGAAGAACTCTTCATATTTACTAATTTTGATATATTTTTCATTATATTTATTTGATAATTCACTTATTCACATGGTTAGTAGATTCAGTTAATGAATTACATGTTTATATGATTATTGTATCATCTATCCACTAATTCCATTCATTCATTCATTCATACAGTTACTGTATCACTCATTTACCCATCCATCCATTTGGTTAGTGATCATTCATGCACTCTGCTCTGGCTCTGGCAGGTGGGGAGAGGTGTCCCAGATGAGAATGGGCTGATGGCCTCAGCAGAGGACAGGCAAGCAGTCTGGGACTTGGGACTCAAGGGAGGGATTTGCTGTTGGGGCTAAGCAGTGGCCTTGAAAGAGTTTTGGAAGGGCCTGGTGTCTAACCCAGTGAGGGCTGGAAAGGCAGGCTGCATCCTGGGGCCCAGCCTAGCTGTGGTGACAGCCCCCAGTGAGGGAGTTTGGGCAGGTAGTGTGGTTGGGACAGGGTCACGACACCTCTGAGAGGGCACTCTGGAGCACTCTGTGAGCCCAACCCGCCACCTCAGCCCCAGTCTCCTCACCTTCCTGGCTTCCAGCATGCGGCCTAGCTGCAGCGCAATCTGGGCAAAGGGGGGTCGCTCATAGGGACGGTCCCGCCAGCACTGACGCATCAGCTCGTACCTGCGAGGGGGCATTGCTGAGATGAGGAGTCAGGCCAGCTGGGGTGATGGGGTCACAGGGATCAAAGCTGAGGTCACTCATCACAGAGATAGGGTCATGGAGCTCAAGGATGGGGTGACTCACACTTCGTCATCACAGTTTCGAGGCTGCTCCATGCGGTAGCCCTGGGGCAGCTTTTCGTAGAGCTCGGCACAGGTCATCCCACAGTAGGGTGTACCTCCTGCAGGAGGGGACAAAGTGCTCTTGGTCCAGGGCTCCACGTGGGGTAAGGTGGGGCACTCTGGGCAACGGGGGTTAGGAACTCACCAAGGCTCACTATCTCCCAGAGAAGGACCCCAAAGGACCAGCTGAAATAAGAAGGATGCACTTAGTTACCTTCTAGGCCCTGGCCCCTAGCAGTTTAGTTTCTACCTACCCAAGATGTGCAGTACCTCCCAGCCCCCCTGTATGTGTCTACTCTGTAAGTATCTGGCCTTGGCCAGCTGTTGTCTCTGCTCCAGTGAAGCTCCTTCATACTGCCCCCATCCCTGGGCTCAACACCATTAGAGCTAATTTTTTTTTTTTCTTGAAACAGACCCTGTCACCCAGGCTGGAGTGCAGTGGCTTACTGCAGCCTCAACCTCCCAGGAACAGGTGGTCCTCCCGCCTCAGTCTCCCTTGTAGCTGGCATGTGCCACCATGCTCAGCTAATGTTTTGTTTGTTTATTTATTTATTTATTTATGAGACAGAGTCTTGCTCTGTCGCCCAGGCTGGAATGCAGTGGCGAGATCTCAGCTCACTGCAAGCTCTGCCTCCCGGGTTCACACCATTCTCCTGCCTCAGCCTCCCCAGTAGCTGGGACTACAGGCACCCACCACCACGCCTGGCTAATTTCTTTTTGTATTTTTAGTAGAGACGGGGTTTCACTGTGTTAACCAGGATGGTCTCAATCTCCTGACTTTGTGATCCGCCCACCTTGGCCTCCCAAAGTGCTGGGATTACAGATGTGAGCCACGACGCCCGGCCATGTTTTGTATTTTTAGTAAAGACAGGGTCTTGCCATCTTGCCCAGGCTAGTCTCAAACTCCGGGTTTCCAGTGATTTGCCTGCCTGGCCTCCCATAGTGCTGGGATTACACACGTGGGCCACCACAGCCAGCCGAGCTAACATTTTCATTGAGCACTTACTGTGGTCCAGGCACTGGTCATTTAACAGATATGTTAATTCATTTAACCCTCACACCAACCCTATGATACAGGTTCTATTATTCTTGCCATTTTACAGATGAAGACACTGAGGCACTGAGAGGTTAGCTAGATTGCCCAAGGCCATACAGCTAGTTAGTGGCAGAGCAAGTGTTCAAACCCAGGCAGTCTGGCTCCAAAGCTCCTGCTCTTGACTGCATCTCACTTTGTAACAGCCTCTGTGTAGTGTGCATCAGGCCTGAGACCAGGGGAGAGAGTTCAAGGAGGTGGAGGGAATCTAGGGAGTGTTGGGGCAGAAGCAGGAAGTAGGCATGTAGTGATGAGAGGGGTGATCAGTGTGGTAAGCAGTGAGCTGTGCAGGCAAGGCCAAAGGGCTTGGGGCAAGGGTTAGGTTCAGACCAAGATGGATATCCCTGGAGAAACAGTAGGAGGGTGCCAAGAGGGCTGTCTGCAGGGGAGGGGCACAGAGAGGGAGTCTTGGGGGTCATGCTCTGGTAAGATCCTCAGGTGGGCATGACATTGCCCTTCAGGGAGGAAGATGAGAGCAATTCCTGAGTGGCCTCTCCATCTACCTCAGGAAGCATCCACCAGCATTCCCAAACCTCTCCAAGGCATCCCCCTGTCGCTTACACAAACATAATCTGAAACTACCTTTACCCCAGTCCTATCCCTGAAACACCTTCTGAGACTCCTTCTAGCTAGCCCCACCTTGGCTGGGTACTTTATACCAAAGACACACCCGTGTCACACCTGGAACACAGCCCAGGTCATGCCTTAGACCACCCACGACATTTCTGAGATGTGTCTAGGTCAGGCCTGTGTGATTCTTGGGGCCAAGCCCTCCTGTGCCCTCCCATCCTACACTCACACATCACTCTTGGTGGTATAGACACTGTAGTTCAGGGACTCAATGGCCATCCAGCGCACGGGGAGACGCCCCTAGGAGAGAATGGGTTTAAGGGGCTGAGTGTGGAGGAAGGGCCTGTTTGAGGCCCCTGTGGGGCAGGGCCAGGCACAAGCCCTAAGGGTGAGGGTTGAATGAGACTCACCATCGTCTTCTTCACATAAACCTCCTCTCCTCGAGAAAGGCCGAAGTCTGCAATCTTGGAGGCCAGGTTCTCTCCAACCAGCACATTTCGGGCAGCCAGGTCCCTGTGGATGAACTGTAGGCAGGGTCAGAAGTCAGGAGAGACTGGGGATGAGGGAGCCCAGGCCAGTCAGGCCAGTAAGGAGTCAGTCTTTTTGGGTACCCTGGTTGCCTTCAGTACCCCATTCTCTTTCTCCTCCCCGCCTGGCTGAAATCTTATCAGCTGACTCATGTCTGAGAAAGATCAGTGTTGGTTCTTACCCGCTCCTTCCTGGGCCATGGCCAAGTTCAGGCTGGATCCCTTTTCCTGAGACAGTGGTGGCCATACTGCACCTTCTCCTCTTTCCATGCTTCTCCCCCTCCCTCTTCCCATCCCCTGGGTTCCAGTTTCTCTCCCTTAGAGAAACTTTCTTCTCCCCAGCTTCCCCAGAGACCTCTCTCCACCAGCCCCTCCCTCTGCACTGGCCCTATCCCCTGCCCCTCTGCTTTCAAACATACTCAAAACTTTACTATCTTTAAAATGCTGGCCAGGTGCCGTGGCTCATGCCTGTAATCCCAGCACTTTGGGAGGCTGAGGCGGGTGGATCACTTGAGGTCACGAGTTCAAGACCAGCCTGGCCAGCATGGTGAAACCCCGTCTCTACTAAAAATACGAAAATTAGCTGGCTGTGGTGGTGCATGCCTATAATCCCAGCTACTCAGGAGACTGAGGCAGGAGAATTGCTCGAACCTGGGAGGCAGAGGTTGTAGTGAGCCAAAATCGTGCCACTGCACTCCAGCCTGGGCAAAAAAATGAGACTCAGTCTCAAAAAAAAAAAGAAAAAAAAAAGAATAAAATGCCTTCCCTCAGTCTTACATTCCCCTGGACAGTCATCGCCCTGTCCTTTCATTCAGGCCTGAGCTGACTTGGGCTCGGATCTCTGCTCTTCCCTCTCTCTGGCAGATCGTACGAGGTCCATTGCCATTAGGCACCATCTGTGGGGTGACAGCTCACACGCAGATGCTGTTTCCAGCCTGGGCCTCTCTCCTGAGTTCCAGGCTAGCATCTAGACCTGCTCACTCAACACCTGCACCCTCCATACTGGAAGTCCCCACCTCCTCCAGACCTGCCCCTTGGCCCTGCCTCCTCGCTCTGCTTGCACCCACACACCCACTTGGGCCAGGAACCTCAATCCCCACATCCAATCAGGGCCGGCTGACTTCTTCCCCTGACATTGGCCCAGTGGCTTCCCCCTCTGGCCTCCACCCGCCCCCACTCACACACACCTGCTTCTCACTCAGGTACTGCATGCCATTGGCTGCATCACTGGCGAAACGCAGCAGCTGCCGGGAGCTGAGGGTAGAGGCTGTCCCATGCTCTCGAGCAAAAGCTGGGTCAGTCTCTAGGACCCGGCTTTTCCGCAGAAAATCTAGCAGGTTCCCATAGGGGGCATATTCAATAGCGATATACAAGTAACCTGAGAGGCAAAGAGACAGACCATGGTGATTTAGACACAGGGAACCTAGGGTGGGAGCAGGCACCCGATGGCAACAGACAGGGATGAGGGAGGATCAAGGGCGATGCACAGGTCGCCAGCAGCCCCTGGCAAGCTACTCATGTGGTGGAGGTGATGGCTGAGGATGGGGGTTTGGAAGAAGGGGTAGGTGATGAGCAGGGGGCTCACCTCGGTTCTTACAGGCCCCCAGGAGGTTGATGATGTTGGGGTGATGCCCCAATTTGCACAGAACTTCCAGTTCTCCCGCAAAGTCACGATGGTCATTTTCAGAGGCATACTCTGTAAAGAATCCAGTATTACTTTTGCCAGAAATAATTCTGGAGAAAGGGCTGGCAAGGGCTGGGGTCAATTGCTGGAGGAAGCCAGGTGGGGCCTGGGATTTGTGGGACAAAGGAGAGCATTGGGGCTGGGCCAGGGGTCGCCCCAGTGGACCTTTCAGCATCTTGATGGCTGCATTCATCTTCAGCCCATCTTTCTTGATCATGGCCCGGATGACCTGGCCGAAGTTCCCCTCCCCGATGAGGTCCTCAAAGGTGATGTCCTCCCACTCCAGCACTGGGTAGCTCAGGGGCTCAGGCTGCGGTTTTGGCCGCCGGGTCAGTGTCAAAGTCCCTGAGCTGAACTGCAGGATGGTCTCCTCGCCCTTCACAGGATGAGACAAGAGGGTAGACAGTCCACGCGAGAGTTAAAGGGGGCAGAAGGAGGCACAGACAGGCACACGAGGAGGTTTCAGTGTCAGACAAGTGGGCAGAGACCCAGACAGAGGGCACCCTGGTGGTCAGCCAGGGACGGACAGGCAGACAGAGGACATAACTGAGACAGAATCTTAGGTAGTAGAGCCGCAGGTAGGCTGCCAGGTGGGCAGATGTCCAAGGAAAGAAATGCAGAGGCTGCAGCGGGGGGATCGGGTGTGCAGAACTCCGGAAGGCAGAAGCAGGGCTTGTGGGTAAAGTTGCTAGAAGCCACAATGTGGGTCAATGGAAGGAGGATATTTCTAACATTTAAAACAGAAAAGGATTGGAATGAACTTCCTATGACTGTGCTAATCCCACAACCAGGTTTTTTTTTTTTTTTTGGTGGGGTCACGAGGGAAGCTCTGGAGAAGATTCCAGCCTTAGGGAGTAGGCCAGGGTATATTCCCTGAGCACCTACTACATGCTCAGCCCTGAGTTGCTGGGAGCCAGTGGAGGGGTTTTCTTCTCCACAGTAGCAGAGGCAGAGATTACCCTGTCCACACACTTGGCTTCACTCCATAGCTCTAAAACCAGGCCAGGAGCTGCAAATAGCAAAACCATAACAAAGAGGAATGTCCAATTCCCTAATTGAGTAGGAGGAGGCCATCTGGGCGGGGCTGATGGCAGGAAAAGGAAATAAGTGAACAGGACCAAAGAAGCTGCCAATATGAGAACTGGAAGAAGGGTTAAGATAGACCTTCTGATGGGGCTTCCTCAGTGCACTGAAGCCCAGCTTGATGGGCAAGGGCTGAGGACCTGGGGCACAGGGATTTGCATGAAGCACTGGTGCTGACGGCACATACCAAATGCACGTGATGTTCTTGGTGCATGCATGTATAGGTCCATATACACACGCAGGCCTGAAGGTGCACAGGCATAGGGACACGTGCATCTGGGACACATGCATTTACACATGGGGCACTCACAGGGGATGCACGTGTGCACTCATACATGGGGCGCACGCATTTGTGCACACACATTTCCTATCCATATGCAGGCACATGTACCAGGGATATATCCTTTTGTTTGTTTTGAGACAGGGTCTCGGTCTGTTGCCTAGGCGAAAGCGCAGTGGCATGATGTCAGCTCACTGCAGCCTCAAGATTTTGAGTGCAAGCAATCCTCCCACCTCAGCCTCCCGAGTAGGTGGGCCCACAGGTGCACACCTCCACGCTCATCTAATTTTCATATTTTCTTTTATTGTAGAGATGGGGTTTTGCCATGTTGCTCAGGCTAGGGGGATATATCTTGATATATACTATGACACCATGTCTGTTAAAGACTGCTTTCCCACCTCCTGCCATCAACATCTGTACCCACTACCCTCCCCCACCACAGCAGTGACGGCTTTCTGTGCACTGACCTCAGAGGAAGGGCCAACACAGCTTGGAACAAAGAAGCCAATTGAATCTCTGAATGGATATTTTTTTTTTTTTGGAAATGGAGTCTCACTCACTCTGTCACCCAGGCTAGAGAGCAGTGGCATGATCTTGGCTCACTGCAACTTCTGCCATCCGGGTTCAAGCGATTCTCCTGCCTCAGCCTCCCTAGTAGCTGGGATTATAGGCACCTGCCACTGTGCCTGGCTAATTTTTGTTGTTTTAGAAGAGATGGGGTTTCACCAATTGGGCAGGCTGGTCTTGAACTCCTGACCTCGTGATCCACCCGCCTCAGCTTCCCAAAGTGCTGGGATTACAGGCGTGAGCCACCGCGCCCGGTCTCTGAATGGATTTTTTAAAGGCATAGCAGGGACACTAGCTTTTCTATCACAAGGGTCAGCCCTTGAGAGAGAAGAGGGTTTTCTTTCTTTTTTTATTTTTTATTTGAAATGCCAAAGCTTAGCTCTCGATATTAACAGTCCAGGCCTGGAAGGCCAAGGACAGAGTTCGGATCCTAAGTGATGACTATGAGGAAGCCCTCAGAGGAGACAGGACCTGTGGATGGGTGGCTAGAAGGAAGAATGTGACAGGATGAAGGGATAGTGGGTCTGCTCCCACGCCCCACCTCTAAGCAGGGGCCTGAGGGATGGAAGGGTGTGGGCCACAGGAGGACAGAAAACTCAGGCAGGATTACAGGGAAGCCAGGAGGAGTGGAGGTTTGTGCTTCCTCTTTCAAGGAGCAATGGGTGAGGCTGCAGGCCAGCACAATTCTAGAGTGTTAGAAACAGTTGTCTAAGTGGGACAGTGGGTCTGAGGGCCACAGAATATGCCTCCCTCCATAAGGTATAAGGAAGCCCCTACAGTTCTTTAGTTCTTTCTCTTTTTCTTTTTTTATTTTTTTGAGACAGGGTCTTGCTCTATTGCCCAGTCTGGAGTGCAGTGGCAATATCTCAGCTCACTGCAACCTTCACCTCCTGGGTTCAAGAAATTCTCCTGCCTCAGCCTCCTGAGTAGCTGGGATTACAGGCGTGTGCCACCATGCCTGGCTAATTTTTGTATTTTTAGTAGAGACGGGTTTTCACCATGTTGGTCAGGCTGGTCTCGAACTCCTGACTTCAGGCGATCTGCCCGCCTCAGCCTCCCAAAATGCTGGGATTACAGGCGTGAGCTGCTGCGCCCGGCCCCTTTCTTAAGTCTCCGAAAGGAGGCCCTGGGATTTGCAAGAATGGAGGTTAGGATGAGGAGGTCACAGCGTGACTGGCCTACTGGCAGGTGACCACAGTAGAGCTAAGGACATCAGCCAAAGATGTGTGCAGACAGAGGCTGGCTCTCAAGTCCAGGAAGGCCTGCAAGGACAGAGGCCAGCATGAACCCCAAGTGTCCTTGCATTTGATCACCTTGCTATTTAGGCCTAGATAACCGCTAGGGAGAAGGAAAAGAGGGGAGAGGAAAATCTCCAATTGACGGAGCCCAAACCTGGAGTGTCCCTCATGAAATATGGTCATCAGGGAATTCTTTTGAATTGGGAATATTAAATATTTCGCCACTAATATAAATGGGCTCGTGAGCTGAGTTCAGTTTTAGAGAAATAAAGAAAATTACATTTTGTACTCTAACATTGTTGAGTGTAATCTTTTACCTGCCACACAAACACATGCACACACACACAAGGTGTACAAGGTCTTGTGTGTACTCAGGTAGAAACACATACACGGGCTGTGAGCATGCACCCGGGGGCGGGGCGGGTCACTGACCGAGCCTGACTGGTAGGTGAAGGTGCGTCTCCGATGCAGGCAGCTTCTGCGGATGCACACCAGGGTTAAAAGGGCTGCCAGGATGGTGAGGCAGGTGGCAGACACGGAGCCCACCACCGCCAGGATCAGCTGCTGATCCAGGCCCTCTTCTGCTGCCCGGCTCTCTTGGACTGGGCCCTCAGCCTGCAGCCCTGGACACAGTGAGAGGGGCAGATTGTGGGGACACCGGGGTCAGGGAACCCAGAGGCCACCATGGGGTTACACAGAGGGAGAGGTGACAGATCCCAGTGCCAGGACTGTCAGGAAATCACTTGGGCCACATGAAGGAAGGGATGAGGGGTGTCAGAGGGGTGACATGATTTTCCCAGCCCTAGGACAGTGGATCATGAGAAGGGAAGGCTGAGTCCCCCGGACTGGGGCTGAGTCTTTGTTGGGAGGGGCCTGGGATGCCCTAGTTCCACAGCAGGGGGTGATGTGGAGGGAGAGCATGCTGAGCTCTCCCCGCTCAGAGCCTGGGGGTCCTGTGGGCCTTCCCCTCTCACCGTTGCCCAGGGTGGACTCTTCTACTGTGTTGCTCCAGTCCCCGAGCCCCTGAATGCTGGCCCGCACGCGGAAGAGGTAGCGCGTGCTGGCGTTGAGGCCACGGACGATGGTGCTTGTCTCCTCAGGCCTGTCCACGTCTATCCACAGTGGGTCTCCTGCACCCCCAGCCACCTGCACCTCCACAACGTACTTGGATATCGGCCCAGGCAGAGCCTCCGGGTGCTGCCATGTCAGCTGGATCTCGGAGTCTGAGAGAGCCTGGGCGTGGAGGTGTCGGGGGGCTGGAGGCCCTGAGGAGATGGGGGCGGGAAGGCAAGGTTCAGACGGGACTGGGCTATGTAGCTGTGGCGCTGGACACATCTGCTCTAGCTGTGCCCCCTGCTCTGTGGGTCCACGCACAGGAGCCACCCTGCCAACTTCCTCCTCCCCACCAGCCTGAATTCCTCTCCATTCCCCCAGGCCACGTTCACCCCCAAGCTTCTGCCTCTCCTTGTACTACTTGTATCCCAAGTCCTCTCCACATCCTCCCATGCCCCCTGCTCCCCAAGTCTCTTGCCCTCCCATGACCCTGGTTCTCGCCATGAACCCTGACCTCCCCATGCTCTCCCCACATGCTCCTGGTGATCTGTGTCCTCCTGGTATCCTGGATCTTCCCCAAGTCCCATGTCCCCGCTGGGGTCACGTCTGCCTAATACCCTAGGCATGTCCCATGTCCTCTCCATGTCCATTAATCTATAGCCGCCTGTGTCTCCTAGGTCTCATGTGTCCCTGCGTCCCACGTCCTCCCCCAACCCCCAGCTATCCCTGCGCCCTGGGCATACCACTGGGGGGCAGAAGCACGTGTGCAGGGGGCGAGGCTGGGCCCAGGAGGGTGCAGTGGTAGAGCTGCACATCCAGCTGGTAGTGAGTGCCAGGTGTAAGTCCCGTCAGGAGGGCAGTGCGGGCCTGGGGGGATGAGACGTTCTCCCGCCGCTCCTGTCCCCGTGTCCCGTCCCACAGGCGCAGCAGGAAACCGTCGCCCACCAGTGGCCCGGGCACCAAGGGCAAGGACCAGCTCACTCGCAGCCGGTCAGGGCCTTCCACATGCCAGCCCTCCAGCCACGGCTGCAACAAAGGCTCTGGGGCCAGAGGTCAGGGGTCAGAACTGTCCAGTAGGTACTTGGGGCTGGACAGGACAGTGATCCCCAGTGAACAAGGAAGAACAACCTCCAATGGGAAAGGCAGGGATCCCTGGGGTGGACAGGACAGTAACTGCTGGGGGGACAAGAAGGGATGACTCTTGGCCTCTCACCAGGACAGTCTGTGGTCATGAGGGTGGGAGGCCCCCAGGCCCCCTCTCCTCCTTCCCCTGGCCGGCTCAGCTGCACACGAACACTGTATCCTGTCTTTGGCCTTAGGTTCATTAATGTCACGTTCTCACTGGGGTCCACTGGGGGTGGGGTGTACAGCACACATCATTCAGCCCCCACCTCTTCTAGAAGCTGCCATGCTCCCTTCAGCCCCCTCGAACCATTTGCCCTCCCTCTCCTGCTCACCGTATCCCTTCACTATTACCCAACACCCCTGTCCTGCCCCAGCTCTCTCCCTACTCACCCACAATGGTCGACCAGTCCATGGTACTGTCCTGGGGCCGGTAGTGCAGGCGGACGGAGGAGATGGGTCCATCACCAGAGAATAAGACCAGTGGGGAGACCACAAGCTGGCGGCTCTGCTTGGTCAGGAGCCGAGGTGCAGCCAGGGGCACAGGGGGCACTGCCAGGAGACTCGGGGTAAGGCATGGGCACACAGCCTATCCAGTCCACTTCTGTGTCTTATTTCAAGCTGGGGACCCTCTGGGCTTGAGGGACACCAAGTTCAACAGATGACCATAGTGGCCAGGGCCCAGGAAGGACAGAGTTCGGGCCCCTGGGTAGCTTGGGGCACAAGGATTAAGCAATAAAAGCATGAGGGTGTCCCAAAAGATAGTAGATGAGGAAGTGACATGGCCAGACATGGTTTGGGGGTGCACTCTTCCCATGCAGTGTGGGGGTAGACAGAAGGGGCTGAAACCCAGGGCAGGGAGACAACCTGGGCATCATCCTGCTCTCTGCCCCTGCCCTCATTCACCACTTTCTTAATTTAAAAAAATGGCACTGGCACCGAAGCACCTGCTCCCCACCACATGCTTCATAGTATGACCTCTAATTCTCACAGCCACCTTTCCGTCAGGGTTCATTAGCCTGCATTATGAAAACACTGAAACTCAGAGACACTGAATAACTTGCCTAAGGACACACAACTAGGAGGAGATACAGCCATGTGTTGAACTAGGTCTGTCTGCACAGGCCGCCTGGATCTATCCATTCTACTCCAAAACAGCCTTCGTGTCCCTGTCCCACTTCCTCACCCCATGATCGCTGTTCCTATTCTGGCCTCAACTTTTTCTCTCCAGATTATTGCATTAGTGCTTTTAACAGGTTCCCTTGACTCTTACAAATGTTTATGAGATTGGCTTTTTGAGAGGAAAGGAAGGAAGGAAAGAGGGAGGGAGCAAGGGAGGAAAAGGATGCAGCGCTGTAAGCTGAGGGAGTGTCAGGTAGCAATAAGCATGTCACGAGGCGGTGCTGATTTGGGGGGAGATGAAGGTCCATTTTGGGTGCGGAGAAGCCCTTGGTGCCTTTGTCTCATGCAGGGATTTAGATGTCCAGGAAGTGGCTGGATATAAAATGGGCCTTTGAATCATACAGCAGCCACTTTCCACACTAACTTCAAAACCAGACTTCCAGAGAAGATGCCCCACTTCATGGAGGCCCCACCAAATGATCTGGAGTCAGAAGAGGGGTCCCGGCTGCAGATCATATGTGAGAGCTGCTAGAGAACAATCAAAATCTAGGGACTAGGTGACATTTTAAATAATAAGAACAATAATTATCAACATTATATATTGTTTATATATATATATAAACATAATAATTATATATTGAGCAAGCACCCTGTATTGGGCACTGTGCTAAATGCTTAAATGCATCATCTAATTTAATCTTCCTAACAACCCCATCAAGTGCTAACTATCCCCATTTCACAGAGAGAGAAACAAAGTAAGAGAGGTTAAGTACTTTGCTTAAGGTGATGGGGCAAGGAAGTTGTGGAGAGAGGGTTCAAGCCCAGGTTGTCTGGCTCCTAAGCCTGGGCAGAGTGAGAAGAGAAAGGCGGAAGGTGGGGCATGATGGCAGAGAGGGAGGCACAGTCACAGGATGGGGAGATGGCGAGGACCTGGGAGGCAGAGTGTGGCAATGAGAAAGCAGAAGGTGAGAGAGGGGGCTTACATGGGGTAACAGGAGGCAGGAGGAGAAGGACAGCAGGGTCACGGGGTGCGAACGGTTAAGGCTTAGGATGCTGGAGAAGCTGGAGAAGGTGAAGGGACTGGGGGTGGGGGGTGCTCTGGTCTGAGTAATCTTGGGCACTGGGAGGTCCCTCCTTATTTACCTGGCAGATTCCTAGGCATGCACCACTTCTAGGAAGCCACACTGGTCACCCTCTGAGCTCCACAGCCCCATGTGCTCCCCCTGGGCTAGCACTGAGTGTCTGTGGGGTGACTGAGACATGGGAGGCAGCATCCCTGAGCAGAGTTAAAGGTACACTTGTGTGTGTGTGGTGGTTGGTGGGGGACAGCATGGCTGGGCAGGAGGAAGGGCGGGGCTGGAGAGTGTCCCCAGTTTCTGGGGCACAGGATGTCCTTTCCAGATGGGTCTAAGCTGTACTCCAGTCTTGACACTGCCCAGTCCGGACCTCTGGTTGACCACAACCCCTCTTTTTGCCTGGCACTAGGCTATGACCTTAGATGTCCTTGTCCTTCCTGTTAGGACCTCCAGCCTGAGCAGCATCAGCTAGAGCCTACTGTGGTCACCGTCCATCCCCTGTGGACCTAGGACATCACTGACCTTTCACATTGACCTTGAAGCGCCGGCTGTCTTGGCCACCAGATGTGGACACACGGCACTCCCAGAACCCACTGTCCGCAAGAACCAAGCGTGGCACCTCGAACTCAGCTGTGGTCTTATCTGGTTCCACAATGGCCTTGGTGGACTAAAAGAGATGGGGGAGGGGGACAGGTCACAGGGAATGAGCACCCCTGTGGCAGGCACACAGGTGTCCATCTGGACTGATGGCAGGACAGAGGCCCAGTGGCAGCCCCTCACCAATCAGCCTGACCTTATCTGAGCAATGGTCAGGCCAATGGGTGGGCCCTATAGAAAGTTCTGAGGGACTAGGGGTCTAGGGATCAGCTGTGAAGCAGGCGGCTTGTGGGACTGGTGGGTTGGGTGACTGGGGCTGACCAGGAGCACAGTGCCATCTGGCTTGCGTAGCTCTATGCTGCCCCGCACTGGGAAGGGGTTCCCTGCAGCTGCACAGTTGATCCGGGGCATCGTCTCTAAGTTGAACTCCAGTTCTGAGGCCATGTTGAGGATTTGGGGGATCCGGTCTGGGGAGAGAGGACACTCATCCTGGAGCTTCCACAGGGGCAGACACGTGACCACCAAAGCGCCCCTCATCCATGTTCTGTTTCTCAGTGGAAGCACTGCCATCTACCCAGTCCCTCCAGCAAAGGCCCGCATGACTTCTCCAGCGTCCCAGCCCCACATCCCATCAGCTGCAAAGTCTACTTCCTAACTACCTCCCCACTTCCTGATACCCTCTAATACCCGCCAGCAGGCCCCTCACCATCCTCCCGGCCAGCACACTAGCTCAGGCCTCATCATTTCTGGTCCCCAGGTACAGACTCCTCCAGGGTCTCCTACTCCCGCTCCCCAGCCAACAGCTACGGGTCCTTTCTCCAACACAGATCTGACCCCTTTGTTCCTCTTTAACAATTCCCTCTTGCCCCATCATATGAAGTGCACTCTTTGGCCTTCATTCAAAGGCCCCACGATTTGACCTCTTTTGACCATTTCCCCAATCCCCCACTCCACTGTCCTGGAACCCAAGCCTGAGTCCCCAATCCCTGGGTCCCTCACTCCACTGTCCCGGCACCCAAGCCTGAGTCTCCAATCCCTGGGTCCCCTACTCCACTGTCCCGGCACCCAAGCCTGAGTCCCCCATCCCTGGGTCCCCTACTCCACTGTCCCGGCACCCAAGCCTGAGTCCCCCATCCCTGGGTCCCCTACTCCACTGTCCCGACACCCAAGCCTGAGTCCCCAATCCCTGCGTCCCCTACTCCACTGTCCTGGCACCCAAACCTGAGTCCCCAATCCCTGGGTCTTTGCTCTTGTTCTTTCCTCAGCTATCTCTCTCTTGTCTTTCATATCCAATCTCAGATCACACCTGCTTCCAGACCCTTCCCTGACCTGCTCAGTCTGCCCAGGGGCATCCTCTGGGCTCCCACATTCTCTGGGTTGCTGCCCTTTCCAGTATGGCTGGTTGGCAGTGAGCTCCCTGCTGGACTGACTCCCTACCAGACTGACTCCCTGCCAGAGCTCCCTGCCCACTAGACTCTAAGCTCCCTGAGGGCAGGACTTGGACCCTTGCAGGGAAAGGAGGGACCAGTCTCTTCCACCAGGGAGAAGTGTTTGGTAAAGGCCGACTTATCTTGGGGGAGTCTCAAAGGTAATAGTGCTTATACCTGACTTCTCACAGTGCACTCCATGCCACCCAGAGGGGCAGACACAGCCACTGAACCGGTCACAAGTGCCACCATTCTGACATTGGCACTGGAGTCGGCAATCAGCCCCAAAATGACCAGGGGTACAGGCTGGGAATAGAGGAGGTATGATTAGAGGGGCATGGGACAGGGGGCAATTAGGGCACAGATGGGGCACAGGTTATACAACAGGCTGAGGGTAGAAGGACTGGTCAAGTGAGCAGGGGGGCTTGCTGTGTAAGTCAGAGGCAGAGTGAAGGGTCCAGGTCAAGCTTGTGGCCAGCTGTCTTGGTCAGGGACCATGAGGGTGGGTTAAGCATACCTTCCTGGCACTGGCTTCCTCTCCAGCCAGATCCACAAGAGCAGCCATAGGGGTCTGGGAGGCAGAAGGTGAGGCCCCGGCAGCCTGATATGCCTGGGCACTGCTCCTGGCAGCTCTGCCCGAAACGGCCCTCTCTACAGGCTAGAAAAAGTGTGTGTGGGGTGTATGGGCCTTTATGGGTCCCTGGGCCCAGGACCTGCCTGTTGCCCTCACCCCCCAAGCTCCACCCACATGGTTCTAGGGTCTCCTCCCAGTAAGGGATCCTCTCCTGCCTGGGTCCTAGCTCCCCTCCTCCTTACCCTGTTCACAGCGGGTGCCAGTGAAGCCAGGGGGGCATACACATTCACCGTCATGGTCATGGCAGACACCTCCATGTAGGCAGCCTGGGCACTCTTTGGTACAGCCTGGCCCCCAGCGCCCAGCCCCACAACCTGGAGGAAGGTGTCTTCAGCAGCGGCCCCTCACCCACCTGACCACTGCTGCTGAGGACTGGAGATCCAGGGGCTTCAGGGGACCCACAGGAAGTACCCACAGGGCTCTCAGCCTCCCACCCTACCCACAACCTCTGCCCTCTGCCTCTGACCCCGCACGATGAGCCGAAAGAAGGCACTGCCCAGGGGGCTGGCTTCCAAGTAAGTGGCACTGTAGATGCCGCTTGATGGTGGCTGCACATTTGGGAGCTGCAGCAGGAACCGCCCATCCTGGGCTTCATGCCAGTCCAGAGTGTAGAAGTAGGATCCTGGGGGAGCATGAATGGGTCAGGGGCCTCAGCACTCCATGAGGGTTGTGTTACCTCTCTTACCTCTCTCTGTCCGCCTCTGCTCAGATCACACCAGTGGGGGCCCCATGCACAATGATGAGACCTGGGGCCAGCACCACGAGAGCCGACGCCCATGCCACAAAGCTCAGAAGCGCCCTCTTCTTCATGCTCCGTCAACCACCCAGTAAATCACCAAGTCCTGCTCAGTCCACCTCCTCCTCATCCCCTAACCCAGTTCACTTTTCCCCACACCCCCTGCCACTGCCCTGGTCCTAGCCTCCAGGGCCTCGCAAGCAGGCTCTTCTGCCTCCAGTGTCACCCTTTCTTGTCCCTCCTCCACCCAGCAGCCAGTGTGATTTTTTACAACAGACTCCTCTTTAACTCCTCCGCTGAAACACTCTTGGTTCTACAGTGACCTCAGGACAAAAATTCAGCTCCTTAGACATCATTTTCACCAATTTGGCCATGGCCAAGCCATCCAGCCCCATTCCTCTTCACACACTTCTTGACTCCTAACATTTCTGAATTCCTGAATGGATTGTTTATCTTCCAGAAACACCCTTGTGTTTCAGATCCCCCTGCTCTTCTCAGTCCCTCCTCCTGGAATGCCCTTCCTTCCCTTTCTGCCTTCTTTGTCTCCCCATTTTTCCTCTGAGCACAATTCAAGTGCCACTTACTCTGGGGTCTCTCCTGTGAACCTCTCCCTTTTAGAAGAGTGACCCAGTCCCTGCCCCACCCGTTTCTTGCCTCTTTGCTCAGGGCTGAACAGAGAGCCTAGAGACCCAGGTCTGCCTGTGCCTCTTCACACCTCCTGTCAATTCAGGGAGTCCAGAGCTCAGGAGGCAGCCCCCATGGCCAAAGGAAAGGGTCTTCCTCCCTCAGGAGCCCAGGGATTCAAGAGTCAGCCAAGGGGTTGTGAACCTGAGGACTGAGGCAGGAATCTTGGGGCTACATAGGAAAACAGCTTCCTGCTATGGGGTGGCCAAAGGGTCAGGCCTGGGACTGAGATCCCAGGGATCTACCCAGGCCTCAGCATCAGGCTGTCTTGGGTATCAAGGATCTGGGCTGGACGGATCTTTGGGAGAGGCTAGCCTCTGCCCTGCCTGTGTTGGGCATGATGTTACCAGTTCTCTTCTTCCTCAGGGGGACTGCTGCTGTCCACCAGGTGGACTATGTGACAGCACCTGCTAACTCCCAGGGGAGAGTCAAAGATGAGGGTTTAACATCATGCTCATTTGGGGCTAAAAGGGAAGGGGCAGCTGACCACAGGCTCCTGGCCCTCTGTGTACAGTAGGAGGGCAGCTCAGAACTACAGATAAGATAGGTGCAGGTGCATCCCATGGGACCTGGTCCACCACAGAGGAGGGGCCCTGGAGGTCGGGTGTGTTAGGGACCAAAGCTGAGGGTTCCATGGGCGATTAAAGTGTTGGGGCCTCAGAACGATGGGTCTACCTACCCCACCAGTTCAAATGCCCCTCTCACCGTTGCTCTTCCAGATCACATCTGTCTGCTTCTCCTTGTGCACACGTGCAGAAAGTACAGCAGTGTCGCCTTTGTTCACAGTGTGTGTGACCTTGTCTGGAAGCAGGTGGGCTGTGGGATGGAAGGTAGGTCAGCGGCCCGGTTTCTCCCTTGCCATCCCCTTGCCTGCCAGACTCACCTCCAGGGCTATTGTGCACGTAGATGACGCGCGTGCGCCGTGTCCCGGCGCCGCCCACGCAGGAGAAGACACCCACGAGGTCCGAGGGCTTTGAGAAGCCGCGAAGCGTGACCTGGTGCGAACCGTTGCGCGCCAGGCGCAGGGGCTGCCCGGGCGGGGTGCGCACGATGCGGTCGTCCTTCTCCAGCAGCAGGGGCGGGCCCCAGGCGTCGGAGCCCCTCCCCGCCCCGGCCTCCCCAGACACGCAGGTCAGGAAGAAGCGCTGGGGGTCCGTGAGCCGCAGGTTGGCCAGCAGCGTCAGGTCCACCGCCGCGCCTGGGGCCAGGACACCAGTGACCCTATTGTAGTCCCAGCCAACCCTAGTGCCCTAGAACCCCCAGCCCCAGTCCTCTAGTCTTACTGAACCACCATCCACTTAGAAGAGGGTCTCCAACCTTCACCCCTCTTCCTTCTCCTGCCCGGTTCTTCGGACTCCACAGGCACCTCAGTTTATCAGGCATGCCTATCCCCCTCTGCTTTCCCCTTCCATGTGCACTGTCCTCTTCCCTCAAGTCTCTTCATTTTAAAAGAACGAAAAACCACGAATCCTCTGGCCGCGCCCCCTCCCTTCTCCTGCCAGATGGCTTCCCTTTCGCCCCAGCTTTCGGAAAGAATGATCTGTGCTCCCTGTTTCCTCACTTTATTTTCTATCAGTCCTGTTTCCCCACTCGTCTCTAAAACAGCCCTGCAAAGGTCGCTGTGAGCCACTTCTCCCTGCCCCCACCACGAGAGTGCAGGCCAAGGAGAGCCAGCCAGAACAGACGTGTCCCATGGGTCCCCCTCTCTGTCACTATGGAGATCTAGAAATGTCTGCTGGGCTGGGATTTGAGATGGGAGAGGCTGAGTCTTGCAGCCAGAAGGTTATGGCGCAGAAATGGAGCTAGGGCTGGGTGCGGTGGCTCACGCCTGGAATCCCAGCACTCAAGGAGGCAGAGGCGGGAGGATCCATTGAGCACAGGAGTTTGAGATCAGCCTGGGCAACATAGCAAGACCCCATTCTCCAGAAAAAGAAAAACAAAAAGAAATGTAGCTAAGCTTGGGGCAGGGCCCAGAGCCAGGGAGGGCAGCCCCAGGGCAGGCCTGGAGCCCAGCAGACTCAGACACGAGGTGGGTCTTGGTCTTTGCCTTCCAAAGAGCTCACGCCCTACTTGGAGGAACAGGCATGGACATAGCTGCCAAATGTAGGGTGCTGTGCTTTTGAGCACAGAGAAGGGGCCCCTGATCCAGCCTGGGGGAGCGCGGGGAGATGAAGAGATGTTTCCTGGGAGGTAAAATTGGAGCAGGACACATTGGTGTGAGGACAATGGGGAGGGAGAGAAGTCAGGGGCAGGAGAGGGCATCGTAGACAGAGGGAACAGCCTGGGCAAAGGCCTGCAGTGGCAATATTATGGCAGGTGAAGACTCCAGGTTTGTGTGACTGGAGTACAATATGTGAGGCTGAGGCAGGAGAGACCAGGTGGAGTCAGAGTCCAGGTTGGATGGTGGAGAGCCTGCGAGCCTGCCTCAGCTCCAGGACCCAGCACCCCTCCACCAGCCCTTCCTTCTCTGTCTCTGCTAGCCGACTGTCAAGCAGTTAATTAGTTTAAATACCACCTAGCTTATCAGTGTTTGAAAGGCTACCATGAGCAAATGAAGCTGGCATTTACTGACCGCCCAGCACACACCAAACCCCCATTTTCCACTGGATCCTCACAACCAGTGAAGTGGATATTCTTTCATTTATAGAGGAGGATCATGGTAATTATTCTACTGTCTTCTTTGAGCAAGCTCGCCCACTCCCCTGGTTTTAACCATCACCTCTGAGTCAATAACTCGGGAACCGTCTTTCAGCTTGGACCTGCATTTCCATCAGCTTTTCCCAAACCTGCTCCTCTCCAGTGCTCCCTGACTCACTGGTCAGCACCTGCCACCTGAGACACAAACTATGGAGTCATCTCTACTCCCATTGTCATGAGAATGAATGTTTATTGGCTGCCACTTATGCACCAGGCACTTTACTGATGTTGTCTCGTTTTACCATCCCAGCTATCCTGGGAGGTGGATGTTATTATCCCTGTTTTATAGCCAGGAAAGGGAGGCTCAGAGAAGTTAAGTAACTTGCCCAAGGTCATACAATTAGTAAGCGGCAGGGCCAGGTTGTCTGATTCTAAAGTCCACACCTCTGAGCACTGTGCTGGCTGCCCCATCAGTCACAGAAGTCTGCACATTGTTTCCTGAACGCTGCTTCTTCATCCCACACCCCCAGCCTGCCTTTGTTCAGCCCTCCTTACTCACCTGGACCATCCCAACAGCCACAGCCCCTCCTTCTGCAACTCATCCTCCACAGTGATCTAACACCAAATCTGACCTTGTGACTTTCTTGCCTATGACCTCCCACGGCTCCCCGTTGCCCTTAGGATAATGTCCATGCTCCTGAGTCCCCCATGCTGCTCCCACACTGTCCCTCCTGTTGTGTTCCTAACAGGCGCCTTCTCTCCTATGCACCTCCATGCCTATGAGACTTGTATTTTTTATGTTCTGGCTGCCTGGAATGAAGACCACCCCTCTTAGTGAAATCTTCCCTGACTCCCTTTTTGTCTCCTACCCGAGGCAGTGTAAGCTGACTCCTCCTCAGTGCTCCTCTAGAACTCCTGTGTCTGTCCCTGTTTAGCCCTCTCCCCCTGTCCTGTGTTCTGCACTAGACCACGAACCACTCAAAGGCAGCCTCTGTGTGCTAATCCTCTGACCAGCAGACTGAAGGAATCAGCTGCCACTTATTCAGAAATCCTTAGCAAGCGCAGGGCACTATGCCAACTGTCTGCATCATTTTCTCATTTAAACCCCATAACAACCATAGGACGCTGGCATCATTTAATCTCATTGTACAGACTTGGGGGTTGCCAGCCTCTCAACTAATGGCCCAGCACTTAACACAACTCCTGGAATATTGTTGGTGTGCAATAAATGTTTGTCCAGTGAATAATTGAATGAATCCAACACAATGATCCTAGGAACACCCCCTGAAAATGGCCCCCCACAGATCCTCAGATCCAACACAGTCAGCAGCTACTCCTCACTCCTCCCCTGATCCCAGGTTGCAGTGATTTCTGGCACTTGCCTGGGTTTTCCTGGCCTTGATCTCACTTTCTAGTGGATCAAAATGATGGCAGTGATGATAGGGTTTGTTTTCCAAAGTTTTTTATTGTGGTGAAATACATATAACATACATTTTACTATCTTTGTTTTTTTGGATGAGTCTCGCTCTGTCGCCCAGGCTGGAGTGCAGTGGTGCCATCTCGGCTCACTGCAACCTCTGCCTCCCAGATTCAAGCGGTTCTCCTCCCTCAGCCTCCTGAGTAGCTGGGATTACAGGTGCCTGCCACCATGCCCAGTTAATTTTTGTATTTTTAGTAAAGATGGGGTTTCACCATGTTTGCCAGGCTGGTCTCAATCTCCTGACCCTGTGATCCGCCCGTTCGGCCTCCCAAAGTGCTAGGATTACAGGCATGAGCTACCACTCCTGGCAAATTGTGCCATCTTAACCATCTGTAAGCAGCATATAACCCAATGTGATTAAATACATTCCTAATATTGTCCCACCATCACCACCAGCCATCCTTTTTTTTTTTTTGAAAAAGAAAAAAAGTTTAAACAAAATGGAGATGGGGTTTCACTATGTTGACCAGTCTGGTCTTGAACTCCTGGCCTCAAGTGATCCTCCCGTCTCGGCCACCTGAAGTGCTGGGATTACAGGTATGAGCCACCGCACCCGGCCCCATCTTTATAACTCTTTTAATCTTGTAAAACCGAGTAAAAATCTTGTAAAAAACTCTGTACCCTTTAGACAAAACTCCCCATTTCTTCCTCCCTGCCGCCCATGGCAACCACCATCCTACTTTCTGTCTCTACAATAAAATAGGGTTTCTCGGGTGGAAATCAGGGCCTCGGGGCCTAGAAATGGGGTGAGGGACTCAGGGGAGACTTACCCACATAAGAAGCCAAGAAGAGGATGGAGAGCAAGAAAGGAGGCACCCGCCAGACCATACTCCAGAGGCCGACCCAGGCCAGCCAGGAGGAGCTGGGCCTGGGGTCAGATGCTGTGGGCCTGACTGCTCGTCCTGTGCTGGTCAGTGTGGGTTGGTGCTGGGGAGGAAGAGGAAATGAGATGGCTTGGGTGGGAGGGGTGGCAGGGGAGGGGGTGGAGGACTTATTCTGCCTTTGAGCCTCTAGGCCCCCAGTCTGGCCCCCACAAGGCTGGGGATGGGTGTGGCCTGGAAGGAGTCACTTGAAGTGGGGGGAAGGTTATGGTAAGGGCAGACCTGGGGACAGTTGGACTGATTTTTCCCAACCCCTGCCTCCCTCCAATCCTCAGTCTTGCTGGCACAAAGGAGGCAGGAGGCAGGAAAGGGAGGAAGCCAGTGGCTTCCGCCTATTGAGGAAGGGGGTGGGGTAGGGGACAGTGTTCTGGGGTCTCCCCTCCCCCCAGCGCAAACACACAATACGGCCCACATGAGTCCTCATGTATGTGCCCCAGGACACAGGTGGTTACCTGGGTTTCCTAGAGAGCAGTTCATACAGGAAACACAAAGGACCTTTGTGGGCCTGAGAACACGTACACTCAAAGGAACACAGGGCTCAGGCAACACAGAGCCTTGGAGTCTAACTTGTGTACCTCTCCCATTTTACAAATGGGAAAATGGAGGCTCGCTGTGCTCGAGGGCATCCTGAGGCTGTGGCAGGGCTGGGACTTGAACTTCTGACTTAGTCCTTGCTTTCTTGGTGCCAATCGCTCCACAAGGGCACACATGAAGCAGACCCAGGGGAACACACAGGGAGTGTCAGTTGCCTAGATAGTCCTCAGCTTAAGCTGCTAATGAAAGCTTCAGCTTATTGTCTGCCAGGTGTCATTCATTTTGCAGCAAACCCATGTTTATCCCTGGGCACTGGGGCAGCAGAAGTCTGCCCTGGGAGGTGCACTCACTCCTGACGGCTGACAACAACCTGGGGGCAGTCCCCCTGCCTTGGCAAAGTCTCTAAAGCCCCGTGGATCTTGCCTCTGCTTCCCTCCCAGACTCACCTCTCCCTGCCCTGGCACCCGTTGCTCCACCTCTTGCCACCACTGGCAGTTCCTAGAACAGAACAAGACCTGTAGGTACAGAATGCCCACGAAGAGGCCCTTCCAGGGAGCAGAGGGAGCAATGGGCAGTCGGATGGGCAGCCTCGCTGGTTGAATCGATGACCCCTCTGACCCGGAATGGAATGATTGGGATGGATGAGACCTGGTGTCAGCTTAGGTGACTTAGGTCTGGAAGTACAAACCCTCCCCCTGGGCCTGGGACATCTTCCCAGAATCTTTTCGGTGAAGGCTTCATTCTCCTCTGGGTGCACCAGGCTCACATTCACTTTCCTCAGGAGGCTGGGTCCCTGCAGCTTCGCTGAGCTGGTTTAGGCCCAGGGTTCTTCTGAAGCTCCCTGAAAAGTCCCAGGAGAGGTTTTGACTCCTGGAGTAGCATAGAAAAGGATCAGGAAAGACCTCCCCACCAATGTGTGGCCCACAGAGACTCCCATTCCTGGGCCTCAGGCTGGGAAGAGCGTTCTCTGGACAAGGCTTTGGGTGGGATGGGAGTAGGAGCAGGGGAGAGTGGTGGATGCCTTAGACTTCAGCTCATCCTGGTGCCAGACCTTTGAATCTGGAAAGAAAAAGGAGCTGGAAAGTGCTGGGACTGTTTGTGTGACAGGATTCACTTTTGTGAAACAAAAGGAACTTTTCCTCTGGTTCTTGGAAGACCTGGGGGGCCTGATATCATTTTGCAAACGTATGGAGAGCACTTAGGCAGCATTCATTCTTTTTGGAAGTGACACAGATATTGGCACAGGTATTTGCTTCGAATGGAAAAGTTTGAGACTGCATGATCCTGGCACATGTAAAGACTCCGAGCCCATCTGCCCTCCCCACTCTCAACTGGGAAACAAAAACTGGTAATAATGATGTGTACATAAATAAAATGTTAATGGAGTTTGTACACAAGAATTTGTATTATAAAACAATACCCTACAAGTGTAAAAGTATTTTTACATGTGTTGAGATTATGCTGCAAGTAATTTAAATAGCATCAATTTACAAACAATATGTCCCAAATGAAATATTACTGCACAAACAAATTTTGAGTGGGTTGTGTATACATCTGCTGTTGCAGATGTATAAGAAGACTTAAGCCATAATGCACATCTTGAAGTCTCAGTCACTGGAAAATTATAGGCTAAAAATAATGCAAATATGAAGTTCTACACATTGGAGGGTTAACCTCCAAACCCAAAACAAACTCAACGGATAATGATAGAGTTAAACTCAAGGCCCCCGGCCAACTCAAGGTAATTTATTTTTTAACAGCCAGGCTCAGTGGCTAACACCTGTAATCCCAGCACTTTGGGAGGCCAAGGCAGGCAGATCACTTGAGGCCAGGAGTTCGAGACCAGCCTGGCCAACATGGTGAAACCCCGTCTCTACCAAAAATACAAAAATTAGCCAGACGTGGTGGAACATACCTGTAATCCCAGCTACTCAGGAAGCTGAGGTAGGAGAATCGCCTGGACCCGGGAGGTGGAGGTTGCAGTGGAACTGAGATCGTGCCACTGCACTCCAGCCTGGGTAACAAAGCTAGACTCCATCTCAAAAATAAAAATAAAAACAAAACTCTTCCTCACTACCGTTCTCACCTATCAGTTTGGCAGAAGTCTGGGAGTTTTATAACACACATTCTTGACAAGGTCGTGGGGAAATAGGCATGTGCTATATAGGCATGGTGATGTAACTCTGATGGAGGGCAACTTGGGAATATCTGTCAAATTCATGAACAAGGCCAGGGGTGGTGGCTCACGCCTGTAATCCCAGCACTTTGGGAGGCCAAGGCAGGCGGATCACGAGGTCAGGAGATCGAGACCATCCTGGCTAACATGGTGAAACCCTGTCTCTACTAAAAACACAAAGAATTAGCCGGGCATGGTGGCGGGCACCTGTAGTCCCAGCTACTCGGGAGGCTGAGGCAGAAGAATGGTGTGAACCCGGGAGGCGGAGCTTACAGTGAGCTGAGATCGCGCCACTGCCCTCCAGCCAGGACTACAGAGTGAGACTCCGCCTCAAAAAAAAAAAAAAAAAATTCACGAGCACATGTATCCTTGACTCACAATTGCATTCTTGGGACTTTATCCTGCAGATATACTCCCATAGCACAACAAATGTCATGGTTATTTATTGTAGCATTATATGTAATGGCAGGAGATTAGGAACAATTCATGTGTCAATCAATGGGGAAATGGTTAAATAAATTTTGATGTAGCTATACAGTAAAATATAACAGCTGTGGAATTTGTTGAAGAAACTCTCCAAGTCTATAAACTGGTTTTTAAAAGCTCTCCAAGACATACTAATTAGTAAGTGATAAAAAGAAGGTACAAAAGTGTATGTTGTATGTTAGCGTTTGCCTAAAAAAGAAAAAATAGGACTATATATATTCATACTGCTTGTACACGTTGAGTATCCCTTATCCAAAATGCTAGGGACAAGGAGTGTTCAGATTTCAGACTTTTCTGAATTTTGGGATATTTGCATATACATAATGAAATATCTTAGGGATAAGACCCAAGTCTAAATATGAAATCCATTTATGTTTCATGCATACCTTATACACATAGCCTGAAGGTAATTTTAAACAATATTTCATATGATATATATGACCCATCACATGAGGTCAGATGTGGATTTTCCACTTGTGGCATCACAAAGTGCTCAAAAAGTTTCAAATTTGGGAGCATTTCGGATTTCACATTTTCGGATTAGGGGTGCTCAACCTGTGTTTGCACAGGGTGAATATCTGTTGTGGTATTAAATTCCACTTTGGTGGCAGTGCTCATTTGGAAACCAAAGATTTTTTTTTTTCTTTTATGTTAGGAAAGTAAAGGTCCATCCCCTGTGGCCACTCCAGCGAGTTGGACTCACTGTTCTCCAAGTGACTGTCATAATCAAGAGGGACAGGAAAGCCTGACTCTCCAAGTTCCACTCATTTCCCTTAACAGGTGGCTCAGACAACTGATTTATGCCCCTTAGAACATTCATTTGGGTCTTTTGTGTGGCTTCTTACAATGTCCTTAGGGTTTTAGACCACATGTAAATACACGTGGAAACATTTGACAGACTCTCTTTTTTTTTTTTTTTTTTTTTTTTTTTTTGAGACGGAGTCTCGCTCTGTCGCCCAGGCTGGAGTGCAGTGGCCGGATCTCAGCTCACTGCAAGCTCCGCCTCCCGGGTTCACGCCATTCTCCTGCCTCAGCCTCCCGAGTAGCTGGGACTACAGGCGCCCGCCACCTCGCCCGGCTAATTTTTTGTATTTTTAAGTAGAGACAGGGTTTCACCGTGTTAGCCAGGATGGTCTCAATCTCCTGACCTCGTGATTCGCCCATCTCGGCCTCCCAAAGTGCTGGGATTACAGGCTTGAGCCACCGCACCCGGCCGACAGACTCTTAAAAATGTCTATGAATTTGATTTAATTTTCTCTATAGACAAACTCCATAGTCTTCTTGCAGAAATGATGGCTCAGTTGAGATCCATTTGGGTGAAATTGTTGTGCAAATTATGCACAAAAAAGCTGGTGAAATTTGTGACTGGATCAACAGAGGATGAGTCGGGGGGAAAGAATGAACCTCTCCAAGTTGCTCCCCAAAAATGAAGTCAAGGCTATCTGGATTAAAGAGTCAAGTTGGTACTATTCTAAGTAACAGAGACCTCTTCCAATTGAACTTGCCAGACTGGGGTGGGTTACATGGGTGACCATGCAGTTAGTTTTCAAAATAAACAGTGAGAGGCCCGGCACAGTGACTCATGCCTGTAATCCCAACACTTGGGAGGTCGAGGCAGGCAGATTGCCTGAGGCCAGGAGTTCAAGACCACCCTGGCCAACATAGTGAAACCCCATGTCTACTAAAAATACAAAAAGATTAGCCGGATGTGGTGGCACACACCTGTAGTCCCAGCTACTTGGGAGGCTGAGGCATAAGAATTGCTTGAACCCAGGAGGCAGAGGTTGCAGTGAGCTGAGATCATGCCACTGCACTCCAGCCTGGGTGACAGAGTGAGACTTTGTCTCAAAAAATAAAAAGCAATAAATAAAACATAAACAGTAAGAGTCCCATCTTTGCTTCTTAAAGTCAAACTATTATATATAAAAGCTATGTAAAGTCAGTATGTGAAGTAGAATGCTGCTTTGTTTTGCTCAGTGATTTTAAAGGGAAGGAGTAGTTCCAATTTTCCTCCCAAATTACATTCCTATGTTCTCCTAAAGCATGCCCTTGTGTCTTGGCTCCTAGAATATTTTGAAAAGCATTTAAGATATTTCTTTGTTATGTGCAGCTCCAAATGCTGGCATCTTTGTATATGCCATAAGTGCCTTAACTCTCTGTACTGTTTGTCACAATTGCTTTTCCAAAAACCACGTAAATGCTGCCCAAACAAACTAGAACGTTTTCTTTTGGTTGAAATAAGCAACACTTTAAGCCGATTCCTAAGTTCTACCTTTGCCTGAAATTGACTTTACTGATAAATCATTCTTCATATTGATCAGCAAAGAAAGGAAAATTTCTTTTTTGTTGTTGTTGTCCAAAAAACAGAAAAAAAAAGAAAAGAAAAGGAAAAGAAAGTAATTCTTTTAAGATTTTGTTTAGGTTAATAGTAACAATGGTACTTTCACTTAACTTCAGCAGCAACTAAAGCCATACTATCAATTCCAAAACAATTTTTGTTGTTCTTCCAGGAAATAACTCTGTAGTGAGAGGAAGTTTGCAGTAAATGCTTTTGGAGCATCAGGCTGAGTCTGTGTCCCTGAAGCGTGTGTGTGTGTGTGCGCGCGCGCGCGTGCGCGCATGCGTGTGTGTTTCACTCTGGTCAGAAAAGACGTGCCAGGTGTTTGTGACAAGCTGTGATGAGGACTGGAGATTACTTGGAATCCATTGTGTTCTTTTCCTTGTTGGAAAAAGAAAGCTTCTAAAAACAAGCCCTTATTTAAAGGAAGCCCCAGTTAATTCAACAAGGCTTTGAAAGAAGTCCCTTTTATAGAAACTGCTTGACAAAGGCCATTTGGCCCAGAGGAGTCCTGTGAGGTCAGAAACTGAAATCAACCCCCACGTCGGGTTGAGGCACTTAGAAGCTCAGAGCGTATTTAGTAAAGCATAACAAACTTTTACCCACTTTGGTCAGAATGGAATTTACACAGCAATGCAGAATCTTATGCTAGAACACCAACAAACCTCAATTATAATGACTAACAGTTGCTACACATTTACAGGTGCTGGCAAAAGGTGTTGGCTACACCCCATGGACTCTTAGCCTTTTGAGATGGGTGTCACTATTATTATTATTTTGAGATGGAGTCTTGTTCTGTCACCCAGGCTGGAGTGCAATGGCACAATCTCGGCTCACTGCAACCACCACCTCGCGGGTCCAAGCCATTCTCCTGTGTCAGCCTCCTGAGTAGCTGGGATTACAGGCTAATTTTGTAATTTTTTTAGTAGATACCAGGTTTCTCCGTGTTGGCTGGGCTCAGGCTTGTCTCGAACTCCCGACCTCAGGTGATCTGCCCTCCTTGGCCTCCCTAAGTGTTGGGATTACAGGCGTGAGCCACTGCGTCGGGCCAGGTGTCATTATTATTATCCCCATTTTGCAGATGAGGAAACCGATGCATCCTCAGGTTAGTTAAGTGATGGTGTTCAATTCTGACCCCAGACAGTTTGATCCACAGCCAGAGAGCTTAACTATACCCAAGGCCTGTTAGACTATACTACCTAGACAGGAAGAAGGCTAACAGTCTCTGCCAGTACACCCAGGGAGGCTGCTATCATCTGCATGTCATCCCTCAAACTCTTAAACATGATTTAAGAAAACCAGTGCTTTTGTGTCCAGCGTGCATCTGAGATTTTATTCTGGAAAACAATGAGGTCACCTCTGTGCTGTGTGATGATGGAGTGGTGCCCTTTAAAAGACAAGGGCCGACCAGGAGAGATGGGCAGGCATGAATTTTAAGGATGTCTTGCCTTTAAGTTCCACCAGGTCCTTGCTTCACCCCAGGTCACTCTGAGATCCTAGAAGAATAGCTCACCCAATAGCACGAGACACAAGTGACTCATTGTCTTTCTGCCTCAAACAACAGCAGCCTACTTAGCATACAAAACACATTCTATGAGGGAAAGCTGGCCCGGCCACAGCCGTGCATTCTTTGCAGGAGCCGCACATGGGGGTTGCTTTCTGGTTATTCAGTCTTTGTTTATCTATTATTATTATTATTATTATTATTATTATTATTATTATTACTTTAGAGACAGAGTCTCGCTCTATTGCCCAGGCTGGAGTGCAGTGGTGCAATCATAGCTTGCTGCAGCCTCAAACTCCTGGGCTCAAGCAATCCTCCCACCTCAGCTTCCTGAGTAGCTGGGACTATAGGTGTGTGCTACCACCCCTGGCTTCAGTCTTACTTTGAGGATAAGAGGTAGTGACAACACAAGTCCATTAGTGCTCATGATGCATGATTTATTTCGTGGTGATGCAGGGATGACAAGGAAAGGCTTGAAGGCAGTGTCCCAACTCCTCTTTCCCTAGCCCTTTCTCCCTGAAGGCATATTGGTGCTTTGCCAGCTCCACCCTTGCCGGCACCCTAAGGAAGGGACACTTGTTCCCCACCCTAAGGAAGGGACACTTGTTCCCACTGGGGAGTCGGAGTGAACTACTGCACCAGCACACAGGTGTGGGCTTCCTGCTCTCTTGGGGAGAGACCTCTCCTACAGGCTTAAGTGGTGCCTGCCCCCAGAGGATTTCTCTATGGGAACTGCTCCAACAGCCCTGGAGTCTCAGAGCTGGGGTCTCAGGTGGGCACCAGCTTTCCTCCTTTCCCCTTTCTAACAGGGCCCCCATGAGAAAGCAAGAATGTGGCAGAGATGACTGTTGGTATTGCAGGGGCCCAGGGAGGCATGGCTGGGAGGGGCAGCTCTGTCCAGTGAGTCTGTGGCCTCTGGCCAGCTGCATGGACACGACATCCTCAGGAGAGGGTGTGGGAGTCCCTGGCAGGCCTGCTGAGCTCTGTTCTTGTGAGACCTGGCTACCCCAGAGATAATAACCAAGGGGATTCATAGACTGCCATTGTTACACTGTGCATGTGTGATATCTAATGATCTTCCTAGGTCAGATGTGGTGAGGTGGAGCTGGTGGCTTTGGGAGAAATTGTCCCATGAACCCGAGGTTAGATCTGATGTGGCAACTCCATGAGGTAGTCACACTGGAGTTTCAGGGTGGTGTGGTTGGTGATCCATGAGGGTTGGTGAGCTCTCCCCCTCAGGATTTCATGGCATACATGGCCCTGGATAGGCTGGTCTCCTCCTGAAGAAGTGAGGAAACCCTAGAAGTTGTGTCTTGAAACATTCCCTAGTCTCAGTCTCCTGGGATGCACCACTGAGGATAGATCCTTTGAGCTGACTCAGGGAACTGTGACTTCTTAGGGATAACTGGGTCAGAGGGCTCGTTTTCACCAACCTTCAAGCACAGCCCTCAGTGGGACTGCAGGGATGCTTCCAATGCCAGGGCATGTCTAGGAGGTCAGGGAGGGCAGACTAGGAATAGGGAAAGGCAGCCTTCTGGGAAGGTGGAACTTGAATGAAGGAGGAAGAGTGTGGTGTCCCTAAGGACAGTCCTAAGTCCCAAGAAGGGGCTGATTCCTCTCTGGGAGGCTGGGGCTGGAAGAAGCCAGAAGCCTGGGAAATGGGCAGCCTTCCTCCAAAGGGTTACAAAGAGAAGGAAAGTGTCCTCTACCGATTCAAAAGGGGCATCTGCTTACAACAGAATAGAGATCCCTGTACAAAGAGTGGAAAGTGTTAACACCAGTTCCTTTTTTTTTTTTTGAGATGCAGTCTCATTTCTAGGCTGGAGTACAGTGTGGTGCAGTCACAGCTCACTGCAGCCTTGACATCCAGGGCTCAAGCGATCCTCCTACCTCAGCCCCCTTAGTAGCTAGGACTACAGGTGCATACCACCACGTCTGGCTAATTTTTTTTTTAATTTTTTATTTTTGTAGATACGGGGTTTCACCATGTTGTCCAGGCTGATCTCCAGCTCCTGAGCTCAAGCGATCAGCCTGCCTCAGCTTCTCAAAGTGCTGGGATTACAGGCACGTGTCACCGCGCCCAGCCCATAACACCAGTTCTTAATCTGGAGTGAGCAAGTGAGCTGCCTGGAATTCTAACCATTCATTCATCCAGTAAGTTTTAATGGAACATCTTATTAGCATCTGGCCTGCGAGCATATCTGCGCCTGGCTGAGACCCTGTCTCTTAAAAAAACAAAACAAAACAAAATAAAAACCCTGCAGGCCAGGCACAGTGGCTCACGCCTATAATCCCAGCACTTTGGAGGCCGAGGCGGGAGGATCACGAGGTCAGGAGATCGAGACTATCCTGGCCAACATGGTGAAACCCCGTCTCTACTAAAAAATACAAAAAAAAAAAAAATAGCCGGGCGAGGTGGCGGGCGCCTGTAGTCCCAGCTACTCGGGAGGCTGAGGCAGGAGAATGGCGAAAACCCGGGAGGCGGAGCTTGCAGTGAGCTGAGATCCGGACACTGCACTCCAGCCTGGGCGACAGAGCAAGACTCCGTCTCAAAAAAAAAAAAAAAAAAAAAATACAGAAATTAGCTGGGCGTGGTGGTGCGTGCCTGTAATTCCAGCTACTCAGGAGCTTGAGGCAGGAGAATTGCTTGAACCAGGGAGTCAGAGGTTGCAGTGAGCGGAGATTGCACCACTGCACTCCAGCCTCGTGACAGAGTGAGACTCTGTCTAAAAAAAAAAACAAAAAAACAAATTGTATCCCCTAGTGTAACTTCAATTTCCTTCTGCCACCATCTGCCCACCACCTCCTGTTTATCTATTTTTTCTACTCACTCTCTCTAGTACACCAGCAATCCATCCTGAAATCCATTGATCCTACCACCTTTTTGGGTTCTCTGCACTCCTCTGTCCCCACTTCCCCCTTTACCCTGACCAGATACTGTGGGCCATCATTACAACCACTCCCTTGCCCGCAGCTCAGCTCCCTTGCCCGCCCCCTTCTTGCTTTATCATATTTGCCCAGCAAATCCCTAATCTTGGCAAAACCCCTCTCTCCATCTTCTCCCCACCTGCACTTGGAGGGACTAGAAAAGGAAAAACTCAGACACCCTAACTGACCATGCCCATCTACCTTACAGGGGGCCTGAGGCTGTCTGGTAAACCCATTACACGGCTGGGCCCATTATCTCTGCCATGCTCTGGGGTGGTGAATTCACACCTTTTCTTCTCTTCAGCCTCAGCACCCTCTTCCTGCTCTTCACTCAGCTGAGGACACTGCTTCTTATTTCTCTGGAAAAATGGAAGCCATCAGGGGAAAGCTTCCTAAGGTTCCCATCACAGACCTGGTGCATTTCACCTGTCTAAGCCACCTTCCTCCTGTGACTCAGAGGGACTCTGCTGCCAACCCTCCCCGTGCACTTGACCCCACCCTCTCGATTCCTCAGGGACTCCACACTTGCCTTGTCCCTTCTCTTCCTTCTGCATCATCAGTTTCCGGTCTCTCCTGGCTTATTCTGGCCAGCATTACACACATGGTTTAACAGCTCCTCCCCTTAAAGCAAAATCTTCCCTTAGTCCCACACCCATCTCCAGGGTCAGTCCCATGTCTCTGCTCCTTTTATAGCAAAGTTCCTTGGAGGCATGGCCTCCACTTCCTCTGGTCCCATACTTATGCTTCACTCCAATCAGGCGGTTGTCCCCAGAACACTCTCTTGTCTCTTAAAACCGCTCTCATTGCTGGGCACAGTGGCTCGCGCCTATAATACCAGCACTTTGGGAGGCCGAGGCAGGCAGATTGCTTGAGGTCAGGAGTTCAAGACCAGCCTGGCCAACATGGTGAAACCCCGTCTCTACTACAGAAATTAGCCAGGTGTGGCGGCGTGCGCCTATATTCCCAGCTACTTGGGAGGCTGAGGCAGGAGAATCGCTTGAACCTGGGAGGCAGAGGTTGCAGAGAACTGAGATCATGCCACTGCAGTCCAGCCTGGGCTACAGAGCAAGACTTCATCTCCAAAAAAAAAAAGACCAAACCAAACCAAACCAAAAAACAAAAAACCCCTGCTCTTGTCAAGGTCACTGGTGATCTCCACTTTGCCAGTTTCAAAGGTCAATTCTCACTCCTTATCTTCAAAAACCTTCCTGCAGCATTTGACTAACCAAGCTAGCTGAGCCCTTGCCCTTGAAACGCTTTCTTCCCTGGCCAGGACTCTCCCGCATTTGCCTCCTACTTTGTGGGCCCCTCCCTGGTCTCCTTTCCTGCTTTTCCTCCCCACCCTGACCTCTACTCCTGGCACATTCCAGGGCTCCTCTCTCTCTACACTTATCCTTGAGGATCTCATCCAGATGCCTGGCTTTGACAGTCATCTATGTTTTGTTGGTTCCTAAGTGTATATTTCTAGTCTCCACCGCCCGTTGCATCCAGGCCACTTGACGCTACGCTCTACTCAGGATGCTACCCGATGGCTCACAGGCATCCAATGTGTCCAAAACTGAGGTCCTAGTTTCCCTCCCAGACTCCTCCCACTTCATTAAACGACAGCTCCAGTCTTCCAGTTGCTCAGGCCAAAACTTTGGAGTTATTCTTGAATCCTTTCTTTTTATCAAGCCCCACATTTAATCAGCCAATCATGTCAACTTTACCTTCAGATATATCTGGAGTCTGAGCACTTGTCCCCACCTTCACCAGACTTCCCGGCTGCCACATGTCCTTTCCCCTCGATGATTGCAGCAGCCTCCTAACTGGCCTCCTGCTTCTACCCTGGCCTCCCCTGGTCCATACTTCATGCAGAAGACAGACCGGTTCCTTTACAATGCAAAGAGCAGTCCTCTGCTCACATGCCCAGTGACTTCCTATCTCCCGGAGAGATCCGATGAGGGCCCTCAGGAATAGCTCCTGACATCACCTGGTGTAGCCCCTCAGATCTGCCCCCATCTTTCTGCACTCCATCCAGCGGCTGCCTTGCTGTAGTTGAACAAGCTAGCCATGCTCCTGTATCTCAGCATTTGTGCTGGCGGTTCCCTTTAGCTGGAATGCTCTGCCCCCAGATATTGGCACAATCGCTGTCTCACTCTTAGGCAGATCTCAACTCCAATGTGCCCTCTTCAGTGAGTCCCCTCTTCCGACTATCTAAAGTAGCAGCCGCCTCATGTTCACATGGAGCTATCACGAAGCTGTTTTCTTCCCAACACTTACTGTTATCTGAAATAATCTTATTTATTTCTTTGTGTATTGTTCGTCTTATCCACCAGAATGGAAGCTTTATGGCGGCAGAAATTGTCCCACAAGCTAGCACAGGGCCTACCACACGGTTGCCAGGGCTGCCACAGAAGGTTGTAAAGGTTGTTCACTACATCAGAGCTCTTGGCTGAGGAGCCGTGGGTGCTGAGACCCAGTTTGCCCTCTGTTCTCCACGATGTGGGGCCACAGCAGCTAGCCATCTGCTTTTCAGCAATGTGTGACATACAGGCTGGCTGTGACTCTGGTGGCCATTCAAAAAATATTCATTGAATAAATGACTGAATGATGGATGTGCAGACCCTCTGCTTGTTTTCCTCTGCAGGACTTCATGCCAATTATCTTCTCACAGCTTCATTTTCCTTTTCCATTAAGGGGACAGTTAACATCTACCTCATAGCATGGTTACAAGGATTAAGTGAAACAGTTCATTAAAAAGCTGGCATAAATGTGATTCCGTTTATATGAAATATCCAGAACAGGCAAATCCATAGAGACTGAAAGCAAATTAATGGTCGTGAAAGACTGGGGGGGAAGGGACGTGGGAAATACTGCTTAATTGGTCAGGGGTATCCCTTTGGGGTGATGAAAATGTTTTAGAACTAGAGTGATGGTTGCATGACATTATGAATGTACTACACACTACTGAATCGTGTACCAGGAAATGGCGAACATGAGGAATTTTATGTTATATGAATTAGGTTATGGTATATGAACACCTCAATTTAACAAAACCTGGCACAGTGTCTAGGACGTGGTAGGTGCTCAATGAATATCAGTTGAATCTCATGATTTCCTTGCTTCAAAAACAAAGTAAAACCCTAAGCCCTCCTTGGTGCCTCATTGCCCCATCCAGGATAATCCTCTCTTTCCTCAAATTTGTTTCAGAAGAGTATACTGTTGCCATTTTAGATATGGGGGATATGATGGAAACAAGACAAATGCAGAACCCACTCCCAGGGTTTACAGGTTGGGGGAAACTAAAGAGAAAATCACACCCGACATGGTTCAGGATATAGGGGAGAAGGGCCACCATCTGCAGGGGTGCAGTGGAGAGTGGGGAAGGCAGGAGTCCCAGGAGAAGGGAGCAGAGCCAGGGAGATGAGAGGGCATGGTGGGTTCAGGGAATAGAAAAGAATTTGGTGGCCAGGCGCAGTGGCTCATGCCTGTAATCCCAGCACTTGGGAGGCTGAGGCGGGCAGATCACTTGAGGTCTGGAGTTCGAGACCAGCCTGGCCAACATGGCAAAAACCTGTCTCTACTAAGAATACAAAAATTAGCTGGGTGTGGTGGTGCATGCCTGTAATCCCAGCTACTCGGGAGGCGAGGCAGGAGAATCGCTTGAACCCCAGGGCCGCAGGTTGCAGTGAACTGAGATCGCACCACCGTACTCTAACCTGGGTGACAGAGACTCTGTCTCAAAAAAAAAAAGAAAAAGAAAATAGAAAAAAGAAAAGAAAATAGTTTGGTATAGCTGCAGCAGAGGAGGCAGGATAGGTGGGAAGGGATGCCCTGAGGGTTCAGATTTCAACCTAAGATTTTCAAGGCCAAGTGTGAACTGGCCTCCACCTTCCAGCCACAGTTCTACCATGCCTTGTTTGCATCTCCTCTCTGTACCCCCCCTTTTATTTTTTTGAGACAGGGTCTTGCTCTGTAGCCCAGGCTGGAGTGTAATGGCGCAATCATGGCTCACTGTAGTCTAAAACTTCTGGGCTCTGGCAGTTCTCCCGCCTCAGCTTCCCCAGTAGCTAGGACTACAGGTGAGCATTATCACGCCCAACTAATTTTTGTGTTTGTAGTAGAGATGGGGTCTCCCTATGTTGCCCAGGCTGATCTCCAACTCACGGGCTCAAGCAATCAACCTGCTTCGGCCTCCCAAAGTGCTGGGATTACAGGTGTGAGCCACCATGCCTGGCCTCTCTGCAGCCCTTGTTCCCACTGTGCCCTGTCTCTCCTTGTGAATTCGGGGCCTCCAGGCCTTGGCACGTGCTGTCCTTCTTCCCTTAGGTAGTTACGGGGAGCCTGGCCTGGTTCAGTACTGTGCTGGGAGCCACAGGCTGTCAAAGCCTGGCCCCACCCTGGGAAAGCGAATAATCACAAGATAATGAGGAATGCTGTGGGTGCTCTGGGCGTGGAAGAGTAGGGGCTTGCAGGGTAGAGGGAGGGCTCAGGGAAGGTGATTCCTGAACTGGAACTTGAAGAACAGGGGGCACCAGGCCCAGAGACGAGGAGTAAAGCTAAAGGGAATCAGAGAGCACCCGGGAGAGGTTCAGAGGCTGGCTTGTGGGGTCACAGAATCCTGAGATCCAGATGAAGGTTGAGCCCCCATCCAGATCCACCACTCACCCCCTACACAGTTACACACCCATTTGCAGGCAATTTGGGAGAGTTCTTGGTCCTTCTGGCTTTGCCTGGAAAGAATGCCCTCCCCACCCCCCTCTGGTTCCAGCCCACCACCCTTACAGGCCTGCAAAGCTCCTGCTTCAACTCTGGACTTTGTACCAGTCACCGGACATTCAGTTGTTTATCAGCCTGAGCATCTGCCTGCTGAGGTGTCTGCCCCTCTAGGGGCCGCTGGACCCTTCTCTGGATCCCAGCTGTACAAACCCCCAGCATTGGGGGGTGAGGGTGAGGTCTACACCCATAAAGTTCTTGGCAAAAGCTTGGGGGAGACGTAGAATGATCCCTCCCCACTGGAGGCGCTGCCGCAGCCCGCCCTCTGCCCGACCTGCAACTTCGGTCCCGCCCACTGCCTCCGCAGGTGAGTCAAGCTTGGCCTTGACCCGCCCACCTGTCCAGGTTCTGCCGGCCCCAGCCGGAAGCTTACTCCGCGGACTGTGCACAGTTCTTGAGGTGGGAACAGAAGGCTCGGGGGGCCGGGGAGGGGGTACCCAGGCTCTGCACAGATCCTCAGGGGCTCCTGGCAACAGGAAAGAAGCTACACATCAGAGTGGGGGTAGGTGTCTGTGCATGTCAGGGGGTGTGTTTGTTGGTGGAGGAAAGTGTGACCTGGGGGGAGGGGCGACTGTGTGTATGTGTGTATGGGGGATGGGCAGGTCAGTGTGGGCTGTGAGTTCAGAGGCTTGTTGGGGAGTGTATATGTGCCCTTGGAAGGTTAGTGTGTGTGTGTCTTCTTGGGAAGAATTCACAGGGCAGGGAGGAAAGGAATAGGAGTACAACCTTAGAAACGTCAGACTGAATTCAGTTCATTCCAGTGTTACACATTCTCATGTTTTGCGGACCTAGTGCTAGGATGAGGCCCACAGCAGGCTGAGAAATGAATGAGCAGGTGACCTCTCCTTCCTAGGACGTCTCTCCTGCTCTCCTCGTTAATGTCACAAGCACCACACTGAGCGGCTGAGTGCCCAGCTCTCTGCAGCATGAGGGTACAGATCCATCAGCCAGCACTTGACCACGGGGAGCTGCCCGCCTAGCAATGACTGGTTCTGACTGATGGTTGACTGGGCAGGATGGTGACAGGTCACCCAGGGTAGATCCAGGGACAACCTCACAGGCAGGTAGTCTGATTTGGCCTTGACAGACTGGGGCCCCAAAAACTGAGGAGGGTGTGGCCAGGGAGCAGGAGGGTGGGTGAGTGGGAGGGTGGCATGTGTGTCTGTCTGGAGTGCTGGGGAGGGAACTGTGGAGAAGAGGAAGAAGAGTTTGGCTTGAGGGCCATGTGCTGGATTGCAAGGCACTGTGGGGAATGAGGAGCGTTTAAAGGAATTTTAAACAGGCTAGTGATGGGGTCAGAGTTGGGTTCTAGGCCAATCACTCTGGGGAAGAGACCAGAGGTGGGGAGACCAGTTAGGAGATTATGGCTAGAGTACAAGAGGAAGGTGGCTTGGACTCAGCTGTGGCAGAGGGGTGGAGAGAAGGGTATTGTCATTCCAGAGATGTTTAGTGGAAGAGATGATGGGGCTTGATGCCAGGTTGGACGTGAGGAGGTGGGGGGGAATTTTGAAGGCACTTGTATCAAAGAATATACTGGGGTACTCCCCTCAACTTCTTTCCTAAGTACTTTCCTAACCTGGCTACTCTGCCCCCAAGGACTCCTTTGGTTCAGGTGCTCCACCTGCAGATATGCTCCTGCCCTAGTTCTTCGTCTGCCAGGTACTTCTAACTTTCATGCTCCTTCTCTAGATACTCCCCAGATTCAGGTGTGCCTCCTCCAGACACTCCAGGTGTTTCCAAGCCTGGATGATCTTCCTCCAGCTACTCCCCTAATTGAAGTGTTCCTCCTGTAGGTGTCCCCAGCCCTGGGTGATAATTTCCTGATTCAGGTGATCCTCATTTGAATACTCCCTGGCTTGAGCCTCCCTCTAGGGGCAGAGTGTGGGCCTCCTGTAAGTAGAGGTGAATGGACAGGGATTTGCTTGAAGGGCTGAGAGAGTAGAAGTGGGCAGCAGCTGCTTTCAACTTAGAGGCAGAAGGGCCAGGGCTGCTCTGGCTGTGTCCAGGGCCCCTGTCCTCAGTTGGGACTTGCATCACTCTCCCCATATGTAGTCTCCGCTTTGGCTGGGTAGCTCCAACCCTTGCTGTTTTCTGACCTTTGGGAGCCAGGACCCACCTCTGCCCCTGTCTCCCATCCTTAGCTTACCAAGCAGTGCAACAGACTGGGCTCTGGGTTCGAATCTGGGGACTTTGGTTGAGTCAGTTCACCTTTTTCAGCCTCAGAGCCCTCATCTATAAAGTGGGGATAATGTTTATACCTACCTTACTGGGTTTTGTGAGCATGATGCCTGGTGCTTGAATTATAAGGAATGCTCAGTAAGTTCTACAATTTAGTTATTTTTTTTTTTTTAGCATCTTCCAGAGCAAAACCCTGTGGTGGTCCCTTACAAATAGTCAGTTTCTGTAGGCTCAGCTTGTTTCTCTTCTGTGGACAACTGGTGTGGTCAGTTGTCCAGTCCCCAGAGTTTGTGCAGCACTACCATGGCTGTGAGTGTGACCTGGAAAGTGCACCCTGTGACCGTCCCTGACACCCATACCTACGTTATTTTCTAGGACTTGTGCCCTGGGGCTGCCTGGCATCTGGGGGCCTCCTCAGAGCCAGGGCTCTTTCTGGTTGAGGCTGAGACTCACTGGTGTCATCAGGCCCCTCCATGAATGAGACAAACAAAAGTGAGTGACAGTGGGAGGATGATGGGGGTGAGGGGCTTCCCCTTAGAGGCTGGGGTTGGGGGAAGGACCCTACCCGCACTCCTGTTGGTTTCTCCAGGGAGCCCCCTCTGGGGCCCACCTATAATGCTGTCCCTTTCTCTGCAGCACTTGTGGGGCCCTCGGAGCTCCCCACAGCATCTGCTGTGGCCCCTGGCCCAGGCACTGGGGCTCGGGCGTGGCCTGTGCTGGTAGGATTTGTGCTGGGGGCTGTGGTCCTCTCACTCCTCATCGCACTGGCTGCCAAATGCCACCTCTGCCGCCGATACCATGCCAGCTACCGGCACCGCCCACTGCCTGGGACAGGAAGGGGGGGCCGCCCACAGGTGGCTGAAGATGAGGATGATGATGGCTTCATCGAGGACAATTACATTCAGCCTGGGACTGGCGAGCTGGGGACAGAGGGTAGCAGGGACAACTTCTCCCTCTGAGCTCCCATCTTTGGACCTTCCCCATTCCCTCAATGCCTGACAGCTTAAGGACAGTGGTTATGACACGGGGGTTCCTCGAACCTCAGGGACAGAGGTGGCTGGGGCGTAAAGGTTGGTCAGGGATGGAGTAAACCTCACTTTCCTGACACTAGCCAGCAAAGTGACAATGACCCTCCCTTGCTCAATAACTCTCAATGGTTCCCTGCTGTTCTCAGGATAAAGCCAAACAAAGGCTTGAGTGTGGATATAAGGCCCTCTGTGATGATGCCTCCGGGCCTCTTGGTTTCTTTTCTTGCCTTCCCCTACTTTACTCTCGAACTAAATGTTATTCTCCCTCCCACCACTTCCCATGCAGTTTCCCCAGGCACCTTTGCTCACATTGGTCCCCCTGCCTATGCTACTCTTCTCCTAAATCCTCTATGACTGTGATGGCCTGCCTACCTGCCAGCATTTCAAATATGCCCAGATGGTAACATTTGTGCAGGTGAAAACCAGTGCCAAGCTTCATTTTTTCTTTTTTCATTTTTCTTTTTTTTCTCCTGAGACGGAGTCTCACTCTGTTGCCCAGGCTGGAGCGCAATGGCACGTCTTGGCTCACTGCAACCTCCGCCTCCCAGGTTCAAGTGATTCTCCTGCCTCAGCCTCCCAAGTAACTGGGATTGTAGGTGTCTGCTACCACGCCCGGCTAATTTTTTGTATTTTTAGTAGAGACAGGGTTTCACTGTGTTAGCTAGGATGGTCTCGATCTCCTGACTTCATGATCCACCTGCCTCGGCCTCCCAAAGTGCTGGGATTACAGGCATAAGCCACTGCACCTGGCCACTAATTTTTATATTTTTAGTAGAGACGGGGTTTCGCCATGTTGGCCAGGATGGTCTCAAACTCTTGACGTCAGGTAATCTGCTCGCCTTGGCTTCCCAAAGTGCTGGGATTACAGGCGTGAGCCACTGTGCCCAGACAGCTTCTTAATGAATTGTTTTCCTATAAATAAAGTGGGTAATCTGGTTATAATATGTTTTTCACAGGAATTAATAAATCTATTTTCATTTTGAATAAAAATAAAAAATTGTCACTCATTTTTATTTTTCTTGAGCTGGGCTTTATCTCTCAGAGCTAGAAGACACTGCTCAGATGTTCCCCCCTCCACAACACCTTCCATGAGCCCTTCTCTAATATTGTCCTGCCCACATTTTGTTTTCATCTTTTTGTTTGTTTGTTTTGAGATGGAGTCTTGCTCTTGTTGCCCAGGCTGGAGTGCAGTGGCGCAATCTTGGCTCACTGCAACCTCCACCTCCCAGGTTCAAGCGATTCTCCCACCTCAGCCTCCCAAGTAGCTGGGATTAAAGGCACCCACCACCACACCCAGCTAATTTTTGTATTTTTAGTAGAGATGGGGTTTTTCCATACTGGCCAGGTTGGTCTCAAACTGCTGACCTCAGGTGATCTGCCCTCCAAAAGGTGACTCGGCCTCCCAAAGTGGTAGGATTACAGGTGTGAGCCACTGCGCCTGGCCATCTTTTTTTTTTTTTTTTTGACACAGGGTCTTTCTCTATCACCCAAGCTGCAGTATGGTGGGGCTATCACAGCTCACTGTAGCCTCGACCTCCTGTGCTTAAGTGATCCTCCCATTTCAGCCTCCCAAGTAGCTGGGAATACATGCATGTGCCACTGTGCATGGCTATTTTCTGTAGAGATGGCGTCTCACTGTATCACCCAGGCTTGTCTTGAACTCCTAGACTTTAGTAATCCTCCTGCCTCTGCCTCCCAAAGTGCTGGGATTTACAGGCTTATTTTAATCTCTATGACAGTTTGTACTTGCCCCTTACTATGCCTGCCCCCATAGCTAAACTGGGAGCTCCCTGACGCCTCAGGCTGTGTCTTACTCTGTATCCTCAGATTCTTGCACAAGGGAGCTAGTTTTAAGATGGAAAAGACTTGAGTTAAGCTATTTTTAATTGCAAGCAATAGAAAGGAGTTTGGGGGAGAATCCTGGCTGTTGCATAGAATCAAAGGGACAGCAGGAAGCAGGCAGTCCCAGCAGCCAGAGGTCAGGCATTTCACATCTAGCATCCTGTCATTTAGGGGCACTAATGGGACTCTCTATAACCAGGACTTCCAAACTCTCAATTCCAAGTTTCAAGTGCTCAGACAAGAGAATCAGTTTGGCCTAGCTTTGGTCAAGTATACATGGGCTTAAAGCATAATCTGCTATGAGTCCAAGGGGCACGGTTTGGGGAGCCCATCTGTTTGTTCCAGATCATTCTCAGACAAGAGGCAGTTCTCATGAGCCAGGCAGCCACCCCCATGTGTTCCCCAAGTACAGTGTCAGCCTTTGAGGAATGAGCTGGTACAGAAGGAAAGTGAGGCATTGGCAAATGTAGTGAGGTGTTTGGCGGGAGATTGAGGAGGACTTGAGTGTAGTGTCTGAGAGGTGCCCATGGCAGTGAGGGAGCCCAAGAGTGGACTGGATCTGTTAGGGTCTTGGATGCCAAGCTCACACTTCAACCCAAGAACAACGGAGGCTCATCTGTGGACTTTTTTTGTGCAAGGGCATGACATAATCATGATAGAAAAGTCATTCTGGCTGCTGTGCAGAGATGGATTAGAGGGGAGACACTGAGAGAAGGTGATAAGACCTGACTAAGGTGTGACATAGGAACAGACTCCGAGACAGGAGGGAGGAATTGCTGATAGGACCTGTTGACTTTGGATATGGGGAGTAGGTAGGTATCAGAAAAAACCGCCCTGGCTTCTGGCTTGGTTGCTGGGTGCATGGACAAAGAGCAGGTCGGGGCAATGGGGATTCAGTGTTGGATGCAGGATTTCAGGGGAGATGCCTCGGGGCCGCTGGGTTCACAGGGAGAAGTCTAGTCTGCAGACACAGGCTTGGGAACACTTGGCACCAGGGTCACTGAGAGCGGGAGTGGATGACATCGCCAGGGAGGAGCGGAGTGGGAAACACATCTCAAGACTGTCAGCGGATCGAGGCCTGGCAAGGGAGTTGGAGGAAGCAGAGAGGAGGGAAGCCCAGCTCACGTGACCCCCAACCTGGCCATGGTTCCTGAGTCCAGCGATGGTCTGCCCCTCACAGGCCTAGGGAGAGCAGAGGCTGCCCCAGCCTGAGACCCTGGAGGAGGACCCCAGAGGCTGACCTAAGGGGCATGTCCTGGCCTTCAAGGAAAACCTGCTGCCCAGGCAGCTGGGCCTGCCCCCTGCCCCTGGGCTCCTTCGACTGCCACCACGGAGGAGCTGCCCTGCGTGCAGTTCTGTGCTTGGCTGGCCTTGTTCTCCTGTACTCTTTCGGGCGTCAGTCAGAACCTCTGAGGGACCCAGGAGAAGAAGATAATGGCCTGATTCCAGACTCGCAATTGATTTTACTGAGCCTATGCCCCGCAGGGTGCCCGAGCCGGGGCTTCCCCTCAGAACCTGCTGTGGGTGGCAAGCCTGCCTGAGCAGGACCCTGTAGTCACAAGAACCTTGGACCCTGTTCTTGAAGGCCTTGATTCCTTTGAGGAATTTCCTCCCACTGTGGTTTGCGTGCCTGGCCCCAAGTGCAAGGAGGGAGCATGACCTGGGCCCACAGGCGCAGAGGGCTGGGAGTGTTGGAGCTGCTGGGAGCTTGGAATTTGGCCAGGCCCTCTTTGGTTTGGCCTCTTCTGGCTTTGGGTCCTGGCCCCGCTTGCCTTGCCCCTGGCCCTTCACCTTGTCCTCCACTCCTTGGCAGCTGCTGCTACCTACTCTGCCTTGGGAATCCCAACCCAGCCACCCACTGTCTCATCCTGCTGCCTCAAAGGCAAGGCAACATCCCTTGCACTGTGTGGAGGCCAAAGATGGAGTCCCACAAAGCCACCAACATGACGTTTAAGAAACTCCAGCAGTTGGCCGGGCGCGGCGGCTCATGCCTGTAATCCCAGCACTTCAGGAGGCTGAGGCGGGCGGATCACGAGGTCAGGAGATCAAGACCATCCTGGCTAACACGGTGAAACCCGTCTCTACTGAAAATACAAAACGTCAGCTGGGTGGCAGGTGCCTGTAGTCCCAGCTACTCAGGAGGCTGAGGCGGGAGAATGATGTGAACCTGGGAGGTGGAGCTTGCAGTGAGCTGAGATGGCGCCACTGCACTCCAGCCTAGGTGACAGAGAGAGACTCCGCCTCAGGAAAAAAAAAAAAAAAAAAAAGGAAACTCCAGCAATTTCCTAGCAGACTGGCAAAGTGAGTTGAGGGCACACGTTACCTGAATTTAAATCCTGGCTCGGCCATGTATATGCTGGGAGGCCTTGAGCAAGTTACTTAGTCTCTCAGTGCCCCAACTTCTCAGTGAAATGGGGATTAAAACAGTGCTTACCTCATAAGGTTGTTAGCAGGATGAAATGAGTCTATGTCAAGTGGAACCGAGCCGAGCAAGTGCTCTGCAGTGTTAGTGATATCCCTGTGGGCACCCTGAGGGCAACAGCTCCTCATAAGAGGTAACCAGTGTTCGCCCTGAGGGAGGGGCTTGCTGGTCTCCTTCCTCCTCATTCCCTTCCCGCTGGGGATTTGACTGTCTCTTTTTCAGGACTTAGGTTGGAAGATCTGGTCAGGACAGCAAAGGAGTTGAATTAGAATCTCTGATGCTGTAGAATAATAGTACTGATGTTGTTCTAGCACTTTTTTTTTTTTTTTTTTTTGAGACGGAAGTCTTGTTCTGTCACCCAGGCTGGAGTGCGATGGTGCGATCTCAGCTCACTGCAACCTCCACCCTCCTGGGTTCAAGTGATTCTCCTGCCTCAGCCTCCCGAGTAGCTGGGATTACAGGCATGCACCATCACGCCCAGCTAAGTTTTTTGTATTTTTAGTAGAGACGGGGTTTCACCATGGTGGCCAGTCTGGTCTTGAACTTCTGACCTCAAGTGATCCGCCTGCCTTGACCTCCCAAAGTGCTGGGATTACAGGCGTGGGCCACCACGCCTGGCTGTTCTAATATTTTCTTACAACAGCCCTGCTTAATCTATGTTATAGATTGAGATGAGGCTCAAACAAGTTCACTGCAATTTGCCCACCTCACTCCACAATAACACCGTTATCTCACCTTGAAGTAACAATGAAATAGACTCAGAGAAGGACCCTCTTGGCTGTTGGACTCTCATCTTGCCTGGGCTGGGTCCTCCCACCTTCACCCTCACAGTGAATAGGGGCTGAGAAGTCTCAGGGCACAAGGTCCAGTTTTTGGAGAGCAGGTCATGAGGGTAGAGCTGGTGTGTCCTGTCCCTGGTTGGGCCTGGCCCTCGGCTTCTGTTGCCCTCCAGGTATCTGGGGTGGCTGCCAGGGCTATGCCCAGGGGAGTCTCACAGGACCCCTGCAGAAGCCAGAAAGGAAGCCCCTGTCCTTGTGCTCCTGCATGAGCTGAGTATGACAGGACATGTGCAGGTCGCTTGGGGCCTGGAGGAAGCTCCTTCAAGGAGACCTGAGTGTCCAGAGGCCCAAAGTCTCCTGTGAGATGTGACTGGATGTGATGTGAGGACCACCTGGACTGGACCAGATTTGGCAGTTTTTTTTTTTTTTTTTTTTTTTTTTTGAGACGGAGTCTCGCTCTGTTGCCAGGCTGGAGTGCAGTGGCATGGTCTCGCCTCACTGAAACCTCCACCTCCTGGGTTCAAGCGATTCTCCTGCCTCAGCCTCCCAAGTAGCTGGGATTACAGGTGCCTGCCACCACACCCGGCTAATTTTTGTATTTTTAGTAGAGATGGGATTTCACCATGTTGGCCAGGCTGGTCTTGAACTCCTGACCTTGTGACCTGCCCGCCTCAGCCTCCCAAAGTGCTGGGATTACAGGTGTGAGACACCGTGCCCAGCCTAGATTTGGCAGTTTCTAGAGCACATTCTTCCAGTCTCAGAGATGAAGGGACATGGCTTAGACCCTAGAGTTTGACTTAAACCCAGGAGGAACGTGTGTCAAGCCCCTCTCTCCACCTCACACCATCCGAGGGGAGCCTCTAGGTCCAGACCAGGCTACGCTATCTCTCCATCAGCCCCCGTTTTGGCCTTTTCCTTCATCTAATGCCAGTTTAGATTTCCAGGTCTGGACCCTTCTTTGTGCTATTCCTTCTTTCTGGGATACTCTTCCCAAACTCTCTAGCTGGGCCAGCTGCTTCTTGTCCCTCGGTGGCCAGCCAAGACGGGCTGTTTGGCCATTTCTTCTCATTCTTTTTCTTCTAAGGCCAACCCCTGGTTCCACACAGCAGCCAGCAAGTCCCAAATCCTATTCTGGCCACAGTATCCTACTCCCCTGGTGAAAGTCTTTCCATGTTTTCCAGTGTCCTGAGGACAAAGTCCAGATTCCTCTGCTGGGTTGCCAAGGCCACTGGCCAAGGGGGAGTAAGGGAGGATAGATCTGGTGGGAGCCGTGGTGAAGGGCTCCTGTCACGGGCTCTCGCCTTGTCACGAAGGGAGGAGGCCAAGTCTTCTGCAGACAGTGGTGCTGGGGGTGGGAGGTGAGTGCAGAGGGAGGGGATGTTGGGGTTGGGGGTGGTGAAGAGGGTGGAGAGAACTTCAGAGTCACTGTTTGAGCAGGAGCCAACCAGGAAAAGGCAGTGTCACTGAGGAACCGCAGTGCAGATTCAGATGAGAACTTTTTTTTTTTTTTTTGTATCTTCAGTAGAGACAGGGTTTTTGCCGTGTTACCCAGGCTGATTTTGAGCTCCTGGGCTCAAGCAATCCACCCATCTCAGCTTCCCAAAGTGCGAGGATTACAGGCGTGAGCCACTGTGCCTGGCCTCAGCTGAGAAGTTGATAGAGGAGTTCACAGTGACAGCAGGCTGTCTGGCTGTGCAGATTTCTCTAATGGCCACTCACAGTGGGGCAGGTACATCCAAGGCAGATGTTGTCCATGGAGGGGGTTTGGCTGGGAGGGTGGCACCCAAAGGCAGGGGGCTAAGGACTTGACAAGTCTGTCAAAGAGCAGGTGAAATGATGGCGACAGAACCTTAACCAGATGGTAAGGGGGTGGACAGGAGAGGGCAGTGAAGTCAGGAGGAAGCAGCTTTACAGAGGGAGAACGGAGATGCCAGTGAGCTTCTGGTTGCAATGGAGGCGGAGAAAGTATTTAGCGAAATGACTTGAGCAGGCTGAAGGCAAGAGGTTGTGGGAAGCCTACGTTAGTGATTGAGGAGGTAGACACATTTCTGCCCTGCCCGTGCCTCACATAGCTCGTACCATCACCTGTCTCCTGTTATAGCTGGCTGTCCATTACCCTATGGGATCAGTCCTCTGGGGCCATGAGCCCTAGTCTCCATCTCCCGTCCTTCCCGGGAGAGCCTGGTGCTGGACTCGCCCACGGCAGCTGCTCAGTCAGATGCTTATGCCAGGTAACCCCCTCTTTCCCCATTTTCTGAGCCTCTGTGCTTCTGCTTTTTCTTTAGTTTCTTAAAATAAATATTGCAAATAACTGGGCAAGGTGGCATGCGCCTGTAATCCCAGCTACCCAGGAGGGTGAGGCACAAGAACCTGCAAGGCAGAGGTTGCAGTGAGCAGAGATCACGTCACTGCAGTCCAGCCTGGGTGACTCATGGAGACTCGATCTCAAAGAAAAAAAAAAGAAATAATGTGAGAATCGCAAAAGTCTAACTCTGTCTCAGATGAAAGGAAAGGGTATTTCTCCCCATATTACAGGAAAGCAGGACATTTTGTAGTCCCATATCAGGCCAGGAGTGGGTCATAGCGATCGATTGCTCTTGGCAACTCAGGAAGAGTGAGAACTGTGGTAGAGAGCATGGGGCTTTGGGAGGGACAGATTCAGGGACAACAGGGGCAGTGGCCTACTTTCCCTATCCCGTCCCAGTTATAGGTGGGTCTCTCCTTGCTCCTTGCACACACATTGCCATCTGGCCATGCCGGAGTCCTTCATCCACCCAATAAAGAACCTACTCTGTGTCGGCTGGGCGCGGTGGCTCACGCCTATAATCCCAGCATTTGGGGAGGCCGAGGTGGGCGGATCATGAGGTCAGGAGTTCAAGACCAGCCTGACCAACATGGTGAAACCTCGTCTCTACTAAAAATACAATAATTAGCCAGGTGTGCTGGCACACGCCTGTAATCCCAGCTACTCAGGAGGCTGAGGCAGCAGAATCACTTGAACCCGGGAGGCAGAGGTTGCAGTGAGCCAAGATCTTGCCGCTGCACTCCAGCCTGGGCAACAGAGGGAGACTCTGTCTCAAAAAAAAAAAAAAAAAAAAGAACCTACTCTGTGTCAGGCCTATGCTGGGAGCAAGGGATAAGCATATGAGCAGATGAGCACAATGCCAGTCTGGTTAGGACGAGCTCACCTGATCAAGGAGACAGGCACAAAAAGAAATAATTGCAGATGGGTCTACAATGGAGGGTGCTGTGGGCATAGAAAGAGGGAAACTCACTGGTCTAAGGGCCAAGGAAGATCCCTGGAGAACTGGATCTTGAAGGACGAGAAGGCAAAGAGCACAGAACATGTAAAGGCTGGCACAAATGAGAGGGCCTGGGGAGTTGGTGGAAATAGCTCAGTGGGGCTGCTCATGGGGTTTTCTGAGTGGGACCAAACCAGGTTAGGGAGCCTGGAAGGGGTGGGCAGCCACAGACAGGCTCTGAGGCACATTTTCATTTTAGCTTTAGGATGATCACTCTGGCTCAAGGGATGTGCATGTGCATGGCCGGGGGAAGGGGAATGAAGAGGAGAAAAGAGCAGAAGCAGGGGGAGAGAAGGAGGCTGATGTGCCACTCAGGCAGGGATGAAGAGGGTCCCTTCTGGGCAGTGAGCATGAAGATATGGCTTGCCAGACAAATCTGTGTGAGGGAAACCAGAGGAGTTGGTGATTTGTCACTGGACTTGGGTGAGGAGACAGTGACGGTGCCATCTAGCACTGCACCGAGTCTCTAACCTAGAAGCCCCCTGAGCATGGCACTTCTGGGTGAGAGAGAGGAGCTCGTTCAAGATGAGAGGAGCAGGGTCAGTTTGGAATATGGTGGATATGAGGCACCCCTGGAGCACCCAGGGGAGCCGTTTCTGTTGTCCTTGGAGTTCTGGGACACGCCTTGTCTTTCTCTCCCGGGTCTGTTCACACTGTTCCCTCCCTCCATTGGCAACACTCTTCCCCTTATCTGTCAGCCCGGTGTTTTCTCCAGGAGACATCCTTGACGTTGCCCGCTGAAAGTCAACTTTTTGTTGTCAGAGCCTCTGTACTGTAACATCTCTTTGACCTGCCTCTCTGGGCATCTTCCACGGGCTTCATGCAGTCTGCACCTCGAGAAGCAGGAAGTGATGAAACACCTGAGTGCTGCTTCCCGTGGATCTCCATCACCCAGGAAATGGCACTGCATGCTACAGAGGGGGGATCCTCCCAGGGCTGACTCCAAGCAGGAAGTGACTCTCACCACCCTAGGGGGTTTGAAACACCTCTCCCATGCCCAGGAACCTAGAGCAGGCCAGCTGGCGCAGCCACTGCCCAGACGCGGGATATTCTGGTTTCAGAGGTGGGGTAGGGAGCTGCAGCCTCCCAGTCGCCCTCAGGGAATCCGCTGAGGCACAGCCAACGGGAGGTGCAGTTGCCAGAGAAACCAGCTGATAACACCAAACACGTAAGGCCTCATCCTGAACCAGCATGTGAGCAAATGCGAAGGACTCAGGTCCCTCACCTCTCCCTGGGACTGGAAACCAACCACCTTCCCAAGGCTGGCATCCAGTCCGTCCTCTCCCTACCTAACAGGAGAAACTACAGGCCTGACTGAGGACACCCTCAAGGCACCGTTTATGAGGCTGAGATAGGAGTGAGGAGTTCGTTTTGGATGGGGCGGGGCTTGGGGTAGGGGAGGAAGGGTCTCTGAGGTGAGATCCTGAGATGGAGACAATGACAACGGCAGCCGCCATTTTATTGCACATCAGCCACGAGCCCCGCCTTCCATGCACAATGACATTTCATCCCCACAATCGATGAACACAACCATGATAGCCACGAACTCCCAACTCCTCCAGCTGCTAGTGCTCAACGGGGAAATCCCTGCCAGGTCTGTCTCATTGCAGAGCCCATATTCTTTCTGCCTGGCAGCAGTTACTCTCCTCAATGAGCAGGCACTGGTGCAGTCTTGGGTGGACACCAGTCACCCCTATGGAAATCTTTGATGGATGTTACAGGACAGGATTGGATTTGAGGGGTTTTGGAAATGGGGCTCAAGAGTCTTCATCATGAGGCGTTTCTGAGTCTACTGACCTGAGATACAGACAGGAAGTTCCATGGACACAAACACCCAGTTCCAAGGAGGCACGCATTAACCTTCCCATGATGTGGATGTGTGGGAACTTCACATGGGCTGTTCATCACATTGCACCACTCTTCTGCAATCCACAGAAGAGCTGACCCAGCCTGGGGGCATACACGCACTCATGTATACTCAGCGTCCACATGCACTCACACCCTGGCTCGGCTCTGGGGACACTGAGGCCGGTGTGGGAAGAAGGGCTCTGGCTCCATCAGATGAGGCTGGCAATGCTGGATGTGGTCTCGTGACGCCGGCCAGCAGACAACTGTCCTGAGATGCTGAAGATGCTGCCATGGCCGCCATGGCCACTGTGGGTGGAGGAGGTGGGCATACAGATGGAGGGGCAGTGTCCGCTCACGCCCACTTGATACAGCAGCAGGCCCAGCAGCAAAAGTGAGCCAAAGGCAGCCAGAGCAATGCCCACAGACAGCATGGCGGCCAGCGGCCTAGCAGGGGCAGGGGCGGCGGCCAGCCCAGCCAGGGTCAGGCCGGTCACCAGCAGCATGAGGCCACTGAGCAGCACCACGAGGGCATCGGCCCCTCCACCACTGCGCAGGAGGGCCACATGGTGGGCCTGGCGGATGCAGTTCATGTCCTGCACGGCCGAGCTCATCAGCTGTTTCACCAGAACCAGCAGAGCCAGCAGACAGAGCACAGTGCCTGTTGCTAGCCGCCATTCACCTGAGCGGCTGCTGGTGGTTGACAGCAGTGCCACGCCGCCCGCGCCACAGCCTGCCACGAGGCCCACCGCCACGACAAAGCAGAGCGCTGAGCGCCGTGGCTGCTGGGACCACCACAGCTCCACCTGCTCTGCCAGCATGTCTGGGGGCAGCCCCCGGCCCCTTGGGGCTTGAGCCTCCTGTTCAGACATGGCTTGGTCAGGCAGGGGTCAGGGTAGGTCAACGTCAGGGGTCAGAGGGTGCAGATCACAGCCTGGAGCACCCGCCACCTGCTTGGCAGCTACAGGCCCAGAGTCCCATTCCTCTCACAGTCCAGGATATAGTCACCCTCACCTGTAGGGGAAGAATCACAGTCTTACCTTCCCAGCCCACCTGTCCCCCATGGTCCCACCTGGGGAGCCTTGGGGATGACCCCTGAGAGTCCACCCCCGTGTCCTCCCAAATCTCCCCTGGGAAAGCCCCCTCTGCAGCACTGTCCCTTGGAAATGGCTCTCCAATGAACCCAGGAGAGTATCCTGCCCATACAGTACCCCCCAAAACCCTCCAGGGAATCCCCTCACCCAGGCCCTGACCTCTCTGCCTCTGGTTCTCTCAGTCGCTGGTCCCATCCCGGCTGGCTGAGGGAGCTGGTGCCACGGTGGACGATGGGACGAACAGCCAGAGATAAAGCCTCATTCAGGATCCTACTCACATGGCCTCAGCTGTCACCACTGGTTCCTGGGGGGGAGCTGTGGGGATGGAGGGGGTGCTTATGACTTAACCCTTCTGGAACCAGAAGCCTGACTGACCTTGATACTTTTTTTTTTTTTTTTTTTGAGATGGAGTCTCGCTCTGTCACCCAGGCTGGAGCGCAGTGGCCGGACTTTAGCTCACTGCAAGCTCTGCCTCCCGGGTTTACGCCATTCTCCTGCCTCAGCCTCCTGAGTAGCTGGGACTACAGGCGCCCGCCACCGCGCCTGGCTAGTTTTTTTTTGTATTTTTTTTTAGTAGAGACAGGGTTTCACCATGTTAGCCAGGATGGTCTCGATCTCCTGACCTCGTAATCCGCCCGTCTCGGCCTCTCAAAGTGCTGGGATTACAGGCTTGAGCCACTGCGCCCGGCCCGATACTTCTCTTTTAGGGCTGTGTCTCCTCCTCCTCTGTGGGTTAGGACCAGACCCCTAACACCCTCCCTCCCCTAACATCCCATCCAATCCCACAGCCATGAGTTTGGTGTTATAAGCTGCCGGTTCCCACATTCCTCTCTCCAACCTACATCTCCCTCCTGAGTCACTTGTCACTTTGATGTCCCTGTGATGCAACAGGTCCCAACCCAAGCTCGTTATCTTACTCCAACCTGCTCCTCCTGCGTTCCTCCCTTCAGGCATGCCATCACCGCCCTCTCGGCCAGCTCCTCCTCCCTCTGCAGTATCTAATCCACATCCTGTCCCCAGGGCTCCACCTCTAAACACTTCTTTAGCCAGTTCCCTGCTCTTGTATTCACAGCTCCCACCTCCACCTCCTCACTGGTCTTTCTGCTCCCCTTGCTCTTCTCCACACTCGCCATTCCCTCATGCCATCCTCCTCCACGATTTCTCTTAAGTGGAGCAAAGGAAAAAAGAGGGCTCTGGATTTGAACCCCAGCTCCAGTCCTTCCCCCCGGTAGGAGCATGGCCAGGCACCTAACAGTGGTTGCTGATTTAACGTGTCTTCCAGAGGACAGCATGTCTCACACTGGGCAAAAATAAAGCACATGAGGTCCCTGCCCTCAAGGAGCCCCAGTCTGCAGCAGGAGACAGAGACAGAAGCAAGCAGGCTGATGCCTGTGCTACGTGTGGGTGGGGGTTCGTCAGTCCAGAGCACTGCAGAGCCCAGGAGAGGGGTCTAGGGGAGGCGCCAGGAAGCCTGAGTGGTTCATCTCTTACAGCCTCAGTCTCCTTATCTGAAAAGTGAGGACAATAACATTTATCTTGAGGGGTGGGGATGAGCCACCTGACATCTTCGTTTCAGATTTCCAACGGGGCCTAGAGCCTGCACAGATGCTCAAAGCGTGCTTTTTGAATACATGAAAATGATGTTACCCCTCCAAAGCAGAACAGGGCAGAAGATGTAGGTCCTGGGTCATTCTGGGAATATTACTATGTGGCCGTACACAGGTTACATCCTGACAAGGTATCTGTCCTCCCGGAGACTCCTCTGCAGAGGCTGACCCCTACCCCCCAGGTGGGCAGGGGCTGGTGCCAATGCCTCCAAGGAAGTGGGGGAGGTGGGCGTGGCCGTGGAGTCTGTCCCAGCATTCCCCTGGGCTGTGACTTCACTGGTCTGAAAGTGCTTGCAGAGGTGTGCTGAGACAGCGGGGGCCAGGCTGGGGGCAGGGTGGAGGTTCTCAGGGGAAAAGCGAGTGGGAGAACGTAGGGGTGGTGGGGTGTGGGGGGACAATGGGTAACTCACGAGAAGCCTGGACATGCTGGATCCCATCCGAGAAGGCAGGGCTGAGCAGGTGGGGCACTCTAGCTCGGTTTCCGGGGAGACACTTCACCTGCCTAACCTGCACTCAGGTGAGCCTGCGGGGAGGAGGATGAACAGGTGTCGTTTCCAGGGCAGGGCCTGAGCCGATTGGCTGACGTGGCACTGCTCCTTCTGCTGGGCAGAGGCATTCCTGGGAAGGGAGGCGCTTCTGTCTGCTGCTGTGAAGGCTGGGAACACAATTCGCCGACCTGGGCAGCAGGAGGAATGTTGTCTATCTGCCCCAGAGTCTGGGCGCCAACCCGTTCCCCAGCTCCCACCTGATTTAACTTTAGCTCCAGCTTCAAAACCACCCCCCAACTCCAGCTGCAGCTGCAAACCCTAGCTAGAACTCCCAGCTTCCACCCCTGCCCCAGCTCCTGCCACACATCTCAGCCCCAACCCCCAGCCCCATTTCCAAATTCAATTCCAGTTCCAACTCCAAATCCAACCTCAAATCCGGCTAGAAATCTCAGCTCCCAACTCCTAACTCCAACTCAAATTCTGGACTAAGGTCCTAGATCCCAACCTCATGCTCAGCCCGAACCTCGACTCCTGTTCCTGAATCCAGCCCCCAAACTCAACGCCAGCCTCAAACCCAGCTTTAGTCCCAGATTCCAACACCAGCAGACCGCAAACACAGCCCCAGTACCTCCATTCCTTGGCCCTAGGCTGGAGCCTCCAAAAGCCCTTCGCTCATTCTCCCTCCAACGCCTGACTTGCCCCACAGACTGGATCCTACTGGGGAAGCAGGATTTGAGTGAACAGGGAGGAGGGGTGAAGGCCTTTCAGGTGGGAGACAGGAGCTCCCAGAATAAACACTTCAGAATAAATGCCACACTCCTTCACAAGGCTCATAAAGCCTCTGCCACATGCACCAGGTCAGTCATTTGCCACTGGCACCCTGCCCTCCTCTCTGGCCTTCCAGTTTTTGAACTCAAGAGTTCTCTCTTGCCTGGGATATTCGCCACTCCCCAGCCTCAGTCTGACCGACTTGCATTCTTCAACTGAGATGCCACCTCCTCCAGGAAGCCCTCCCTGATTTGCAGGCTGGTTTAGGTGCCTCTTGCGTGCACCCATGGTCCCTGTGCTTCCCCAACTACTACTCTTTTTTTTTTTTTTTTTTTTTGAGACGGAGTCTTGCTCTGTGCCCCAGGCTGGAGTGCAGTGGCGCGATCTCGGCTCACTGCAAGCTCCGCCTCCCGGGTTCACGCCATTCTCCTGCCTCAGCCTCCCGAGTAGCTGGGACTACAGGCGCCCGCCACCTCGCCCGGCTAATTTTCTTGTATTTTTAGTGGAGACGGGGTTTCAACATGTTAGCCAGGATGGTCTCGATCTCCTGACCTCGTGATCCGCCCGCCTCGGCCTCCCAAAGTGCTGGGATTACAGGCTTGAGCCACCGCGCCCGGCCCCAACTACTACTCTTACTGCAATGTGCTTAACTGCCTATTATGCATTTACCTGTCATCCCCTGCTAGATGTGTGGTCCCCAGTAAGTACAGGGACAGTGTGTCTTTTACTAATCATCATGACCTCAGTAGCTAGTATGTAGGAAATAATCAATACATATTTGTTGAATGACTGATTAGCAGACTAAATGATAGCGTGAACTGACAGCTGTGGGGGTTTTGAGCAGGAAGCATGTGAGATGAAGCTGGAAAGACAAGTTTGGCTCAGGTTGTTCAGGGTCTTGAAGGCCCATAGTGAGGCACTTGGACTGTGTAAGGGGCCCATGAAGGGTTCTGAAGTTTAACAGGGACACAGTCGGAGCTTCTAATAGGCAAATCTGGCACCACACACACACACACCACCCTCCGGACTGGTGAAAGGCAGGCTGACTGGAGCTGGTGTAGGCTGTCCCTCATCTCCTGGACCAGCCCCTGTGGTGTCTCTTGCTGTTTTCTCCTCATGTGTGTGAACTAGAAAAGAAAAACAAGATCACACTTGTCTTGTCATTATCAGTTCACAAAATAATTGTACTTAGCCCGCTTTTGCCATCTCTTTGCTTTGTTCCGTGGAGGTGACTGGAGGCCAGTCATAATTCTAGAACAGCCCTGTCCACTAGAAATATAGCCTGAGCTGCCAGGCACAGTGGCTCACGCCTGTAATCCCAGCACTTTGGGAGGCTGAGGTGGGTGGATCACGAGGTCAGGAGTTCAAGACCAGCCTGGCCAACATGGTGAAACCCTGTCTCTGCTAAAAACACAAAAATTAGCCAGGCATGGTGGTGGGTGCCTGTAGTCCCAGCTACTCAGGAGGCTGAGGCAGGAGAATCGCTTGAACCCAGGAGGCAGAGGTTGCAGTGGGGCGAGATTATGACACTGCACTCCAACCTGGGTGACAGAGCAAGACTCCATCTCGGTGGGGTGGGGGGAGAAAAAGAAATATAGTGTGAGCCACAGATATAATTTAAACATTTCTAATAGCTGCATTCAAAAATGAAAAAGAAACTCATACGATTAATACATTGAAATTAATATATTTTAATTGCAAAACACATTTTAATATATGTTATTGATGAGCTATTTTACAGTTTTATTTTGTACAAGGTATTTTATTTTTATTTTTAAAAATAGAGATGGGGGTCTCGCTGTGTTGTCCAGGCTGTTCTCAAACTCCTGGGTTCAAGCGATCCTCCTGCCTCGGCTTCCCAAAGTGCTGAGATTACAGGCATGAAAAAAGTCTTGAAAATCTGTGGGTATTATTTTACACTTACAGTGCATCTCATTTATCCCAGCCACATTGCAAATGCCCAGGCACCACATCTGTCATGTGGCTGTGTCCTTACTGGATGGCATGGCTCTAGATGTCCTTCCCCTCAGAGAAAGTTCAGGGCAGGCTGGATCAGGAGGATGGTTGGGCAGAACAGTGGTGTGCTATTGCAGGTGTTCATCCTGTCACTTTGCAAAGCATTATAAAGGCATTCCCTTTATAATAAAGGGGCTTGACTCAGAGGAGCAGGGGAGCCAGAGGCCCAATAGGGCTTGCTGGCTGCAGATTCCTCTTGTACACATCTGACATTTATTTACCCACCCTGGTCCCCAGGAGGGTCCAGTCCCAGTCAGACCCATGGGCCAGCTGTCCCAGGCAGAGCTGCAGCAGGGGACCCATGAAATTTTCCTTCTTTTTCCCTTTCCCTTGGGGGTTTGAAGGGAACTTTTTGGATGGGAGAAACAAAGCCTAAAAGCTTCGTTGGTTTAAACACTGATTGGGCACGGCTCTATTCTAGTTCTGGGTCTTATCAAGTAACTTGGAGTCAAGTGGAAAGGCAGGCTTTTCACAGGGCTGTTGAACTCTATCAAAACAGAGGTTGCTGGGGTAATTCAGGCTGGTGACGGTGAAGGTCAGCAGGAGGAGGCAGCCGTGGGCACAGAGCGGAAGTTGCGGACGAACCACCCACAGACCCACAAGAAGGTGGCGAATGGGAGTACTTGGGGGAGAACGCAGAGGCTGCGGGGCTGTCTCCCAGCTTCTATGTTTCCACCACAGGCTGTTCTCAACCCAGTGGCCCCAGTGATCCAGTTAGGAGGTGCAGACTCCCTCCAGTGGCCCGCAGCTCCATCTGCCTGGAATGCTTCCGATCCACATGACTCCCTCCCTCCCTCCTTCAGGAATGTTCTCAAATGGCATCTTCTCAGGGAGACCTCTTGGTCACCTTGTCTCAAATTGCAACCTCCCCAGTACTTCCTATCCCCTGTCCTTATGTCTTTTATTTCCTTATGTTTCTCCTTAGCATGATCACTCTGACATGCTATATATCTTTCTTATCAAATGGGAATTTTGTCTCCTAGATAGTAAGCTTCCTGAAGGAAAGGATTTGTGTCTGTTTACTGTCCTATCTCTACCTCCTGGAATAGGACTGGCATAGAGTAGGTGCTCAATAAACATTTGTTGAATGAATGAATGAATAGTGGAAAGAACACTGGATTTGGAGCTAGATTGATCTTGAAGGTTCAAGCCCCAGCTCTAGCTATGTAACCGGAGAAAAACTGCTTAACCTCCATGTGTCTCTTTCATTTGTAAGATGCAGATGACATAACTTACTTTATATAGTTGTAGGAGGATTAAATAATATAATTAATCTGGGCACGGTGGCTGGCACCTATAATCCCAACACTTTGGGAGGCTGAGGTGGGCAGATCACTTGAGGTCAGGAGTTCAAGACCAGCCTGGGCAACATGGTGAAACCCCGTCTCTACTAAAAACGCAAAAAATTTGCCAGGTGTGGTGGCGGGCGCCTGTAGTCCCAGCTACTTGGGAGGCTGAGGCAGGTAATTGCTTGAACCCAGGAGGTGGAGGTTGCAGTGAGCCGAGATCCTGCCACTGCACTCCAGCCTGGGCAACAGAGCAAGACTCCGTCTCAAAAAAAGAAAAAGAAAAAGAAAAAAAAGAATGAATCTATTCAGCATCCATTGATCATATCCTTCCTGCGGCCCAGGTGTTGTGCAGGTGCTGGAGATACCGTGGTGAGTGGAGAGGCACTGTTCTTGCCATCCTGAGGGTGGTCTCAGGGGACAATGGGTATAAGGCATAGCACCTACAGGCTTCCAGTGTCTCCAGGCACCCACTCCCTTCTTAGTGAGTGATAGTTCCCCGAGATAGACATCTTTTGGAGTATTGGTCCCATTCACCATGACCATCCTCACTGCAAGGAAGAATCCCAACGACCAGACTATGTTTTGTGACCCACCACTGCAGCTACAGTTGATTAGATAGAGCCTCAGACTCTAGCTAGGCACCCAGATAGGTGAGTGTCCTTTGTGGGTCCAGACAGCAGGATCTGCTCCTCCCAATTTGGGAAATTTTAAAAGGAATTTCCATTTGTAGATGGAACAAGCCCAACTGACTGAGAGGGAAGCGCTGCGACTGTTTCAGTGCGGACACTCTTGGGGACTTGTTTGTTCTTGTGTGTTATGTCCCGGCAAGTGAGCATCTTTTTTGGGTACCAGATGGCGGGGTCAGCTCCTCTCAATTTGGGAAATTCCTTAAGGAATTCCCATTTGCTGGTTGATCAAGCCCAAACACAGAAGAGAGAGGAAGTACCCTGACTGTTTCAGTTTGGACACTCTAGAGGCTTGTGTGTTGCTGCAGTAGTTGGATAGTGTTCTGGTGATTGTGTGTGTTTGATACAGTCATGAGGAATTAGAATTCAATTTGATATTCTTTTGCAATACTGTTTGGCCCCAATCTTGTTTGGAATCTGGAGTTGGCTGTTGAATGGGAAAGTGGGATGGAGTTGCATGTATCCAGGCTTTTGTGCTGCTGTTGTAAGCAGAGTCGGGCCTGGTTAATATGTGATGTTTTCCTATGGTGCTGTTTAGCCCCAGTGTTCTTTGGAGTCTCGGGAGGTTTGGCCCTTAAAAATCAAACTGCCATGAAAACTGCTTTACCCAAAATTTTGGCTCGTAGCCTTTGTTGGATTACCTGTCAGGGCAAACAAAGCGTAACCATGTAAAGCTGGTGAGTTTGTATTGCTATGGCATGGGTGAAGTTTCAAGGTAAAAGCTATTGGATTTTCGCTTGTTTATGTGTCTGCATACCTAGATGTGTTTATTTGTATGTACACTTGCTGTTATATGTTGTGTTGGCTTATAAGAGTGCTCATAAATTAAGTAAATAAGTCTAAGCAATTTTCTTTTTTTTTTTTTTTTTTTGAGATGGAGTCTTGCTCTGTTGCCCAGGCTGGAGTGCAGTGACGCGATCTCGGCTCACTGCAAGCTCCGCCTCCCGCATTCACGCCATTCTCCTGCCTCAGCCTCCGGAGTAGCTGGGACTACAGGTGCCCACCACCACGCCCAGCTAATTTTTTGTATTTTTAGTACAGATGGGGTTTCACCGTGTTAGCCAGGATGGTCTGGATCTCCTGACCTTGTGATCCTCCTGTCTCGGCCTCCCAAAGTGCTGGGATTACAGGCGTGAGCCACCGCACCCAGTCGAAGCAGTTTTCAAGTTCACATGACTTAAGTAAATCTTTACTAAACAAACTGGTTTTAAAATTATTGGTAAAATGAAAATATAAATGTCTTCAGAATTGTCAGCATACATTTCTGTCTGGATTTTATATGTGTCACCATGCTTGGCCCTTAACTTGGAGGCTCTAAAGTGAGCACCTGAAGTTCACTGGCTATGAAAAAACTGGTTAGGCTGGGTGTGGTGGCTTATGCCTGTAATCCCAGTACTTTGGGAGGCCAAAGCAGGCAGATCACTTGAGATCAGGAGTTTGAGACCAGCCTGGCCAACGTGGTGAAACCCCATCTCTACTAAAAATACAAATTAGCTGGGTGCGCTGGTGCACATCTGTAATCCCAGCTACTTGGGAAGCTGAGGCAGGAGAATTGCTTGAACCCAGGAGGCAGAGGCTGCAGTGAGTTGAGACTGCACCACTGCACTCCAGCCTGGGTGATAGGGTGAAACACTGTCTCAAACAAACAAACAAACCAAAAAAAAAAAAAAAAAAGAAAAAAGAAAGAAAAAGAAAAAAGAAAAAACTGGTTAACAAGGAAATAACCAACTTTAAATGATGGTGTCTAATAACTGTTTTCAGAAATAATCTAGATAATCTGTTAAAAATGAAAGAATTGAGTACATGTAAATGGCATAAATGTTTTAGGTAAACTTTTTGTGTAATTTTAAATCTTAAAATTATTTTGATGCTCATTAACATCTGCATCATTTCCAGTTAAGAAAGGGTTATGATACGGGGAAATATGTTTCTAGAAATTGTGGAACTGTTCTCAGCTGTAAAATGCTCATATCTGATAGTTCAGGATTTATTGCTTCCTAGGGTTTCACTAAAACTTAAGGTTACCAAGGATAAGAATTAGAGTTAATATATAGTTATGCCTATAAAATGTGCCACAAATATGCTATTAGTGAGAAAAAGAATAATTATATCTAATTCAGAAGTTATTTAAAAGTAAAATTAATTCAAATTATGGACTTGAAAATGATTATGAAACAAAGTAGTAAGGAACCAGTAAGTAAGGGAGAGAGGTGTAAAGAAAGTCATGGATGTGAAGATGTAATTTTGGCAAAGAAGATTGTAAAGGAAAGATAATAATTTTGTATGAGAAAGGATCTTGTGTGGTGAATTTTTTGTCCTGGAGTAAAATGTCTGGTTATTTAAAGAAAAAACAAGAAGAAAAAAATCTGGGACTGGATGGAAAACCCAGTCATGTTGTAAACAGACTTATTTTTTTAAGTTCTGAACAGAAATAGTACATTATATATTTTGTTGTTTGGAGAAGTGGATGAGAGTGGAACTGTTTTAAGTGGTGTTTGTTTCCAGGGTGAGTCAACTGAATCAATAGTTTGGGTTGGTTTCAGATCGGTTCCTTTAATACAGAAAAACTGTGATATGGATACAAAGTTTTAATGTTCAGGAAAGATTAGCCTTGTCCTTTAGAAAATTATATTGATTAGAATTTCTCTCAAATGAATTTAAAGTGACATTCACTTGGATTAAGTAGTAATAAAAAAGATGATATTTTCTAGTGATTTTTTAAAAATCTCAAGTAGTTTATCACTGATTGACCTTCATGTGTATAACTTGAAAACAAAATATGTGCAAGTGTTGCACTGGTTTGAAGATTTTGGCAGTAAAAGTTACCTAATCAGTTGTCAGTACTGTGTCTAGAAACCAGTCTTGGAAGTGTGATGATGTGCTTTTAAAATAGCTGAAAAGAAATTGTTTTGTACTTGTTCTTACTTTGTCCTTGTTTTGTCGTATAGTATTGTGTCCGGAATTGGTTCTTTCCGGTGGGTTCTTGGTCTCGCTGACTTAAACAATGAAGCCGCGGACCCTCGCAGTGAGTCTTACAGTTCTTAAAGATGGTGTGTCCAGAGTTTGTTCCTTCCGATGTTCAGATGTGTCCCGAGTTTCTTCCTTCTGGTGGGTTCGTGTTCTCGCCTGACTTCAGGAGTGAAGCTGCAGACCTTTGCAGTGAGTGTTACAGCTCTTAAAGGTGGCGTGTATGGAGTTGTTTGTTCCTCCCGGTGGGTTCATGGTCTCGCTGACTTCAGGAGTGAAGCCACAGACCTTCGCAGTGAGTGCTACAGCTCTTAAAGGTAGTGCGAACCCAAAGAGTGAGCAGCAGCAAGATTTATTGCGAAGAGTGAAAGAACAAACCTCCCACAGCCTGGAAGGGGACCCAAGCAGGTTGCCACTGGCTGCTCGGATGGCCAGCATTTATTCCCTTATTTGGCCCCACCCACGTCCTGATGATTGGTCCATTTTACAGAGCACTGATTGGGCCATTTTTACAGAGTGCTGATTGGTGCGTTTACAAACCTTTAGCTAGACACAGAGCACTCATTGGTGTGTTTTTACAGAGGGCTGGTTGGTGCGTTTACAAACCTTTAGCTAGACACAGAGCACTCATTGGTGTGTTTACAATCCTTTATCTAGACAGAAAGGTTCTCCAAATCCCCACCCGATCCAGAAGCCCAGCCAGCTTCACCTCTCAGTATTTAAGTGAAAGATTATTTCTCATATTGAATTTACAAAACTGATACTTGCATTTACCATATTTCGATGATGGAGGAAAAAGTTGTCTTAGTTTGGTAAGTTTGGCATAGGGCTTATCACATTTTTGATGCTTTGGGTCACAGTTCTGTCTCTAGAATACTAGCATTAGACATATGCAATGAGTAACCTAACTATTTTAATACACTGGTTTGAAATACTGCAGGCAGTTATTCCTAAACACTAAATCACAGTGTTTTTATTTGTAACATGTTAGAGAAAACGATAGGACTTTCTTTAGTATAAATATCCTAGTAACTAATGCTTGTGTTGTTAAGTTACAGGGCTTTGATTCTTGAGCCTCAAGAAGGCACCAACCTGATAAATTTTGAGCATTGATACCAGTCAAATCCTCAGGACAGTGATGCAAGGCCAGTTCTGGGCCCATGTGTTGGAATAACAGGGTTTTCTTGGAGTATTGATCTGCTCTTTAATAGAAAATTGGGACCAGGCATGGTGGCTCATGCCTATAATCTCAGCACTTTGGGAGACCAAAGTGGAGGATCACTTGAGGCTAGGAGTTCAGGACCACACTGGCCAACATGGCAAAACCCTGTCTCTACTAAAAATACAAAAATTAGCTGGGCGTGGTGTCATATGCCTCCCAGCTACTTGGGAGGCTGAGACACGAGAATCTCTTGAACCCAGGAGGTGGAGGTTACAGTGAGCCAAGATGGTACCTCACTGCACTCTTGAATGCAGGTTTCTGATAACTTCGGAGATTGTGCCATTGGATTAGAGAGAAAACTTTCAGGGCACTTATTGAAAGGCTAATGTGCTCATATCCCAATACAAAGCAGAGCAGGAGTTGATTGCATGGACTGAACTAATAAGGGACTGAATTTTTTAATGGCTTTTGTTGTTTGAAATATTGCTGATTCTTTTTGTTTTTCAGAGTCTGGAGAATTTTTTTCTTTTGAGCTATTTATATCCTTGAAATATACTTTAAGTGTATTGAGTAGAGTATACTACTATAAACACAATTTGAAACATGTTTCTCTCTCTGCCTAATTTCTCCAGAATTTGGAAACTATTTGTGAATATTCTTTCTTTTTTTTCCCCTGAGATAGAGTCTTGCTCTGTCACCCAGGCTGGACTGTAGTGGCGCGATCTCTGCTCACTGCAAGCTCTGCCTCCCGAGTTCCTGCCATTCTCCTGCCTCAGCCTCCTGAGTAGCTGGGACTACAGGTGTCCGCCACCATGCCCAGCTAATTTTTTGTATTTTTAGTAGAGACGGGGTTTCACCATGTTAGCCAGGATGGTCTCGATCTCCTGACCTTGTGATCCGCCTGCCTCAGCCTCCCAAAGTGCTGGGATTACAGGCATGAGCCACCATGCCTGGCCGAATATTCTTAATTCATGGCAATGTGTTTGCTTTCATACATTAAATAAGAACCCGTTTTCTTTTGTAATGGGACACACTTGGAGGAACTGGTTATTTTCCCAGTGCTTTGAAATGGCCTTGTGATAGGTTCCAGCAAAGCCAATTTAGGAGAGCTTATGTTGTCAATGATTCTTGCTGCACTTTGTGTAGGCAATCAGGTCAAGTATATGGGACTGAAGCCTATTTTGCAGGTAGATTGGTCCTGCTGTGATTCATCTTTGGTGGAAGTGGCAGACTGGAGAAAGAAAGACTGTTTCAGAAGAAAACTCTGTATTAGATTAACCTTTGATTCCTCAGCTGCCACATGGTCACTTATGGTGTGGAGCTGCCTACGACACCCCTCCTCAGCATGAAGCAGCCAGAAACACTGACAGCCAGATTCCTCATGATTGAGCAACTGATAAATAGAAAGGGACCACTGAAACTGGCCCAAGACTCCCAAAGACTGTTCTTTTGGAGGAACATAGAAATTGATCCTTCTGCTGTTAAAGCTTGAAACTTGTATTAGTTTCATCTGAGTTCCTTCCTCAGGAAAGGACCTTCAAAAAAAGTATCAGAGAACTGAAACTCACCAGATCACTGCACCAGATGCCTCCTTGCAGCTCCATAGTCCTTGTTTTCTTATACATTGTTACATTTCTTCCCTGGTATATAAACCCCTAGTTTTAGTCAGGGAGATGGATTTGAGGCTGAGCTCTCATCTCCTTGGCTGCAGCACCTGATTAAAGCCTTCTTCCTTGGCAATACTTGTCCTCTCAGTGATTGGCTTTCTGTGTGGTGAGCAGCAGGACCTGGACCAAACCTTGGGTGTTTCCCTAACTTTCTCATAGTTCCACTTATAATACACTTAATATGTTAATACATGCAGTAGGTGTTTGGCACTAATTCCTATTTGGAGCCCCTGCCAAATCCCATAGATGAGCAATAAATATAAATCTACATAGTAGATGAGCAATATATATAAATTCTTGTATGCTACTGGTCATAGTAGGTGATTAGTAATGCTAGTCCCTCCTGCTTCCAGGTGCACAGAGCAGGCTTATTTCTTTGGAAATCTGCTCCCCAGCCTACCTCAGCTTAGGGCAGTCTGGGCACATCTTAGACATGCTTGAAGCCTAAGTAGGCCCTTGAACCTCCGGTGGTCTAGGAGAGCTCACCCCAATGGAGTTCAGAAAGAGTGAACTCCCATTCCTGGCCCTAAGATGCCTTCCCTTTCACTTCTCACTCCGAATCCAGAGGAGTGATTATAAGGGGATCCTACCTGGGCACAGATATTCCCAGGCCTTCAGGTACTTCCTGGGAACAGCAATGGCTGGCCATATTTTGTATAAGAAGCAGGACAGTGATGCTAGAACCTTCTGTAGGTCAGGCTTTTCAGTGTTGAAATAACAGGATACCAGGGGAGTCTCAGCTAGGTAGCTCACACTGCCTGGCCACAGCTGATGCCAAAACTCTAGAAGAAGGTGAGGGGCCCAGTGAGGAATTCTGGAGGTTACTATACAAAAGTGGCACAGCACTCCCCAAAGGCACCAGCCATCACACCAGAATTGAGCGAATATCTAGAGCTCAATGATGGACAGCAACCAGGAGAGCAAGAGTGGAGTCTGTGTGCCAAGGCCTAGTCACTTGAGTGACCAGCAGGGGCCCTAAGGCTGCTTACAGGAGGAGGTGACTGCTAGGTCTGCTCCAGCCCTGAGGGGGCTGAAGCAGTCAACTGGATGAAGAAACTCGTGAAGGAAAAGGGGCACCAATGGGGTGAGTGCCTTCAGTTTCTCCATGGAGTCTGGATAGACAAAGTAGAGGGAGGTCTTGGATGCTAGAGAACCAATGCCTCCAGATGGGTGGATTAGGAGCAAGCACTGAAGACAGAACATGGAGACATTAGCAAGATGGAACCTCTGGCCCTACATTTACTAACAAGAAGCTGTGTGCACCTCTATGCAGCCAAGAAAACACCTTGTTGACCTGCTGGCCAAGGTGCCAGGTTCTGCTAGGGTGGGGCCCTCCCTCGGCCCATACTTCCTCCTTACCAGCTGGACAGCATCCAGGTTTAGGTTAGGCTTAGATTAGCTTAGCCTGGGAGTTCCACTCCTTTAACTTCTGATTTAGACTCTCAGGGTTTCAAGTTCCTATAACCTTCACTTGGTCTACAGTTTTTGTTTGGGCATCTCTCCAGTGCAGTGCATAAGAAGAGTACCTTTGGAGTCACTGAGCTGACTGGGATGCAACCCCACCCCTGCCTGTGTGACTATGTGCCAGTCACTTTACTCCTCTTTGGTTTCGATTTCCTTGTCTGCGGACTGAGGTCCATCTTGTACTTGAAATGTGACATCTCAATTCGAAGACATTTTGCAGCTGAAAAATCTATCACTTGAATATTGATATGTCAGCCATTAAGAATTTCCTTCTGGTCTTCAGAAAAGCTCCAGTTTCTAGTGCATTTTTCTTTTTCCCAGGCCCCTGCTCCTTGCCCCTTGGTTTGGCTAACTCTCACCAGTCCTTAAGTCCAAAGAGTTCACATCTCTTCCTCCCCACTGCCATCATCCTGGTCCAAGCTACTGTCCTGTTTCACCTGGGTAACCACGACATCCCCTGCATCCACTACTGCATCCCTTACCCTGTAGAACTCTCCTAGCGGGACAGACAGATATTAAGCAACTAAACACACGTTACAGTGAGGATTATGAAGAAAAACGGGCCGGGCGCGGTGGCTCAAGCCTGTAATCCCAGCACTTAGGGAGGCCGAGACGGGCGGATCACGAGGTCAGGAGATCGAGACCATCCTGGCTAACACGGTGAAACCCCGTCTCTACTAAAAATACAAAAAACTAGCCGGCGAGGTGGCGGGCGCCTGTAGTCCCAGCTACTCTGGAGGCTGAGGCAGGAGAATGGCGTGAACCCGGGAGGCGGAGCTTGCAGTGAGCTGAGATCCGGCCACTGCACTCCAGCCCGGGCGACAGAGCAAGACTCTGTCTCAAAAAAAAAGAAAAAAAAAAAAAAAGAAAAACGATGCGGTGCGTGCAGTTTAGGTGGGAGAGAGTCAAGGACTGCCTTTCTGAGGAAGTGACATTTAAGCTGAGATCTAAAGGATAAATAGAAGTTCACAAAGTGAGGTGGGGGGCAAGAGCGTTTCAGGCAGAAGAAACTGTGTGGAAAGAGCTGAAGGCAGAAAAAACCTTGGCCTCTTGTAGGAACTGAAAGGACGCCAATGTGGCAAGAGCTTGGTGAGCAGCGGCACTGACTCCCAGCGGCTTAGCATTGGCTTCTGGGTGGCCCATAGCTTCTGTGTGCCTTGAAGGTCCTGCACAATCTGCCCCTGCCGGCCCCTCATCCCCAGTCTCATTTCAAGTCCGTTTCTTCTGCCAAGGTGAAGCCAACATGCCAGTTTGAAGTGGAGGAGTTTGGGTCCTGGAAGATCCCACCTATCCATCATAATAATGCAATGGGCTGTCATCTTTGCAGCTGAACTTCTCTGGGGGTGCCTGGATCCTTCCCTGCTCTCTGGATCTGGCTTCCCAGTAGGGCGAGGACATGTGAAGAACGTGCCAGCATGGGGGAATGAGCTGGCTGCTGTGACAGGGTGCAGGCTGGGTGGGGGTTGTTCCTCAGCAGAGAGAGTCTCCTGTAGACCCTGTGGAGTCCTTTGCTCATGGCCTTTGCCTGCACGCTCCTTCTGCTACCCCAGCCTTTGGGAGACCTTGCCAAATGTGACTGCCAAGCCTCAGCTCTCTGTGAAAGTCAATCCATGAGCAGTGCTGAGAGTTTCAGTAAAGTGATTACGGAAAGACGGGACAATGCCAGGTTTAAGACAGCCAGAGGTGACCAGCAGGGACCAGCAGGGACTGTGGGCTTAAACATTTCTTATTTGGGTATTAGAGGGGCGTCTGGTCTCTGCAGGTGGGAGAAGAGAGGGACATTGGATTATATTCTTTTGCTCTTTAATGCATAAATAACTATCTCTCCTGGTACCTGTGTGTGGCTGGGTCTCCCAGGATGGGGCCTGAGAGGAATAACCAAGGGGAAGTGCATCCCTCCCACCCCAGAAATGGAGGAGCAGCGCAGGACCCTGCAGAACAAAGATGGCAAGTCTGGAATGACATGGAGGCAAGGGAAATGAGGGCAGGGCTCTACTTAAGAGTTCCAAGAACCGGGTCAGCAGATATTGTAAGACTTTGGGGAATTCTTGCAACACTTCCACGTCTGCTATTTTACCGTCATCTTTTCCTTCTTTACACAGATTAAAAAAAAGAAAAAACCCTCAGAGGCCGGGCACAGTGGCTCATGCCTGTAATGCCAGCACTTTGGGAGGCCAAGGCAGGTGGATCGCTTGAGGTCAGGAGTTCGAGACTAATCTAACCAACATGGTGAAACCCTGTCTCTACTAAAAATACAAAAATTAGCTGAGTGTGGTGGCACACACCTGTAGTCCCAGCTACTCAGGAGGCTGAGGCAGGGGAATCACTTGAACTCGGGAGGCAGAGGTTGCAGTGAGCCAAGATCGTGCCACTGCACTCCAGCCTGGGCGACACAGCGAGATTCCATCTCAAAAAAAAAAAAAAAATCCGGCCAGGCATGGTGGCTCACACCGTAATCCCCACTGGATCACGAGGTCAGGAGATGGAGACCATCCTGGCTAACACGGTGAAACACTGTCTCCAATAAAAATACAAAAAATTAGCCGAGTGTGGTGGTGGGCAACTGTAGTCCCAGCTACTCAGGAGGCTGAGGCAGGAGAATGGCATGAACCTGGAAGGCGGAGCTTGCAGTGAGCCGAGATCGCGCCACCGCACTCCAGCCTGGGCAACAGAGTGAGACTCTGTCTCAAAAAAAACAGTCCTTAGAAAGCCTCGCTGCATTTCATGAAGGAGACAGGAATGAGAAGGCTTTGGTCCTTACTGAGCTGGCAGAGGAGTGGCCAGGTGAGGAGCAGCAGGCAGCCCCATCCGCAAGGCCCGGAAGAAAGGGTGGCAGGAAAGCCAGCCCCAAGTCCAGTGTGATCTCCCAGTGCCAGGCAGTCCTGTGCCCAGACAGGGACAAGCAGAGGTGGCTTCAGATGAGCTGGAGCCCCCAGTCTTCAGCCTCCCCTCTTTCCCTCTCCTGGCCTTGGCCTCCCAGCTAAGCAGAAGTTAGACAAGGTGTGGGCAAACATCTTTATTCTGTGTCCCAGATTCCCCAGGGCAAGAGAAAGAGGTTGCTGGGGTCAGTGCTGCAGGGACCATACAGACTCCAACCGCAAATCTGGCCTGGGGACAGACACGCTGTGTTTCTTCTGGTTGTGGCTGGAGATGGCTCACCAGAGGGGGTCAGTTGGTCTTCACCTCTAAGTCTACCTCAGAGTTGGAGAGGGAAGGAAGCCGAACTCCAGCGAGGGTGTGGAACCCTGTGATCTGCTCTTGCTCTTGGATTTGGTCTCTGAGGCGCTGGATTTCTAGGCGCTGCATTTCGATGATCCTCCCAGTTTCTTCTTGCTCGTTCAACCTTGCAGTGGGAGCTGTGCTGAGCATGTCCTTGCTGGGTTCTGTGAGGGACAGCAGGACTCATGTGGACCTGTCCATTGCACTGCTGCAGAGCCGATCCTCCCCTCCTCCCTCCCTGCTTCCTCAAACATTTATTGGGCACCTACTGTGGAGCCGACACTCAATCCCAGATGCCAGAGGTACAGAGACAAGCCATTTTGCTGTCTCACAGAGAGATGGAGAAGTGAAGCAGCCTACTTCAGAGTGATGAGGTGAATACTGAGAACCACCCCAGCCCAACCCCTCCCCTAAGCCCCTAGATCCACCTGCACAGAGGCCCCCACCCACGGAGGCCGCCCCTTCTCTTATTCTCCACATCCTAGGCAGGATGCCGCCCCTTCTCCCATTCTCCACATCCTAGGCAGGATGGCACTCTTCTGCTGACCTATGTTGGCTTCTGAACTGCCAGTCTTTCTCCTTGTGCAAAACCCCTGCTCCTGGAGACAGACCCCTTCCTGCCTCTCCAGGTGTGTCCACTCATATCCTGTTCCTTGAAGACTTTCTCCCTGAGTCATCCTCCCTGTCTCAGGTGCTGGCATCATCCTGGGCAATGGCAGTGTCCACCAGGGTCCACGGCTCACTGCTGCCCCACAAGGCTGAACTTGCAGCACTAGTGACCTTGGCCTCCATGCCATGCCAGCACCCACTCCTGTGGCTTCCCCTCCCTTGTCACCTGGATGCCATGCTTTAAGTCTTTCACTCTAGCCCTGTTCTCTGTTTTCTGACCACAACTGCTGTAACTGCTCTATGCATGTCACACATGATCTTGGACTAAACCGAGACCCCCCTCTTCCTGGACAACTCAATTTCTTGCCTACCAAATGGGCCCTTTTTAGATTTACTCCCTTTTCTGGCCAGCTAGACCCCAGTGAGTTTCTTCCTCCATCTTCCCAACAGCGCCCTCAGTGTTCTAGTTGCCTTGTCCTCCTGTCCTATGTGCCCTGCTTGGGATCCACTGAGCTTCCTGGATTTGATGATAGGCATCTTTCATCAATTCTGGAAAAACTCTCGGCTGTGCCTTATTGTAATGTTGCCTCTCCTCATTCTTTCTTTCTCAAACTTCAATTAGACATACATTGCATTATCCCACTCTCTCCTCTTTGTCTTTTACTATATCTTTATCTCTCTGGGCTGCAATCTGGGCAATTTATTCTTTTAGCTCACAAAATCCCCCTTCAGATGTGTCTAATCTACTGTTCAATCTGTCCATTGAGCTTCTAATTATAATAGTTTTCATTTCTAGAAGTATTATTTGGTTCCTTTTCAAATCTGCCTATGCAATTTTGGAAGACTTTTGCTTTTTTGTCTTATTTTCAAATTCCTTTTTTATTTTTTCAGACATGAAATTTTCTTATTTTAATAATCATACGAGCTGTGGGTCTTTGTTGGTTTTATTCTGTAGTTTGGTTTTTTTTTTTGTTGATTTTCACTCCTGGTGGTTTATTTTTTCAAGTATTTAGTGACTTTTGATTGTGAGCTCATGTTCCTTAGAACATTATTTATGGGAATTCTTTGAAGCCTGTATTTAAAATGTACTCCTCCAGAGAAAATTTGCATTTTCTTCTGCTTGGGGCCTAAGGACACTACTACTGTGGGGTCCTTTTAAGGTAAATTTTCAGCTAAGATGGCCTTGAGACACAAATTGAATGCAAATTCTAGACTAAAACTTGTCTGAGTAGGGACTTTTGGTTAGAAGTTGTCATGCAGAGACCTTGTCTCAAGTTTTTTCTTTCCTTCATCCAGAGCCAAGATTGACACAAACACTTTCTCACCCATCTTCTTATGCAAGGTAAGTTTTCTCCTCTAGTCAATCTTTAGTTTCCTAATTCATTCTATTTTGCTTTGACTCTTTCTTTCTTTTTCTTTCTTTTTAAAACAGAGATCCTTGTCAGTTTTCCCATATGCATAAGGGGAGAAAAATAAAAACGTGCCTGCAACAGTAAACTGGAAGGAAAGCATGGTTTTCCTAATATTTTATTAATTTATTTATGAAAGTTATATATGCTTGTAGTCAAATAACCCTATAAGGCTTATTACAAATAACAGTATCTCTTGTTCTACATTCCACTCAATTTCTCAATCCTCAGAGGCAACAATTTCAATTATTTTAGCTAATTCTAATTCTTTTGATATCTACTTCCACACACTGCTTTGATTAATGTGCTTACATTGCTTCTTTGATTTATCATTTTTAGGCATTATCTATTGACTTCTCTCTATGAAAGATGAGGATTTAGCTTTCCTTCAGCACCCTCCCCTGCCCCTGCATATTTCCCATCCTTTCATCCTCCCAATTTTGAGTAGATCAATAGTCAGAATTTAATTATGATTAATATAACTGCTGGTCACAGTTGAGCCATGTAGTATATAATGATTCATTTCTCTTTTCCATACAATAATTTCTGTTCCCTAAAGTTAATAATTGCTTTGTGTTTTCATTTGCAAAATTTTATTTTTATTTTTTAAAATTTTATTTATTTATTTATTTTTTATTTATTTTTGAGATGGAGTCTTGCTCTGTTGCCCAGGCTGGAGTGCAGTGGCGCCATCTCGGCTCACTGCAACCTCCACCTCCCAGGTTCACACCATTCTCCTGCCTCAGCCTTCCTAGTAGCTGGGACTACAGGCGCCTGCCACCACACCTGGCTAATTTTTTGTATTTTTGGTAGAGATGGGGTCTCATCATGTTAGCCAGGATGGTCTCAATCTCCTGACCTTGTGATCCACCCACCTCGGCCTCCCAAAGTGCTGGGATTACAGGTGTGAGCCACCATAGCCGGCTTCATTTGCAAAATTTTATATGTCCATATTGCTAATGACTGTCTCAATAGTCCCATAGACAGTTGCTTTTGAATAAACATAGAAATGGACCCTTCTGCTATTAAAGCCTGAAACCTGTATTTGTTTTATCTGAGTTCCCTCTTCAGGAAAGGACCTTCAGGCTCCTTAAAAAGGGAATGTCAAAGAACTGAAACTCACCAGATCACTGCACTGGGTGGCCCTTGGCTCCTCCCTAGTTCTTGTTTTCTTACCCATGTTACATTTCTTCCCTGCTATATAAACCACCAGTTTTAGTTAGTAAGAGATATGGATCTGAGACTGAGCTCCCATCTCCTTGGCTGCAGCACCTGATTAAAGCCTTCTTCCTTGGCAATACTTGTCCTCCCAGTGATTGGCTTTCTATGCTGTGAGCAGCAGGACCTTGACCAAACCCCTGGTGTTTCAGTAATATATTTTGTTTCCTTGATCAGGAACGTCTTGCTTGTGGCAGCTTGGCTGCTGTGGGCTGGGAGTCTCAGAAGCCCTCCTAAACAGCTGCCCATCTAATTTTGGCTGGAGGTGAGTTTCCATCTCTCTCTGGCCCTGCCATAGCCAGCCCCAACTTTGTTCCTGATTGCCTTGGAAGAACTGCCTTTGAAATTTGACATCTGTACCCAGACAGGTGAGTGTCCTTTGTGGGTCCAGACAGCAGGATCTGCTCCTGTCAATTTGGGAAATTTTAAAAGGAATTTCCATTTGTAGGTGGAACAAGCCCAACGGATTGAGAGGGAAGCACCCTGACTGTTTCAATACGGACACTCTTGGGGACTTGTTTGTAACTGTGTGTTGCGTCCCAGCAAGTGAGTGTCTCTCTTGGGTACCAGACAGTGGGATCAGCTCCTCTCAATTTGGGAAATTCCTTATGGAATTTCCATTTGCAGGTCGATCAAGCCCAACCAGTAGAGAAAGGAAGCACCCTGACTGTTTCAGTTTGGACACTAGGGGCTTGTTTGTTGCTGCAGCAGTTGGATAATGTTTTGGTGATTGTGTGTGTTTGATATAGTCATGGGAAATCAGAATGTAGCCAACTTGATATTCTTTTGCAATACTGTTTGGCCCCAGTCTTGTTTGGAATCTGGAGTTTGCTGTTGAATGGAAAAGTGGGACGGAGTTGCATGTATCCAGGCTTTTGTGCTGCTGTTGTGAGCAGAGTCGGGCCTGGTTAATGTGTAATGTTTTCCTTTGGTGCTGTTTAGTTAGCCCCAGTGTTCTTTGGAGTCTAGGGAAGTTTGACCTTTAAAAATCAAACTGCCATGGAAACTGCTTTACCCAAAATTTCAGTTCACATTCTTCATTGGATTAACTATTGGGGCAAACAACGTATAACTATGTAAAACCAGTGAGCTTGTATTGGCATTTCATGGCTAGAGTTCCAAGGTAAAAGTTACTGGATTTTCGTTTGTGTGTGTGTCTACATGTCCATTTGTATGTGTTTATTTGTATGTATTTTTTTGTATGTATTTTATTGTTTATTTTATGTTACATATTGTGTCTACCAAGGTGGCTTATAAAAGAGCACTCATACATTAAGTAAAAATATCCAAGCAATTTTCAAGTTCATGTGACTTATGTAAATCTTTACTAAACAAACTGGCTTTAAAATTATTTGTAAAATGAAAATAGAAATGTCTTCAGAATTGTCAGCATACATTTTTGTTCGGGTTTTATATACGTCTCTGCTAGATATTCTGAGGTTTCAGTGTTCGGCATAGAAGGTTATAAAGCTATTAACCTCACCAAAACAAAATGATCTTGGTTTATATGCCTTCTTTGACAGATAAGACTAATTTAATGTTGTTATGTGAATCTTCTGAGTTATTGGCAAAAATACCTATGTATTTAACTTTGAGGCTCTTTTGGTGAGCACCTAATGTTCACTGGCCATTAAGAAAATGGTTGGACTGGGTGCAGTAGCTCACGCCTGTAATCCCAGCACTTTGGGAGGCTAATGCAGGCGGATTGGCTGAGCTCAGGAGTTTGAGACCAGCCTGGGCAACATGATGAAACCCTATTTCTACTAAAATACAAAATAAAATAAAATAAAATAAAATTAGCTGGGCGTGGTGGCTTGCGCCTGTAGTCCCAGCTACTCAGGAGGCTGAGGCAGGAGAATTGCTTGTACCCGGGAGGCAGAGGTTATAGTGAGCCAAGGTTGCATCACTGCACTCCAGCCTGGGCAACAAAGCAAGACTCTGTCTCAAAAAAGAAAAAAAAAAAAAAAAAAAGGACATGGTTAACAAAGAAATAACTAACTTTGTATGATTGTGTCTAATACCTGTTTTTAGAAGTAATCTACATAAACTGTTAAAAATGAAGAAACCGGGCCGGGCGCAGTGGCTCAAGCCTGTAATCCCAGCACTTTGGGAGGCCGAGACGGGCGGATCACGAGGTCAGGAGATGGAGACCATCCTGGCTAACATGGTGAAACCCCGTCTCTACTAAAAAATACAAAAAACTAGCCGGGCGAGGTGGCGGGCGTCTGTAGTCCCAGCTACTCGGGAGGCTGAGGCAGGAGAATGGCATGAACCTGGGAGGCAGAGCTTGCAGTGAGCTGAGATCCGGCCACTGCACTCCAGTCTGGGTGACAGAGCAAGACTCCATCTCAAAAAAAAAAAAAAAAAAAAAAAAAAAATGAAGAAACTGAATACATGTCAATGGGATAAATGTTTTAGGTAAACTTTTTGTGTAATTTAAAATCTTAAAATTATTTTTGATGCTCATTGGCTATCTGGGTCATTTCCAATTAAGAAAGGGTTATGGGCTGGGTGTGGTGGCTCAGACTGTAATCCCAGCACTTTGGGAGGCTGAGGCAGGCGGATCATGAGGTCAGGAGATGGAGGCCATCCTGGCTAACATGTTGAAACCTCATCTGTACTAAAAATACAAGAAAAAAACAAAATAAGCCGGGCATGGTGGCAGGCGCCTGTAGTCCCAGCTATTTGGGAGGCTGAGCCAGGAGAATGGTGTGAACCCAGGAGGTGGAGCTTGCAGTGAGCCTCGATCCTGCCACTGCACTCCAGTCTGGGCGACAGAGCGAGACTCCATCTCAAAAAAAAAAAGAAAACTTTTTTTTGTGAAACAAGGTAGGGGAGAGAGATGTGAAGAAAGTTATGGATATGAAGATATATTTTTTGGTAAGAAAGGTTATAAAGAGAAGATAATAAATTTGTATGAGAAAGAATTTTGTATGATGAATTTTTTGTCCTGGAGCAAAATGACTGGTATTTTTTTTTGTTTTTTGTTTTGAGACGGAGTCTCGCTCTGTCACCCAGGCTGGAGTGCAGTGGTGCAATCTCGGCTCACTGCAAGCCCTGCCTCCCGGGTTCATGCCATTCTCCTGCCTCAGCCTCCCGAGTAGCTGGGACTATAGGTGCCTGCCACCACACCTGGCTAATTTTTTGTACTTTTAGTAGAGACAGGGTTTCACCATGTTAGCAAGGATGTTCTCGATCTCCTGACCTCATATCCGCCCGCCTTGGCCTCCCAAAGTGCTGGAATTACAGGCATGAGCCACTGTGCCCAGCCAAATGACTGGTTCTTTAAAGAAAAATGAAGAAGAAAATCTGGGACTGGATGGAAAGCTCAGGCATGTCACGCATGGTCTGTGTAAGTCACATGTAGTATTTTTTGTTTGTTTCTTTGCACATACAGAGAAATTAAAAAGTTTAGATAATAAAATATTCTTTAAAACCTTATAGAGAATTGGAGAAATTTGGATAATTAACATTTTTATAATTAAAATTCTTAGTCTTGATGAAGGTAAAATAAGAAATATTTTAAAGACATGCATTGGCAGTTTGGCAATTCTTTTTTTTTTTTTTTGAGATGGAGTCTAGCTCTGGCACCCAGGCAGGAGTGTAGTGGCATGATCTCCACTCACTGCAAGCTCCGCCTCCCAGGCTCACACCATTCTCCTGCCTCAGCCTCCCGAGTAGCTGGGACTACAGGTGCCTGCTGCCACACCCAGCTAATTTTTTTGTATTATTATTATTTTTTAATAAAGACGGGGTTTCACCATGTTAGCCAGGATGGTCTCGATCTCCTGACCTTGTGATCCACCTGCCTCGGCCTCCCAAAGTGCTGGGATTACAGGCGTGAGCCACTGTGCCTGGCTGGCAATTCTTTTTTAATACAGTTAAGCATGAAGCCAGTTTTAGTGTGAAGCCAAATCTCACATACATGCTTGTACCGCTTCACACTGTGTTTGCTGTTTTGCATGAATAATGCTGGCACTGGAGTACTTACCAGTAGGTCATGTGCCTAGAGTGAATTTCTTGATTGCACAGGATGTATGGTGATATTGGTGGACTTAAGGATATTGAATTGTGTATGAGGAATAAAATATTCATCATGTGGTTTTTTGGGCTCTGGGTAAATGGTAGTCTCCAGGGTAGACTGAGTGGGGAAAATGGTGGCATTGGTTTCCTGTTTGTTTTGCTTCTAATTTTTATTTGTTTGCTGTTCATTCTCCTTTGTGTTTTGCTTGTGTATGCATATGTATAAAATCATCCATGTTCTTTAGTTTCTAGTGGAAGGCTTTTATAAGTTCTGAACAGAAATAGTACATTATATATTGTTGTTTGGAGAGGTGGATGAAAGTGGAACTGTTTGAGTGGTGTTTGTTTCTAGTGTGAGTCACCTGAATAAATAGTTTGTGTTGGTTTTAGATCTTTTCCTTTAATGAAGAAGAACTGTGATATGGGTACAAAGTTTTAATGTTCAGGAAATATTGGCCTTGTCCTTAAGGAAATTATATTGATTAGAACTTCTCTCAAACTAATTTAAAGTGACATTCACTTGGATTAAGTAGTAATAAAAAAAAAGTGAGACTTTCTAGTAATTTTTAATCTCAAGCTGTTTATCACTGATGGGCCTTCATGTGTGTACTCAAAAACAAAGTATGTTCAGGTTTTTAATACAATTAAGCATGATGCCAGATTTAGCATGGAGCCAAATCTCACATACATGCCTGCATTGCTTCCATTGCTGCAAATCTCACAAACAACTTATCTATTTTTTATTTTGTTGCCTGTGCTTTTTGTGTCATTCACCAAATAAATATTGCCAAATTCAATGTTACAAAGCTTTTCCTCTATGCTTTCTTCTAGGAGTTTTATAGTTTTAGCTCTTCTGTTTAGATCTTTGATTCATTTTGAGTTAACTGTTGTATATGGTGTAAGGTAAGGGTCTACCTTAATCCTTTTGTATGTGTATATCCAGTTTTCCCAACACTACTTCTTGAGAAGACTGTCCTTTCCCCACTAAATGATCTTGGTACCCTTGTTGACAATCACTTGACCATATATTTGAGGGTTTATATCTGGCCTCTACATTCTATTCCATTGGTCTGTATGTCTGTTTTTATGCCAGTATCACACTGTTTTGATTACTATAGCTTTGTTGTAGGTTGTGAAATCAGAAAGTATGAGACCTCCAACCTTGTTCTTCTTTTTCAAGATTGTTTTGGCTATTCAGGGTACGCTGAGATTCCATATGAATTTTAGAATGGATTTTTCTGTTTCTGCAAAAATGTCATTGAGGTTTTTATAGGGACTGCAATGAATCTTCAGATCACTTTGGGTAGTACTGACATCTTAACAACAAGTCTTCCAATCCACCACTTACTGGTATTTAATTTCTTTCAGCAATGTTTTGTAGTTTTCAGTCTTTTGCCTCTTCAGTTAAATTGATTCCCAAGTATTTTATTCTTTTTGATGCAATTGTAATGCAATTGTTTTCTTAATTTCCTTTTTGGATAGTACACTGTTAGTATATAAAAATTGCAACTTTTTTGTGTGCCTTGATTTTGTATCCTGTAATTGTGATTTTTGATCCTTTGTATAAAAATTTTCCTTAACTCCTTTGGAAGTCTGGAGGATTTTTTCCTTATACTCTGGTGTTCTGAAATTTCAAGATGATGGACTTGATGTGGGTCTGTTTTTAGCCACTGTGTTGGATAGTAGGTGGATCTAACAGCTTCTTAAACAGATTTTTTTCTGTTTTCAGCCCTACCTTCACTTCCACCTCCAGAGATATCTGCTCCTGATCATTGCTGAGCCTTTTGAGGGTTTTGTGGCATACATTAGATTTCTTCTAGGTTCACCACTCTGGCTTCTGGGTGGGGTATATTGATGAAACACAAGTGACAGGAGTTGATATTTGTTGAAGTTGGGGACTGGGGTCACAGGAGTTCATTAGACTTCTCTCTCAATTTTTGTATATGTCTGGAAATCTCCATGATAGTAATATGAAGAATCTGGCTATATCACATGGCATCCCAAGGAGGTCTCAACTGAATATTTTGTTAGGATACTTGGACATATTTAAAACTTTTTTTTTTTTTTTTTTTTTTTTTTGAGACAGGGTCTTGCTCTGTCACCTGGACTGGAATGCAGTGGTGTGATCATGGCTCACAGCAGCCTTGAACCTCTGAGGCTCAGGTGATCAATTTTACTCTAAAATCCTCACACTTCAGCCTCCCAAGCAGCTGGGACTACAGGCATGTGCCATCATGCCTGGCTAATTTTTGTATTTTTTGTAGAGATGTAGTTTCACCATGCTGCCCAGGCTAGTCTTGAACTTCTGGGCACAAGCGTTCTGCTTGCCTTGGCCTCCCAAACTGCTGGGATTACAGGTGTGAGCCATGGCCCCTGGCCTGAAACATTTTTTAAGAAAAGTTTTGCAATTGTTCACATCTGTGCTTTCTTTTCTTTTCTTTTCTTTTTTTTTTTTTTGAGACAGAGTCTCGCTCTGTCGCCTAGGCTAAAGTGCAGTGGCCGGATCTCAGCTCACTGCAAGCTCCGCCTCCCGGGTTCACGCCGTTCTCCTGCCTCAGCCTCCCGAGTAGCTGGGACTACAGGCGCCCGCCACCTTGCCCGGCTAGTTTTTTGTATTTTTAGTAGAGACGGGGTTTCACCATGTTAGCCAGGATGGTCTCGATCTCCTGACCTTGTGATCCGCCCGTCTCGGCCTCCCAAAGTGCTGGGATTACAGGCTTGAGCCACCACGCCCGGCCTTGTGCTTTATTTTCAAGAGAAGAGAAGATGGTCTCACCTCTGAGAAGTCAAGTATGTCAGTTTTCTTTTCTGTTTTTTTGTTTCTTGTTTTTTGTTTTGAGACGGAGTCTCACTCTGTCACCCAGGCTGGAGTGCAATGGCACAATCTCGGCTCACTGCAACCTCCGCTTCCCAGGTTCAAGCAATTCTCCTGCCTCAGCCTCCCGAGTAGCTGGGACTACAGGCCTGCGCCACCATGCCCAGCTAATTTTTGTATTTTTAGTAGAGACGGGGTTTCACCATGCTGGCCAGGATGGTCTCGATCTCTTGACCTTGTGACCCGCCTGCCTCAGCCTCCCAAAGTGCTGGGATTACAGATGTGAGCCCCCGCGCCCGGCCCCAAGTATTTCAGTCTTTATGCCACATGCTGTGCTCTCACATCAACTCTGTAGGCCTGGCATTGCCACTTCTGGTATTGCCACTTCTGGTATTGCCACTTCTGGTACTACTCAGGGTTTACATTTGTCTCAACTTCAACCCTAGCCAAAAGTGCACAAAACGACAAAATTAAATACATATATAAGATTTTACATATATGTATTTAATTTGGTTATTAAATATATATAGTTATATAGTTGAAGACCAAAAAGAAGTTGCAAAAGTAGTACAAGGTTCCTGTGTACCTTTCAGCCACCTTTCCACATCATAACCCTATGTGACCATGGTACAAAAAACAACGGACACTTCAGAGACCCAATCCATAGCTATGGGATGTTTCAGTTCAAGCCTCTAATCTTTATTCCCGAATGCAAACCACCAGAAAACAAAAACTTGAACCGTGTTGGCTTAGT